>NC_080413.1:14118571-14726428 GCF_030265065.1 Corythoichthys intestinalis | reverse complement strand
GGTCGCGTTAACCGAATATTTTCCGTCGTTGACCGTTTTTTTAAAACGGTGACGGAAAAAACTGAAGTCCATCCGTCATTTTGACAGGTTGCAATTCACACCCCAGACCACAGGGTGGCGAGTGAGCATATTAATTAGCTATTGTCTCTCTTGATGCATGACGCCGTTGGCCTTACTCGGAAAAATGTCAAGGCAACTGAGTGTTTGCCTGGCACGGCCAGACTGTTCTCCCTGTATTTTTCAAACACTGAGAGAAAAGTCACAGCCTCTCGAGTAGCTACAAAATCAATCGACAAATCAGATTTGTTTATTTGCGTGACGTGTTCTTCACGAGCAATGTCACTCTTGCGCGCCGAAAGTCGTCTCTACAACAACACGGTTGGCGGGAGAGCCGAGAATATGTTCCAATCCGCGATAAATTCAGTTTTAAATGAGCTAAAACACATCGACACGAGACATTGACAACAATTTGTCTCGCGCTAGCCATGTTGAATAAACTCTGTTCTCCTCGTATGTTTACTTCCGCGTGCAAGTCCCTCGTCCTGCCCTCGTCGCTTTGCTAACGGCACGTCTGCCCGTCGCTGATTGGTGCACTCCGCTGTCTGTTTGCCTCTTGTTAAGCTTGTTCGGACAGAATATTATTTAAAAATGAATGAAAACTAAATACTATTGAATATGTCATTATTATCATTTTAAAAATGTAAGTGACGGATAAAAATAGATTATGACCGGATTTTTATGACACTGTCAGTCAAAATGACAGACAACGAAAAAGTCTAGCGCAACCTCTGATCTGGCGTCATCTTACATCGTGAATGGGGAGAGTAGCTGAGATCTGTCATGACAGAACATCGCTTCAATGATATCTGGCGCCATCTAGCGTCGTGAATGGGTATAATGTCTAGACCGCGAATATAAGACGACCCCCTCTTTTTCAGTCTTCTTTCAATGCAAAAAACACCGTCTTATATTCGGGCCAATACGGTATATGGCGGAAAACACTCAGGTGCCTTGAACTTCCGCTCTGAGACCCCCAATTTGGCCAAATTTCAGAATTGTCCGATATGCACGTGTGATACATCATTGGAAAGCTTAGAATCTCACGTTTCTGGGGGAAGAAAAATTTTGAACAGGAGGGCATTTAATTTTTTTTTTTTTTTTTTAAACAGCGAAACCCTATCTGGAGGTGAGAGCACGCGAGAGCAGAATTAAAGACACCATGACTTTAACGAGATATTATTGCGTACTTACCTTGTTTCGATTAAAAAACACCATGTAGCATGTATGACTAAGTGTCAAGACACAGCCGTGAATGGCCACAGCCGGATTTTTGGGGGATTTTGGGCATACATCAAGGCGTGGTCAAAATTTTCTCTTTCATATATTTACCCTTTTAAACGTTTTTTTTCTTTTTTTTTTCAATTTTTCTTCATTTGGATCGATTATTTATCATCTAACATAACGGAGAAAATGCGACAGTAACAAAAAAAATACAATTAAGCGATAGTTATGCGGTAGATGTCCGTGACTTTTTTACAGACACCTATTTTTCATTGTGACGTAATTTGTTTAAAAGTTTAAAATATGCGCGTGAATAATTTTTTTAAGTCGTTTTTTTTTTTTTTTTTTTTTTTTTTAAACAAAACATCAGTTAATGATTCTAAGCTAAAAATGACAGACATTTGGAATAATAAATATAATTAATTACCTTCGTTTTATGGCTGGGTAGAAACAAAAGCGGTTGCGCAACGTCTGTAAACTGGGGTTTCCAGAGTAAAAATAGTTCGGGGGCTTAATGCGCCATGAATCTGCTATGGCAGCATATAGACATTTTGTTCTATAAAACACAACAGTTGTTTTGGGTTATCATCTTTTTGTAAATCAAAATATGATCACCCTGGAATGATGTACAGCTAGCATGTGTAGTCATTTGTTTTAATGCTTCTGCGCATGCGGGTCAGTTTGCTCAGCGCGTGTTGGACTGCAAATAAGTGCGCATGCGTAATACTTGAACGGGCTCAATGGACAAAGGCTGTCTAAACAGGCACGCCAAAAAATTATCTCTTATTAACTGTCAATGATATTGATGATGATGACAATAAATAAAAAATAAATAAAAATAGATATGACAAAGAATCGGAATTGTGCATTAAGACATGCAGTATGAACCTAGCCTAATTGGTGGGATGGTGCAGCTTGGCCAGAGGAAGAACAAACAATTTGTTTTTTACCTTATAGTCTGCCATTGACTCCAGTAGACGTCAAATGAGTTTGAAGGATGATGAACTCATTTCACTTCACAGCATGATTGGACGCCACCTGATTAAAGGTCTATCATCATCTTGGGAAGGGCGACAAACGCTCCTGTTTTTACAGAGGCGTGCCTAGCTCGCGGCCATCTTGGGTAGGGTGACCTGCGACTGGAAACCAGATTTGAAAAAGTACATATTGGTATCAGTACCGAAACAGATAGTATCGGTTTCAGTGCAACTCTACTATTTAGTAGCCTTGTCGCGATAACAAATTTTAGTCGGCGATATATTTTCTCATAAGTCATTGCAGATATGGGATATTATTGTCATTTTTTAACCAATTCAAACACGAATGTAGTGGCAATTCATCCTAATACCGTATTGGCCTGAATATAAGACATCCCTGATTATAAGACGACCCCCTCTTTTTCAAGACTCAAGTTTGAAAAAAGACTTTTTGAATACCAAATTAATTTTATACAGACAATAATTACAGTACATCCGAAGCAAATGATTGCAACAATATATTTAAGAGAAAAAGCATGTTATTTTGCCTCATTCAAATCTTAATATCTGAACATTTAAATATATAAACTAAAGTGCAATCACATTCGTAAATGAATGGCTTCTGGTTTTTGAAATGTAAATAAACCAATCTATTGTGATAAAACAATAAAATTGCAATAACTGCATTAACCATCAAAGTGAAGTCTAACTGTAGCTAGTCTTGAAACAAATCTGAATAAGGAAAAACATTGCAATAAGATCATGCAAACTGGTTAAACTTGAGAGTAGCTGAGAACTGTCATGACAGAACATCGCTTCAATGATATCTGGCGCCATCTAGCGTCATTAATGGGTACAACGTCTAAACCGCGAATATAAAATGACCCCCTCTTTTTCAGTATTATTCAATGCAAAAAAACACTGTCTTATATTCCGGCCAATACAGTAAATCACCTACTCAAGTGCAATAAATGCACTGCAAAGTGCGCATATTAACAAATTTGAAGCCAAATTATTATCATTTGTCACATCATACTATCATTGCCAATCAGATTTTTTCATAATGGGTGTCATTTTAAATCTATTCTTAGTGTAGAATCTGAAGTATGTGAGATTACCTCCAGAAATCTTTAAATGTTGAACATGGCGTGCCTTTATTTTAAAATGTTCATCGGAAGTACGTTTGCTAAGCCGCTAACCGTAAGCTGTACACTCAGTAAATTTAAAAAAAAAAAAAAAATGATGTAAGTAATAGATTTTTTTCCCCTTTTAACCACTATTTTGCACTTAGGAAAAGCCTGCTGATATTTTATAGCAAGCAAAAGTGGTTAGTACATTTTTTTCCGTTAGCCTCAATGTAGCAATGCTAACATTTTACAATGTGATATGTGTCTGAACTTTCATTCTACGGGGTGTTGATGGCCAATACACATCTGTAAAAGGAACTGGAGTGTCATATGCAATCAACACGGACGTGTGCCGAGTGCACGTAGCACATGCAAACACACGCACGCACGCAGCAGCCGGGTAAATTACCGTGCTCATTTACCGTGCGATAATTTGACTTGCTGCATATCGCGACAGGCTTAATATTTAGGGTTAAAAATTGCCTGAAGTTGCCACAGGATGGGAGAGAAGCACTTCTTTACGCTTTGACAATTATGTAGCACGTCTAACTGAAGCTCCTCACCTTACCACGACATAGTTTCTTAGCAATGATTTTGATGCCCCTAAGTTAATCCGTATTTATTCAAAAACACTAAAAAAACTCACAATAAAGAACAAAATATGCATATGGAAAGGTGATTCCAAGCGTGTGAAAGCTACCCCTTGTAGAATGGCAGTATGGTCGCCATGCCAACAGACAGAGAAGTGTGGAGGCAAAGCTCAATAATCATTATAATCTGCCTCGACGGCGACGGACGGGGGCGTGGTGACTCACTGTTTAGCGACATAAAGTCGAGTGCTGTTTAATCTCACGCTGGTTTTCAGCTTGGTTGTGGGTTTGTCAAAGTAGACAGAACTCACTTGTCAATCAAAAGGATGTGGGATAGTCATGTGCTACTTCCTGACAGGTGCGAGGATGAATTTGGAAGTATTTCTCGCTCGCACCTTGGTTGTTTCTTTCTCACACCCCCCTACACACACTTTTTACAAACATTTCTTAGGATTTTGTAAGAGGCTTCAATGGATTAAAAGCATTCCCATTCATTTTAATACATCGCTTTATTACGACATTCATAACTCACTCATCCCCTCTGATTTTTAAAAATTTTTTAAGCTATTGGAGGTACGAATGCAGTACGAACTGAACGATATCGAGTCTCCCGAGGGTGGAGGTGGGGAACACACGTCGTCGCACCACACACCGGGCGCTTCACCGCAGACCAGCGGGCCACCTTCACACCCCTCCACCAGCAGCAACAACTCGGACGGGAGCAACACACCCTGCCTCAAGTAAGCAATCTCCCCCTTATATATTCAACCCATGCATTGCCATCCTCATTCATTAGTTCAACTGCTTTACAGGGTGCGTAGCACTCCGTTGAAGCAGTCTGCGGGTTACCAGGTGGACTTGGTGGTCCAGTTGGTGTGGGTGAGTGGTGAACCTCCTCAGCAGATCACCAGCCTGGCACTAAATTCTTCCTACGGCCTGTAAGTGAACGCACCACCATCAAGATTTACCAGAGCTATAATCAGACGATAATATTTCAGGCCAAAATTATGTTTCATAATCTTTTTTTTTTAAAGTAAGAGCAAATAATTGTGAAAATGCAATAAGATGCATACGCCTCTGAGACCAGCTAATATAAAATATCAGTCATTTTTTGCAGAGGATAAATAATATGTGCCTGTGACTATTGTCATGTATGCCCTCATGTGTTACTGCACTCTTTTCTGTTCACACATCCATTTGCTGTTGTGATCACTGTCACTTATGATGCTCAAATCTCATATTTTCCACACAAGTAGTTAAAACAATAATTTCTCACCATTTATATCTAAAGGATGTATAGGGCGGAAAACATTCAGGTGACTTAAAGCTCCGCTCTGAGACCCCCAATTTGGCCAAATTTCAGAATTGTCCTGTACGCATGTGTGATACATCATCGGAAAGCTTAAAATCTCTATTTTCTGGGGGAAGAAAAATTTTGAACAGGAGGGCATTTTTAAAACAAAAACAAACAAAAAAAATAATAATTAACTCCTAAACCCCAACTCGATGTGATGTCATAATTAAAGACACCATGATTATAACTAGAGATGAGGGTCCGATCACGTCATTTTCAAAGTATCGGAATCAGCAAAAAAATATCGGACATGCCTTTTTTTAATAGATATATATTTTTTAAATGAATTGTTTTCTAATTGTATTTAACGTTACAGACATAATGTGTTACACTCATCCAGAGTCTTTAGTTCAGGCTTAAAGTAGGGTTATCAAATTTATGGCGTTAACGGCGGTAATTTTTTTTTTTTTTTTTTTTAATTTATCACGTTAAAATATTTAACGCAATTAATGCATGCGCTGCACGGTCCACTCACGCATTGTCGCGTTCAATCTGTAATGGCACCGTTTTACCTATATATAGAGCTAACAGGCAGCGTAAAATGAGTAGAGTGAATTTTGGCAGCCTTTGGAGCCTTTTTTAATTGGTTAAAGCCTTACAATCCCTCTCCCTAAGGTTAAAAAACATCCTGGGAAGCAATGTGGGGAAGAAAGGTAGTAATTGATCTTTTTCTTAACACCCTATGTTATTTCCCAACAAAGAGAAGATATATCAATTGGTACCACTACGCACAGTCATGGTTGCGCTTCCCATCATGCATTTGGGCAGAACAGATGGCTACAGTATCATTTACTGAAAGCTCAACAAATACACTCGATTGCAATATTTAGTCACAATATACAAAGTCACATTTATCCTTTTAGAATTACTTTCTATCAGTGGATCCCTCTCACAGAAAGAATGTTAATAATGTAAATGCCATCTTGAGGATTTATTGTCATAATAAACAAATACAGTACTTATGTACTGTATGTTGAATGTATATATTCATCCGAGTTTTATTCATTTTTTTCTTAATGCATTGCCAAAATGTATATGATGGGGGGAAATTATTGGGAATGATTGGAATTGAATCGGGAGCAAAAAAAAAAGCAATCGGATCGGGAAATATCGTGATCGGCAGATACTCAAACTAAAACGATCGGGATCGGGAGCAAAAAAATCATGATCGGAACAACCCTAATTATAACGTGATATTATCGCGTACTTACATTGTTTCGATCCAAAAACTCCGTGTAGCATGTCTCACCAAGTTTCAAGACACAGCTGTGAATGGCCACAGACTGACTTTTTAGGGGTTTTATGGGTGAAACACGGTAATATAACAAGGGTCGCAATGCAGAAATCGCAGACATCAAGGAGTGGTCGAGATTTTCAGATAGTTACAGTTTTAAATTTTTTTTCCCCAATTTTTTTAGGGGGGGGATCGATTATTTATCATCTAAAATATCGGGGAAAATGCGACAGTAACAACAACAACAACAACAAAAAATACAATTAAGTGATAGTTATGAGGTAGACATCCGTGACCTATTTACAGACACTATTATTTTCATTGTGACGTAATTTGTTTAAAAGTTTAAAATATGCGAGTGAATAATTATATAAAGTCGTTTTTTTAAGCTAAATATTAGACATCAATTAATGATCGTTAGCTAAAAATGACAGACATTTCGAATAAGAAATGTAATTACCTTCTTTTTATGGCTCGGTTGAAACAAAAGCAGTTGCGCGATGTCTGTAAACGGGGGACTACAGGGTAAAACGGACAAATTAAAAATTGTTCGGGGCCTTAATGTGCCATGAAACTGCTATGGCAGCATCTAGACATATTGTTCGATCAAACACAACAGTTCTTTTGGCTTAAAATACAGCAGTTTATTTTAAAGAGGGGTGCAAGAGCAGAAACCTCTTTTTCAGCCTTGGCTGTGTTTTTCGCCATATGCATATCACACATAAGATAGTGTATGTTATTGTTTTTTTTTTTTCCTGGTCACTTCACCACCATTTTATATCCTTTTGACACTGGTCCTAAAATGCACATGGCAAAAACTTGTATTTTTTTGTTTCTAAAATTCCCATTTCCCTTGAAATTGTGTTTTAAACCAACGAAAATCCCCATTCAACAGTTCAGTTTCATGTCTTTCCCATTCCATTTTCATGTGAATCACTTGAATTCCATTTCAACACACTGCATAAACAATTTACAACAAAACAATTAAGATTTATCACATTCACGTATTTGACCAAAAGGTCACTGATTTTTTACCACAAACTTCCCACTAAACTGAAACATTAAAATACAAGGTTCACATCTTTGCCTTCTCATATTTCAACATATTACAGAAAAGACACCTTTCACATTCACATTTTTTAAACCAAAAAGTCACCATCAGCATGCTTACCGTTCTGTACAAATTCTCAAAATATCTCACCCTCTAATTATATTTATTATTAAGAGGCAATTCAGGTTTAGTAACTTCAAAAGATATGATAAAAATATACACTGACATGTGCATTTTTAAATCTTTGGGTGATATTTACAAATGTTTACGTTTAAAGAGAAGTTACGCTTGTGAAGCTTGTCCCTAAACTTTTATCTTTGTCACTTTGTACATAAACCCTCTTCACACAGGGTGGTGTTTGGCAACAGTAGTGGTGTTGCAGTGGTGGACTACATCCAGAAAACAGTCGTGTTAAACCTGGGGACGTTAGAACTGTACGGGTCCAACGATCCATACCAGAGACAACCGCGATCGCCCAGAAAGTCTCGGCAACCCTCTGGAGGTACGTCAACTAATGATTATATGTGATACCAGCAGTGGATAATTTTCTGTAGGGCTGCAGCTATCGATTATTTTAGTAGTCGATTAATCGTTGAACCAGTTAAAACCAGTTGAACCAGTAGCAAAAGTCCGCTAGCTTAAATGCTATGAAATGCTAATTTTTTTTTTTTTTTTTTTTTTTTTTTTACAATTTTCATAACGAATGTTTCAAACACATATTCCCACAAAAATGGCTAAATATACCTAGAAAATAAATTATGAATGCCTTAAAAAAACATTAGCTCAAACAAAAACTTAGCTTATGTTGGTCTTAACAGGGAGCAGCTAGATTCAGCCATGAAATGGGTTATGTCATATTCACTGTTGCCACTAGAGGGCAGTGTATTCATCCAAATCAATAAAACTAAATGCAAACATTTTCAAAACCAACTATTAGAACACTACTTGGATTTATCGAATTACTCGAGTTAATTGATTAATTATTGCAGCACTAATTTTGTCATCTGTCACCGTCATTGACTAACTCCTTTGTGCTCAAATTATGATTGTTTTTCTTTTAACTGCTTTTATTACATTCTTATAGGACATAGGTCTCAAATATGCGGCCCAGGGGCCAATTGGGGCCCATGGAACAATATGTCGCGGCCCCCATTTGATATCCAATTGTAGTATTAGTGTTGCCCGCATGTATTTTGTGATGGGGAATTTAAAAAAAGATATATAATGTACTTCATTTTAATTCAAATGAACAAATGAATGAAATGATCCATGTTTGGGGGGGACAAATTATTCAATAGTCTTTAAAAAAAAAAAAAAAAAAGAAGAAGAAGAAAAACGCAAATTAAAAAGCCTCGAGTAGTAAAAAAAAATAGGTATAATTCTAAATAGAAAATGAATTATAAAAAAAACTAAAAAATAAAGGAAATTGTAATGAAATGAAAGAAGACGAAAAGACATACTGTACATTTAAATAAGTGGGTCATGTGTATTTTGCCCTTGGAATTGTACTTTTTTGTTTTTTTGTATTTTTTGGGTTTGGTTTGGTTTTTGTTTGGTTTTTGGTTTGGTTTGTTTTTGTTTTTTTGTTTTTTTGTTTTGTTTTGTTTTGTTTTTGTTTTTGTCATGTCTTGTCTTGTCTTGTCTTTTGTTTTGGCTGCCTATGATGGCAATAGACGTCCAATCCATTGTAACTGGAAGGGGCTGGACACAATCGCATGATCCATCCCCTTTTCAGTATCAATTACCATCTTTTACTAGCTACCATAAATTAAACTCTGTGACCAGTGGCCTATACTACGAAGCCGGTTTTCTGGCTTAGCAGGGTAACTTCGAGAGTAACTTTATCACGTGCGACGTAAGTTCGCGGCTATGCGAGACTACGAAAGGTGGATATGTTGGAACCGAGAAGTGTTGCCATGGCAACACACGCCACACGGCAAACCTGGTCGTGTCAGAGTTAGATCTTGCTTAACATCAGGATTCCAATTAACCACGCTCTATTTAAACAGCACCCCTCCGCGGACGTGTCCTCCTGACAATGACAGCGTACTTGGACGACCCATACGACATTGGCGCGCGGATTGTGAGGGGCTCTCTCCGGAGGGCACGGGTATTTCGGGACCGCCAAAATTCGCTGGCGTACCCGGAAGATGTTCTCCATGAAAGACATATTTTCAAGTGAGGAAATTCTTTACCTGTGCCAACTGATCGAGGCGGACGTCACTAATGTAACCCGCCGAGTCAGGCCCTCACAACCGCTCAGCTTGTGTGCCTGTCCGTGCGCTCTTTTGCCAGGAACAATATACCTGTATGTATTCCATGAGTCCATCGGTGATGCTGAATATCTGCGTAAGAACACTGTATGCCGTGCGATTCGGAGTGGGGTATGGAAACGCTTCAAATTGATTGTTGAAATCGCTGAATGTAAACGAATGCGGAGCTTTGCTCTCATACAAGAAATATATTTAACGGACTTTCCAGCGTTATTTCGTTGTGTAAATATTTATAATAATCATAGATCTATTTAAACATTGAGAAAACTTGCGTTTTTTTCTGCCAACTCTAAGAGATTAAATTGTCAAATCCACTGATAGGACAGACGCACAAATATAAAAGATATAAATGTTTATTGAATATGCATCTTACAGTCTTGTTTGTCAGCGAAAATTCGTTACAAAAGACGGGCTTTAATTTACGCAACAACGCATGGCATCCCGGCATTTTCTTCTTCTCCTGAGTCCTCACAAATATAACATAAAATTTTGGGAGGGGGGGTTGGGCTTGGGCCTGCAAATCAAGTTGATTGATCGGACTCGGGTCGGGTCGAGCTGGATTTTTTAGGCCCAAACTAAAAAAAGGAACATACGTATTCATACAGTCAAGGAGACTAAACATACAATCATCCTGCTTCATGTGGTGATGCGCGATAAATTATTTCTTACTGTTAACGTACCAAATCTTCTTTTATTGTCCTGACAGCAGGCTTTATTTCTTTTCATGGACATAAGTAAACTGGCATATTGACGCATTCACAAATCACACGATCTGTAAATTCGCTGTCAACAGACCCGTCGCGCTCAACTCGCCGAATCGGTGTTGGATTTCGCGGTGAGGGTGGATTTTAATCATCGCGCATTCCTCCTCTGTGAAGTAAGGTGCCCGTGCCATCGTCACAAGTAGTGTTTGACTCTGCTCTCCGCCCCCTTTTATGTGAACGCGCAGTAACTCTGACTGGGAGGACACAGGTTCGACTAATCAACCTCATAATCAGCGTCGTAGCACCGATTGATCACAAACTAGACAACCAGGTTTTGTCAACTCCGGTTACCCGCTGGTAAACTGGATTACTTCTGGGGAGGTTGAACTCGGTTCGTAGTATAGGCCACTGGGCTGGTAGTGAATGAGATACATCTCCACCGTAGTGACCTCCAATCCTGAAAGGGTTAAAAAGTTTTTTTTTGTTTGTTGGTTTGTTTGTTTTTTTTTCACAGTCATGACATCCTGCAACGAGAACAACTTTGGCCCCTTGCTTTAAATACTCATTGACCTGTGGCCTATACTACGAACCGAGTTCAACCTCCCCAGAAGTAATCCAGTTTACCATCGGGTAACCGGAGTTGACAAAACCTGGTTGTCTAGTTTGTGGTCAATCGGTACTACGACGCTGATTATGAGGTTGATTAGTCGAACCTGTGTCAACCCAGTCAGAGTTACTGCGCGTTCACATAAAAGGGGGCGGTGACCAGAGTCAAACACTACTTGTGACGATGGCACGGGCACCTTACTTCACGGAGGAGGAATGCGCGATGATCATGCGGAATTATGAGGAATTAAAATCCACCCTCCCCGCGAAATCCAACACCGCTTCGGCGAGTAGAGCGCAACGGGTCTGTTGACAGCGAATTTACAGATCGTGTGATTTGTGAATGCGTCAATATGCCAGTTTACTTATGTCCATGAAAAGAAATAAAGCCTGCTGTCAGGACAATAAAATAAGATTTGGTACATTAACAGTAAGAAATAATTGTCACGCATCACCACACGAAACAGAATGATTGTATGTTTAGTCCCCTTGACTGTACGAATACGTATGTTCTTTTTTTTAGTGTGGGCCTAAAAAATCCAGCCCGACCCGACCCGAGTCCGATCAATAAACTTGATTTGCAGTTTCCATACCCCACTCCGAATCGCACGGCATACAGTGTTCTTACGCAGATATTCAGCATCACCGATGGAATACATATATTGTCCCTGGCGAAAGAGCGCACGGACAGGCACACACAATCTGCGCGGTTGTGAGGGCCTGACTCGGCGGGTTACATTAGTGACGTCTGCCTAGATCAGTTGGTACAGGTAAAGAATTCCCTCAGCTGAAAATCTATATCTTTCATGATGAACATCTTCCGGGTACGCCAGCGGATTCTGGCGGTCCCGAAATACCCGTGCCCTCCGGAGAGAGCCCCTCACAATCCGCGTGCCAATGTCGTATGGGTCGTCCAAGTACGCTGTCATTGTCAGGAGGACACGTCCGCGGAGGAGTGCTGTTTAAATAGAGCGTGGTTAATTGGAATCCTGATGTTAAGCAAGATCTAACTCTGACACGACCAGGTTTGGCGTGTGGCGTGTGTTGCCATGGCAACACTTCCCGGTTCCAACATATCCACCTTTCGTAGTCTCGCATAGCCGCGAACTTACGTCGCATGTGAGAAAGTTACTCTCGAAGTTACCCTGCTAAGCCAGACAACCGGCTTCGTAGTATAGGCCACTGAAGTCTAACGCGATTTGCTTAGGACGTTTACCTTTGGTGGCATATTTTTCCATATATGAATCACAAAACAGTGGCTTTTGTATTCAAATCTTGTCCTTCTCGTTGCCACTGAGAAGCTAATGACCTTTTCCAGCCCTTTGCTGCTGGAGATTACCAACAAAAACAACAACAAATGAGCCCTGACCTGTGAGATGATGCGGTTATGGAGATTAATGACGTCAAATGGCACTGCCACAAACCGAAACGAACACGTGTGCAGGTTGAGAATGGGCACACTGCCACCCTGTGTTAGATGGCGAGAACGCACTTCAAGTTTGATGGATGAAGCCCTAATGTGTGCGTGTGTACATCCTTCCGGAAAATCCACACACACGCGTGGATCGAGCATCTGGTGTCAGTGAGTGGTGAGCAGTGGGCTGGCACCTGTCACAGCTTGGCGAGCGCCAGCAGTAATCAGACATCCAGCTGTGCTTCCCTGTGCCAACGCACTGCTGCCTGCTTGGCCTTCTGCCTCACTGGATCGCCAACACACAAATACACAAGGATAAAGACACATTAAAGCGATACTAACGCTTCCTCATGTATACACGGCTCTTACCGAAGCATTAACTTCTAAGGCAAGGAGTTTGAACTCACATAACCCATTATAGGCATAAGCTGAGCTTCACTTTTGGGCATAGGTGGAGTTTGACTTTTGGGGCAGGGGGGCACAACATGTTGATGACCCCGAAAAGCAGTGTCAGCAATAAAATTAACTTACACAAATATTTTTAATAATAAGTTGAAAATGACCGTTTTTTTGTTTCCCATCAGTCTTGAGGGGAATTCTAAATCAGGCCGCTTAGGACAGCTATACTTTTCGCCAAGATCGTCATCCATTCAATGTTAGGGTGACCAAACATCCTCTTTTGCCCGGACAAGTCCTACTTTCACGTAGTGTCCTCGTGGTCCGGGCGGATTTTATAAATTCATAAAAATGTCCAGTTTTTATGATTTTTCACGGGACCAATTTGAAGAGATCTCTCCGGCCGCTGGGTGGCAGCAGTTGACATGGCTCCTACTAGAATGGAGGGAAGTAGTCTTGTTTTTGTTGGCAGTTTACCCCTATCATGAGGCATTACCGCTATCTGCTGGGTTGACAATTTGGCCACAATGCCTGGTTTTTTTTTTTGTTTTTTTTTAATTATGATGAATACGTATATAATGGCAACTGTTGACTTCTGTCGGAGCTTTGACTGTAAAATCCCGTTTGGTGTCGCATCGGCGCGCTGCCGATGATTGTAAACTTTCAGCAAAGTTTGAAATTTGCCTCAGCTAGCTATCAGTAAGCTAAACCGCGCTAGGCATTATGGGAAACGTAGTTTTGAACTGCTACGTTTGGAAACATGCTGATTGAATAGTTTGTCAGTTTATTTCGGTTTTTGTTTGTGTGCAATCTAGAACATTGAATGAGAACATCAATTGAATGGGAATAACAATTTGTCAAGGACAATTGTCGTGATAGTAATTTATAAAAATGTTTAGTTGGCACATAGCCTACTGTGTGTATGTGTATTGACTGGACTACATTTCTATGCGTCTACATTATATATATATATATATTTTTTAAGTCATTATTTATTTTTTTTCAAACTGCATTTTTCCATCCAGAGTGAGGGGGCACACTTTAAATATAAGTGATATAGGCATCTTTGAGTGAACTTCGAGTAAAATTCAAGTATCTTGAGGCCGGGCTGAGTGTCCTCTTTTTTAGAAATCAAAATATGGTCACCCTATTCAATGTGGTACGCCCGCCGGTGTCGTGCTTAGTTAGTTACCCCCGTCAAAAATTGTATCCCCTGGGCGGAGCCACTGCGCTGCACTGATTTGCTTGATTTCGGTGTTTTGGTGAACAATCGCAAGTCAATGGGAAATTTACTTGATCAAGGGTTGGGAAAATTGCTTCAATTTAGGAGCAGTCTAGAGCGCTAATATCTGTTTTGTTTCAATTTATTTGAATTTTCTTGAACGTCCTGATAAACAGTAAAACTTAACAACTATTTCATTTACTTAAAATGGGAGATTTGTAACAAAAAATGTTTGGAACATCTGAACATTTTTAAAGCTAATGACAATCTGAAATGTAGATTTTTTTTTTCTTATGAGAAGCATCAAAAGGATGCAAAATATTTGCTCTTGCAAGCTCCACAAAATCATGCAGCGTGCCAAATCTGGCACCCGGGCCGCAAGTTTGACACCTGTTGCTGAAGTCATGTGGTCTATTTCAGGACTGTGTGACATCAACGAGGGTTCGGCAACGTCAGAAGACCGCTGCAAGTCTCCCACTTCAGGTACCATGTCCTTAAATGTCGTTTTTACAGTGACCGTGCTTTATACTACATACAAGACTAACAAGAGTGAAGCTGAGTGCATGTTGACGCTTCTAAATTTTCATTTTTGAAACTAGTGAACAAAACTGGAACTTTATATCTTTTTTTCTTCATCCCCTCTGACCATAAAAATTTCATTCTATTCCACAAATTTAACGCTCAGGTTTAATATCGCCCCCGTTCAGGCTTTTTGCGACCGATTCCATTTGCGCGTGCATTTTATTTTTTCCTTCCCTATTATGCAGAGCTCAATAGACAGGAATAAATGGCTTTCATGGCTTTCACCAGCCTGCAAAACTGTGCAATAGACTGGAACCGTGGAGATCCAGTCTCGGTGATGCAAAATAATGGCAAATAATTATAAACGCTGTGTGGTGATAATATATTCTGCTGGAGAGACCTATTAAACGATTCGGAGTATTAAAGTCACACATGCGTGGCTATCGACTTGGGAAAAACATCGCTTGTCAAAGATCTTTCGCTTCAATTTGTCTTGACACAAGGTAGTTTTCACTTTTCACATTAACTTAACACATGGCAAAATTTGATTATTAATACCGAACTTGATGTTAATATTAGTTAGAGCTTTAGAAGTGCAAAAGTTTTATGATGGCTGTCTTAACCTGCATTTTCAAGAACAATCAATGGAAATTGTAGGCGTCAAGATGATAATTGTAACTGTTCATTTTGAATTTAAAGGTAAAAGTTGTATTATTAGATTAAAAATGAGAACAGTTAAGAAAAAAAAAACTTTATCTGAATGCATTTTTAATATGCCAAAAAATTCCCAATTTCAAAAGAAAGTAAGAAAAAAAGAAACATACATGGTATCTGCGGGTTCTTAAAATGTCTGGAATAGTATTAAATCCAATCATTTGAATTTAAGGCCTTACAATGTCTAAAAGGCTCCTAAAAGCTCAATAATGTCTTAAATACAAATATGAAAGGTCTTAAAAATCTATCGACGTCACGTTACTTTACTACTACACTACTAGTACAGTACTTCGTGCTTATTTATATCACAGTTGGAAAGAGGATAAATTCATATATGTTGCACGCAATTCCGGGCCCCCAATTTTCCTTTAAATCTTTTGAACGTTTTTTGCCGGTATCGATGTGAAATAGGTCTTAAATTTGATTCAAAATGGTCTTAAAAAAAGTCTTTAAAAACTTAAATTGGCTTGTTGAACCCTGCAGAGACTCTGATATAAAACATAACATAAAACATAAAACAACATAAGATAAAACAAAAAATATAGTTGTATTACTATGCTTAGAAAATGTAGTTTGATGACAAAAACCTGGATTTACATACAAATAAAGTGGCTAAGAAAAAAATCTGTACACTGCTGGCCAAAAGTATTAGCACTCCTGCAATCCTTTCAGATAATGTTCAATTTCTCCCAGAAAATGATTGCAATTGCAAATGCTTTGGTAGTAATATCTTCATTTATTTTGCTTGCAATGAAAAAACACAAAAGAGATTTTTAATCATTATCATTTTACACAAAACTCCAAAAATGGGCTGGAC
The DNA here is from genome assembly GCF_030265065.1 of Corythoichthys intestinalis. Classification (NCBI taxonomy): domain Eukaryota; kingdom Metazoa; phylum Chordata; class Actinopteri; order Syngnathiformes; family Syngnathidae; genus Corythoichthys; species Corythoichthys intestinalis. Next base: position 14,710,146 of record NC_080413.1, on the reverse strand, counting down.
AAAAGTATTGGCATCCTCAGCCAAATATTTGGTAGCACGACCTTTAGACAAAATAACTGGGAACAACTGCTTCCAGTGTCCATCAATGAGTTTCTTACAATGTACTGCTGGAATTTTTCACCATTCTTCTTTGGCCAACTGCTCCAGGTCTCTGAGATTTGAAGGGTGCCTTCTCCAAACTCCCATTTTCAGATCTCTCCACAGGTGTTCTATGGGATTCATGTCTGGACTCATTGCTGGCCATTTTAGAAGTCTCCAGTGCTTTCTCTCAAACTATTTTCTAGTGCTTTTTTGAAGTGTATTTTGGGTCATTGTCCTGCTGGAAGACCCATGACCTCTGAGGGAGACCCAGCTTTCTCACACTGGGCCCTACATTATGCTGCAAAATTTGTTGGTAGTCTTCAGACTTCATAATGCCATGCAAGCAGTCAAGCAGTCCAGTGCCAGAGGCAGCAAAGCAACCCCAAAACTTCTGGGAACATCCGCCATGTTTGACTGTGGGGACCGTGTTCTTTTCTTTGAAGGCCTACTTTTTTTCCCTGTAAACTCTGTTGATGCCTTGTCCCAAATACCTCTACTTTTGTCTCATCTGCCCAGAGAACATTCTTCCAAAACGTTTTTGGCTTTCTCAGGTCAAAACTCCAGCCTGACTTTATTATGTCTCTTGGTCAGAAGTGGGGTCGTCCTGGGTATCCTACCATAGAGTCCCTTTTCATTCAGATGCCGACGGATAGTACGGGTTAACACTGTTGTACCCTCGGACTGCAGCACAGCTTGAACTTGTTTGGATGTTAGTCGAGGCTCTCATCCGAACAATCTTTCATTGAAATCTCTCGTCAATTTTTCTTTTCCGTCCACATCTCGGGAGGTTAACCACAGTGCCATGGGCTTCACACTTATTGATGACACTACGCACGGTAGACACAGGAACATTCAGGTCTTTGAAGATGGACTTGTAGCCTTGAGATTGCCTATGGTTCCTCACAATTTTGCTTCTCAAGTCCTCAAACAGTTCTTTGGTCTTCTTTCTTTTCTCCATGCTCAATGTGGTACACACAAGGACACAGGACAGAGGTTGAGTCAACTTTAATCCATTTTAACTGGCTGCAAGTGTGATTTAGTTATTGCCACCACCTGTTATGTGCCACAGGTAAGTAACAGGTGCTGTTAATTACACAATTTAGGGAAGCATCACATAATTTTTCAAAGGGTGCCAATACTTTTGTCTGGCCCATTTATGGAGTTTTGAGTAAAATGATAATGATTTAATTTTTTTTTCCATTCTCTTTTGTGTTTTTTTCATTGCAAGCAAAATCAATGAAGATATTACTACCAAAGCATTTGCAATTGCAATGATTTTCTGGGAGAAATTGAGCATTATCTGACAGACTTGCAGGGGTGCCAATACTTTTGGCCAGCAGTGTAGGTTAGATATGTATACCGTTTTTTTGTTTTTGTTTTTGTTTTTTTTATCTTTAAAGTATCTGAAAAATTATCTTATTAACAAAACTCAACTCAATATGATTTATACAGCACCCCAACTCATTTACTGCCATTTCAACTTTGATGGCTGGCATTGCGTGATCACGTTTCATTTTCAACTTGGATTGGACGTCTATCGCCGTCAATGGCAACCAATGAATAAAAAACCGCTGAAAAGAACTTGAACACAAAACAACTTAACGAAATGTAATGTAGATACAAAATAGGTGAAATTTAAGTTGTCTCTAACGTTGAACTTCCTTGACTTCTCCAAAGTGCTGATGTCAAACAGCAATCTCCAGCAGTTCTACAATGGAGGAGGTAGAGGAGGTAAGATTGGCCAAAGACTTTCCTAAGAGGGTATGTCGGCGGGACAACGGTGGTCCACATTTGTCCCTGTCGCCCACTGCCCCCCCCTCCTGTCTCTGTCCTCCATGGCACCATAGCGGGAAATAATCAGCTTGAGCTAGCGCTAGCTAAATTCTGGGATAGCCTGTGTTCCTGTGGCATTTGTCGTCTATTATTGTAAGAAAACATATAATTTTGTTGACAAAAATAGTTCTATGAAAAAGAGACCTCAAAACGCAGGAACAGAGGCTAAACCTTCATTCGGCCAAGTGGCGGCAACACATTAGCAATGCATGCTACTTGTATGTAGCACGAGCGTTTAGCGTGTTCCCGTGCTTGCGTTTGTGACGTGTCCCCCCCGCGCGTCCTCGACACTCTCGTGATTGGCGTCTGTTTTTGTTCATCGTGTTGTTACGATAACATTGTGCGATGGGCAACACTCATGTGTCCAACTTGTCTCTGTGTGTTAGTAGGCTACTGTAAGAAGTCTCTCAAATATGCTCAAATGTAGTCGTAACAGGAATACTTTAAATAATTGTTGAATGTTTTAAATTCAGCAAAACAGTATTATTAGGAGGAGTGTTTTATTTAATATAGCGTAATTTTCGGACATAAGACGCTACTTTTTTCCTTCATTTCTTTGGGTTAACAAGTAACACTTCATTTCAAAGTGGCGTCATAAGACTGTTATAAGACTGTCATAATTATGACATGACAATATCATGGGTATTACTGACTGCTTATGACAGATGTCGTTAAGTGTCATCCAGATAATTATGTCACTAATTCCATTTATGTTCAGCTTGGATCTTTTACATCTATTCAAAAGTGAGATAATTTGCCAGATAACAATAAATGACATCTGTTATAAGCATTCATTAATGCTCATGACAGTGTCATGTCATAATAATGATTGTCTTAATGACAGTCTTATGGCGCCACTGTCAAAGTGATATCAAATACCACAACTGGCAATAAATGAAACAATTGGAACAGTAACTGAAGAAATAATTAGAACAACAGAACATGAATTTTGATTATTTACATCTGTACCGCTGCAATGCATGCTAGGAGGCATTTTGGATGACAACAGTGTTGACAGCAGGTGGCAGCAGAGGTTGACTGTCTCCCCCAAAGGAGCAGTGATGGCGAAATGAAGCTTCTTGAAGCAATGAAGCTTTGCAGCCAATTGGTTCAAAGCTTCACGGTGGTTCATTTGGTCTTATGACAGTCATATGATCCCGCTGTCAAATCAAGTGTTACCGGTTAATATCTTTTAGTGTAAATATCCCATAATACAGTGAGGACAGCCTGGGCTTATAGTCCAATGCGGCTTATCTATGAACAAATGCCGTTTTCGTGCCAAATTTGAAGGGTGCGGCTTATTGTCAGGTGCGCCTTGTAGTGCGAAAATTTCGGTATATTATTTATGAAATGTCACTTGTGAAGTTTTATTTTAATATATTGTTTATTCATTTTTACTTTCTAAATTTATGAATACAGAATAGTTTTAATATGTATTAGTAGGTGTTGTTTTTCGTTGAACTTTATTCATTCACATTAATTCCGACTTTTTGTGTTTCATGTATATTTTGAGATTTCTTTTTTCCCCCCAATCATTCTCATTAACTCATTCTCTGCTATTGATGACTATTACCTTCAGTGATTGTGAATGAGTTGAGATAATTCTCAAGATTTATCAGGAAATATTACCGGTATTAGAATTCATGTACGATTTATGATTGTGTTTTCATATCATTAGTAGTTATTTTTAACATTCTTCATCATCATCAAATTTATGCATAACGGCCCTACTGCATATATTTACTATTACAATTATTTGTAGTATTGTAGTTATAGAATTATTCATGAAATGTATTATTATTACCATATATTTGTTGTACATGTCATTTTTATTTTAATGTTTGTATTAATAACATTAGAAGTAGCAGTAGTACCAGTTATGTTAGTCAGTTCACTGTATCCATGTTTTTTTATTCAGTATAGCAGTGAAGTGTAAACATTTTTTTTTAAAGTTCTGTATTGTTATAGGTGTTTTCTAAGGGGCTGAAGCTCCAATGGATTGTTTCCCGTTTTGATGAATTTATTGCAGTTTTAACAGCAGGTTTATACTCGTATCCACTGTTGTCAACACAAGCCAAGGCACTCCACGTATAACCCTTTCTAAAATTTAAGCTGCGTTTTGATCACAACAATGAGCAAACCCGAACATTCTTCGTCAGTTCAATCGGTTTCGACCCCAATTTGCGACCCCAATATAGCTGTAGCTATAAACCGAAGCATCTATTCTCAGGATAACAAGATGGAAGCATTTGAAAGAACCTTTACAAAATGGATTAATGAAGATACATACATATACTATACATAGCTGTCCTGAAATAGTTTAATTAGTGTTTCACAGATACCATTTTTTTGGCTCTTGATGCTGATTCCGACAATTAATTGTTATCATGGCTTGGTCAGACACTGCTTAACTCATTGTTTGCCAATGATAGTGCATCTATTAGTGATAAACTCATTAAAATTCACCGCAGAATGATGATCGGACGCGATGTCTATCATCATTTTAGGAAGGGCTGATGGCCATCTTGGCCAATCTTGACCTCGAAAAGTACATATTGCATAGTATCATCGTGTTCTTACTTAGTACTCTCAGATATTGTCTTATTTTAGTGCCGTATCATTACTGATACTAGTATCATTAATACAAGATTTAATAGCTGTTCTTGTCCACTGTTTGTTTCCATATGTGGTACTTTCCCACCGCGGTGCATGCTGCTGTGGCATGACCACCTTGACTTGACGGTTGCGCTTGCGACTTCTTTGTCCTGGGGTGGGAGCGTCTTCCCTTCTTTTGTTCCCGTCTTGTCACGGCATGCCTCCGCTGCTCGGCATCTTGCCGCTGATTCAAAAAAAAAAAAAAAAAAAACTCCCGGAGATTCTACTCCTGGAGCTTTGCATGGCCTTGTGTGTGAGCTTGGACGTGTGTTTTGTAAAGAGGGATGTTCTCTTTTTTCCAGCAAAGATGTCACGGAAATTAAGCTTGCCTACTGAGCTAAAGCCAGACTTGGGTAAGCCTTGACTCCGTGTCTCCAAAGCAACTTGTATGATATGCAGTGATACCAAATGTAGTCCAGTCTCCAAATTGAGGCTGATGAAATTAGTGGGTGGGTCTGCTACTACAACGATAACTCTGCAGTTTTTGTAACCTTCTTCTGCTTTCTGTGCTCTTTCTTCATTGTTTCTTTACTGTGCGTCTTTAAAATAGTGGCTGTGCTATGTGCATTAAAAAAAATCTTCAATAACATCCAGGAGACTCTACGTAAGGCTAAAGATGATTTCATATCCTTACAGGAAAGGACACAAACTATGCACGAAAATCAGTCTGGTTGTTCACTGAGCTTCACTTCCAAAAATGAACTGTGCTTAAACTATCCAACCAGGCTAATCTTGTTTGACGTCGATGTCCATTTTTATCGAAAATGCAGGGTTTCCCCCCAGTGCTAATAAGCCTGGCGGAGCGACAGGCTTTTCACAGTATTAAAAAATATGCAATATTAAATATTTCCACCATAATTTTCGGTAAAACAAAAAAAAAAGTCCTAGTAAGTCTATCTTAAAAATTTACCGAAGGTGACGGAATCAGTATACAGTAATTTCAAGTGTATTTTACGGACTTCTTGTTTTTTTTAATCATAAAGTTTCTGGCAACAGCAGCTGCCATTATGTATGTATGTATTTGTTTATCCAGTGCAGGTTCTTTACCTCCCTGTTTTTCCTCTCACTGTCCTCTTGTCTGTATGCCCGCCACGGGGTGCCAACCCACTAGACCACCGGGACAATTCCTTCAGCCGCTCGCGTTCCTCCAGTGTCACCAGCATCGACAAGGAGGCCAAAGAAGCCGTTCTCTCCTTCCACTTCTGTGAGAGTTACGCTCGCAAGGGGGACGGTGCACCGTCACCATGCCTCTTCGTGGGCACTTCGCTAGGCACCGTGCTGGCTTTGGCCCTTACACTGCCACCGGCTGGAGAGCAGAGGCAACTGCAGCCTGTTAATATTTCGCCAACAGGTAATTGTGACTTGAAAGGATTTTACTGTTTTATTTTTTTTGTAACCCTAACGTCTTTTTTTGATCAGGCATGTTGATCCGACTGAAAGGCAGCATCTTGCGGTTAGCTTTCCTGGATTCCGCCGGTTCCCTCTTGCCTCCCGCGTACGACCCTTGGTTCGAACCCAACGTCTCAGCGGACGGCGAAGAACGGGAGAAAGTCCGCAAGCGCCGCCCCGTGTCGGTTTCGCCGTCCAGCTCGCAGGACCTCAACGAGAGCCACTATGCCGTGATGTGCTCAGAGAAACAGGCCAAGGTCCTGTCACTGCCTAGCCAGACGTGCATCTACAAGCACAGCATCACAGAGGCCTCCTTTGTCTTACGTGCCGACGTGGTTCAGATGAGCCAAGGTGTGTGTCTGGCCTGCTTCTGTGCTAATGGCCATATCATGACCCTCAGGTGAGATGCATTTTGAAATAGCGCACAACTGTTGGGACTTTAAACAATTTTTCCTCACGTTCCTTCGTGCAGTCTACCTGGACTGAGACCCCTCATGGATGTAAACTACCTGCCTCTAACTGACATGAGGATAGCGAGGACCTTCTGCTTCACAAATCTGGGGCAAGCCATGTATCTTTGCTCGCCCACAGAAGTACAGAGGATTACATACAGTCAGGACACTTGCGAAAACCTACAGGTCAGTGCTCTTCACATGTATATGAGCACTTTTCACTAGTCTCTATGAGTAAGAAAAAATTCTGTGTTGTGTATGGAAGGATTTCATTTGTGGGTGTAAACTAAGGATAAATTAACTCTGAATTAGCCCACTAACTAAACAGAGAATAAGAGTGGGTGGTGGTATGTACGGCAGCTTAAACACATTATTATAGTTCCGTGAGCGAGCTGAAGAAAACTAAGGAAGGAGTAGGATTCTGAAGATGTGTAGTTGGTCCTTGCATCCTTCGTTTTTTCTGAAAGCAGCCCTCGGAGAAAAACGTTTGGACAGCCCTTTTAGTCAGATTGCCGGAATCATGCCAGCCGGACCCGCGCTGGCGCAGCTCCAATGACACGGGCAAGCGCAACCCTGACAACCCGGCCAAATGGCCAAACCCCGCGCGTTCACCTTAGTCTTAACCCCTTGTACTGACTCCATTTTAAAAAGCTGGAAAAAGGCTTCGAAACACAAGTTGACAATTTATTCAGGTCGACAGCGATCAAACAGCAAGGCAAAACAGCAACAGACCCAGGCGAGGAGGAAGACTCGTTCCAGGGTCACCATATCATAAGTCAACAAAAGGTTCCCGAGAAAAATGACACCGATTAGTTAAACATTGTCTTTTTGAAGACTAGTGGGGCGGGCCGTGAGCAGGAAGAGGGGTGTGTTTGGGTATTCTTCTGTTGCAGATTTGGGCGGTCAAATTCGTGTGTCACCGCAACTGAGGTGGGAGGTTCGGCGTGCCTCACCGTCTGAGAGGCGCTGAGCTATCAAACTTGGAGTTCTTTTTGCTATCGGGTGTTGTGGTATTACAGGACGTCAAGCCATTTGTTCTTGACTGTCCCGAAGAGCTGATTGCGGGATTTGGTTTTGCAGACATGGGCTTGTAGAAGTCTTGCCTATCACCTGGTAGTCCGCGTCAATCGTCAGCTGCATGACACACGCGTTGGGCTTCCGTGGTCAGAAGGCGTTCTTATCTGCACGTTGTCTTGTCGCTGCAAGTTCTAATCATTCCAAGTGCAACTGTTCATAATATCAAATATATTCTGTTTGTTTTTTCTTAAACCATGATATAAATGCTATTTATTTTATATTGGGTGTGTCAGAGGAATACAAACAGTCAAACAGTAAATAACGAAAAAAGATACAATTCCTTCAATGTCCAATCCATTTTAACTGGGAAGCCTACCACTAATCACTACCAACCACTGTTATAATATTTAACACATATATTTGTTTCAGGAAATGCTCGGTGAATTGTTTATGCCTGTGGAGACACCCGAGGCCCCAAATAGGGGCTTCTTCAAGGGTCTCTTTGGAGGAGGAGCACAGTCATTAGACAGAGAAGAACTATGTACGTCACACTAGTGCTGTGCTTCTTGATTTGTTTTTATAAGTAGCAAACAAACACAAAATCCCGCCTGCCATTTTAGTTGGCGAGGAAGTCGCCGGACGAGCTTCCCGGAGTCTGGCTCAGCACATCCCGGGTCCGGGGGGAATCGAGGGCATGAAGGGGGCGGCGTCCGGAGTTGTGGGCGACCTGGCCCGAGCACGAATAGCGTTGGACGAGCGAGGACAGAAACTCGGCGAGCTGGAGGAGAGGACGGCGGCCATGATGGCTAGTGCCGACTCCTTCTCCAAGCATGCACATGAGGTGACTTAATCTATCATAGAACAATTAAATCTTTCACTGCCATTGACAATGATAGTCGTCCAATCATGTGGTTCTTTTTCATCCTTCTTCTGTGGATATACATTAGTTTGTCACTATTAGTCGCCCAGTCCAGTCCATTTGGACTTGGAAGTCTGGCATCACCCCATTTCAATGGATTGGATGTCTAGCACAGTCAATGGCAGCCAATGAGTTTTAGAATCTGTATCTTTGTTGATTCCAGTGAACAACCACTAGAGAGCAGTATAGAATCATAATTTCTTCTGTTTCCTTTTTTGTCCAGATGATGCTGAAGTGCAAAGACAAAAAATGGTACCAGTTCTGATGGGCGTCGGCACCGGTCGCCTTCCCGGTGATGGTGACCTGTCGCTCTTTTCCGTTCAGCCATTCCCTCCAAGCCTTCGTTCACTGAGACACTTGGGAATTTCTTCCCTTAGCACAATGTCCCATAATGTTCTTACCGCACTCGGTCGTTGAGTGAGGGGGGGGACACAGTGAGCGAATATGTGTGTGTGCGTCCCATGTTCTTGTCTTTTTTTAAACAATTACTACGTCACACACCGAGAGTTTTCATTCTCATTTTGCCAAACCGTCCTTAGAACTGATGTCAGTATTTAAACTGGACTACTAATGAACACTTGGGAATATGTACAAATCTAAATATGTCATGATGAATACATACAAATCTAAATGTTGCAACACTGTAATTCACTTCAGGGCGACCGCTACGGAAACAAAAAGGAGAGGGACACAGGAAGTGACACCTACAGTGACGCCTCCTCTATGCAGAGAGATTTTTTTTGATTCCCCCCATCTTGCTGAACTTCCAGACTCTCGTATCCTTCCCTACAACATGTATGAATACATCCCTTTCTATTTTTCTCATCAACCCCACTGTATTTATTACAAATCGTTTGGTTTTATGGCTCTGTCAATATTACTGGAAAAGCTCTTATTTTTCTATGGTTGTGAAAGTAAGTGATATTTTTGTTAAGGACTTTGTTATTTTGTGAGTGTGTGGCTTTCGTCTCACGTTTTGCTTTCTCCTTTTGAAAAGGGCTGGAATCTACAAAGGAGGGCGAGGATAAACAAGGCATAATGTAGTATAATATGTAGACACTCATTTGTTAAGCAGCCCCGAGTAGTTCTTTTCTTTAATCTCGTGTACAAATGCTGCTAGGATCACTGTTATTACACGCCCTGTGTCTTCTCTATTTTTTAAATTACGTGTTGTTCTGTCAAAACAATGAATATGTTCAATTATTTTTGTAAATTCCCATCATCGTAGGGTGTCAGGACACATGGATATTTGATTTTTTTCCCCCCATTATTTGAAGGCAGATATCTATCGGGTTAGTTTAGCAGCATGTGTGACAATCTGGAAAGTACTACAACTATTATGCTGTTTTAAAACTAAGATTCAAAGATTGTGCTAGTTGGTAACACAAAAAGAAAAGAGGCCATTTATTGTTTCCGATGCCAAAGACTTATTATGTTTACGGGGAAGTTCAGAATTTTTTACTTAATCTTCGAGTTAGCGGGGGTTTAACTCGTCGGTGGAGTTGATTTCAACAAATTCCGTGCAGTTTGTTAGTTATTTGTTATTTTCAGGGCTCGGGAGTGGCTAAGCTAGCACGAGTTAATGGTACAATCTTAGCATGCCAATCAAAAACAACATATGCACGCATGAGAATCACCCATGCAATCAATGGTGTTGGCTATGTTTTCAGGATGAAGTGATTCAAATTTACCATTGCATGTCAATAACTGTAATATGAACATCAACATTTTTAATCCAGCAGCTCTGCAGGGAACAGGGTGGAGTGATATCCAATCGTTTTTTTTTCACCGCTGATTTTTGTGTCGTAGCCAGCAAGACGTAACCACAGTTTATATTGTTCCTCGTTCTTCGTAGGAAATTTGTGGAAACTTTCCTTTGCCCATTTCTTCTGTTTGTTTCCATAGCCACTAAATGTGCATTTCACCATGTTTCCATCCTACAGTCAACTCAGTAGACTGATGCTGCATTTGAGGAAGGTGAGAAGTCAGAGTTTCCGACATAGAAATATATAGTTGGAAGGCCACTAGAACTGGGAGGTCCTACTCGAGAAGTCAATAAAAAAGAAGTCACTCGACAAAATGGCACTGCCTGTCGAAAAGCAGTCCGTCAATAGTAAAACTAAAAAAGGCAGTTTACAATGTGTGCTATTTCCCTCAGCCGTCATTTTTCAGGTTTGCTGGATGTCAAAATATCTTGATGGGCAAAATAAAAAAATAAAAAAACAACTTGTCTTGCTCAGCCGTCTTTGATGTTTACCTTCGCTTGGAATGCTATGAGGTTGCAACTGGTACCCTCCGAGTGGGATAGGTTCTTACCTTCCTCAAATGCAGAATAACCACAAGTGGCCAAAGCAATCCTTTGTATTGTGGTCGCATTACGCATTTTAAAAAATAGTCCTGCAGAATGAAATGAATTACGGCAGTTTGGTGTGACATTGTTTTGCCCGTATTGGTATTTCGAACAATGATCTGCATTTTGAATTTATTTGACTATCATAGGTCTGTTATTGTTTTATGTTGGCATGCTAAGATTGTACCATTGACTCACACTAGCTTAGCCACTCAGGTGCCCCATAATGAGCAAATATCTGACAAACTGCACGGAATTTGTTGAATCAACTCCACCGACTAATTAAAACCCCACTAACTCATATACCCCTTTCCCACTGGCCAAAAAACTCGTGTCAACCCACTAACAATCAGCTTTTGGTGGCAGTGGGAAAGGTCCAGCGACCCGCCTCGACCTGTGTCAATCAACCCGCCAAGCGACCCGCGTTAAAATCACCTCGGCTCTGATCGTCATGCAGTGTGAAAGCAAAACCCCGGGTCAAGAGTCAACACCCTAATCTACGTGGTGACGTAGGCTCTTACGTGATGCGTCATAACAACGTTCCAGTTGCCTCCCATTTAACAAACTCCACAACCGTAGTTACGTCGATGCTCACAACAAAGCTAGTAGAAGAATTCACGTCGCTTACATTGCCTCAGCAAAGCAGAGTGTTGATCCTTTGCTGCATTTCAACCATTTTTAGGGCAGTAAAAAGCATGCAAACAGAGAATACAAACGGAAAAGAGGCTTCCATTTTGCTCTGCTCTGAATGAATTCGGTCGCATTTGTCGACGCGGATCTTTGCGTGGTGACGTCACGTAACCTTCGCACGGCTGAGGAGGGGTGGGTAGACGGGTGAAAAAAAAAAAAAAAAGACAGCTTTTTTCATCAATGGGAAAGGTGCTAAATGCCAATTGTTAGTGGGTTGCATCGGCTTGGAAAAAACGCGCGTTGACCCACTAGTTTCAGTGGAAAAGGGGTAATAGAGTAAGCCTAACGTAAAAAATTCTGAACTCCCCCTTGAAGGTCAAACCATCATTCAGAGCCAAATTATTGATTTAGCGCAAGAAGAAATGCTGACTTTAATATTTTCCGTCGATGATGATATTTTGTCATCTTGTATGTTGTTTTTAATATTACAATGGAAAGTTTATGTTCAGGAAAATATCCTTGTAATGCTGTATTTTGAGTAAAAGTCAATGTTATGAGAAGCTTGAAGTGTAAAGTTAGAGTGTTATGAGAAAAATGAGTTATGAGAAAGAAATCTTGAGGGAAGTATACAGTAATATATAAACAAATTATTTTTTAAGGGGGAAAAAGTTTAAGGTTAGGAATGTCAAATGTTCTATGGGAATGATGTTGGAATGATGTAAGTACTCGCAATTTTACGTTAAAAAGCGTGAAATATTACAGGGAACATACTGTATACACAGTGATGAGAATAATGTTGAATTATAAATAAGAAAGATGAGAAGATGTACAGCTTTGGGAAAAAGTCATCATGTTACAAAAAAATGTAAATTAATGTTAATAAAGTCATAAATATTGTAAAATAACAAAATTATGAGAGGGTAAAGTCATAATTTATATTATAGTAATTTTTCACTAATACTTGTTTTTATCTTTAAATGTAACTCACAGAAGACGGCAAGTTGACAAGAAAATGCGAATTAAAGTCAATATTTCTTTTTTGTATTATGCAGAAATGATTTTAACTCCAATTACATTGAAAAACGAGATTTTTCTTGTGCGGGCAGATTTCTGTTATTGTATTACTTTTTCTAAAACCTCTTTTATTTTGTAAAACGCGATATAATGCTGTTCTCCTACTGTTGAAACTAAATTATTTAACTTTAGCCCAGTTGTGTTTTTCTATTGAAGGCTGTTGAGTCCATGAAGTTACATATACTTCATGATAATCGGAACAACTCAAAATGTTTTTATTTTTGTTGTGTTTTCATGTCTGAATGTCATTTTTGTCTGTCTGTGCTCCCGGAGCGTTTTGTTAATCAATGTCAACGTCCTGGTCTGCGGTTTTGTGACTTGTCGGGTGTTTTATTTCACACCAACTCAAGCCAATAATATATACAGTGAACCCCCGCTATTCACGTTAAAAGCCAATTATTTTGAACTGCTAACTAACTCAATGGCTGCCTTTGGCAGCGATAGACGTCGAATTGTGTAGCTATTCTGTGAATTTAAAATAGCTTGTCGCTAGGAGACATCCAATCTGGGAGGGTTGCTGCCACCCTCCCAGTTCAAAAGGATTGGACATAAAGCGTTGTCAATGACTGGCAGTGAGTTAGTTAGTCATTTAAAAGCATCATAAAGCATTATGCTTATAGAATATACACAATATTAATAATTCTAATAAACCTATGAATTCATTTTGATAGTAGAAGTTGCTAAATAGCTAAATAGTATTAGCTAGCAATAAATTAGCATAGCAACAAAACAAATTTTCCACCAGATGGCGCCAAAATAAAATTTGTCTTCAAAAACCAATCGTTTTTTTTCTCCCCCTTCTTTTTTTAAACAAGTTTATAAAAATATACCGTGATTAGAGGGTTCACTGTATATACTAGTACTTTAAAAGGCTAAATTCCACGTTGCCAAGTCGGGTTGGTTCTTCCAGTAACCACATAGCCACGTTTCATTGACTACATGTTCATTTTCCAAGGAAAAATCAGTGGAATGTCTGTTACACGTCATATTTCTTTCAGTTTGCAGTACACCCCGTCAAATCCCTATGAAAATTCGAGAGAGGATATTTTCCCCGAACACAACTGTCGTCACGTCCTGCAGTCAACAGTTGTGAGTGGGTTGCAGTATTTTTCTCATGGTAGCCGACTCTTTCTTGTACAGTTTTATGCAACTTTCACATGGATGGACCTTACGGATCTGCTGCCACACACACGAGAATTTAGGACATTCTGTAGATAGATTAACTGTGCAATGGGAAAACAAAATAAAAGTGGAAAAAGTAACAAGGCTTGGAGTTTATTTGTACACACTAGATGGCAGCAAACACAAGAATTGAATACCACTCCGCCACCGCCTGATCACGTACCCATTTGTACATATGTAGAAAACATGTAAACATTGGCATATTGCTTATATTTAGGATATTTTTGTTGCATTGTTATATTCAAACAGACATTTTGGGGTGAAGTTTCTTCAGCCCGTAATTTTTTAAGCATATTTTTGCCTTTTTTGTTCAGGCCATACCAGGTCAGCCGGAGTTTGTGATGGAAATGATTGCGCAGGTGCACTTGTTAGAAGGCCAGGAAATATTTGTCTAATGTAATGGGTCCATTCAGTCTCAGAAAAGCCGCTGAGTGGGCATGTGGAAAGAAAAAAGTCTAAAAAGTAAGTCAAACAATGTCTTGGTAGTGTGTTAGCATTGTTTTGTTTGACTGAAATGTGGATATATTTGGTTGCATTATTTAAAGACCCATCTGAAATGCCGTGCTACGTTCTCACATAATGCTGTGAAAAGATCCAAAAAGTTTTAAGCCATCTTAAAACAACATTGGTGTCCCTTGTCTTATGTTAACTGCTGTTTTATTTTCTCTTTATGTAATGGATTTTTAAATCATGCCTTTCTGATGAAACTTTTTCTTGGCAGGGTAGTCACTGGTTCCTTTAAAAAAAAAAAAAAAAAAAAATTAACTAATGAGGCCAATTTTACCTGTTGCACAATCTCGAATAACCGAGAATGCAGTTAAAGCCCCTTTCATATACGCCGAAGCACTGTTTAAATCCCAGGATTTAAAAGGGGCAGCCATTGTATGTGAAAGCAATTTCCCGGGCCGACTGACACTGAGATTACGTGGACATTTAACAGGTCTAGGGTGACCAAACGTCCTCTTTTGCCCGGACATGTCCACCTTCCACGTCGTGTCCTCGTCATCCGGCCGGGTTTTATGAATTCATGAAAATGTCCGGTTTTTATGATTTTTCACTGGACCAATTTGAAGAGAATCCCTCCGGCCGCTAGGGGGCAGCGCTTGCCTGCGTTGACGTGGCTCCTACTAGTAGGTGCGGGACAAGAGTACAGTTAACCCCTTGTATTATGGGGTATTACCGTCATCTACTGAATTGAAGGTTTGACAAGAGAACAGGCAGTTACAGATTACAATAAGGAGTAGTTCTAAGACACGTTTGTAGTGCTCCGTACACCTTTCTGTAAGTTTATCTCCTGTTAATGTCGCTCATGTATCTTCTGTTTTATATTGGCTTATACGTGTACAAAGAGTGTGTTGTATTAGTCTTGTATTAATTGTTCTGCGTTCGTTTACTTGGTTGAATGCTAGGATTATATTCTAAGTAGGAGCGCCTGCCCAGTTGTTGAGTTTTTTTACGATAAAAACGTATATGATGGCAACTGTTGACTTCTGTCAGAGCTTTGTACTGGCGTGATCTGTAAAATCGCGTTTGGTGTTGCATCGTTGCGCTGCCGATGATTGTAAACTTTTATAGCAAAGTTTGAATTTTGCCTCGTCTCCCGGTACTCGCTAATAGGGTAGCTATCAATGAGCTAAGCCGAGCTGGGCATTATGGGAAACGTAGTTTTGAACTGCTGCGTTTGAAAACCTGCTGGTTTAATAGTTTGTCAGTTATATTTGGTTATTGTTTGCGTGCAATATTGAAACATTGAATGTGAACAAAAATTGAGTTGGAATAACAATTTCTCAACGACAATTGTCGTGATAGTAATTGTAAAAATGCTTATGTGGCACATATCCTACTGTGTGTCAGTATTGACTGTACTATATTTCCACGGGTCTGAATAATATTTTTTTTGGTCATCATTTCATTCGGCACACTTTGAACATATTAAAGTGATATAGGCATCTTTGAGTGAATTTTGAGTAAAATTCAAGTATCTCGACGCCGGGCCGAGTGTCCTCTTTTTTTGGAAATCAAAATATTGTCCCCCTAAACAGGTCGCATCTTAGTATAATGTCTGGGACATTCCCGGGATGAGGCGTATGTGAAAGCAAGCGTTAAAGTCCCGCGTCACAGCACAATGGCTGATGATGTGAATAACATCGTGGGCCGATCGTCACTTCCTCTTTCTTCACAATAAGACGAAAAGCTTTTAACAAACAGCACAATTTTCAGTACAGCAAGCTGGAAATAGCTAAATTAAACTGAACACATAACAAAAAGAAATTACTGCTGGGTCGTAGAGCCAAGGAAGAGTCCACCGTCCATCTATGGAACTGTGTGGTTTATTTTGTTGCCGATGTTAGGGTCCGCAACTGCGGAAACAAGGTTGTACCTCAAAGCAGAAACCAAAGGAGGGACGCGTTCAAGGGTTTATTGAATACAAACAAAAATACACGCGATCGTGGAAAACGGAATTACCCAATGGGTCTGTGACAGTAGGTCGACGGGGATCAATAATAAGCGGTAGGCAGAGAGCCGATAAGACAACAGAACAAATACACTCAAATACCAGCACAACGTAGGGGATTTCAAAACAAGGGTGGCAGATGAACACGCTAGCAAATGCACGAAATTCGAGAGTACAAGGTGTCGAATGGCGCCCAGCAAGTTAATGTCTCGGCACCCTTCTCTTGATTCGCTTGGGATTAAATACAGTCTTGATGAGCTTAAATTGACTTCAGTTATGACATCAGGAACATTCCTGTAGAAAAACACCATTTAACCAACATTGTGATAGCGATGCCAACCAAAAATCACGTAATGTCCGGGGTATAAAATCTCGCCTGCAGCCCTCTCTGCACAGAGAGCGACAGTGGGCAATACGGGACAAGTCCATTAAAAGTGTCCAAACCGCGTCATTCATAGGATATCTCTACATACGTGAAAGCAATGACGCGAATAAATCCCATGTTGCTTTACACGGGAATTTACCGGGATATGTTTGTGCAAGGGGCTTAAGTCTGCCAACACTCACCAAACCAGAACTCTCCTTTAAAGCTCCAAACATGCTGCCATTGACAGCAATAAACGTCCAATCTATTTTGACTGATACGTCAAGTGCTCTGAAACATGATCTCTTAATTCCAGACATCTCAGTTGAAATAGATTTTATGTCCATCAATGGCAGAATGAGAGGAGAAAACCTCACGTAAGTTCATTTCATATAAAACATCAAAAGGTCGTGGCCCACTACTCACCATGTGAACATTCCCGTGTAATCACTTGACCAAGAGGAATGCATTGCTTTATCGTGACAGCTTTGGATGCTGAAGGCGAAATGGAATGGGACATCATGTTGATGCGTGCTCATTTTTTGACGAGAGCTTGATATTTGACGTGCGCTCCGTTTCAACGCCTGACCTCGTAACCTCAGGCAGAACAAAACGGACACGAGATCCGCACAGTATGGTGAAGGGAAGCGGGGCTTAGAGCTGAGCCCAACCCACCGTTGGCGAATGACATCCAGTGATCCAGTTGCCATGGCGATGGCAACCGCCAATGACCAGCACTGTGGACGTGTGACTGGGGATACTACCGCCTGCATTCTGGGGGGAAAATACTTTTTTGAATTGTTCTCTAATGATAGTCACAAGGGTTTCATTTTACTGTACAGTTTTATGTGTATTAATTTTATCAAATTTTGATGGGTCAGCAGATGTTCTTAAGGGGCCCAGCTTACAGTTACATTAAAGACATGAATGCTAGGTTCATTGAAGGCTTAAAATTGTTCATAGGTGTAAATGATTGTCCAAGTTTTTGTTGTACAATTTGGCTTTGCAATGCAGGTCTAGTTTGCTCAGTGAGTAACTCAAAATACTTTGGTCTTGAATTATCTATTCCAGTATGCCCTGCCGCTTGAAAAATAACTGTAAAGGGTTTTTAATAGCAATATCTTATTGTACTTGTATCATTTTTAAAAAATCTAAGTAGAAAAAAATGTTTGCACACCAAGAAAAATTCACGATCACCTGGTGTGTGGGATTTATCCACCAGGGGGCAGTGTAATACAGTAAAGCAGACAAAAATCAAAGTTCTGCTGTAGTATGTAATATAACATGCCAGTCATTTTTTGCAGAGGATAAATAATACGTGGCTGTGACTGTTGTCATGTATGCCCACATGTGTTACTGCACTCTTTTCTGTTCACACATCCATTTGTTGTGATCACTGCCACTACATTTTCCTCACAAGTAGTTAAAGCAATAGTTCGGATCTTGAAAAAATATCATCATTTAATGTCCAAATGACGTATAGAAAACTGTTGGATTTGTAGAATTTTTTTACTTGGCAACACGGTTGTCAAATCTCCTGGGATTTGACATGAATGGACTCCGCCTCTTGTCGAAGACGGCTGGGTTAGCCTCTAGCAAACCCAAAAGCCTAATGAGGGACGAGCGCTATAGAAAATGGATGCGTGGATGGAGTAGTTGATTATATTCATCTAGCAGTTTTCCAGCTTGCTCAGGGCTATGTTTGTGCATCGCCTTTCACCGAGAAACATGATCGCTGTAGCCGTGACCACATGAAGCTGTATTTCTATCTTTTTGTGTTGCGGGGAACCCGGTGGATTTAGTTTAACACGTTGATGAAAAAGCACAACGGCCCTTGGACTTTATATAGAGCTGAAGGGCGTGGGATGCGGCCGAGGAGGATTAAGGCTGGTATACGCGCGGTCGACCTCGGTGGCTTGCCGGCGTTACGATACTTAAGATGCTGTCTGCATCCTGACATACGTCGTTGCTCATGCACACGGGGGCCAACCTTGCCATTAACTATATTTACTTGTGGTTACAAAATTGAAAGCGGGTGCTGGCAGTTGGTTGTTTTGTGTTAGAGAGTTCAGCCAGCAGGGGCACTGTACGTTTAATTTGATTGAAGCAGTACAACATGACATCAGCTGAAAAGCAAAGTTGAACTACACTGCTCGCTTGAATTTACAAAAATTCATCCCATTTCAAAAGGATTGAACGTCTCTCACTGTCAATAGAAGCCAATGAGTTAAAACACTTTGAATTATTTATGCACCATATGTTTATGTTGTGTGGTGATTTATCAGCCATTCCACATCATTGATTTAAAAAGACAATACCGTATAAATGGCCATGATGACGGAATGACGGATGCTGACGGTACTTAAATCAGAGGTGGGTAGTAACGTGGTAAGTATTTTTTTGAGAAAAATGTACATCTAAGAGTAGTTTTACCATACAATACTTTTTACTATTGCTGGAGTAGTTTTGCGGAGAAGAAACGCTACTCTTACGCCGCTACTTTAGGCTACACCAGTCGTTACATTACACACTCGACGTTACGTTTTTATTTTTTATTCTACATTTTATTTATTTTTTTGCCAGAGACACCAACAGTGGCTCAACCAGTTTCACCAAGGAGACCTCACTACAATATTCACATGACTACATTAGACCAATCAGACTCAAGCTTGCCTTTCTTTGATCACGCCGGCTGTTCAACCACGTGTAGTCTTGAAAGCACAGTAAAAAAAATAAGTATTTGCTAGTACATACAATATAAGGGGAAAAAAATCCCCAAATCAACAGGAAATGACCAGATATCAATAGGACGTGTCCCCAAAACTTCCCCGATTCCATTGACGCTTATGAAGGGTGCTGCCATTGACAGCCATGGATGTCCAAATTTCCCATTCATTTCTAATGGCATTTACTTTGTTTAATGCTATTGACAGGCATGTTTCTCCATTCAATTGATGCTAATGTACTTGGATTCCATTGACGCCTATGTAACTTGATGCCATTGACGGCCATGGACGTCCCAAAATTTTCCCATTCATTTTCAAAGGGGGAAAAAAAACCAATGTCCCCAAATCAACAGGAAAAGACCAGATATCAATAGGACATGTCCCCTAAACGTCCCTGATTCCACTGACGCTTATGGAGGGTTCTGCCATTGACTGCCATGTTTGTCCATTTTATTGATGCCAATGTACATTGGCGGCCAAGGACGTCCAAATTTTTTCCCCATTCATTTTCAATGGCAAAAAAAACAATGTTCGCAAATCAACAGGAAATGACCAGATATCAATAGGACACGCCCCCAAATGACCTGATATGACCAGGCCACGCCTACCAAAAGTCCTCAAACGACCTGATATGACCAGGCCACGCCTACCAAAATGACCCCAAATGACCTGATATGACCAGGCCACGCCCCCCAAATGACCTATTATGACCAAGCCATGCCCCCCAAATGTTCCCAAATGACCTGATATGATCAGGACACCCCTCCTAAATGGCACCAAATCAACAGGAAGTGACCTGTTATTGTCCTCGAAATGTCCCCAAACCAACCTGGGTGGGGCTAAGATCTGTATCCCCACACAGCAAAGACCCAGAGTAATTTCTCCAGAAACTGCAGTTTCTAGTAGTACGATATAATAATAAGTTCATTAGAGGTGCAACAATTAATCGATTAGCAAATAATCAACAACTATTTTGATAATCAATTAATGGTTTAGAACCTTCACCTTAAACTTGTCTAAATTTTTTAAAATCATAACATACATATAACTTCTCAGTTTTAAATATTGTTTAGATTATATTTTAACTCAAAGTAGGACATGAACAAAACTCTGCTTTTACTTTGGAAAACCATTCAAATTTTTGCTAATTTTCAGACATCTTACTGTCTAAAATAGCTTCTTAATAGCTTCTTCTTATGGCTGCAACAACTAATCAATAAATCAATTAATAGTTGCCAAAGAATTTGATAATCGATACAGTCGTAGACTACAGTTAAGTCAGTGTGCTGTATTATAATTTTTGACGGAAATAGTCATCCATTATTATTGTTACATAAGATAATGTTCAAACACAAAAGAATGACACCGCTTACAAGCGCAGCCGTCGTGTAGCGCATACAGCACATGGATGCTGATGCACTCGAAACAGGTAAAAAGTAGCTAAGAAAATAGTCCCACACACATTTTCAAACAAGGCCTGCTTCACTGTCTAGGTCCATTAAAGCTGTTTCTCCAACAGTTGCGCATACCACAGTGGTTGGCCAATGACTGTGTGTGATAATCTGAAATACTTGCATTACAGTGGCAAGAAAAAGTATCTGAACCTTTTGGAATTTCTCACATTTCTGCATAAAATCACCATCAAATGTGATCTGAACTTTGTCAAAATCACATAGATGAAAAAACAATGTCAGCTTTAACTAAAACAACCCAAACATTTATAGGTGTTGATATTGTAATGAGGATAGTATGCAAAAAATGAAAGAAGGGGGGCGGGGTGGGGGTGGGGGTGGGTAACTGAACTCACATTTAATATATATATATATATATATATATATTTTTTTTTAACCAAAAATCGAGACTGTTTTATGTCCATATCTATAAAGAATTAATGGATTTAAGCATTTATTCACAATAATTTTCAACGTAAAAAGCTCTTTGTCTGTGTCTCCACTCGGTCAGATTTGATGAAGATAGGCCCCGTATAAATCGGCCCCGTGCCCTGTGTCCAGTCAATATATTATGAAGTCTATGATTCACTTTTCTTTTGGCAATTATATCGCTTAGCACGAATTACTGATGCTGATATTGTTACTAATTCATTAAACTTTCATCACATGATTTAGGATTGTCAATCATTTGCATTCTTTTCATAACGGCGTCTTAGAAATGATACAAACTAGACACAGGTAAATGATCCCAACCATTAGGCAAAAGGATTCATTGCACAACCATTGCAAATGCACGCGGTTAACCGGCAATTTGGGTGCAATTGCGGCCCCAGGAGCTACAATAAGTGCAGTATTTTCTTTTCTTCCGGCGTGCTGCTAAACCAATAATTTTGGTATAAATGGTTCAGTTCCTGAGGGTACACAGAGAACCTTTTTTGAGAGTCGAAATGTCATTTTCAAGGTCAAATTGTACAGTAGTATCAGAAACTACAAATTTCATGTACTGTACTGTATCTCAATTTACTTTTTTAAAATTGGCTTTGCTTGAAAACAGTTGAAGACGGTTTTAGCATTTTAAAGTAATTTTGCAAGAGAAAAAAACAAAACATAATATGTACCCCCTACCTTCGGTCAGAAATGTACCTAAGTGATGGGCACTAAATATTAATAACACTTTCATTCATTTCCATTGACAAAGCAAAGGTGCTAAGGAGCAAGGCCTTCCGATATGCTCAAAGCCCCTTTTGGGATTTTTTTTTTTCGGCAGCTGCTGGCGTTTCCAAGGCAACAGTGTGATTTAGAAAGGATATTTAAACGTCAAGCCAAAGAAAGAAAAAGGAAAAAAAGCCGCAGGGCGACGTTCTAGCCTGTGAGTTTACTTTAAATGTGGGTCAGTCATAAGCTTCTATTAAGTCCTTCCCCTGGTGAGCCGTATTCATTTGCATTTTTGCTTGACTCGCGTCTTTCACACGTCCATTAGGAGCGTGTCACGTGCTCAAGTACAAATTTGCGGTGATATTAAAATTCTTTTCAGGTACTAAGGAAGCAAAGAAACAAAAGGCTTTGTTTTTTTTCTTTTGTTATTTTTTAAACAGTCTCGCTACAATTCGCGGCTAGACGTCCAATCCATTTGAACTGAGAGACGAGTCCAAATGGTTTGGACGTCTATCCACGTCAGTGGGGCCTAAACATCATCATTCGCCGACAGTGCCTAGATAGTATCATCATACTCTATTACTAAAAAGCTTTTTCTCTGTGTGTGCATCTAATGATGCAGAGCCGGGAAAGAACATAATGGACCTGTGAGTGGTTTAACCCAGACTGTTTTGGGTCAGAAGCACAGTACTTCTCATTCAACCAGCGGAGGTTTTAGCACACATTTGCTGCTTGTAATGACACTGTTTCATCAGTGCTTCACTAGAAAGTGTGCTGACACCTCGTGTGATATGTATTAATATTGAGGGAATACCTAAAATCATTATTTTTACACAAAAGCATGCTCTCATAATGTTGATTATAGACTACAATGCAATTGATCTGTATCTATTGCTATAATTTTCAAGCCGCTCATATCTAATATCACTGTGTAGATGTGAAAAAATGCATGTGCAGTCAACTGGACTGCATGTAAACAACACTTAACGTGTCAACTCATTTGTTACGCAGCAACAAAATAATGGAAATGATGTGTAATACGTCATACAAAATACAGCGGCACCTTGAGTTATGAGTTTGAACATGTGACCAAGCTTTTTGCAGCCAACCAAAACATTTTTCAACCGGCCAACAGTGAGGTTTCAATTGCTCATTTTGTTTTTCTTCAGGAAACACTAGGTAAAATTGCTACTCCGGTTAGTTGTTGATGGATCAGAATTAAATTTGGTACAGGAATAGTCTACGCATTAACCTTGTAGCCTGATAGTGAATTTTTTTTTTTTTTTTTTTTTACTCTGAGCTAATTTATTTTATTAATAATTGTGGTCGTCTTGTTTTATGTAGGTTGAGAGTTAGCCAGTAGGGGGCATGCACACTCTTTGATTGTTGGTTTCATGTCACTGGGCTGATGAGATGTTTCGGGAGCGAGCTAGGTGGTTGTTAGGCATGAGCCGGAATGAGATTCTGACGGTATGATAACGTTAAGCCAAAATATCAGTTTCACGGTATTGCAATTACAGCTCTAAAATGTGTTATTTGAGATATCTGGGTTAAAAAAAATCCATACAATCCAAACAGTGTTTTTCTTTTTCATAACATATTAGCAAATGGCATACCGAACACAACATGTCAATTTTGCGCATTAGCATTCATGATGTTAGCAATTGTTGCTAGGCGGGTCAAGCTCGCGTTTGTCCCTAATGCTAAATGCATGGAAATAATGTACGAGCGAGAGGTTTATTGAGCTAAACCTACCAATTCTGTTCGAAAATGATGTCGCTGGTGCGAAATTCACTGAAGATAGATTCACTGTAAAGATGTGGAAGAACATACAAATGTTCAGTTAAAGAGATAGCTTGAGTGTTGAGGGCTAAAAACGACGCGGAGAAAGAGCCGACCTGATCCAGAGTTAGCCTTTTTATCGACACCTTTTTCTTGTGTGCATTGCCTTACGCCACTGACTGTTTCAACAATCTATCCTTTACCACCATATGCCCTGTATTTCTTATATATTTTATCCTGTGATTGTCTTGCGTCTCTCACCGTTCTTGGGGGCAATTTACATTGCTATTTTTGTGTAGCGATCGCAAATGCTACTAAGTGACAGTCAACGAACACTTTTAATGTTTTCATTAATAACAAATCTATTATTTATCCACACTTCCCTCTTACTAAATTTGTTCTTTTTACAATAGAAAAGGTAACAACAGTGGCAGTCAGATACTATTTAAAATTTTTTTCAGGTCATTCATTGTCAGACAGAAGCAGCACAGCAAAACGCCACGCTAAAAAATAAGTAAAAATATCAAAATGTCTTGCCTCTTCGTCCTCTCTAGAACCATGCCCCCCAAGAAAATGTTTACTGAATATGAAGGTGAATGGCTTCACCTTGCTGGCGTTAAACTGGTCTTTTGGACATCCACACAAGTTGATCTATTCTTCACATTTTTTCCCCTCAGTTTTTGGCGTTGGGGAAACATGAAGAAAACATCCTTCATATGTCGTAATGTCAGGAGTTGTTTCTAAAAGTTCCATAGCAGAAGTGTTTACTCGGCATGTTCTTTATTTGAAAGATTACCGGTAGAAAACAAAGCAGTAATACCATGGATTGTATGCGAGGGCATGTCTATGTGGACCCAGTTCCGGGTTACGATGGCGACGTGACGGTCTAAAAAAAGCATTCGTGTGGGACGCTATTGGAAAATAACAAGTTAACAACAAACATAAACCCTAACTCTTACAACAAAATCTTCTAAATAAAATTTAAATAAATGCAGTCCTTTAGGTGAGCCTAAACCCACAGCTCAGTCCAACATTATTACCATCAGAACAAAAAGAAATTGAATTCCATAAAAAGTACGTGTGTATCACTCATATCATGATTACATTAAACACACACTCTTTCTCAACACAGACAGTTGAGAGAAAAAAAAACACGTTTTACCACCGCTAGACACACTAAACATGCTAGGGTTAACTCTCATAGCTGGTGGGAAACGTTATGACAGTGTTTACTAACCTTTAATTTTGCATAAATGCAAAATCATTTTGGAGGTATTGCCTACTCGGCAACCACCCTCCGCAAACATGCTTTACATGTCGGTTGGCCCTCCTCCTCTAAGCCACGGCCGTCTGTAACTTTTCTGTTGACGAAGTATTCCCATACCAGCAATGTTGTTTTCTTCGATGGGGAAACTTCTGGAGTTTCATGTCCTCCAGCCATTGTGTTGCACAGCTGACTCACTGACACTGAGCAACAACCGGTGGGGGGATTTTGATCCTTGCAGCTGCAAGCGAGGGATTTCTCCCTGCATTTTTGGGACATTAAAAAATAACTAATACCGTATGACGGAAAAATTTTGCGGTTTTCGAAACGGGATGATTTCATACCACGGTATACCTTGAAACCGGTATTCGGCACATGTTTAGTGATTGTATTTCATTTCGAACTTGTTTACTTATATCAATTTAAAAATACACTATCCACTAAAACATAAGAAAATATCCAGAACTAAACTTTTCCTGATTCCCCAATCTTCTACATAATCACAAATTCATAGAAATTCCAGAAAGTGAGTAGTGCTTTAACTTGTGTGCGAGTGAATCGTTATGCTACTTATTTTGTAATCTCTTTGATTGAATTTTTCAACTGTTATACTAATTTTTGTTTTGTAACTCAAAGCTAGTACAATTACTCATAAGTCAAGGTACAGCTGTATTTTACATTGAATGTAAAGATATAATTTCAGTTGCAACTGTCTGTCAGGTTTGGCAGGTCTTTTAAACCCTTTTGTGATATTTACGAAAGAGACGTCTCATGAAAGTACGTGGAACCTTCGAGATGTTCACTTGAAAAGCTGTCAGCTGTTGACACATTTTTTTCGTTGCAAAGACAAGAAAGGTCCTTTACGAATATCACTGTGCATACTAAACACACAAATAGACTGCAGAAAGGAAGATCAGACTTTTTTTTTTTTTTTTTTAGTCTGAGTGTGCATGTTTGACTTCTCTCTAGGGATAAGAAAAGCAGATAAAGCCATCAAAACAAGTCTTTTTTTTTATTATTATAAAGGGATAACTTGGTATAAATATTGTTTTTCTTACAGGCTCTGACAGTTATCTTTAGAAATTCTGACAAAGACGGTATGTACATTACACACATTAAACCTTGTTTTAATAGAATCTTGATAAAAGGCTTCTCTGCTTAATATATTCTTAATTTGCGCCTCAATGGTTAATTATTATGCAAAGCC
The DNA here is from genome assembly GCF_030265065.1 of Corythoichthys intestinalis. Taxonomy (NCBI): domain Eukaryota; kingdom Metazoa; phylum Chordata; class Actinopteri; order Syngnathiformes; family Syngnathidae; genus Corythoichthys; species Corythoichthys intestinalis. The sequence continues at coordinate 14,684,160 of NC_080413.1, read as the reverse complement.
ATCACCGGCCATCTACCGTGAGCTGTCACTCGGCTCATATTGCATATTTCTTCCTCCCCCAACAATATGTCATCAGCGCCCTTTTAATTGTAGCGCTGCACTTAAGCTGTCAGTGTCATACAACGCCTGACGCGTGCAGAACTCGGAAAAAGTACTTTTGGCTGTGGAGATGAAATTCATGAGTGGTATTTTAGCAAAAACAAGACCCACTGTTAGAAAATTCAGTTTATAGATGTGACACCCATAGCTGGCTATCACTAAAGTAGACTGTCAAATGTATGATGTGTTAGTATGACACCTTCTTTGTCTTGACTATCTTTGGAATTCTGCATATCTGCATTAGCGAGGCTTTTGGGGCCCTTCATATCTGTGTAATGCTCTGACTAAAGCTTCATTTTTTTTTTTTCTTCTTTTTTTAACCTTAGCACAAGGTCAAATCCGTTTATCACAAAGCTGACAGTTTCTGGTTACCTAATTGTTTATATAGTTTAACTCTTTCACATGTACAGTTTGATATTCATATTCATTCTGATATTAGTTTCACCAAAATGATGTACAAAAAGCTGAATGACTCACAAGTCATGCATCTCGAGACACAACTATTGAGGACACAGGTGTCATACTCAAGGCCTAGGGGCCAGATCTGGCCCACCACATCATTTTGTGTTTCCCGCAAAAGGAAATCATGTGTATTGACTTCATGTTTCTCATTCCAGAAATCAAAGAATATTTTTTTAAACTTATTTTTATAATGTAATAATGTAAAATAATTTCAATTAAAAACAGAAATTTACCTTATTGCTCTTTTTTTGTAATATTAATGTAAAGTAATTAGTAATATATTTTTTTTTATTCTTTTCTACTTTATGTTCTTTTATTCAAAAATTGCATATCGATTAAGAAAACACGAATGAAAAATTAAGAATTTTTTTGCTTTGCTCCATTTAAAAAAAAAATCATTATTGTAATCATATTTTTATTGAGAAATGCTTTAATATATTGACTATTTTAAACCCTATTATGAGGCTGAAAAATTGACAATATTTAGGTCAGGAATTTCCTTAAACCAGGGGTCGGGAACCTTTGGCTCGCGAGCCAGATCTGGCTCTTTTGACGGCACATCTGGCTCGCAGATAATTCATTAATTATATTAATTATTAATTTTTTTAAAAAAAAAGTTTTGTAATACTCCTTTGCAGATTGCGCGAAACGGCAACGGTCACCGGTCATACGCTGGTGTTGTGCAGTAATGAGCAGACGTTGACTTTTGCAGCATTTGTTAACTTTTTTTAATGCTCCGACAACACTCCCGCACTTTGCACTAGATATCATCAAATAACAACCTAGATGTGCTGTAAAAATGTAAAAATATTGTATGGCTCTCACAGAATTATATTTTAAAATATGTGGTGTTAATGGCTCTCTTAGCCAAAAAGGTTCCCGACCCCTGCCTTAAACAATGAATCGACTATCAAATAGTTAATTTGATAATTGATTAGTGGTCAGTGAGTCGATTAATCATGTCAACCCTAGTTGGCAGACATAATGGCCCACCGAAAGAAATCATAACCACAATGTGGCCAGCAACAAAAATGTTACACCCCTGGTGTAGGATATATATTACTTTCATTCTCCTGGTTAATCAGCTGCATTTCTACCGAACATCTGTCTTCCCTAATGAATCCATATGTTATTTACTATATTCCTTTCTGTGTGGTTCTTATCATTTACATTTTCAGTCTGCTTTCGGGAACTGCCATCTGCGTTTTTTTCTTCCACTATCTTCCAGCCATCTTATCGCGTATGTGGTTGCGTGCCCTGTTAACAGTGCAGTTGCATGTTGTTAGCGCTTTCCAACCCTTTGTCAGCCAGATGACTTGTTTGCCATGTTTGCCGCTGATGTTCATTCACTTTGGTGGCGAGTGAATGAACAAAGCTTTTAACTCTTTTAGCTGCAATTGAATGATCATTGTCAGCCCTCCCAGTAAAATGGATTGGACATCGTTTGCATACATACATTCAGATACTGTTTGAATACTATACATCAGGGTTGTAACTCATTTTGGTTCGCAGGCCTGTCTTGTGGCAATTGGGTCTCATCTGAGCAGGACTATATTTTATTTTATATATTTTTGGCCAAATAAGTTCATTTTGACTGGCAGTTGTTCAAAAGTGGGTTGGACGTCAAGCGCCGTCAATGACACTGCAAGATGATCATTCGTGCCCAGTCCTTCCAGTATAAGTGAACTGGACATCTATTGTTCTCAATGGCAGGCAATTAGTTAATCTTGTGTCGCTTCTTTGTAATTTTAAGATACTTACAGATCACTTCCTGTAAATTTTGGATCCTTTTCTGTTGATGTTTCAGGCATTTCTTGGTCACTTCCCGTTGATTTGATATCACTTCCAGTTTGGGGGCATTTTTGGGTCACTTCGTAGTTCACTCATAGGCTGCCATTGATGGTGCTAGACGTCCAATGAATTTTGACTGCGGGAAGGCGAACGAATGAATGTAATTGCGGACACGAAAGTGACCCAATGGACCTGTCGCAAAACCACTCCCCCAAATCACAAAAGTCTGACACCTAGCCGTAGAGCTGCATAGGAATACTGGGTGGTTGTAACTTAAAACATCTTTTTTTCTAACTTTAAAATAGCAAAAACCCGATGGTTTAATGCTGTGCAAAGGCTACCTGTAATTCTGACACCAGGTACACTGAAAAATTGGGGGAAGATTTTTTTGTGTGTGCCTTTTTCAAAGCTTAAAATAAGGCTCGCCAAATGCACACTATGGATAAAGCTTTGTTGTCGACATAAATAACTGAATGTCAAGACAGTAACCCAGGGAAAGTTGTGCTACAAAGTTAAGGATCGATTTGTAAAAAAAAAATATCAGAAAAGTCTGTTTTTACGACATGCTATTAACGTGCAGTTACTAAGATTTGACTTTCTAGTTGTTTACTAGCCTGTCACTACACAAACAGAATAAAATATAATCTAAGCTGTCAAGACCCCAGCACTGAAAGTCCAAAGTAAACTCCACAAACTTTCTATTGGTCACGGGCGCACACGAAGGGAAGTTCTCCTTGCATTTCCCCTCTCAACGTTGAGCATTTATTTACATTGTATTCAAGTTGCACATGTATGTTGAAGATTTAAGTTGTTTATTCAGCACCTCTGGATAATATTGAGAATCCACCTGAATGTAAAAGACTGCTTATTAATTGCAACAAAAGCTTCAGGAGAAAAATCTGACTGAATACATGACATAACGTTACTAAGTAGCTAAAGTTATAGCTAGATAGCGATTCGGCTTCTGGGGTTTCATGTTTGTAAATTGCGAGTTGTAGCATTTTGCCCCGTTTATAATTATAGTCTCCTCTCTGTAAAGTTTAATACCATGGACATACCGCTACACTGCATACTGCAACCCTCTCTGTCTGCTTCTAGACGAAATTCATTAAAAAACATTTCCTTTTTAAAAAACAGGTCTATTGGCTGTTGTGGTAGTGCAAATTCAGAAATTTGAACTTCTGCCATCATCCATAAATCCTTCGTTGAGTCGATCACTGTCACTGAGAGAATTTTTGAGAGAGCCTCAGGTTGACAGTTTTACAAGGGGGCAGGGCTTTGCGATAGGTCGATTGCAGTAGTGCACGCACTCGATCACATAAACCACAAATTTACGGTTTTATGGTCGAAATGAAAGCATGTGATCTTGTATGTACAATATTAATGAGCTACAACGTGCCTGTCAAGCAGAACAACCCCGCGGAATGGATTGGACCCCCTGGTATATATATACCTGGGCCGACAGTGGTGGTGACCGAGTTAAGACATCCGAGATTATTTCCCGATTGACTAGAATGACCTCATTCCCATCCTCCAACCTCATCAAAGCTCCTCTCACAACTCCATTAGCCATCTCCACTAGTTGGACCTTTAATCTGCCCGTGTGGCTCAAGTGGTTAATTACTCCATCAATCAGACTCTTTAAGGATGCCAACTCTATTTCGCACTTTGTTCTTCCAGTTCCACCTGGATTCACCTCATCGCCCTTTTTAGTGTCTTTGGCGCACTTTTTGATGTCTTCATTCCACAGAGGCATTGAATCAATTACCGAAGGACCGCACAGGTTCAAATGATTTGCTGTTGTGCAAAAGTAGCAAACTGTTAAATGCAATGGGGCCTTGGCGAGAATTCTGTGCAGTATGTTGAGACGAGTCATTTTAAGGATTGTGACACCCATTGAGTGTAATGTTTTCTCAGTTGTGGCCAGTCGTAGGAGCAACAAATAAAGAAACGATCACACCTTGAAGGAAATTAAATTATTGGATTGACAGTCATTGACGTCCAGTCCGATTATTAAATGTGAGGGTTGGCAACCTGCTACAGTGACATGCATTACTTGGTGTTGTATTAGTCCGGGCTTAATATTTTTATTGCCAATGTGCTATCAATAATAATCTCTTGACCTCACACCCACAACGGTGTGCGTTCTTTTTCTGTTCTGGAAGCATTAAAAAAATAAAGCAGAGTCGGCACACAAAAACTGAGTTTCAAGGTACTGTCAAACAATTAACAAAAGCTTTAAGGGATCCACGGATAGAAAGGCTTGTAGTTCTTAAAAGGTAAACGTTATTATGAGTTAAAATAATTTGATATTGAAACCCCTCTTGATCTTTTCATTTTTATACAATTTGTAAAATTAGTTTAACTAGTAGGTGGCAATTGTTGTTGACGTTGCAGGGCAGTGATGTCACATGGTTACGCTGCCGGGCTCCCAGAGTATGACTCTAGCGAAATAAAAATGTCATCTGTTCAACCCTTTCAACTTTAATTGCCATGACAGCACTGTTGATATTTCCCAAAACGAGCAGCAAAAGCAAAATGAACTGGAAAGACGGGATGAGACGAGAGTAGGAAAAAAACGGTGCTCAAGTTGATGTCAATAAGTTACTGACACAATGCTCATGCTCATGGGTGCTAAAGCCTATAAAATCAGTCGCACCCAAGCGCCAGCAGAGGGCGGCAAAACTCTATAAAACACAATTAACAAGTGAACGTTTCACTGTACCGTCATTTAAAGCTGTCTGAGGGGGGCATCTGCGTTAATTGCGTCAAATATTTTAACGTGATTAATTAAAAAATTAACGCGATAATTTTGACAGCCCTAATATACAGTGCTGCTCGAAAGTTTGTGAACCCCACAGCGATGGTCAGATTTTTTGTAAAAAAAACTAAAATAACCTTATTAAATGTTAAGTTATACCCAAATCCACAATACTGACATTCCAAATAATGGACTGAAACAAAAGAAATAGTTATATTGTTATTCTTTATTTAACAAAAGTGGTTGATTTAAGAAAAACTCAGATATCATGTGTGCAAAAGTATGTGAACCCCTTCAGTTAATAGGATATTGCGCCTCCTTTTGCAGAGATTACCTCAACCAAACGGTTTCTGTAGTGACTAATCAGCCTCTCACATCTACTTTGGGGGATTTTTGCCCATTCTTCCTTGCAGAACGCAGTCAGTTGAGAGAGGTTTGATGGGCGTCTGGCATGAACTGCTCGCTTCAGGTCCCGCCACAGCATTTCAATGGGATTTAGGTCAGGACTTTGACTGGGCCAGTCCAGAACACGAATCTTCTTCTTTTTCAGCCATTCCTTGGTTGTATTGCTGGAATGCTTTGGATCATTATCATGTTGCATGATCCACCTTCTGCCAAGCTTTAACTTCAAAACAGATGGCGTCAGGTTATGTTCTAGGATTTGACAATATTCCTCAGAATTCATGATTCCCTGGACTATGTGGAGTTGTCCAGGTCCTGAGGATGAAAAGCAAGCCCAGATCTTGACATTCCCACCTCCATGCTTCACTGTTGGGAGAAGGTTCTTTTGGTGGTATGCAGTGTTGACTTTTCGCCAGACATGGCGGTTTTGGTTGTGACCAAACAGTTCAATTTTGCACCTACATCAGTTGATGAAAACTCTTTTTAATTTAGTCTCAACAACACAACTGTTAAAAAAACAAAAAAAAAACTACTGAATTGATTGATTAGGAAATCAGGTTGAAATAATAGAAAATTCGTTGAGGGGGGTTCACAAACTTTTGAGCAGCACTGTATATGTATGTATATATATATATATATATATATATATATATATATATATATATATATATATACACATAATCATACTAGGTTGTCTGTGACTTCCACTAATTTGATTATCAAAGGCCTGGGGGAGAATAAGGGGGAGCAAAATGTGACACCTTTGTGTTCTTCAAAGGCTTGAGATAACTGGGGTTACGTTTATGACGCCAACCAGTTTGTGTTAAAACTAACCAGACTATGTAGTAACTACAGTATATGTATTACAATGTAAGTGTAAAAGTAACAATGTGAACGCATGATTGCTTTGAGAGATAACACATAAAAGGCTAAATAATGCATACAAGTAAATATGAGTACCGGTACATAAGTCACTTGATGCGTTTCGATAAGTTTTTGGAACGTAATAGCGATATTTCAAAAAAAGCGACTTAAGCATGTTTCTAGGGCTGTAACGGTACACAAAAACCTCGGTTCGGTACGTACCTCAGTTTTGAGGTCACGGTTCGGTTCATTTTCGGTACAGTAAAAAAACAAAATGCAAAATATAAATGTGCTAGTTGTTTATTACACACTTTTGTGCTTTCAACAATAGGAACATTAGCCTATACAAAGCTAGAATTCTGCTCAAAAGTAGCGGGTATTTAAAGATAATAATCCAACTACAATTTGCCTTTTAGACCCCGGGTATTGATCAGCTTTCTTTCTGAAAGAAAGAATAAAAAAAGAAGTCATGTGCTAAAGAGAAAAGCAATCCCAATGATAAAGATTTTAAAATGTATTTTACAAATGAAATGCCTCAATGAATCTTTTTTTTTTTTCATACGAACAGTTTTCAATAGGTGGATTTTCTCAAGTTAAAGCGCCACACAGAAATTAACAAATTTAATTGTGTAAGCAGGATGTGTGTATTATTATTATTTAATTATAGGTGTTTTAGCTCATTTCAATTTATTTGTTTTAAATGGACTATTATTTATTTTATTATGTGTTTATATTTTACAGATGTCATGTAGTATTCATTTATATGTTGTATAACTTTAGTTCCTATGTGAATATTAGTTCCTACTTGTTTTGTTGTGGTAGGAGGGTTTTGTATTGAACACGGGGCCGTCTTGGTTATTATAATAGCAGAGAAGACAGCAGTAAATCAACAAAGACAAGTCAACTGTGCCCCGATTTACCACTCAAGAGATCTGAAGGACTCAAAAAGTGGGTTACGATTGCATATTAACTTGAAAATCGACCAGATCCACCGTATTTTTACACGAGTGTCTGCCCGATCCTAGCTAGTAGTATTGATGCAGGAGGCCCGCGTCTCGCGTCAAATAATAAACTACGCGGCCGCACTGCGACTGGTGTGCATTGGCTGATTGACTTTAACACCCGCGTTTCATTGCGTTCCTGCGGCCGCCACGTTGTCGTGCCGTCGACATTTTTGGGTTATATACTGTCCTACCGTGTTGCTCCTCATTATAGTAGAGAAGACGGAGTAAATATAATCTACACAAAGAAACTGTAACCCGATCGACTCACAGCCTCGAAAAGTAAGGGCTACATCACGTCAGAAACTCGTTCGGTACGCCTCCGTTCCGAACCGAGCACCCCGTACCGAAACTGTTCAATACAAATACATGGACCGTTACTAGAGCTGGGAATCTTTGGGCAGCTAACGATTCGATTACGATTCAGAGGCTCCGATTCGATTATAAAACGATTATTGATGCACCCCCCTCCTTTTTAAATTTTTTTTTTTTTTTTAATGTTTTGTACATTACTTCCAAAATTGTTCAAAAATCCTCTCAGGCTAAACCAAACTACTATTTCAGTATCAAGTTAACATATAACAGTAAACAAATATACAAACATAACAGTAAATAAAAAAACTCCAGTCCCCATTCTGTATCAGCAGCTTTAAACTACATTCAACTAATTTAATGTTGTGAATCAACTGTTACAGTTGTTAAAATTGCTCCCGTTATTCCATAACTTCCCTTCTGTCTACTTTTGTCAAAGTTTTAAAACTATTTCATCATTTAAAGATGGATTCAAAACAAGATTCTGTCGATTTAGGAGTATTTTAGATAAAAAGTTAATTAGGTTCGCTACAACAGAGCCTTCTAGAGAGGTCTACTGCTTCAAGATGGCGGCTGTTTACTTACGCCGGAAAGTCTGTCATTTCGAATCTCTGTTCAATAATACATGTTCTAACACCGACGTCGTCTGTCATTTTGCATCTAGTTCTACATATATATGATATCTACTGTTGCCGTATGTCTGTAGCAAATGGGCGTTGTTTGTAGCGGCTGTCAGCCGCAGTCAGGTATGATTGTTTTTTTTATCTAGCGCATGAGTTGAACATGATATTTACTCTCGGTCCGTTCCTCATTGCGTCCCAAAGACCGCGCTGACTGTGTTTTACTTCCACTTTACCTGGTATAATTCAATAATGGATATTTGTGAATCGTTCTCAAATCTTCCACGGCCGAATCGCGAATAATCGAAGAATCGGAAATTTCGCACGCCTATAACCGTTACACCCTTACATGTTTCAGTTGGAAAAGCCTCCCGACTCTTGTGAAGGCGCAGCCCTCGAGATTGTACTGAAGAAAGATGGATGCACAAAATTTGTTTTGTCTGGAGAAGTGACCATGTGACTGGGTACATCACATCCAATTCAAGAAAGTCTTTGTACTACGCTCGTTCGATATATTTAACATTGAAATGTCAGAAAAACCTCATGAAAGCGTAAAAACTTTTTTTTCCTTGAAATTCAAGTGTTTCCATTACTAGCTTTTAATTAAAAAATGTCAGTTTTGTGAATTACTACAGGTAATTTTTAAGGCTAAGGTAAGGTTTTCCAAAGTAAAAGCAGATTTTTGATTTGATTCTTTCAATAATTACAAAGATAATCTGTCTTTTATCAAGAATGAGAGAAATGGAAAATGGAAATACTGTAATGCACACTGTAAAAGCCTTTTTTGTGCTGCTTATAAAAATGTTTTAACTGAATACATTAAAATGTAAAATTTTCTGACACTTTCAATTAAAAAAAACAGCCTTTTATCTGTTCCTGCGATTTATTTGTTACCCATTGCTGTCTGCTTTCACCAACTGCGCTGACAGCACATCGGCTATCTGTCTTTACATCTGTGGTCGCCAGCTGAATGAGCAACTCCCTGGTAAAAGATTAGGGCGGGGCGCTTGGGTGCTCTTATCTTAAATGTGTCCGAGGTTGATGGTGGTGACAGTGCTATCAATGAAGCTATCAGTGATTGTAGTTATTTACGTTTCGGGCGCGTATTTTATCATCAGCCGCTTGACAGCTGCTTAATCTAACACTGTTATCAGATTTATTTTCACCCTGGAGGCTCATAAGACAAGTCTTTGGGGATTTTGGTGGCTTTGTGGAAGGTGACTGTCAAGAAACACATTTTTAGAGTTTGAACTTTTCTACGAATGCAGTGTTCTGCCTTCTGATTATAGAGAAGTTTCCGAGGTACTTCGGCTTTACTTCCGCTTGTCTTCCGTTTTAGAATTACTCCATTCAAAACAGCAGGGGAGCTGGAGTAACATTACTCATCCAAATCCCTTAAAAAAGACAATTTGGAAATACCGCATCCATCTGCCATCATCACGACAGGAGAGGACAACATGTTCATGAAGGCAGATGTGGAACCAAACTCATGCCACCACAAAGACCGGGTGTTTTTGTAGCCATGTTGCCGCTGTATTATGGAAGGTATGTTCTTCCTATCCCTGCGTTTTCATGTGTCAGATGCTCGAAAAATATGAAAGCTAAAATCTTGCGCATTAAACTACTTGTTGCCTTTGATATTGTTTTTACGATGATTGTAATTATGATGCTTTAATATTATTTACTGCAACTACTATATCTGCTGCTAGCTTGTTGCTTGTTGCTAATTACTACGTGTTGGATGGCACAATTATGTCAACGCATAAATGCATGTCGTTTTTGTTTGTTTGCTTACAGGTGGAAAACGGCGTTAGGCAAGGGAAGACAATTTGATGTGCCTTACAACAACGCTTACTGTACTTTGATTGACATACTAGTATATGGAGACTATGTGCGTTCTACCTGGGGGCGGGCGAAAGGCTGGGAGACTGTGGCGCACCTCACGGCGGACCGTCAGCACGATCCTGAGATCCAACTACGAGCTTTTTAACTGCAGCAACTTTAAGATGCGCTATTGGAGCTGGAATTACCAAGGACAGAGGGAGAAAGCCCGTCTGGAGGCCGTGAAAGTTTGGAGAGGCACTGGAGCTCGGCTGTCTGATATCACATTCTCGTATGCTTTTTTTCCCTAATAATTTAATATATTGTGATTAATTGACCTGTTTTGCACATGCACTAATCTTTATCAATAAAACAAGAAATGGAATCATGTTGTCCAAATGTTTTATTACGATCAATATCTGCAATGAAAAATGACACTATTTTTTAAATTTGTACATACCATGTAGTATTTCCTTGTAACAACAAACTCTGTGTCAGCCCTTTTGCATTCGGAAAATGTAATGTTATTTGTAATTCACCTAATTTTGGTCACTCAAGTGGCCAGCGTATCAATCTACACCTCACGTCAACACAGGCTGACAGGTTGTTATAATTTTGTCCGCGAATGATCACCGATAACAGTTCACGCACATCGCAGCAACGTCTCGGAGTCTCATCTACGTCGTGCTGAATCAACACACTGCTTATTTCAACCGCAATTCATGTTGTTCTTTCTAAAAGGGAAGTTGGGGGCAGCCTTTTTTCAAGATGGCACCGCCCATATTTCGATCAGGAAACTTGTCTATACACTGACTGGAACAGCTGGCATTTCTTTGTATTTTGTCTTTATATTTGTTCTGTAGGAATAGCACTGATTAGGAGTGGGAACCTCTGGGTACCTCACGATATGATTAGCAATACAAGAATCTCGATGATTATCTCACAATATGGTGTTATAACAAGTATCGATGCATGAGTAAAGAAATTATAGTTTTCTACTGTACTGTACAACTAATAAACAGAAAAACAAGCTTTTAATTCTTATGCAGTGAAATTAAATGAATTGAGTATTGCTCGTCGACGTCCAATTCATTTGAACTGTGAGGGTGGCAGCGTTCATTCGCTGCTTTCCCTCCCACTTCAAATGGAATGGACGTCTATGGCGTTCAACGGCAACCAATGAGTTTAAATTTGGGGCACTTCAGGTCATTTGCTGTTGATTTTCAGACACTTTCTGTTGCTCTTGGGTTAGTGATGCAGGAATCTCCCCAAATGAATAGGCATTAACTCAGATTCAACAGGAAGTGACCTGTAACTGTCCTAAAATGAACAGAGAGAGACCTGTTCATGCCCTGAAAATTGGAAAGACTGCCTGCGATTGCTCTAGTTTCGGGTGAACGAATGTTCATTTCCCCCCTCCCAGTCTAAATGGATTGGGCGTCTAGTGCCGTCAATAGCTGCCACTGAGTTAAGAGACACTATTAAGCAGAAGATTTTGGTAGTAACTTGTAAGTTCCTTTTTTGTTTTCTTTCAAACAATGACAACTCTTAATTACGATATATCGATTCTTGGCAGGATCATATCGATAACCTTTTGGGATACAAAGTATCACGATATATCACCATTTTGATTTTTTTGTCACACCTTGAGCACTGATATGAAATAGGGAGAGCATGAACTAAATAGACTGATGAATGCTGCTTCTGTTATAGTTTTAGGTTTTTTTTTTTTTTTTTTTTCAAAGCTTGTTTACTCACACCAACTCGGATTTGCAACTCTGATTAGCGCCTACGCCACCGTGCTGATGCTAATTTGAACAATTAGGCAACTAGGGGCTTCTTAATGTATGCAGCTGGGGCCATCACCGAAGCTCATTTGGAAATTTCGCCCAATGACTGGGATCCTCAATTAAAGTCGCGGCGGCAGGAAACGTGATAACATATCATCATGATGATCCCTCCTGCTAAAATCCCTAGCCTGATTTGCATGAGCTATTAAGGAAGCGTTTATGAATGTTGTCACTCACAAGGGGCTTGACATAGAGTGGATTTTTCTTCTAGGTTCCTGCAAGTGGATTCTCTGTGTCGTTTTGAATAATTATGTTGAATAACGGGGGAAACAATTTGTGCAGTACTTTGTCACAGACAGCTTGTAGTACTTGTTAATTTGTTCTACCATTTATACAAAAACATTGTAGGGCTTTTTTGAAAAGTTTAATATTTCAGTTGTTATAACTGAATAAGAATCAAACCATACACTGCTGGCCAAAAGTATTGGCACCTCTGCAATTCTGTCAGATAATGCTCAGTTTCTCCCAGAAATGTTTGCAATTACAAATGCTTTGGTTGTAATATCTTCATTTATTTTGCTTGCAGTAAAAAAAATTTAAATCATTATCATTTTACACAACATTCCAAAAATGGGCCGGACAAAAGTATTGGCCCCCTCAGCCTAATACTTGGCAGCACAACCTTTAGACAAAATAACTGCGAACAACCGCTTCCAATGCTCTGCTGGAATTTTAGACCATTTTTCTTTGGCCAACTGCTCCAGGTCTCTGAGATTTGAAGCGTGCCTTCTCCAAACTGCCATTTTGTTTTATGTCTCTGGGTCAGAAGTGGGATCTTCCTGGGTATCCTACCATAGTCTCTTTTCATTCAGACGCCGACGGATAGTACGAATTGACACTTTTGCATCCTCGGACTGCAGGACAGCTTGAACTTGTCTGGATGCTAGTCGAGGTTCTTTAGCCACCATCCGCACAATGTTTTGTTGAAATTTCTTGTCAATTTTTCTTTTCGTCCACATCTAGGGAAGTTAGCCACAGTGCCATGGGCTTTACATTCATTGATGACACTGCGCACGGTAGACACAAAAACATTTAGGTCTTTGGAGATGGACTTGTAGCCTTGAGATTGCCCATGCTTCCTCACAATTTTGCTTCTGAAGTCCAAAGACAGTTATTTGGTTTTCTTTCTTTTCTCCGTGCTCAATGTGATACACACAAGGACATGGGACAGAGGTTGAGTCAACCTTAATCCATTTTAACTGGCTGCAAGTGTGGTTTAGTTATTGCCATTACCTTTTATGTGCCACAGGTAAGTAACAGGTGCTGTTAATTACACAAATTAGAGAAGCATCACATGGGTTTTTTAAAGGGGGTCTATACTTTTGTCTGGCCCATTTTTGGAGTTTTGTGTAAAATGATAATGATTTAATTTTTTTTTTTCATTGCAAGCAAAATAAGTGAAGATATTATTACCAAGCATTTGTAATTACAATCATTTTCTGTGAGAAATTGAGCATTATCTGACCGAAATGCAGGGATGCCAATACTTTTGGCCAGCATTGTAAAACAACTGAAAGGGCAATCTGAATAGCAGTTCTCTGTAAATGTGTGGCATCCACCTGTAAAAAAAAATGAAAGCTATGTTTGATTTAGGATACGCTTCAGACATTTAGTGGTGGCAGACATAAAGTGTGAAAAGGGACTATTTTTGCATGTTGTAAATAAGCAACACATTCAGTACAATTATGTAATAGGTGTTAAAGTTTAATTTTTACAACAGTCAGATCACAATCCTTTCAGTCTTGCCATAATTGTCCAATATCTACAGCGGCCAATATGTTTTTTGGCAACCTTGTATGTTGCAGAAACATGATTGGATTGAAAAAATATATACACTCACCGGCCACTTTATTAGGTACACCTGTCCAACTGCTCGTGAACACTTAATTTCTAATCAGCCAATCACATGGCGGCAACTCAGTGCATTTAGGCATGTATACAATCTCCTGCAGTTCAAACCGAGCATCAATATGGGGAAGAAGGGTGATTTGAGTGACTATGAACGTGGCACGGTTGTTGGTGCCAGAAGGGCTGGTCTGAGTATTTCAGAAACTGCTGATCTACTGGGATTTTCACGCACAACCATCTCCAGGGTTTACAGAGAATGGTCCGAAAAAGAAAAAATATCCAGTGAGCGGCAGTTCTGTGGGCGAAAATGCCTTGTTGATGCCAGAGGTCAGAGGAGAATGGCCAGACTGGTTCGAGCTGATAGAAAGACAACCGTGACTCAAATAACCACCCGTTACAACCATGGTAGGCAGAAGAGCATCTCTGAATGCACAGTACGTCGAACTTTGAGGCAGATGGGCTACAGCAGCAGAAGACCACGCCGGGTGCCACTCCTTTCAGCTAAGAACAGGAAACTGAGGCTACAATTTGCACAAGCTCATCGAAATTGGACAACAGAAGATTGGACAAACGTTGCCTGGTCTGATGAGTCTCGATTTTCTGCTGCGACATTCTAATGGTAGGGTCAGAATTTGGCATCAACAACATGAAAGCATGGATCCATCCTGCCTTGTATCAACGGTTCAGGCTGGTGGTGGTGGGGTAATGGTGTGGCGAATATTTTCTTGGCACTCTTTGGGCCCCTTGGTACCAATTGAGCTTCGTTGGAACGCCACAGCCTACCTGAGTATTGTTGCCGACCATGTCCATCCCTTTATGACCACAATGTACCCAACTTCTGATGGCTACTTTCAGCAGGATAATGCGCCATGTCATAAAGCTGGAATCACCTCAGACTGGTTTCTTGAACATGACAATGAGTTCACTGTACTCAAATGGCCTCGACAGTAACCAGATCTCAATCCAATAGAGCATCTTTGGGATGTGGTGGAACGGGAGATTCGCATCATGGGTGTGCAGCCGACAAATCTGCACCAACTGTGTGATGCCATCATGTCAATATGGACCAAACTCTCTGAGGAATGCTTCCAGTACCTTGTTGAATCTATGCCACGAAGAATTGAGGCAGTTCTGAAGGCAAAAGGGGGTCCAACCCATTACTCGCATGGTGTACCTAATAAAGTGGCCGGTGAGTGTATATTATTGTTTGGTATTTGTTGCTACCAAACAAAATTCCAGAGTCAGAGTCTTTAAATGGCAAAAACCTATGCTAAAAAGTTCATTCTATTCAGTTTGGTCAACTGAAGAACCACACTGTCTTCCCTCCCTGCCATTTAAGCACTTAAGCTTTCAAGAGGAGCACTTGAGCTTGAGGATTCAAGGACTTTTTTAAAAGGGGGGGATAAAATTATTCGAGGATATGTGAATGGGGTGGAGAAAAACAAGACTCCTCAATTCATTGGAATAACGTCAGGTGAAAAAGCCATTAAAGTATTTTCTTGGAATGTGCGTTTGAAAACGACAATAAGAGAGGGTGCTAGTGCAAGGATGATGACAGAAATGCTTGGACTCTGGTGTCAGTATCACCTTGAGACAACACATGCTGTTAGTAGACAGCAGTATTTCAGCTCAGCTCTTATTTTCAAGTGGCCTTAAATGACCACTGTGGACTTAAAACAAGTCAATCTAAACACAATGTAGATTCAGTGTGATTTGTCCTTCTATGCTCATTTGTTGAATTACATTGATTGGAATAAGACAATGAGTTAACTTCATTGGCAAAGGGTTTGCCAGCTTTCATATTGGTGAACAATTGTTTCAATTAACTGTAAAAGCCCCTTCAATCTTTCTGTAGAGTATTTTCAAACAGCTGTCTGTTGACCTCATTTTTATTTCAGTCTCCTTTTTGTCTTGCAATTCTGTCCTTTCAGTGGTAGAAGTAGTCTGTCCCAACCACTGTGTAGTGTCCTCATTATTCTCATCCTGGCTGGGATTAAAAAACGAATGCTTCAGAAACGCTGCAGGTTTTATCCGCAGGTCCGGGTCCAGGTGTAGCATGTTTGTGACGAGATCTATAAAGACGCGCTGGTCGCACTCCTTTCCGGTTTCCTGAACCACTTCAATCTCTTCAAGAGACTTGAGATTTAAAGGACTTACTTCTATATAGTCAAAGCCCATCTCTTTCGGGGTCTTAAATTTCCAACCGTACGGACTGGTGTCCTGTTTCTTGAAGTAAACGCTAGTTCGTAGTCCACGGTCCAGCACGGACTCCGATGGCCGACCTTGAGTTTGAATAATATAAGCCAAGGTGTCGTAGTCTGAATCCCCCGGGTAAAGGTGGTAGCCCGTAGCGAGCTTCACCGCTACAATACCTAGAGACCACATGTCAATAGCCTCATTGAATGGACCACCTAGCACAACCTCTGGAGCCCTGTACCAAGAAGTCTGGACATAGTCACCAGGTTTAAGATCACTTACGTTTTTAGCCAAACCAAAATCAATCAGCTTAAAGTGTAGCGGACGCTGATGCCGGTCCACCACCATGATGTTGTCGGTTTTGATGTCCGTATGCACGATTCCAATGTCACTCAGATGTAGCAGCGCTGTTCCCATCTGGTACAAAATTGGACTCATTTCACATAAGGAAAGAGTGGGCAGATTCTGCTCTTGCTGGAATATATTCAGGCACTGATCAAGGAGTTCAAAATTCAAGCAGATGAGTTGTTTGTTAAAGAAGAAGTCATTCCAGCGGACAATGTTAGCCTGATCTGGGTCCAGACGCTGAAGTTGTTTCAGAACCGCAATTTCCTCCCTTGCCTGGTGCATGATTGCTGGATGATTCTTGAGGACTTTGATGGCAGCCATCTTGCCAGTCACTATGCAACGGCATTTGGCAACAATTCCAAAGCTGCCCTCACCAAGGAAATCTTCCACTTTGTAAAACTGGCCAAGTTTGCACCCTTTATAAATGTGCAAATTGCCTATACGGAAAGTAAGACCACATGAACAAGAGCAACCATACTCAAATTTGTATTGTTGAAAAAGATTTTTAAAGCACGACAGGAACTTACCTGACTTCACAGTCAATGCCATGCCGATGGTCACTTTTCAGCAACATTTTAAGCAACAACTAAAGGATGACATTGACGGTTTTTCACACTCTTGGAGCAATAAATCCTGTTGAACGGCGCAGAGCTGAATTGCCTTCTTCCTTGTCACTCACAGAAATCAAAGACATTAAAGCCGACAAAGGAAAGTGGAGTCAATCTTTTTATGAATCGCATTTTGAATGTTCGTTTTGCTCGAAAGGGTTGTTGTTTGGCTGTTGCTATGGCTACGTCATATTAACTGAACTGCAGCTACCATTGAATGACTGCTCAATATACTTTATTTAGCTTAGGTGCGTATATAAATGCAAGGTATGGGGTGAAATCTATTTCATAATGGTTTGGGGTTTTTTTGTGTTTACTGTTTTGATGATCTATTAGTCTGCCTGCACACCTTTGGGCCATCTTGAGTGACACGCTCACCCCAGTCTGTCATAAAGCATTTGATGTTTTTCCTAATGACTCTGAAAAACGACTGAACTCATCTCCATCCAAGTGTGTCGCTGACTACGCTAGCACCAGCTGCTCCAACATATATCACTCTAATTGGCACAAATGACTTTAATATATGCCTCGCCTTTTATGAATCAACAGCGTTGCCTTTTCCAAATCAATACGAGGACTGAAATTGTTGTTTCGTAAGGATCATGAGGTCTTTGATGGGTTCACGTTTATTTTTGCGACACATTTGAGATAATAATGAAAAAACGTGGATCTAAGATGGTGATCTGCACTTACATCTGTTTTGTTCGACATTTCAAGGCAGTAATTATTGATATTCCTACACATGGGTTATGAATTGTGAAATAACGAGTGGGAGTTTTGACAATATATGGCAGCGATGCTCAATCAGAGCGCATCTTCATTTTCAGTTCTCGTGGCATGCTGCATCTCGTTAATTTGAAAATTGCATTTGGAGAAAGGTGGCTGCAGAATGGGGAAAAAAAACATCCGCGGGGGAAGTTTTATTATACAGTGGGTAGCTGTGGGGAAAAAAACGGAAATTTGAAAACTGTAATCACGGGATTTATTGTTGGTCAAAGAACAAGCGAGGTCACTGTGACCTCATATATACATCTGCCATAGTTCAAGATCTCATTTGATGATTAGCACTGCTTCACACAGTAGTCTGATATCATCACATATTACAAAATGATGACGGATTAAATTCCATTTGATGTCCTGTTCTGAAAAAATCTTTAGCACATTAGTGAATTGGATTTACAATAACGTCTTAGATTATAGCTCTCCTTGCTCAGAATATTGTCATTTTTACTGATTTGTTATTTTTCCTCTTGGCATCAATGGGTTTTCTCCTCATTATTTCAGAAAAGTGATGTATTTCTATCTAAAATTGCCTATCTGAGATTAAAGGGCAATGGTAAAAGCCAATCTATATTGCCCATCAGGGGGCATAGATCATCTCTCCTGGTAACAGTGAGAACATTTCATGAGGAAATATACTCCCTTTTCATTTCCTCCATTTTCTTGTATTGTTCAAATGTTGTTCTGACAAAACCATGAAAGCATCCAGGAGGTTTTGATTCCAGACCTTGATTTAAGATTGTAAATTGCGTATTGATTATGACAATGAGTATTACCGTAATTTCCCGAATATAACGCACACTTTTTCCCCCCCAAAATCAACTTGTATAATCATGGTGCACATTAAAACTGGGTACATGGATGGAGACAGAAATATATATATATATATATATATATATATATATATATATATATATATATATATATATATATATATATATACAGTATATAAACCGATTTTTTTTTTTCATTGACACGGCCACGTTGTGTTGAAGAAACGTATGCCGCGACCTGTTGCCGACCATTACGGTACGTGACGTCACCATTTTGTTTCAGTAATACTTCACTCTAATCGGCCGAATGATTTCGTCTGTGTTAAATTCTGCTTTTTTCACTCTTCATAAAGCACAGAATTTAGTTTCTTGAACTCATTTGAGTCAACGTTTATTGCAGCTCCGCAACTCGGACCATAACAAACGTAAGCACACAGACTTCCTGTATCCGTCAACTATATCTGTCCCTCAAACTCAAATAACAATAGTTCCTATTGTTACAGTCTAGTCTACAGCGATGCGCTTTTTCCGATTTCCGACCTAATCCTCACTTTTATTTTACCGTATCAATCCATGGAAGAAACATTTATTCATCATGATGAAACGAGTAAGTTATACAGCAGCCTTTAAAAGAAAAGTCACATCTGTTTTGTTTTCTCCTAGGTTCTTGTAAGTTGGAGAAGTTGTCAAATCATATTATTACCGTAAATATTGTCAGTTTATGGTAATGTTTTGAACTACCAATGTGCTATGCTTGTGCTGTGTTTCACCAGTCAGTAAAATGACATTTCTGTATCTGTACACGAGCTCTGTTTTCTTGTATTCTTCTATTTATTGGAGCTAAAATTAGGGTGCGTGTTATAAACGGGTACAATAATTTTCCCTAGCTTTTACAAGTAAATTTGGGGTGCGCATTATACACTGGTGCGCCTTATATTCGGGAAATTACGGTATTTACTCGATGCGAAACAATTTTACCAGTTTCTTTGGTTAAATTAAGTTTAAAATGTTAAAATCCCCATCAGTGAATAGTGTGGTATCATAACAGTGTGCGCACGGGTGTGCCACAGGGCTCTGTTTTAGGTCCAATTGTATTTACCTTTACTATTTTTTGTAAATTTGCCCCAAACAAGATCAAATCAGATATAGGTACGAAGACACAGATGCTAAATAAAGTTAAAAGTGGAATGATT
Organism: Corythoichthys intestinalis; assembly: GCF_030265065.1. Lineage (NCBI taxonomy): Eukaryota > Metazoa > Chordata > Actinopteri > Syngnathiformes > Syngnathidae > Corythoichthys > Corythoichthys intestinalis. Next base: position 14,664,431 of record NC_080413.1, on the reverse strand, counting down.
TTTTGTTTTGTTTTCAAGTTATGTGGTGACCAAAGGAGTGGGAGGGTGGCATCCTTTACTGACAACCTGCCACTTTCAACCAAATTTGACATTGTTTATGTTTTCCTAAAGATGCCTCAAGTTGTACTTGAAAGCAATGTGTGTGTATATAAGAGTGTATGCATACTAATCACATTTAATTAGCTAAAAAGTCAATTTTCAGTTTTGGTTTTAATCAGTTAGTGCCACCCGGGTGGATATAACTACTATCTTGTGTCTCCTCTTAATCTAGATGAATCCGGTTTCTCTTAAAACAGAAGCACCGACGGGCGTATTAATAATGGCTAATTGAAGACCCCGCTGGGAGTAAATGAGCCTTAATCTGACAGCTCAGTGCGTACCATTAGCACTGGAGGGTGTGAGGCATACGGATGGCACGGTTAATGTTGAGCTTATAGAAGGAGTATTTACAGTGTAGTCGACTGTCTGCTGTTGCTTTCACATGATTCTTCCCAAATTCATGTTTAGCCTGTTTGACGTAAGCCTAATGCTTTGGGATTGTTTCTTCTAAAACACAAATGAATGACTAGGAAAGCTCTGTTCTTTTGAGAATTCCACAGCTTAGATTGGAATAGTTGATTGTATGTCATATAATTTAAACTCCCTGGATGCTTCCTGCTCACTCTCTCCAGAGAAATGTTGCCGTTTTCCCGATAAGTGCAGAAAACTGTGAATTCCAATTGTAATATCTGCCTTTTTGGTATGCATTGTTAGAAGCTTGTAACCCTGTCTGACTTTCATCTCATTTGACAGATAAGCTCTGAATTTATATTTCGCCTTTCAGACGAGCTCTGTGCCTGCTAAAGAAAGTGGAAAAATAGATGGTAAACCCAGAAGGCAAGCGTGGACTCAAACATAAAGATTGTGTGCATTTCATATTCGTTACTTTTGAAAAAGGTTATAGGAAAGATAAGTCTGTGAAGTGTAAACGTGTGGCTGCAAAAATGGAATATGCCACTCTTTGAACGCTGCAAAAGTGACAGAAATTTAAACCGCTTCTACAAGATACACAGCATAGTACTATCAATCATTTGGACACATTCACACAGTCCTTGAAACCAATTAAACCACGTGAAAGCATAAAAAAACATAACTCAAAATTAACATTTTGCAGTTCTTGGAAATATTGCAATCAGATTATTGTGGCTTTAGAGAAACCTGGAGGTGACATTGTCAGGGTCTCCATGGTGATTTGTACCATTATAGTATTAAAAGGGGGGGGAAACAAAGATGGTCTGACCCGGTTATAAGCCCTGAATCTAAAATATTAAAACACCCCTTATTTATGCTGAAAATAGTATTTTGGGTCAAAGAAATGCAATAGATGTCTTGTAGAAAAGGCTAGAAAATCATAATTGTTGTATGTAATTGTTATTTCAGTGCCTTCATCATTTATTTTACTATATAATGTTGATATGTACGTTTGGATTATGTGAATGCACAATTACCCATGCACAGTGGCAGAATGCAATGGAGTAGCGAAAGGGTGGCAAAGCTAGGTGCATTACGCAAGCGTGTTCATGATTGCGTGCTTTGTTTGGTGCTGTGCGTAAATTCCCAGGAAGTACTAGAATTGTTGACATTTATGGAGATAAATTGCAAGGATTACTTGTGTTTTGTTTGTTCAGTCGGTTTGTCCGAGTGTTTGGCGATGTTGTACGTTTGATAAATTGCAAGGATTACTTGTGTTTTGTTTGTTCAGTCGGTTTGTCCGAGTGTTTGGCGATGTTGTACGTTTGGTTGTTGCTGTGCGGTGATTAGTTTAAGCATCGACTAACTAATGACTTGTTCAGACTGGCAGCCAAAATCAGGTTTTAGCCCATTCCAGGTCGAAACTGGATGGCCGTTTTGTCGTCTGAGCAGTGACAAAGCACAGAAATCTGATTTTTGCGAGACTGATTGAAACCCTGAGTCTGAACTGCTCAGATGGGTTTTGATGAGGGTTGGGCATAGTTTGAATTTGAATGGTTTCGATTCCAGTTCCAAACGATTCGCGATTCCAATTCTTTTAATTGGCAGGTAAAAAAAATTGCATCGTTTATATTCTCAATTATTTTGTAAAATTATATGAACTTCCAAGTTACTATGAATTTCTCACACGGCTATTTTTAACTTGTTTATAAATATCAGTCTTTGAACGTGAGTATGATGAAGTTTCTTTCCACAGATTTGATGTTGATGATGTAGATGAGGCCAAATAATGTTTCCTTATTTGTAAAACCGATTTTTTTGCGCTTACAGACACACGCAATGTTCATGTTGTGACATTACCAGTTAGGCCAGTGAGTGGTGCTGTACGAGTGTGTACGTATAATGCGTAGAAGAAGAGATGAGAGGCTGTGTGATGTCTTCATGTGCTTACTGGTACGAGTTCATTAAAAAAGTAATCGAATGCTTCATATAGCTACTTCTTTCTAAACAAGCAACACAACAGATTCTAAAACAAAAGATGCTTTTAATACTGATATTAACTGAGGCGGCAACGCGCTACGTAAAGTACATAGATGCTAATATAGCTATATTAGCCCGATGTGATAATACGATTTATTCTCTGACTACTCTAGTGCTGCAACGATTAATCGATTAACTCGAGTATTCGATTTGAAAAAAATATTTAAATGAAATTTTGTTGACTCGAGTATTTGTTTAATTAAAGTGGTGCTGTAATGGTTTATTTTGAAAGTATTTGCATTTAGTTTTATTGATTGGATACACTGCCCACTGGACTGCCTGTTTTCACATGGCTGAATCCAACTGCTCCTTGTTAAGTCCAACGTAAGCTAAGTTTTTGTTTGAGCTTATTTTTTTAATGCATTCATAATTTAGTTTATAGGTATATTTAGCTGTTTTTTTTTTGTGGGAATATGTGTCTGAATCATTTGTTAAGAGCATTGTAAAAAAAACTTTAGCATTTTATAGCATTTAAGCTAGCAGACCTTTTCCTATGTAAGTTAGCCAATTGTTCTTTTGTACATAGATCCTCATTAAAAAAATATATGTACCGTTTGAGGGTCAGCTCAGGTATTTTAATTTTTCATGTTCCTTATCCGTTTACTCCATTATTCGAACTAACTAGTCTATCGATTAATCGACTGCTAAAATATTCGATAGCTGCAGCCCTAGACTATTCCATCAATCCATTGATAGAGCTGTGTTGCCAATGTTGCACTGAGCTGACTGGTCATTTGTCTTTGTAAGGTTGAGCCAAACTTTTAAGCGCCGCTGCACCGTGTCCATTGTTGAAATCAAGTTGCAATGCACAAACACACGCTTCATGTGGCTGCTTCTTCATGGTCAATCAAAATTTAAAAATTCAAACCGTTCCGGGAGCATCGGAGTGTTAGTCCCGGATCCCAATTATGCCCAACCCTAGTTTTGACTGTCCGTGTCGTGACTCTATGCTGGATGAAGCTTTCATTGCCACAGCAACCTGTCAGATGTGTCAACAATGTGGCCTAGTCTGATGTGATTTGAATTCTTCGTAAAAATAATGTGAACAGTCAGCTCTAAAAATCAGATTTGAGGAGGAATCCCATTGGAATCAGATATGCCTGTAGTCTGAACGCAGCCTAAGTAGTGCATCGGAAGTAGTGTAAATTTGGCAGTAAGTGCACAAAACCCTAACTGTGTACTATACATCTACCTCCTTAGTTATAATGGTTTGATTTGAGTCAATTACATTTTTAATTTGGTTCTTTTTGTGCACCTCTACGCACCAATGTGATGACAGGACTGTAACAATTTTGTCAACAGCAAAGTCGCAATATCTCCACTACACGTCTAAACCATTTGAACTTTGCGGACTGGCAATATCAGTTGAATTGGACGTCTATCGCTGTCGAAACATATGCCGTCTGACACGCCATTGTTACTGTTTATTGCCAAAGCAAGCATTTCCTCTCAATGAATCGCTATCATAACAATAAGCCTTAATGAGCCACATTGCAAATTGGAAGACAGCGCATGTAACTAGGCTGAAAACGAGCAGCACACATGGCTTTCGCTAATCCCTGTTGTGATTAACACCCTCGCCTTTGTTTTTAGCCATCGTATGTGTGCGTGCTGATGTTAAACCCGTGAAAGAGTCAAATTTAAGATTTGAATATTTCATTTCTCTGAAAATGTCATGGCAATCACTCTTTCTCGTACAGAAAATGTGTTGAGCTTTTGTTGTTAAAGTTATTTCTTCTGGAATTGTGTCTTCTCATATTGAGAGACATTCATTCGTTCAGTGTCATGTTGTCAATGAAGAGTAAAGCCCATTGACTTTGGGAAATAGCTTATTCTTACTCTCATTTTATGCATTTTGAGTGTCACTAATGCTATTAGTGTCAAATGAAAATAATCACAGTGAAAAGACACTCATTTTCATGAGTTACACTTTTCGGCTTCACTGCTTATTCACTCTGAATTTCATGACTTCATGTTCCAATTTACTCTATATCAGTTCCACAATGTTAAAGCCTAATGGCATAGTTAGCATTCACATACAGGAAATTGCATTTTCACTTTTTTTTTTTCTTGAATCATCTTCGTCATTTTTTGTTCTCAGTGGCCTGTTAGGTGTCGATTAGATTGCAACATGCTGCGGAATTGGAAGCTTCTCAGCCGTTTCGGCGACTGATTGGGATTGACTGGCTACCCTGCGAGCTATCTTCTTACTGTTAATTGTCTTACTCTAATCCTTCTCGGGGTCAGCACTAACCCTCTCGGAAGGCGGCTCGACTGTTTGGCTGGAGCTCAGCCCGCCGCGCCAGAAAAGCTGATGCCAAACAAGAGCTGTTGGTACATTAACAAACGTGTTGTGAGGAAGCTCAAACACTTTGCTGCCGCATTAGCGTGGGTGGATGTTTGTCAACAGGAAAGTTAACGGCAGCTTCAGTGTATTAACACCATTTATTTTGGCGTAGGGTTAGCTTGCGTCAGCACTGAAGCAAATTCAACTTGGTAGCATGGCAGCTACATTTTGGCACGGGTTTAGCAGACTTTTTTTTAAAAATTCATATTCATAAACTAGCTGGCAATAGAGCAAGTTACTGTATATGGCAATAACAAACATCCCTGTCTGCTCGGCAGCACTTGGACAAGTGTGGACAATATTAGCGCAACTGTTTAATTATAATCCACCATGTGGCTAATTAATTGTGGTGACTTGAATAAGGCTTGCTGTCAAATTCTTTCTACTCATATGAAAAAAATTCTTCGGATGACCTCACATTAATTTGTAAAATGAACGTGTTGTTTATTTTGTATGGAATATAAACAAATGTCCAAAAGATTGATGATGCAGAGATTTATTTGTCATTGACACCAGCTCTCTCAATATGACAACAGATGCAACGAAATTCCGTTCGTTGAGTGAGCGTCGGGCCGCTGCAGACTTTGTTCCGCGCCGCCACTTCTCTCTCCAGAATTTACAGAGCAAGTTACAACTAGACACACATATATCATACAACATAGCAGGGGTATAACACGACGCGCAGGTCACATGCAGGATTTTTTTTTGTACGAAAAAAAAAAAAGAACTACCAGTCATGGCTAGAGGAAGGGGGGTATCAGTGATAGTAAGAAAAAGGTGGTGGCGGACTGGAGGGGGGGGAGTTTGTGTGTGAGTGTGTGTATGCACAAGTGTATCAGTATTTGTACGTGTCTGTAGACAAAATAAGAGTCGCAGGGCCCTGCGACCGGCCTTGGAAAGAGATCAAGGGCAAGTGATAGGGCCATATGCGTGGCTCTCTCCAGGAGAAGGGAGGGGTGGGGTAAGGGTGTGTGGGAAAGGTAAAAGAAAATAATAACCGAATTAAGCCGAATAAGAATTTAAAATGTCCAAATAAGGTCGATCTTCAGTCAAATTCGCGCTCCTCATGGCGTAGGCGAGACCTCAGTTCACTTCACAACTCATTGCCAATAGTTGACAGTTCAGTCACCTCCCCCGACAGTTCTGTCAGCTGGCGCAAGGTAGCATAAACTTTTCTCCATCCTTCCTCGGACCGAACCGTGAGTCCACGGAACCAGTTCTCGATCCGAGCCGCGACGCGGTCTTCCAATGCGTTGAATCGCACTGTTTGATCCGTGGTCAATTTGTTGATTTCCATGAAAGCTCCCGTCTTGGAAACTATCAGATATAGCATGACACCTCCTAAGCCAAGCAGAAGGAACTCCACAACTGTCACGCCAAACAGCCAAATATCCTCAATATCTACCACAGGTAGGACAGTAAGACACGCTGGCTTTCAGTAATCCCACTAATCTCTCACATATCCAGCGGCGAAGGTCCCATCTGGGCAAGACGGCTTTCCTGGTGCAACGTGTCTTGTTGAAAAAAATCTTGTTAATTGCACTGAGAGACCAACTTATCAGATACATTTTCATTTCGTTTCGTATGAGAGACCAGCACAGTTGATCCACAGAGGAAATACAATTAAAAAAAAAAAAGAAACAACAGACAGACTAGACTGACGAAGACGGCAAAGCAGGAGCAAGGAGGAAACACATCTGCCCCTGTTGAAGGCAGGAAGAGGAAACAAGCACTGGAAGCCTAAAAACTGCAGATTATCATTGCTAAAATCGTTTCAATACCCTCAAGTATTATTTTTTTTCATATCAGTCCCCCTTTTAATGGCTTAATTATAAGCTAACATTCCTGTGTAGGGGCCTTTTTAGTAATATGAAGCAATTATACGCAGACATGTGCCGATAACCCGTTTCAAGGCATACCGTGGTATGAAAACGTAAAGGTTTCAAAACTGCAAAAATTTTCCGTTATACCGTCTCTAAGGTATTAGCTATTTTTATTTCCCCAAAATGCATGAAGAAATCACTTGCTTGCAGCTGTAAGGGTCAATCCTCCCCCACCGGTTGTTCCTCAGTGTGAGTCAGTCAGCTGTCCTACACGATTGCTAGAGCAGGTGAAACTCCTGAACTTTTTCCCCCATCGAAGAAAACGAAATTGCTGGTATGGGAATACTTCGACTACAGAAATGTTACAGACGGCCGTGGCTTAGAGGTGGAGGGCCAACTGACATGTAAAACACCTTGCGGAGGGTGGTATTTTAATTTTAGAATATATATATATTTTTTTATTTAACTTAACATTATACTTCCAATTTACTAATATGTTTTGAAAAATAAAAATCCTGTTCAATTTTTTTCCCCAAGATATTTCAAAGTACGGTAATACATTTTAGAGCTGTAATTGCAATACCGTAATTCAGTGAAACCGTGATATTTTGGCTAAAGGTTATCATACTGTCAGAATATCATACCGGCACATGCCGAATTATAAGTTTAGGTTCACAGTGATTTTGCATAAAAAAACTTCTTGTTGACAAGAAGGTTCAAAATGGTCTATTACCATGAATTGATTGTCTTTATTTGATGTTAGAGGTGAAGCTCTGGTCATGACAAATCAACAAGCGAGCGACCCCAAGATAAGCCAGTGACTCTTAATTACAGTGCAGGTAATCTAATTGTACTGCAGGGTCTGTCCTTTTTACACAGCATTTTGCGCAAACAAAACACGATGCCATATGCTCCAGTTGGATCTGTCAACTCCCATTCAGGAGATTCTAGCCACCCGGCGTCCTCTTTACTGTCCATTTGTGTATTGTACGTCCCCGACCAGTGGCAAACTGGAACAAATGTTAAGGCTAATTGATCCGGCGAGAGAAATTACGGCGCCTCAGACTGCAGTCACGAGAATAACAAAAACTACAAGGACAGAACTGACGGTTAAATAAAGGAGTGACAAAATGAGCACACAATGACTATTTAACGGCCTTTTATTTTTAAATGGTTGTCGGTCCGCTCACGCACATTTAAACATCAGATTGAAAGTTGTGGGGAAATCGATTTAGATGGTTTTAATGTCATTGCCTTTGTACTTTCTTTTTGTTGGAATTTAGATTTTTTTTTTCCCATGAGTAAAAATGGAGTGGGAAGAGGAGCAGGAAAAGCTTTTTTGAGATGTCCATTGTGGTGCTCCTCATAATTTTGGATCCGCATTGGTAAGCTTATTAATGACTGAGAGATAAAAGGCTCCATGCAAATGTGTTGTGAAAAGAAACATGTCAAAGAGAACTTCTTCTCATTTTTAAAGACAACAAACTGTTGAAGAGTACCAAGATGTGCAATCAGTGTTGCTTTACAAACGACAAGATGATTAAATAATTGTTTAGTGGTTATGCATATCCATGAAAAAAATCACATTGCTTTGAGTAAATAGACGATAATTGACTGACTTCCTGGGTGGGGATTGGGGAGAGGACTTATCGTAATTTATTCAGAGCGACAAAACAAAAAAAAATTGCAACATTACTAAATCATAAAAGGAAACCTAAAAACTTAGTCTTGCGAAATTTGGTGGAATACAAACAGTCTGAGGGGAACATATAGTTGTAGAATCCCAATATTTTTATGGGATTGCACTATTCCAACCCAACAGTTGGAAATTCCATTGTTTAAGTTTAGAGGAAATAAATAAGCTTATATACAGGTAGTCCCCAGGTTACGACAGACCCAATTTACGCAATTTAGACTTTACGACGCCTTAGTTCCGTCGTTTTGTTGTTGTTGTTGTTTTTTTTTTTTTTTTTTTTAATGTTGACTTTTATTTGTGATGCATGCTTTTATTTTGGCGCAGGAAGTGTAGAACAGGAAGCGAGCGCATGTATAGACGCGACACGCACCTCACACACGCACACACTGAGCAGCCGAGAGACAGAGGTGACAGCATGCGCGCACATTTGTTGCTTGTGAAGCATCCAGAGGCGACGACTGTATATACTAGGGGCGAGTTTATGAGATTATTTTTGATGATATGCGGATGCTAACTGATACATGCTAATCGTTTGTTGTTGCTGTATCAGCAGCTACTTGTTAACGCATATTTGAATTTCTGTTATGGAAGATGGGTGAGTTAATTTCATTTTTATTTTAGTTTCATTCTGCTAGTGTTATGTCATTAGCAGATGAATAAAGTCGGCAAACCACACTGATGTCTGGCATCGTCATTTCGGAGCTTAGCTCACTGTCTAGCTAGGATTTAGCTCCAATATATTGGTGAAGACAGTACAATGACGTATAATACATGTTTTCGGGATAGTTTTTTTTATTTAGAGCGTATTTTGAGGTATTTAAAGGGTTAATTCCATTTTACGCAGAAAACCGGGTTACATCGCCAGCACAGGAACGGAACTCGTTCGTAAACCGGGGACTACCTGCATCGTGTTTTGTAGTTTTTTTTTTTCTATCCCATGCAATGATTTTGTGTATGTTTCGTACGTTCGTAAATACTTATTGACTAAATGAAACTTATTCAAAACATCATTATTGGAACATGAATATCAGTTTATGGTCTCCAAATTTGTCGATTTTTAATTAAGGTGAAGTTTGAAAATACAGGACGTCACACAAAAGACTACTTGTTCAAACTGAGTTTTCAGAAGAGATTACAGAATGTAATTGATGGTCCATGTCTTATCTCCTTGGGTATGTTCCATTAAACTTCCAAAATTAGAGTGCTTTGAAGTCGAAATTGTAGCACTCCTTGTTCATTGTTGAGCCATTTTTCCAAATGGAAACAACATTCTTGTTGCCACACTTCCAGCTTCATTGACAATTTCAACAGCGGCGCCCCTTGAAAACATTTTTTGTTGTGCCTCTTAATGGAATATTCCATTAGGAAGTCAAAGTGTTTTTATACTGCTGCTCTGTATGCGCATCGGGAGGTGGCGATGAATCAAAATAAAACTATGCTAATAAATATGTTTCCTGCTGCACCCTGCATGTCTCATCAGGCTTTTTTTTTTCCAGTAGACAATTTGTCTGCAAATGTTGAATACACAGTGGCAGCGGAGAAGGTGGGAGGTGTGTTTTTTTTCTTTCTCTTTGTCTGCTTGTGTGTGCGTCTACCGACACTGTCATGTTATATTCCCCCCGACTGAATAATCCTCATCTCTCACCAAGGTCGCAATGCTTTCATTAAAATGTATTCAGATACCTGGCGACTAGTCGATAGTAGTCGGAATCCACGGACGGCACGTTGGGTGGGGTGGAATTGATTACGGTTGCCTGTACTGCATGGACATGGTTTCACGTGTTCAACATGCACTGCTTGAATAAAAGATTTACACATGAGACATTTCAACTGACCAGTCAAACCATGGAAGTCATTAGTTGTACTTGATGGGGTGAATTTGCGTAACTGTAGGGAAGGGGTGTCAAACTTTTCTTTGTTGTGGGCCACATTGTCGGTATGGTCTATGTTATATCTGCCAACAACGTCTGCCACTATTAATAAAGCAGTTGAGAAGTATATATAGTCCCTGACAAAAGTCTAATGAAGACATAAAGGTCAAATTTTGGCAAGACAAAAGTTTTGTCGCCTACAGAAAGTAGTGTGAAAATTGAACAAAAATGTACTTCGAATACAAAAATATGTTACATAACATAAGCGAATTAAGTAGTGGTGCTGTGAGATCCAAATGTAATATTTTGTATGACTTCCATGGGCTTGAAGGACTGCATCCATGCGGTTTGGCAAGGATTCATACAATTCATTGATGAAGGCATTAAGAAAGCAGTCTTGCATGCCTCCCAGAGTTCATCAACATTCTTGGCTTTCGTCTTCCATGCTTCCTCTTTCATCCTGTTCTTGTCTGCTGACTGGGCTGGCCAGTCCTGGAGGACCTTGATCTTCTTTGCCTTGACGAACTTTGAGATAGAGATTGAAGTATGCGATGGAGCACCATCCTGCTGCAGAATTTGTCCCTTTTTATGGTTAGGAATGTAAGAGGCAGCTAAGATTTGTTGATATTTGAGACTATTTATGTTGCCTTCCACGCTGCAGATCTTTCGCACACCCCCATACTGGATGTAACCCCAGACCATGATTTTGCCAACAACAAACTTCACTGTTTTGCGGCAAAAGGTGGATTTTTCAGATGAATCTTCCATTGAATTACCGTGAATCACCGCGAATATTGCAGGAGACCTACTGGAGCCCGCATGGATCCGAGATTCACTCGGAAAACAATGAAGTTTGACCGGTGTCAGAGTTTGGTGTTGGTGTTATACTTGTATAGCACTTTTCTTTGGTCTGAATTGCCAGCAGTAAGTCTGATTCTTTCCCAGTGAGGGTTGGACTCCACCAAGGTTGCCCTGTGTCACCAATTCTGTTTATAACTTTTATGGACAGAATTTCTTGGTGCAGCCGAGGTGTTGAGGGAGTCCGGTTTGGTGGCCTCAAAATTTCATCTCCGCTTTTTGCAGATGATTTGGTGCTGCTGGCTTCATCAACCCGTGCTCCAACTCTCACCGGAGTGGTTCGCAGCTAAGTGTGAAGCGGTTGGGATGAAGATCAGCACCACCAAATCAGAGAACATGGTCCTCAGTCGGAAAAGGGTGGCGTGCCCTGGGTCGGGGGTCGGGGATGAGATCCTGCCCCAGGTGAAGGAGTTTAAGTATCTTGGGGTCTTGTTCATGAGTGAGGGCAGGAGGCAGCGGGAGATCGACAGGTGGAATGGTGCAGTTCCTGCAGTGGTGCGGAAGCTGTATCAGTCTATTGCGGTGAAAAAGGAGCTGAGGCAAGAGGCGAAGCTCTCAATTTACCAGTTAATATACGTTTCTATCCTCACCTATGGTCACGAGCTGTGGGTTGTGACCGAAAGGACAAGGAACCGGATGCAAGCGGCCAAAATAAGTTTACTTCACAAGGTGTCTGGGCTCCCCTTGAGAAGCTATACGTCTTTTACATTTTTTTAACAAGAGACATCTCTAGGTTCTGATTCAACTTAGCTCCAAAGCACAAAGCTGAAAATCCATTTCAAAGCAATAAAACTGGCCACTGGAGCGCAGTAGCGCATTTGGTAAGACGCCCAATCCGATTCAACGGAACGAATGGTCGGCCGCACGGCTGGGGTGCCGGCAGAAGACGACCGGATGGACATCCAGGATGCCAGGCGGCGGACAACCAAGCAGAACAACCGGGAAGATGCCCGGGATGCTAGGCGCTGGACGACCGAACAGAACGACCGGGACCACCAGTGCAGCGGACGATGCCGTTGAGTCCGTGCTGGAAAGACTTAAAAAAAAAAAAAAAAACATCTCTATGAGACAGGCGGCGGTGTAAATAAATTACTTTGTTATCAAAAGCTCCATTTTACTTGTTTGTTATTTTGTAAAACGAAAACATTATTCAGATGTTTGGGATGTAACTAAAGCAAAAAAATTGCTGTGTTAAAGTCAGAGTTATGTTTGAAATGTTTGCGTTTACAAAAAGCTCAATTTGTTTTTTCATCAGAAATTGGAAAATTGCTCAAACTAAGCTATTTTGTAATGGTGATTTCTAAATAATGGAAAAATATATGAACTAACTGTTTTTCCTGCTGAAAGGCGAGAGTAATCTTTCTTATGGTGGGTTCCATGTTTACATAGCAATAAAAAATAATTTTCTGTGGGCCTTACAAAATCAGTCAAAATCCAGTAAAACGGCCGGGAGCGAAGGTTGGTTGCACCGGTGAAAATGGCTGGAATGAATGAGTTAATGACAGATGTCATAAGCATTCATTCATGTTCATGACAGTGTCATGTGATAATTATGACTGACTTATGACAGTCTGACACCGCTGTCACATAAAGTGTTACCGGTTAATATGTTTTGGTGTAAATATCCCATAATACAGTGATGACAGCTGCGGTTTATAATCCGGTGCGGTTTATCTATGAACAAATAGCGTTTTCGTGTCAAATTTGGTGGGTGCGGGTTATAGTCAGGTGCGCCTTTATAGTCCAAAAATTACAGTACTTATTCATAGCAGCGTATGTAACTTGTTTTAAACTTCATTGTCATTCACAACTGTCCTGATGTATTGAAGTTCAACTTCAATTTTTTTCAACTAGCTTTAATTAAGCTCATTGACTGCATTGATTGCAATATCTGTCCAATCCATTTCAACCGGGAGGGATAGCAACGTTCATTCGCTGCCACCCCTTTCCAGGCAGTCTATGAGTTAAGCCTGGAGGAGGTTTTGTTAGCTGGTAGACTGATAAAAATAAAATTGAGGCAATATAACAGGTTTCTTGCAGCCACTGTGCTCGGTTTCAAAATTTATAGCACAATACACACCTTAAATAAATGTTTATCCAGTTTCCCATTCCTGTCTGGTTTGAAGGAAAATTTCTGTTTCACTCGCCTGCATCTCGCCATTCATCTTCTGGCTTTGTTCAACACAATTCATTCACGTGCTCAACGCCACAGTGCTTTCTTTCGTGCCGAAAGTCGTGTAAATCACTGGGACACGCAGCATGCCGTCAGGAAATGACTCGCGTGCGCGTTCCAAAATATACCACTCGCCTCTCAATTTCCTGCTGTATCAGGTTTTTTTTTCCGTCATAAAATGTTGGCCTGCAGATTTGGTGTGTTCATAAAAGACCACATGCGCAGTTAAAATGTTCACGTTTGTGTTTCAAAGTATGGAGCCAATGAGGGTATAAGTTAACCTTCTGAGAAATGTTTATTGGTTACGAACTGTCTGAACTGACTCCTGTTACTAAATATAGGTTTTTAATTCCACACAGTTATATTGAAGATATGTTAACTGTTTTGTTTTTGAGTAATATCGTTGGTGTGAATGCAAATTATGATTTCGTGTTTCCAAGTAGCAAAGATTTAGTTGCATGGTTTTGCTTGAAAGTAACACAACTGTTAAGAGCCGCGCGCGTTCCGGCTTGAATAGAGAGTTCACAGAGAGCAGCAGAGCTACAGCGGCTGGACACAGCAATTCGAGTTAACAAGACTCTTAACATTGCATACTGCTTCAACATATTCAATAGTATTTAGTTTTCATTCATTTTAAATTAATATTCTGTCCGAACAATCTTAACAGAGAATCCACACCGTGCCATCACACATCAAGCAGATGAATATGTAACTTTTTCTCCGCAGTGACAAAAACAGCTGACTGTGGCCCCAGTAGGTAGGCTACATATTGAACAATGAAATTAACAGTTCACCTGCTGTGGCCTGAACGCAGTCTGACACATTCCTCCTGGTGCGCATGGACTTGAATTGCGTGCCTGCTTGTGCAGTCCCTCTTTTTTCACCTCTTTTATCAACACCATCGTCGTTTAGGGGCTTTTTGAAGAAACTTCGGACACTCAGTTGCCTTGACATTTTTCCGAGTAAGGCCAACGACGTCATGCATCAAGAGAGACAATAGCTAATTAATATGCTCACTCGCCACCCTGTGGTCTGGGGTGTGAATTGCAACCTGTCAAAATGACAGATGGACATCAGTTTTTTCCGTCACCGTTTTAAAAAATCGGTCAACGACGGAAAATATTCTGTTAAAGCGACCCCTGCATGGGACTATGACATACTCCCATTGTTATCATTCAACGTACCTCGTTTATTAGGAGAAAGCAGTGAACAGGAAGGTGTTATGGGGGAACAGAAGAAAAGGAGAAACAGAAGAAGCGCAAACAACAAATACATTGATAACCTACACTAACTATGAATATGTTGGTTGTTAGTTGTATTGTTGAATTAAGAACATTTCTGAAAAGTTTTTTTAATGTTCAAATATACAAACTTTTTGCTTAAAAATAAGTCTGTTAAGCTTATTTTCAGCTATTTTTCATATTTCAAGAAATCTGAGTAAAATATACTTTAAGCACTGGCAGATAATTTCACTTATTTCTAGTAGATTTACACTGAAAGCAAGGGATTTTTTTTTTCTCTTTCCAGTTTTAAGGAGGTAGGTTTTTGCAGTGCATATGTATTGGTTCAGGTGATACAGTTTGATTCAAACCTTTGTTTTAGAAAACTACTAAAACATTTTGGAAACTTCCAGAATAAATGTCTGGATTTTATTAGGAAATTTAAATTGCATTATTTGAAGTTTTGAACACAAATTATATTAACATACACAATATAAACTTATAAATCATCTCTTAAGTATCCAGGAATGCAAAACAAACAAACAAACAAAAAAAAAAAATATATATATATATATATATATATATAAACATTTCTCTTAATACCACCCAAAGTAGTCTGTCTAAATAAATTAAATACAACCAAAAAAATTTCATAGTCATCGTATAACAAAAATCAATAAAAATTGAGCCTTCTTTCAGGAAAAACACTACTGCTTTTGTCCACAAGCACAGTCACACTCAACAAAAAAAGGAAAGCTGCTTTGGGATGCTTTAAGACCACATAAGCAAAATTAAAATGAAAACTGGGGAGAAGGGGGTTAACCTTGGTAAATTTCTTACAGATGAGCATAGTTCACTGTATTTCTCACAGTTTAATTAACGCTAACATAGTAACATAGTAGAAAACACATACAGAAGGACACTTCTCCTAAGCAGCTTCCTACTCTGTAGGCAAGTTCACACAGTTCAATATAGCCTAATGGTAATGCTAAACTGTGATGCAGGTCGGACTTTCAGTAGCAAAATTAGTGGCGTGTTTCACAACAATTACAGTTATAATTACAATTATCAGCGGGCTGCTGGCCAAAAAAAAACTTCTAATATCCCTCCCATGTAATGTAATTCTGTACTATGAGATTTGCGTGTGTGTGTGTGTTGGGAGGGGGATGGGGGGGGTGTCAAGTCATCAGCCAATCAAACGTGCGTTTGAGCAAAAAAAAAAACATGGAATGGCACGTGAAAGTGAAAAAGTCTGAAAATAATTCACTTAATAATGGTAGGGTCAATTCTATCGTTACAACATATAAGAAGACAATCTAAATTACCTATATAATTGAACACATTATATAATTAAAATAAGGTTGCTTAAAAGTTGGTGGGGACAATTTGAGCCTCTTGAAAAGTTGGCAGTGTTTTGTCCCTACCGTCCCTATGCAAACCTACGCCCTTGTATCGTAGCAACAGATCCATTAAGTTACGTGCTTGTTCGCTGTTGCTGTGTACCTCTTTGAGTTTTGTCCCAAGTTTCAACTTCTTGTTCTAGCACAGTGGTTCTTAACCTTGTTGGTGCTACCAAACCCCACCACTGTCATATGCGCATTCACCAAACCCTATTTAAGTGTTGAATAAAATATATATATATATATGTATATATTTTTTTTCCCTTCAAATTCAAGACATACAGTATAGTTTTTCTCATGGTGCACAAAATGAACTGTGCTGAATAAAACCAACATGGTGCATGAACGCACAACAAATTACATACTACCTGCTCTGCGATCAGGTACACAACTTCATATAATGTTGTGAGGATCGGTTTGTTAATGGGTACAAATCAAAGAGCAGGCAGAGTGGCCTTATCTTTTAATTTGGCTCTGTTCACCTTGAGTTCAGCAAATGTTATGTTCTTATATTCCCCATCTCCATGCAGCCTCTCGAAGTGTTACTTTAGTTTTGCCGGTGCAAGGCTAGAGTTGCTCATCTTGGCATCACAAATCATGCAGCTAGGATACTGACTCCCATCCCGTTCCGTAATACATAAGAATCCATATCGTATATATTCTAGGGCTGCAAAGATTAATCGATTAACTCGAGTATTTGATTAGAAAAAAAATATTCGACTTTTGCTGCTTCGAGTATTCGTTTAATGAAAGTGTCGTTGTAATGGTTTATTTTGAAAGTGTTTGCATTTAGTTTTATTGATTTGGGTGGATACACTGCCTTCTAGTCTGCCTCAATTCACATGGCTGAATCCAGATGCTCCCTGTTAAGACCAACCTAAGCTAAATTTTATTTGGGCTAATGTTTTTTTAATGCATTCGTAATTTAGTTTATTGGTGTATTTAGCCTATTTTTGTGGGAATATGTGTCTGAACCATTTAAGAACCATTTGTAAAAAAGTTAGCATTTTATAGCATTTAAACTAGCAGACTTTTGCGAAGTAAGTTAGCCAATTGTTCTTTTGTTGTACATAGATCCTCATTTAGTGATTTTTTTTTTTTTTTTTTTTTAATACCGCTTGAGGCTCAGCTCAGGTAATTTATTCATGTTCCTTATCCGATTACTCGATTATTCGAACTAATGGTTTATCGATTAATCGACTCCTGAAATAATCGATAGCTGCAGCCCTAATATATTCGTCGGACTACTTTCTTTTTGCTCGACATAGTATAGATTAAAATATGAAGAATTATACGACGTACTACGATGACTTTCAGACGTTGTATCACTCCTGAGTGGACCAAATTCTTCGCAGCACTGATTGGCCAAGCAATGTCACGTGATCATCTGCAGCCAGTGATGGCCAAGCGGGGCATGCCATCGCATATAGACACGATGAGTCAGTGTGTCTTGACCTCGGCGGCAGAGACTCCACCAAACCCCTGAGACCGACTCACCGAACCCGGATCGAACCCAGGTTAAGACCCACCGTTCTAACAGCATTACGTACTAACAGGCAACTTTCTTCTCACTTTATCCCCTGGCCTTGATTTCTCAATTGTTTTTGCCAGCAGGCTTTGTCGAATTTATCATATTCTTCCCTTTGCTCACCCCACTCATCATTCTAGAAGAATATGTAATCCTGTCTGTATAGATTGTGAATTCTAGTAATGGCATGCGTGTATCATTGGTATGCAGAGCACAAGTAGCAGATGTGCAGTGGCGAGCAGAGTAGACGTACAGTTTTTTTTCCCCCTTAACCATTCTTCCCTCATTCTGTTGGTAATTGCTCACACTCTTCAGTCTCCTTCTTTCTACTGTACGATAGCACTTCATTTAAGTCCACTTCTTCATATTCCTTGTCCCCACTGCCCCTTTCCCTGCATTTCTTTTTGCCCTCTGCATACGCTCAGCCCATCTGTCTTTATCCACTCGGTCTGTGTTACCTTCCTCTCTCCATTTTCATCTTCATTATCATTCTACCCACCCTCACCTCCGCGCCGCTCTTTTTGTCACCTGTAAGATTGGAGTGGAGGATAACTAAGATTCCATCACGGGCCTCATGAATAGGTTATGCAGATGTCACCGACACCCCCTGCGCCTCATAAATACACTGCTTATTACCTGACTCGCGTGCCAAGCATCAACACTGGGCTTGGCAAGCTGTCTCCCGATAGACTCACGTTTATACATTGACAGTATGATGCTGATTACATGGCAGCGAATACAATGGAACCTCCAAAGTTGGACTTCCCAAAGATGTCTGTTCCATCTTGGACAGAATTTAAACAAAAACCCGTGGCCGTTGCTTTAGCTATGCTCAGTCTAAAGTACTGTTTTACTGACTCTGATCCATGTGAGCTTATTTTACCTCAAGCTCTTATTCTGGACCCCTTAGGGCTGTCTCAAAGGGAGTAGTAACTTTGTGTGAACAGCCTTTCTTGCTATCACATGTCTGTGAAACTCACTGCAATAACTTTGTTCTTTCTGCATCCCTCCAGCAGCAGCAGTCGTGGTAATAAAGAGCTTATTGTAGGATTACATCAATGCCAGCCTGGGTTTAGGATATGGATGAGGCAGGTGATCCGAAGACCTTTGCAGAATCTCACCCTGATCAGTTTAACATCCACTTAATCAGCTGGAATAACCTCAAATGGTGTCTGGATCACGGGTTTAGTGTGACCTGGTGTTAAAGGGTAGTTTTAAAATGAGTGGACATGACCTGAATTTAAAATACGTGCTCGAAGGTGTTAGCACTAACTAGGGATGTCCCGATCCAGGTTTTTGTACTTCCGATCAGATACAGATATTGTTTTGCACTTCCGATCCGATACCGATACTGACCGATACCGGCCTATCTGAGCATGTATTAAAGTTCAACGTTATTTAGCCTCCTTACTTAGTTCACTCATTTTGAAAAGGGTTTTAGTACTCTTGATAACAACTAGCCAGCTGAATTAGGTGAGTTTGAATAACACACAACGGTTGGTAACAAGAAACGGACCTGTTTATTCAGTGACAAACACAAAACATTATAAATAACAAACAGAAATGGCATAGTCAGTCAGTAAAACGTGCAAATAATATTGTAAACTGTCTTAAAAAAGCAAAACACACAAACAACCTCAGTGGAAAATCCCACAAACCCCCCAAGCTATTAGATGCTTTTAATGTTTCGTGCATTAGTTACAATATTTGTATAAAAAGCCTCTCAGGTTTAAATAAACAACTATTTCAGTATCAAGTTAACATTTTAAAACAGTGAATAAAATACTCAAGTCCCCATTCTGTATCAGCAGCTTTAAACTACATTCAATTCATTTAATTTTGCGAGTCAACTGTTAAAGTTGTTAAAATTGCTCCCGTTATTCCATAATTTCCCTTCTGTCTACTTTCGACATGTGAAAGTTTTAAAACTGTTTTGAAGATAGATTTAAGTGAAGATTTTGCCCGATTTAGGAGTATTTTAGATAAAAAGTTAATTAGGTTCGCTTGGAAGGTTCACAACAGCCTACTAGGGAAGTCTTCTGCTTTAAGATGGCGGCTGTTTACTAACGCATCTAGTTTTCAATACTTCAATGTTGCTATCGCAGTTGAGTCTGTCATTTTTCATCTAGTTCTATATACATATGATATCTATTATCTCCAGTAAAACGACGTTGGGGTAGTTTGTAGCGGCTGTAATGTAGTTTGTTGAAGGTGTGCCGTAAAATGCGGACCTGATTTTAGGGAAACCGAAGCAAAAACTGGAATGGATTATGTAAATCGGTGCACTGGAAAAAACTGGATCGGAATTTTTCGGTGTCAGCCGATCCGATACCGATGCGCATTTTTTTGCCCATATAGGCGTTCGATCCTATTCAGATATTGGATCGGGACATCTCTAGCGCTAACTAGGGGTGTGCCATCTTAGCACCCCCACTAGTCAGTTCCTTCAACCATGGTGCAAATACAAGATCTGGATATGATCACTGGGTGCTATGTATTTTCAACTCATTGGTCCTCAAAATTTCGCCTTTCAAAATTTTTGTTTGGAAGTAATCCAAAATCAACAGGAAGTGACCCGGAATTTCCTCAGAATCAACAGGAAGTGAGGTACGGGAGTTTAGCGAACAGCATCAAAGCATTCCTGTGCAATTTTTGGAAAAAATGCATTTTCTAGTTTACTTAGTTGTTCCACTTCAATTTCCAAATTTAGATAAAATTTCAAACTGTCGTAGACTTAACCCATTGATTGACATTTATTTAAACTTGGACCTCTATGAATGTTCATGTTTCACCGCCATCGACTACGCTAGACGTCAAAATGGATTGAACGTCCACTGCTTTCAATGGCAGTCAATGAGTGACGAGATGCGCATAAGGTCTAAGGTCCGATCTCTCAACTCCGAACTGTGGCACACACCAGTAGACGTCAGCATGACTAAAATCACTCTGCGCATCCATGATCCACTCTGTGCTCACGGCCTTATCTCCAGATGGCTGAGCACCAAGACTCTGTAGGACTTGGCTTCACGCACTGATTTTCATTTAAACCCTGTTGACCACTGGCAAGTTGGCCTGACCTTGCGTCGCGCTGCGCAGTCTGTGCCGTCGCCCATGGATGGGTGGACTTGACGTCAAGAGGGGTGGCAGTGCTTGGGGGGAATAGTGTAAGAGTTGGTGGAGTGGAGAAGAGCGCACGGAGCGGTTCAAATTACCTGCTGCCTGTCCCTATAGGAACAGCTGTTTCACAGACTGAGCAGAAGTAGATTTACATAGAGGAGAGGAAATGGCCACCTCCACTGTCAATTTGTTATTGTGTTTATTTGGCTTAAGAAATAGTTTTTATTTTTAAATCCCTTAATTGATTCAACCCACAAAATTTCTTCAAAGTCCTTGAGCTTCTCATTTGTTATTCGTAGTCTAAATTAACTGTCAATCCAAACATAACGCGAAAAGAACTAAATATTTTGTTTCTAAAACTGTGATTTAGCATAAACTATCAGTCCGCTAGCGTAATGCATAGACTTCATAATACTTGACATGGCACAGGAAACTGGGCCGATCCGTAGGGGGCCTGTTTTCAAAAACTTCAAATTCAAATATTTTTAAAACCAAAGCTGCTACCGACCTAAAACCAAAACAGCCACCTACCTTAGCCATATATGAGTCTCCATGAGCAGCGGCATCAAAAAATTCAAAGTCATTCCCTTATGAAATCCCGATTATTTTTTCTATATAAGTATAACAAAACTTAAAATGGCTATAAGATTCTCAGATTTTACACTAGATGCACAAAAATCACCAAATGCACAAATAGTCACCTATTTTTTCAGAATCAATAGCAATATTTAACATATATAAGTTTTTGACCAAAATAGCAACTTTTTTAAAAAATTTACTGCAAGTTTTCAACAGCTAATAAATCACTCAATTTAACATCAGAAACTTAATACTTGAGGAAAACAATTACAACAACTATTCTTGTGGATAAATGCTTAAATCCCTGAATTCTTTATAGATATGGACGTAAAACAGTCTCGATTCTTGGTTAAAGGCAAAAAAAAAAAAAAAAACAGGCAGTTTGAATTTACTTTACATAAATATGTCGAAGAATGATACTAGTCTGTTTGCTCTTTGTTATGATAAGGGGGCTGCCACAATGTCTTTTTTTCGTTGAAAATGTTGTGAATAAATGCTTAAATAACTGAATTCTTTATAGATATGGATGTAAAACAGTCTCGATTCTTGGTTAGCAAAGCAAGTATGGAACGGCTAATTTCTTCAATTGATTTTTTTCACGTTTCAAAATGCATGCATGGTACGAAAAATATAATACTTACCTTGAATCCTCGAACAAATCACTCCTGAGACAATCCTTCTTGTTAGTGTGCGGTCCATATTTCGTGCTTTTTGAATGTAAATCCAGCATTTTGCTCAAAAGCATGTGTGAGTTTCACTCCCACCGATATCTAATAAATGAAGCTGAGTTACACAGCCCCCTACGGGCAGGCGGGGCGCAGAGATTGACGAAGCTTTGCAGTCAAGTATCTTGATGTCTATAAGTTAACATTAGATAGCATCTATGTTGAGTGACTATGCCCCTTTTAGCAATACATTGAACAAAAGCAATGCAGCAACACATCAAGAAATAATACCACAGTACTGTTTTATGTTCTTTAGCCTCTGTGAAGAAAAATTGATCTTAGTGTACTGATTAGCTCAGACATCTCAATGAGCAATATAGTTCTTATTTAATGCGGCATTGCAAAAGCTTTGTTATAGACAAGTCTCAAACATATTTGATCTATGAATATTGCGTTACACATGTTATCACAGAACTACTTACTTCTATATACTCATATCTCAAGGCACTGTGAGATGACTTCTCAAACAAAAGGAACACCACATTTTCAGTGCTTAAATGCAGAGTTGTGTTGTCAAAATTCGCTTGAATTGTGCTGTATCTCCACATGCCGAGATCTGAAACCTTTCGCACAAAAGTGTCTAATCCCACATGATTCTAACCTACTTTTGGTTTCTACTTCAAAAAGACGTCTTCTGTCTTCACTCACTGGCCCCGTTTGAGGTTCATATAAAGGATAGTGGGTGTGCGAGTATATGTGTGTGTGTCGTCTTCCATTGTAGCAAATTATCTTCTTCATTAATTTTGACACGCCAGGAAATTAGCCAGTTCTCTGCCGGGGGCTATACATATAAATTAGAATGGTTTCGGTAATCTGGAGATTTCAAAGGCTAGGGAACGTAAGCCTATTCATGGCTCTCGTTATTAAAAAAAAAGGCTGTGACATTTCTCAGTAATTTATCTCATTGAATGTTATCACCCAGTCATTCATGGTTGTTAAACATCTGGCGAGTGACATTGTGATGTCTCTGTTGCCACTTATTTTTAGTATCACTCGTATCTTCAACATTAGATGGATTTTAATTAACGTGACCGGAGTTGGTGTGTTTCTCTATCACCCCTTGTCATCGACTGTCCAAGGTTACCTTTTTTTTTCAACCTCACAGAATGGTCTGCATTAAGTTAAAGTCAAACATTTGATGGACTAATAGTGTAAGGATAATGATTGATCAACTGGACTTAAGAATTCCTATCAACATAACTAAGGTTAAAATCAACCTAAAACCATGTGAAGGCACACAAAAATGTAAGCAATCTGTAACAATACACGACTTTCATAAAATTGGGGGGGGGGGGGGGAATATGTAAGAGCGTATTAAACTTGTGTCCTTTTACCAGTGGCGGATACTGGTCTTTCAATGAAGGGGAGCTCAAAGTGTGTCTGCCTGTGAGTGCTTTGTGACCGTGGAGGGGCTCAGCGGCACCCGCTGCTCAGTAGGGAAAGTAGCTAGAGTGCCAGAAGTCAAGTCTTCAAACACAAGCAGCAATATCTATATAAACGGAAAACACTCAGGTGACATGGTTTTGCTCTGAGACCCCCAATTTGGCCAAATTTCAAAATTGTTCTATATACTTGTGTGATACATCATTGGGAAGCTTAAAATCTCTATTTTCTGGGGGAAGAACATTTTTGAACAGGAGGGCTTTTTGACGCCTTAAGAATAGGTCAAATCCGGTGAGTGAAAAATACGGAAACGGTTAAATTCCAATACACCATATTTTAATTTTTGCAGTGGGCTTTTAAAATATTCTTTCAATTATAATTGTGGAATGTGAATGCAAGATACTGAGAATAAAAGTCTCTATATGCATAAAGGGAACATATAAATGTGAGTACACAACACTGTTTATTGTATTTAGCCTTGAAGCCTAGGACCTAGGCTTTATGATTTAAGCATCTAATGTATCTAATACATCGATATCATCCCATTATAAGCAATCCAAAAGGCAACAATGGCCGAAAAGATAATGGACAGCATGCTAGTCAGTTAGCCTGCTGTGTCGACAATTCTCACGCTAGCATTCGACTGCACTTTTATATCTTTTTGTGGCTTTCCGGTAACTCGAGTTGTGAGCATAATCATGATTATGAGATGTTATCGCGTACTAATTTGTTTAAATTCAAAAACTCTGTGTATCATGTCTCACCGAGTGTCAAGACACAGCTGTGAATGGCTACAGCCAGACTTTGTGGGGATTTTATGGGTGAAACACGTTAATATAACAAGCCTCGCGATGCAAATCGCAGACATCAAGGAGTGGTCGAGATTTTCTTTTTCATATGTATACCCTTTTTTTTTTTTTTGTTTGTTTTTTTGATCAATTATTTATCATCTAAAATACAATTTAGCGATAGTTTTGAGGTAGATATCCGTGACCTATTTACAAACAGTACTTTTTTCATTATGACGTAATTTGTTTAAAAGGTTAAATATGCGATTGAATAATTTTTTTAAGTTTTGTTTTTAAACTAAATATTACACATCAATTATTGTTTCTAAGCTAAAAATGACATTTCAAATAATACATATTCTTTTGATGGTTGGGTTGAAACAAAAGCGGTTGCGTGGTGTCTGTAAACAGGGGTCTCCAGGGTAAAACGGACAAATTAAAAATAGTTCGGGGGCTTAACGCGCCATGAAACTGCTTTGGCAGCATATAGACATACAGTATTGTTCTATCAAACACAACAGTTCTTTTGGCTTAAAATACAGCAGTTTATTTTAAAGAGGGGTGCACGAGCAGAAACTGCTTTTTCAACCTTGTCTGTGTTTTCTGCCATTTATACATATACAATAGAAATAGCTCAAATTTTCGCTAGTCGTTTTTAACAAAGCAAGTATCGCTAGGCTGATTATGAAAGTCTCCGGCTCAAATCAGAGCAACGGAATGAAAATTGAAAACTTCCCGTGGATGTTAATACTACAAAATCACTGAGTCGCTCATTTCACTGTCAATCAAAAAGGGATTCAGCCTGAGACAGATCATCCAATCAACATGCATAGAAGCAGAGCATCCGAGCCAGCCGATCCCCACCCACTGTTCATAGACCCCCAGAGACGCAAAACGTTTGATTGGCGTGACAAACCCGTCCTTTAGCCAATGACACGTCTCGTTTTGCTGTAGTGAAACGTTGCACTTTCAACTCTTGAGACGCAGAACGTCCACACTGTTTAAAGGGCTATGAAGCTGCACGAATTAATGAAAAGCAAGCCACATCGTAACCAGTGATAAGAAGCTAATTCTAAACAAAAGTTAGTCAGTGACATGTAGATGCAACAGTATACATTTGATCAAATTTTTTTATTTTTATTTTGGTGGAAATTAAACTTCCCATGCAGTCTTTGACCAATCGCCACTGCCTCATACTGTAGCAACCTGCTTTGCTAGTGTGTAGTGACAAATAACTTGTTTTCTGTTGTAATCAGTAGCAACAGTACCAACCCACTCCTTAGGCAATTTACACTTTTGTTTTGCAAAATTGGACAAACGTAAAATGGAAAAGCCAAATAGAACCTATATTACAGACTTGTCTTGTGTGTGGAGCTAATTTGGCTGTCACAAAAGAAGGTAATACTACAACGTATGAATCTTCATTTCTTCAGAGATAACAAGCACCAGCATTAGCCTTCATAGTACCTTTATGATGCTACATCAGCGTTAGCATGTGTAGCCACAAAATTGATGTGAACAATTTTAACTCATTTGCTCCCAAAAATGTATGAATACATTCTATTTTTAATTGTTTCAGTGTCCCAAAAACGTATTTATACGTCTTTTACGTTTTTTTTTTCACAAGAGACATCTCTAGGTTCTGATGCAACTCTGCTACAAAGCACAATGCTCAAAACCCATTTTAAAGCAATAAAACTGGCCACTGGAGGGCAGTAGCGCATTTGGTAAGAACTCATATAGGACCATAAAAGGAAGTTAAGTGAGGAAAAAGAGGAAACGGAAGTTGGAAGAAGTAAGAAGCGTGAGAAAAATGTGGAGAACGATGGAAAACAAAAGGGACACAACACTGGAGCAATGTTTTGGAAAGAAATTGACACAATCGTCAAAGAAAGATTCAAAAAAATCTATCTTGATGAGACAGACGGTGATAAGGGAAAAGTTTACCCCGTCTGCTGAGACAGGCACTGCCACAACAGCGTCATCTCTCAGTTCAATAGTTTAGTTATGTGTAAACAAATTGTTACTTTGCTATCAAAAGCTCTATTTGTCTTGTTGTTTGTTATTTTGTAGAAGGAAAACATTCAGTTGTTTGGGATGTCACAAAAGCAAAAAATAGCCGTGTTAAAGTCAAAGTTATATTTGAAATGTATGCTTTCACAAAAAGCTCAGTTTCTCTGTTTTTCATCAGAAATTGGAAAATTGCTCAAACTATGCTATTTTCTAATGCTGATTTCTAAAGAATGGAAAAAGATATTAACTTTTTATGAACTGAAAGAAGAGAGTCTAATCTTTTGGTGGGTTCCATGTTTATTATAGCAATAGAACAGAATTTTCTGTCGGCCTTGCAAAATCAGTCAAAATCCAGTAAAACGGCCGGGAGCGAAGGGGGTTGCTCTGGTGAAAATGGCTGGGAGTGAATGAGTTAAACATGGTCTTCTTTCTTTGTTTCACCCTGTCATGACTTTCCTATCTATAGTGTGTTTGGCTAAGCTTGGCAGTATTTTGTTGTTGTTGTTTATTTTTTTGGTCACTTGAACACCGGACTTCAACTTGAGGTGTCAGAGGATGTGCACTCGCATATTTGGCCGCCAGTCCGCCCACCCACAGGCCAGTTTTGCAGCCGTCAACTTGGACACAATGGAGCGCGGAAGAGGTCAACAGCTGATATAACTGTGGACTCCGCTGCAGCCTGTTGGGAGGTCTGGAGAGTGAAAGCTCACTACGCTTCACTAACTCTCAATACAGCTCTGACTTTGGCCCAACATTCTGCTTGTGGATTGGATTCTCTCTTAATTTATTCCTGGTTTCCTCGGCTTCAGACGCACACCCAGACGCTCTCTGCGATTTTTACGACTCTTTAAAAGGTCGCCTCCAGAGCGCGCTTTAACTGTTGTGTTTCCTGGGCTCGTCTCACCACTTCCTTTGACTTATGACAAATTGTGTTTGTTTTGACAGACTGGCTCATACACGTCAAGGGGGTTTAAATCAAATAGGCCGATATAGGGTAAATATTTTACATGGCTCATGCATGCGTTCCATTATGTCTCATGTTATGGGGCACATTTGTCAACTCTTCTGTTTTTAATCACTCACAGCTGGTAGCAATGTACTTTTGATAATGTATACTGCATTTTTGCCGGGAGAATTTATTTTTGTGGTGGTAATTCAAAGCATGTGAATGAAGGGAAACAAACGATGACGTTAACATGCGTGGCTAATTGCAGAAACACTATGACTGTAAATGGCGGCCTACCCGGATAGCCCCATTATGTCAAGAATATGGGAAGCATATTGCTTGAATCATCAGTTGTATTTGAGCTGGAAACTGATTAGTGCTGGATGACTTTCTTTTCGTATAGCTTCATTTTTGAAATTTTTAAAAATGAAAAATAAAGCCACTCTGAGCTGTCGTGTTGAGACTTGGTAGCTCACGATAGTACATTAGTAGCAAAAAATTGGTGAAATGAACAATTACGTTTGCATTTTTGGCACGTTATACGCGAAGGTATGAACAAATAATGCTCTTATTTTGGTGCTAGTGCTTAATACCTCAGGCATAGTTCTTATTACTGTCAGAAGTGTCATTTTTCATCGATTAAAAAAAAGTGTCTCCGAGTCGTTATTCTTTGAAGTGTGAAAGTAAACTGCTTAGTACAGCTTCCTCTTGACACAAATTGCCTCGTCTTTATTTAGCTGCGATGCATTTTCCACTCGAGATTCCTTTTGTCTCTCCACATGTCATAACTGTTTATGTCAAGAGTTTGCCGTTTTGGAATAACAATAGCTTTTTAAATCTAAAAGATAGGAATTATAAACATTGATTTTATTTTGAAACCACTTCTAAATTGTAAGCTTGCTGTCTTTAACCCTCCAAGCCCAATGGATTGGACGTCTATCACAAACAATTATACATGATCATTAATAAAAGGAAAAAAATAAACATTTGTACCCTAATTTTCGGACTGTAAGGTGCACCTGCCTATAAGCCGCAACCCACCAAATTTGACAGATAAACGTCATTTGTTCATTGATAAGCCGCATCGGACTATAAACCGCAGCTGTCCTCACTGTCTTATGGGATATTTACACCAAAAGATATTAACCGGTTAGGCATGTGCCGGTATGAGATTGACAGTATGGTATCCTTAAGCGAAAATATCACGGTTTCACAGTATTGCAATTACAACTTTAAAATGTGTTACCTTGGGATACCTGGGTTTAAAAAAACATTTTTCATTGAACAGGATTTTTATTTTTCAAAACATATAAGGTGGAAAACACTCAGGTGACTTGAAGTTCCGCTCTGAGACCCCCAATTTTTGCCAAATTTCAAAATTGTCCGATATGCATGTGTGATACATCATTGCAAAGCTTAAAATCTCAATTTTCTGGGGGAAGAAAAAATTCTGACAGGAGGGCATTTAAAAAAAAAAAAAAAAAAGTTTTTTTAAACAGCAAAACCCTATCTGGAGGTGAGAGAATTACAAACGCCATGACTTTAACGAGATATTATCGCGTACTTACCTTGTTTCGATCCAAAAACTCCATGACGCATGTATCACTGAGTGTCAAGACACAGCTGTGAATGGCCACAGTTGGATTTTTGGGGGATTTTATGGGTGAAACATGGTAACATAACAGGGGTCGTGATGCAGAAATCGCAGACAGCAAGGAGTGGTCGATATTTTCTTTTTCATAGATTATATATATATATATATATATATACACACACACACACACACAGTATATACCCTTTTAAACATTTTTTTTTTTTTTCCCAATTTGTTTGGATCGATTATTTATCATCTAACATATTGGAAAAATGCGACAGTAACAAAAAAATACAATTTAGCGATAGTTATGAGGTAGATATCCGTGACTTTACAGACGCCATTTTTTCATTGTGACATTTGTTTGAAATTTTAAATTATGCGAGTGAATAATGTTTTTAAGTTTTTTTTTAAACAAAATATTAGACATCACTTAATGATTCTAAGATAAAAATAACACACATTTTCAATAATATATATACCTTGTTTTCATGGCTGGGTTGAAACAAAAATGGCTGCGCGACGTCTGTAAACGGGGGTTTTCAGGGTAAAATGGGCAAATTAAAAATAGTTTGGGGCCTTAATGCGCCATGAATCTGCTATGGCAGCATATAGACATATTGTTCGATCGAACACAACAGCTGTTTTGGCTTAAAATAAGCAGTTTCTTTTAAATAGGAGTGCAAGAGCAGAAACTGCTTTTTCAGTCTTGTCTGTGTTTTCCGCCATAAGCAAATTGTAACATAAGTATAATGTTAAAATAAATTTTATTAAAATAAAATAATAATAATAAATAAATGCAGTCCTTTAGGTGAGTGTAAACAGAACAAAAATGTTTGAATTATTTTCCATAAAAAGCACGTGTATGACTCGTATCATGTTTACATTATACACACACACTTTTTCAACACACAGGTGCCAGAGAGAAAAAAAAAATGTTTTACCACCGCTAGACACACTAAACACGTCAGAGTTAACTCTCGTAGCTAGTGAAGAAACGTTCATGACAGTGTTTACTAACCTATAATTTTGTATAAATGCGAAATCATATTTGAGGTATTGCCCCCTCAGCAGCCACCCTCCGCAAACATGTTTTACATGGCCCTCTTCCTCTAAGCTGCGGCCGTCTGTAACTTTAATGTAGTCGAAGTATTCCCATACCAGCGATTTTGTGTTTTTCGATGGGGGGAAAAGTTCAGGAGTTTCACCTCCACTAGCCATCATGTAGCACAACTGACTCACTAACACGCTTGAACAACCGGTGGGGGATGGTTGAGCCTTGCAGCTGCAAGCGAGGGATTTCTCCTTGCATTTATGGTACATAAAAATTAGCCAATACCTTAGAGACGGAATCCAGGAAATTTTTACAGTTTTGAACCCGTGACATTTTCAAACTACGGTATACCTTGAAACTGGTTATCGGCACATGACTATAACCCGCAACACTTTATTTGACCGCAGCGTCATAAGTAGAGCTGAAACCAATACTCGAGCAACTCCAGTAACTAGAGTTTAAAAACTGATCCGAGTAATTTTATTCACCTCGAGGAATCGTTTAATTTTGCCAGCTCTAAGCATCACGTTTTGCCCGGACTACTTTTAATGCGGGACAACGCGCTGACGTCACGTGCATAGAGGAGGAAGCAACAATTTTTTTTTTTTAAACTTACTGCAGCCGACAGCCGCGACAAACTACACCGATGTTGCTGAAAACTACGCCCGCATGATGCTAGTGTGGTAGCAGGTAGTGTCCGATGGGTCTCATAGATATCGCATGCATTTAAGCTAAATGTGAAATGACAGACTCGGCCGTGTCTGGGCAGCGTTAGTAAACAGCCGCCAGCTTTAAGCAGTAGACTTCTCATAGCTTATAAATATAACATTACTGTCACTCACTCACGTAACGTTAGCCCTTCGAGGGCTAGGTTTCTATTGATTATGACCACTGTCGATGCGCGGCTAACGTGTCTCAAATAAAGGCTTTATGTAATCTGTAAAAACAGAGCGCTGTAGAGTGATGAGGGTGTAAAATTAAAACATGATAAAGCTAACTGTCAGTTTTAGCTCAGTAGTCATTGCTGAATAAAACACCAAGTAGCACTGGTCCCTAATGTGTTCCAATACAGCAGGTATCATACATTTATTTTGAACACTGCAAAAACTCAAAATCCTATCAGTACTTAGAGTTTAGACTAACTTAAAACTTAACTAGAACTTAAAAATAGCTTGACACAAATGGAAATTAAATTGAAACACGTGGAAAAAACACGTAGCTTTCAAGTGATGTGTGTTATCAAGCATAATTACATTTTTAGGTAAGAATTTTTTTTTTATAAGATCTAGAAGTTTTTTGAGTGAAAGAAGTGAATTTTTTTTTCTAGTCACATCTGAGATGCAATTGTCTGCTGTTTTCAACAATGTACATCGAAGATAAAGACATTGATTGACTGAAGATAGTTCAATATTGTATTAAATGTCTTTTTTTTTTCCTCATGTATATTTATAATTGCTCTTTACCTAAAAAAAAAAAAAGTTTTATCCGATTACTCGATTAATCGATAGAATTTTCCAGTCGATTACTCGATTACTAAAATATTCGATAGCTGCAGCCCTAGTCATAAGACTGTCATAATTATGTCATGACACTGTCAAGCACATTAATGAATGCTTATAACAGATGTCATTTAGTGTCATCCGGCAAATTATCTCACTTTTGAATGGATGTAAAAGATCCGAGCAGGACATAAATGGAGCTGGTGACAAAATTTGCCGGATGACACTTAATGACATCTGTCAATACACATTCTTTAATGCTCATGACAGTGTCATGCCATAATTATGACTGTTTTATGACAATCTTATGACGCTGCCGTTTTAAAAAAAAAAAAAAAAAAAAAAGGTTCCGATTAACCCAAAAAGAGCGGAAAAAGTAGCGGCTTCTTATAGTCCGAAAAATACAGTAAATATTTCAGAATTTTATTGAAAATTATTAGCTTGAAAATGAATTTTCAAATGTTTTTGATCAAACAATAAAAGCATTATTTTAAAAAAATAATTTTAATTTATAAATTATAAGGAAACATTTTGAATTGTTATTTATTTTAATAAAACAAACCCGATCATTCATAGCATGTTCAAATGGATTGTATGTCTATCACCGTCATAGAACCTCCAAACTTGGAATTCATTCCTACAATCTTTCAAGGGGAAAAACTTAACTCATTTTTACTGAAGTGTACAGTTTTTTCTGGACTATTAGTGGGCATGTTATTTTCCTCTCATGCATTTTTTGCCTGGTGCGACTTATACTCGGGTGCGAGTTATAGTCCAGAAAACACAGTAAATCATGTTTTCTTTTTCCTGATAAACGATTTCCTTCACAGCTCTTTAGCCGGTTTATGCAGGCTACCTGGTTTTGACCCTAAAACAAAATAGTCTTCCACAGCTTTCCAGTTTTCAACCCTTTACACATGTCTCCCGCTTAATATTAATGCTAACTATGCATGCTACAGGCTAGATTCATTTTCATGAATTATGTGCCAAGTGGGAGCTGAAGATCATCATCTTCCATCATGTTTTCCTCTCCGTCTGCTCATGTTTGTTGTATTTTTACATCTCCAAGATAAAAGAGCCGCTCTGTTTTCTCCAGTTTCCGCCCAACATCAAAACCTTTTCATCGTGTTCAAATAACACAGATGAGAATCGCTTCATTTTTAGGATAATTTTTGGGTCAGAGCGGCCAGAAATCTCTTGCACGCTATAAATTATTAACGCTAATCCGTCAAGTAAGCATTGTTGCATCTTTAAGAGCCCTTGTTCAAATCGGACAATGGGAGTCCATTTTAAAAGTGCGTTGCATCGTGCAGACGAGCAACGCAAATGGCAATTACAGCAAATGCCAGCAGTATCATTTGCATGTAAATTGCCTTTTTATTTATCCAAGGTCAGTTTTCGACTCAACGCTGAATTTTGTTTCTTAATAAGTGGGCGCCAGGGGCTAGCCATGCTTATTTCGATACATTAAACATTGATTAGTGTTGCTATCTACTGCGATATCATGTGAAGGTGATAAAATATGCATTTGAAGAACATATTTTATGAATAGTAGTATACGGTTCTTTAAGTGTAAAAGCACAATGAATAATGTATTAAAGCAACATAAATTTAAAGGCACTTTTTTTAGTTAAGCCTGAGTGAGACTTAACTAAAGTAGAATGTGATATACGCGCATTCTAGGGAAAAACGCAGACTTGCGTTTTGGGTTGCGTACATTGCTTTAAATGGACACAATATATCAATTTCATTCCCTCAATCAGTCCTCAAGAGATGAGGATTTCGTCCTGTGTGAGTCTGCATATCTTAGCGCCTCCGTACACATGCGGCTATTTGCTGTAAATAGCTGGCCGGCCTCCTCTCCGGGGAATGCTTTATGGCATGTGACGGCGGGATAACGGCTCTACTTTACAGTCTAGTGCTCTGCTTTTCAATTTGTGCGCCACAAAGAGGTTAGCTGGCTCCTCCGTCATCTACTTTTTGAGAAATATCGTCTCGGTAAACTTCAAAATTGGACAAAAAGGGGAACATTTCATTGTAAGGAAAAAAGCCTGAAATCGGTAAGAAAACTACAATAACACAGGTGTCAAACTCGAGGCTTGATACTGAAAATGACGATAAGGTTTTTTGAAATTAATAAACAAAAAAGCAATAAAATATTTACTGTTTTACCCAATTTTATTTTCAATTTGAAAATGTAAATAAATTGGAAAAATAAAAATGTAAATATACATTGATTTAAATGCAGCGGTTGTGTTTTGCATGCCGTTCCTGAATGCACCGCGTGACTGATGACAGAGTAAGGGCCCAAGTACACCGCATGCGTGATTGTTGCGGTTCCGGTCCGGTTCAGTGTTGCCTGCGTGCCACGCAGTCCGTCAAAAACAGGCAAATCATACCGGCTGCTGCACGGCTGCGGTCCGCCAACTCCGTCCCCTCGTGAGCTCTCGCGTGATCGCGCGCGATCATGTGCCATTTAAATCAACGACAAACACACAGAGTCTGTAGTATGTACTCATCAGAGAAGCAGAGAGAGAGCACTTTTTTTTTCTTGCATATTGATAATGTAACGTTTGCTAAGCGGAAGTTTGGCCGCGAAAACAACACACGAGCTTCAACGCCTTTTTCCTCTTTTTCTTTATTAACTTCCCGCCACCTCACCAATGCAAAAACAACAACTACAGTGGGGAGAACAAGTATTTGATACACTGCCAATGGGTTTTCCCATTGTCAGTGTATCAAATACTTGTTCTCCCCACTGTATTTACACTGACGCTCCAATGACAGCCCTGCGTTGGTGCATAAATTAACCCACCGATGACAGCCCCGGCGACACTACAATATTTTATTTGTGTCTGTCTCTTAATTCCAGATTGACTGCATCATGTTGAGATCAGGGCTCCGTGTGTGGAGGGAAGGGGGGCTATTATGCCCTTGGTTGTGTCGGTGCGTTTATATCTTTGTGCACATTTAAAATTTATGGCACATAACATCTCATAGAGCTGTTATAAACAACTGATAAATAATCTGTCATATTTATAAAATGGATAGCGAATTATATTCGACATGAACTAAAAAAACAGCGTACTTGGAATTGGTGTCTCAACACTGCAGATTCATGTGGCCAGCGCAAACTGTTGTTTTTTCTATGAAGAGTCAAGTGAAATGTAGGAAAGAAAGAGAAACTTGTGGGTGTCTCTTTTTTCTCTTTCGTCTCTTTTTTCTCTTTCGTACTTTCCCCCCTCGACTCTGTATACAAACCGAGATTGTTTGTACGCGGGGCACGAGAATTTCTGCAGTGGAACCACTTCCAGATACGCTGTCTTTTTTTTTTTTTTTTTTTTTTTTTTTTTTTTTTTTTGCTTAGCACGTCGTGTTTGATATCATTGCCAGAAAAACACACATAATAGGACACTTTGCAGTTTCGCTTTTAATGGTGTCCTTATAGTAATATCTGCTGCATGTATATCCCTTTGTGGCTTTCCACCTCCATGATGAAGCGCTCATCATCCATTTTCGCTCGTGTTTAAACCGTGATTAGGCACCTGGGCTTTTGACGTCAGGCCCAGCTCCGCCCATTTTGCCGGATGCGTGTCCGGCAAAAATAGAAAATAGCCTATACCATCCGGCGGGCATGCGGCACGCCGGAGGTGGTTCGCAGTCAAGCCGGAGCACTGACGCGGCCGGTATACGTTGAACAATAGGATATAATGGGAACGGATTGGCTCCGGCGCTATTTTTTACCGGAGTCGGACCGGAAACGCAACGATCACGCATGCGGTGTACTTGGGCCCTAAGAGAGGTGCGGAAGAGTGTTTACTTTCTCTTTTCATGTTGTTATTGGCGTCGGCTATGGTGGACAGTAGCCTTGTTGTGTTGCACAAGTTCTGAAATAAATTAGGGCTGTCCCAAACGACTAATTTTCTCCCGATTAGTCAGCCGACTATTTTTACGATTAGTCGACTAATCTAATAATTAAACTAAATTTTTTTTTTTTTTTTTACTAATTTAGCAATGAAATTTTTGTTGACGCTTATCAATTCACAAAAAAACATTGGAACACTCAAATCATTTATTAAAGTACAAATAAACACGTAAATAACAATAATAAATCACAAATAAACAATGAGTTCAAATGCTGATAGAATTAACTAGTGTAGCATCCCGATTGAAAAGATGGTCTCTTAAACTGATGGTTTACAACTTTTATTCCATCCTTGATGGAAACACTGTAAGAGCTACGGTGCACACAAATAAAGCAACACAATTAGAAATTAACAAAAACTTTTCAACTTTTTCCTTTTAAACCTTATTTATATATCAATGAATTGCCTATATGAATTGCCTTGACCTTATTACCTTATCATCTCTCCCTTGAGTGCAATCACTGTATATACTGTATATATTTATGACCTTTTAACCTTATATAATTTTCTATACCATAAAATAAACCATAACATGAAATCATGAAATAAACCTTTCAATTAGCATTAAGAACAATACTAATAGCACTTATAGGCCCATTGTCAATGAAACATTATTATTTAGTAAGGCGACAGCACCCTCTGGTGTACAAAAAATGAAAAAAAAAAAAATTACAAACTGCGTGAAGGCGCTTGAGGTGTTCATTCACGGCCGACGTGCAGCCAAGCTTGGCACTGAAGAGACAGGACAGAAGAGTGTACTCTCCTTTGTTTCTTTGAAATAAGTCAATGTTTTGGACACTCTGGTGCGCTTTTTTTGGCTTTGTGCCGCTTTCCCCGCTTGCAAACAGAGCATCCGACATTCTAACTTTCCACGCATATATTTTTTTAACCCTTCATTAACCGTCGACGGGATGCTGTGCTCGTCGACGGATTTACGTCATCGATGACGTCGACTATGTCGACTAGTCGGGACAGCTCTAAAATAAATGATTAAAAACCGGACGAAACTAGCGTTTCATCAAATTTAATCCACTCGCAAAGACGTAGGCAAAATTGTAACGCAACACAAGGGTTAAAAATGTAAATACAGAATAATAAATTGAAATTAGTCTGAATACATTTGCTACTACCCCATTGCTTGCAATTGACAGCCAAGTGACGTCCAATCCATTTGAGAGGGGATGGTTGGTTGCCAAACCTTCCACTTCAAATGGATTGGTGACAGTGGGGCAAATAAGTATTTAGTCAACCACCAATTGTGCAAGTTCTCCTACTTGATAAGATTAGAGGCCTGTAATTGTCAACATGGGTAAACCTCAACCATGAAAGATAGAATATGGAGAAAAAAAAACAGAAAATCACATTGTTTGATTTTTAAAGAATTTATTTCCAATTTAGAGTGGGAAATAAGTATTTGGTCACCTACAAACAAGCAAGATTTCTGGCTGTCAGAGAGGTCTAACTTCTTCTAACGAGGTCTAATGAGGCTCCACTCGTTACCTGTATTAATGGCACCTGTTTTAACTCATTATCGGTATAAAAGACAACTGTCCATTACCTCAGTCAGTCGCACTCCAAAATCCACTATGACCAAGACCAAAGAGCTTTCGAAGGACACCAGGGACAAAATTGTAGACCTGCGCCAGGCTGGGAAGACTGAATCTGCAAAAGGTAAAATGCTTGGTGTAAAGAAATCAACTGTGGGAGCAATTATTAGAAAATGGAACACACACAAGACCACTGATAATCTCCCTCGATCTGGGGCTCCATGCAAGATCTCACCCCGTGGCAGCAAAATGATAACAAGAACGGTGAGCAAAAATCCCAGAACCACACGGTGGGACCTAGTGAATGACCTACAGAGAGCTGGGACCACAGTAACAAAGGCTACTATCATTAACACAATGCGCTGCCAGGGACTCAAATCCTGCACTGCCTGATGTGTCCCCCTGCTGAAGTCAGTACACGTCCAGGCCCGTCTGCAGTTCGCTAGAGAGCATTTGGATGGTCCAGAAGAGGACTGGGAGAATGTGTTATGGTCAGATAAAACCAAAATAGAACTTTTTGGTAGAAACACAGGTTCTCGTGTTTGGAGGAGAAAAATTACTGAATTGCATCCGAAGAACACCATACCCACTGTGAAGCATGGGGGTGGAAACATCACGCTTTGGGGCTGTTTTTCTGCAAAGGGACCAGGACGACTGATCTGTGTAAAGGAAAGAATGAATGGGGCCATGTATCAAGAGATTTTGAGTGAAAATCTCCTTCCATCAGCAAGGGCATTGAAGACGAGATGTGGCTGGGTCTTTCAGCATGACAATGATCCCAAATACACAGCCAGGGCAACAAAGGAGTGGCTTCGGATGAAGCATTTCAAGGTCCTGGAGTGGCCTAGCCAGTCTCCAGATCTCAACCCCATACAAAATCTGTGGAGGGAGTTGAAAGTCCGCGTTGCCCAATGACAGCCCCAAAACATCACTGCTCTAGAGGAGATCTGCATGGAGGAATGGGCCAAAATACCAGCAACAGTGTGTGAAAAGCTTGTGAAGGTTTACAGAAAACGTTTGGCCTCCGTTATTGCCAACAAAGAGTACATAACAAAGTGTTGAGATGAACTTTTGGTATTGACCAAATACTTATTTTTCAACATGATTTGCAAATAAATTCTTTAAAAATCAAACAATGTTATTTTCTGGGGTTTTTTCCACATTCTCTCATGGTTGAGGTTTACCCATGTTGACAATTACAGGCCTCTCTAATATTTTCAAGTGGGAGAACTTGCACAATTAGTGGTTGACTAAATACTTATTTGCCCCACTGTATCTACTAGTGACAAAAAGGATGAAAAGAATCACACGATTGGACATCTATCGTCGTCAACGGCACTGAAAGAGTTCATATGGGATATGTCAGCCCCACAAACGACCTGTTTTGCAGTCCAAATGTTTGCACATTAGCATGATAATAAATTATTTTTGTGCTCCTGTCAGTTTTTTAAAAGGAGACATTGTGTTTTCAGCTGATAGCATCACTTGAAATATTGACAACTTTCTGCCTTTTCGAGAATATCTATTAAGAAGGCGGCCTTCTCAGAGTGTCTCGTAAATTCCACCCTTGCTGCATGCATTTAAATAGAAATATTACCAAGACGGCGGTGACGTTGTGAGGGTTTTGCTATTCTTCCAGTCTCTTAAAGCTTCCACTTGCCTGTAATTGGATTGAGAGGCCCGTCGAGAGAATTTGTGCAAACATTTGACCTCCTTTCTCGGCTATACTTCATTCAACATTCAATCTACCATTCACGCTGGCCTTGACAAATGACCAATTACAACTGTCAGATGTTCTAGTCGCATATAGAATGCTTGCAGAGATGCCCTCGCAGGTTTTGACAAAATAAAGGGCTTCCAAATTGTAGTAGTGTATCATGCAACCCGCTGTGCAAATCTAGCCACGTCCAACCATAAATCTCATCCGAAGAATAGATTTGCCTTCGTCTGCAAAAAAAGGCTCGCGGAATGACTCGCGGCCTGGCTCGGCACCTGCCACGCGCCGATATATCTTCATAACCGCCGCATGGATGGCTATAAACTTTGGACTTTTATTTGACAAAGTGGATAAATCTTCACGCTAATTTGTCAGCGCTAGTGCAGAAAGAAACTGAAAATGGTCAACCTCGAAAAGGTTAGGTAGGGCTAATAAACATCGGCGTAATAAAGTTGTCTTATTTTTGATTGCTTGTTGGCCTCCAAGAGCAACGGCATCGTTGACGTTTTTTTTTTTTTTTTTTTTTTGCCATATCGATGTCAAGGGCAGCCAATAGGTTACAGTGGGGCAAATAAGTATTTAGTCAACCACTAATTGTGCAAGTTCTCCCACTTGAAAATATTAGAGAGGCCTGTAATTGTCAACATGGGTAAACCTCAACCATGAGAGACAGAATGTAGAAAAAAAAGAAAATCACATTGTTTGATTTTTAAAGAATTTATTTGCAAATCATGGTGGAAAATAAGTATTTGGTCAATACCATAATTTCATCTCAATACTTTGTTATTTACCCTTTGTTGGCAATAACAGAGGCCAAACGTTTTCTGTAACTCTTCACAAGGTTTTCACACACTGTTGCTGGTATTTTGGCCCATTCCTCCATGCAGATCTCCCCTAGAGCACTGATGTTTTGGGGCTGTCGTTGGGCAACACGGACTTTACTGTCCGTGACTGTACCAACTTTTTTTTAAAGCTGTGTTTATTTCTCATGCAAGAAAATCTGCCGTGCGTTTGTTTGCGGTGCTGTCATGTCGTCGAATTTCGAGCATGTCGTCTGATGTAGAAACAAATGGCGAGTCAAATTTT
Source organism: Corythoichthys intestinalis (assembly GCF_030265065.1). Classification (NCBI taxonomy): domain Eukaryota; kingdom Metazoa; phylum Chordata; class Actinopteri; order Syngnathiformes; family Syngnathidae; genus Corythoichthys; species Corythoichthys intestinalis. The sequence continues at coordinate 14,625,051 of NC_080413.1, read as the reverse complement.
ACGTCAGATGTCGACAAGATCGTGTGTCGAAGAGATCGTATGTCGAGGTACCACTGTATATATATATGTTTGTTTTTTTAATTATACTTTGGGGGGGAGTGAAAAAACATGCCTTATACTGTATGTATCTCATTCCAATGCTAAATCTGAATACATTGAACACACACACACAAATATATATATATGTTATTAGGGCGTTAATTATTTTTTTAAATTAATCAGGTTAAAATATTTGACGCAATTAACGCATGCACTGAATGAGTCGCTCTCGCATTGCCTCAAACAGATTTCAATGACGCCGTTCATGGACATTAAGAGTGAAGAGAATGCCACCGACCGCTTTGGGGCAGCGCAGCGCCGTTCCATACTAATGTTATTCCTTCTAATAGTGGGAGAATTAGTAGTTGTGAGGCGTTTATGCTGTTGCTTTGTGCTCCACACATATTTCGGTAAGTTTGCTTTCTTTTAGTGGCAATTATGTGTCTCTTGTTGTATTTTGGGTAAGATATGCACAGAGATATATCTGTTATAAAGGCGAGTGGACACAGGTGTTCTTTGGGCTGCGCCGTTTATTGGCATAAGCTTCTGCAACTCCTTCACAACAAACAGAAGTATCATTTAGTGAAAGCACAACAAAAATAATATTGCTATCTCTCAAAAAAAAAACAATGTTCACAAAAAGAAAAGCACTTCAGTCTGTTGTAATGAGGCCCTATTCTCACACAGCTAAACAACAATGCAAAGTGAACTGGCGTTACTCAGAGTTTGGTCACTCAATTCTTATTATTGTTATTTTTATTCTTATTATTATTATATTAACTCTACTTTTGATTGAAAATTGTACAAATTTTATTAAAACGAAAATATGAAGAGGGGTTTTAATATAAAATTACTAGTAACTATAACATTTATCTTTTATGAACTACAAGTCTTTCTATCCGTGGATCACTTAAACAAAGAATGTTAATAATGCCATTTGTGGATTTATTGTTATAATAAACAAATACAGCACTTATGTACAGTATGTTGTATGTATATATCCGTCTTGTCTTATCTTTCCATTCCAACAATAATTTACAGAAAAATATGGCATATTTTAGAGATGGTTTGAATTGCGATTAATTGCGATTAATTACGTTTAATTAATTTTGAAGCTGTAATTAACTCGATTAAAAATTTTAATCGTTTGACAGCCCTTTTATATATATATATATATTATATGTATGTATTATACTAGGGTTGTCAAAATTATCGCGTTAACGGGCGCGGTAATTAATTTTTAAATTATCGCGTTAACGGGCGCGGTAATTAATTTTTTAATTAATCACGTTAAAATATTTGACGCAATTTACGCAAATGCCCCGCTTAAACAGATTAAAATGACACCACAGTGCAGTGCCAACTTGTTACCTGTGTTTTTTGGAGTTTTGTCGTCCTCTGCTGGCGCTTGGGTGCGACTGATTTTATGGGCTTAAGCACCCATGAGCATTGTGTAATTATTGACATCAACAATGGTGGGCTACTAGTTCATTTTTTGATTGAATTTTTTTTTTTTAATTTGAATAAAACGAAAACATTAAGAGGGGTTTTAATATAAAATTTCTATAACTTGTACCAACATTTATCTTTTAAGAACTACAAGTCTTTCTATCCATGGATCGCTTTAACAGAATGTTAATAATGTTAATGCCATCTTGTTGATTTATTGTTGTAATAAACAAATACAGTACTTATGTACCGTATATTGAATGTATTTATCCATCTTGTGTCTTATCTTTCCATTCCAACAATAATTTTATAGATGGTTTGATTTGCGATTAATTACGATTAATTTTTAAGCTGTAATTAACTCGATTAAAAATTTTAATCGTTGACGGCCCTAATATATACATATGGCGGAAAACACTCAGGTGACTTGACTTTCCGGTCTGAGACCCCCAATTCGACTAAGTTTCAAAATTGTCTGATATGCATGTGTGATACATCATTAGAAAGCTTAAAATCTCAATTTTCTGGGGGATGAAAAAATTTTGGACAGGAGGGCTTTTTTTAATTTTTATTTTTAATGTTTTTTATACAGCAAAACTCTATCTGGAGGTGAGAGCACGCGAGAGCAGAATTACAGACGCCATGACTTTAACAAGATTTTATTATTATTTATTATTACCTTGTTTTGATCCAAAAACTCCATGTCACATGTATCACTATGTGTCAAGACACAGCTGTGAATGCCCACAGCTGGATTTTTGGGGGATTTTATGGGTGAAACATGGTAATATAACATGGGCCGCGATGCAGAAATCGCAGACATCAAGGAGTGGTCGATATTTTCTTTTTCGTATACTTATCCTTTTAAACTTTTTTTTTTCCTATTTTTCTTTGTTTGGATCGATTATTTATCATCTAACATATCGGGGAAAATGGGACAGTCAAAAAAAACAAAAAAACAAAAACAATTTAGCGATAGTTATGAGGTAGATATCTGTGACTTTTTTTTTTTTTTAAGACGCCATTTTTTCATTGTGACGTAATTTGTTTAAAAGTTTAAAAAAATGTGAGTAATTTTTTAAAGTCGTTTTTTTTTTTTTTTTTTTTTTTTTTAGGCAAGGCAAGGCAAATTTATTTATATAGCACAATTCAACACAAGGCAATTCAAAGTGCTTTACACCACATGAAGATCATAAAAATCACATTTAAATCAACACAACGTAAAAACCAAGACAAAAGATCGCATTTAATCACAGAATAAAAATAAATAAATAAAAATAAAACAAAAATAAAACAAAAACTACTACTACTAATAATAATTGAAATCAGCAATGGAGATAAGCACAAGAGGAATAGAAAGCAGGTAGATTGAAATATATAGACGGTTATGGATATGCAGTGCTAAACAAAAGCGTTTTTAGCCCTGATTTAAAAGAGCTAACAGTTTGAGCATACTTCAGATGTTCGGGTAACTTGTTCCAGAGGTGAGGAGCATAATAACTAAATGCTGCCTCACCCTGCTTGGTTCTTGTTCTTGGAACATGCAGAAGACCGGTTCCAGACGACCTTAGGGGTCTAGATGTCTCATAGGAATCTAGCAAGTCAAGCATGTATTTTGGTCCAAGGCCATTAAGTGTTTTGTGGACGAGCAGTAGTATTTTATAGTCTATCCTTTGACTCACTGGAAGCCAGTGTAGCGATTTCAAAACCGGTGTAATGTGGTCCAGCTTCCTTGTATTTGTGAGGACTCTGGCTGCAGCATTCTGTACTAGCTGCAGCTTCCTGACTGATTTTTTATCAAGACCTGTAAATATACCGTTGCAATAGTCCAATCTGCTGAAAATGAATGCATGCATAAGTTTTTCCATGTCTTGTTGAGTCAGAAGCCCCTTAATTCTGGTTATATTTTTTAGGTGGTAATAAGCGGATTTAGTGACGGACTTTAGATGGCTATCAAATTTTAAGTCTGAGTCAAATGATTACGCCAAGGTTTCTGACATGATTTGTAGCTGTAAGTGACATTATGCTAAGTTGGCTGCTTATCTTTGACCTTTCCTTTTTTGGCCCTTTTTTAAACAAAATAATAGACATCAATTAATGATTCTAAGCTAAAAATGACATTTTAATAATAAACATAATTACTTACCTTGTTTTCATGGCTGGGTTGAAACAAGAACGGTTGCGCGACCTCTGTAAACGGGGGTTTTCAGGGTAAAATGGGCAAAGTAAAAATGGTTCGGGGGTGTAATGCGGCATGAATTTGCTACGGCAGCATATAGACATATCATTCTATCAAACACAACAGTTGTTTTGGCTTAAAATACAGCAGTTTCTTTTAAAGAGTGGTGCAAGAGCAGAAACTGCTTTTTCAGTCTTGTCTCTGTTTTCCGCCATACATATATATATATATATTTTTTTTTTTAATTTGGGGGGGGCGCTACTTCGCGGTTTTTCACTTATCGTGGCGGGTTCTGGTAACCATTGACCGCGAAAAACGAGGGATCATTGTGTCTCAAATTGGAGTAAAGATAATGTACCTATAATTTTGTAGGACAGGACAGGATAGGACACGACAGGACTGGACTGATCTCCAACCAATCACAGCCAGTCATCTATTCACAATGGTAATGCAAGATGAGTGCAAAATGATATGAAAGTGATTTGGGACTTGGAAACACTTTGTGGTATATTGTTGCTTTAAACTATTAATAGAAGCAATTATAAACATATTGGGGGAGTGTCCACTGTGGGTATATTTTGCTATTCGTGGCAGAGCTCGAGCCTTACAGTGTAGATCTGCGGCGTCCCGCAATCAGATAATTAAAAGACATCAGTGCCAGCATCTGTTGTGACTTTGGAAAATACTTGTTGAACAAGGGAAGGGAAATTTCACACTCTTGAACCATTTAACCATTCCTCTTTTTACATGAGAGTGACCCGGTAAAAGTGGTGACCGCCACCCACACAACCCAACATCAAAAAATCCAGCAGCAGCTACTGATGCGTCCAAACATGCTTCTAAAGCCTAACACGGAGCATAGTTTCAGTTAGATCAAACAACACCTGTTCAGCAACACATCTAAGCCACAAGTATGGCCAGGCGTGCAGGTGGACACAGCGGTCGAGTCCACGCCGCACGGTTGAATAAGCATGTGCTTCCTGCACAGCGCGGGCCGAAAGATTGGACTTCGCGGTCCAGAGGGCAAGTGCAGCGCTTGTTTGAAGGAGCTCACTGAAGTGGAAGACAATTTGAAGCACTTTCAGGTACAAGCAACAGGTTAGCTTTGACGTCTTTTGAGGCTTGAACTTTGTACCCCTGTTGTGATCGGAATATACAAACATATGAGCTAATTTAAAGTAATCTTGAATCCAGGATTGTTTTCCTTGGACGCTTCTGGTAAACTCCAAATTTTCTTCTTCCTCTGGAGCGGATGAGAGCTAATTTCCTACCGTGCTGCCAGGCCCCTCCCCCTCTTGGTAATGTATTCCAAAGTGCTGAATCTGAAATTTCATTGACGTCCCACTCTGAATTATTCGGGGATAAGGGAATTTTTATGGGCTTTTAATGTACTGTAGAAAGATCTCATTGAGAAGTCTCCTATTTGCTGTTAAGTAGTAGGGCAGAGACTGGTGACTTCATGCTATATTTGCTAGAAAAGAGGTCATTTCCGGTGCTCAGTCTTGCAATTGTCGGTAATCTTGAAGGATGGAAGAGGTATGTTTCAGTGCGGTTCACAACCCACAAATGGAAATCTAAGCACTCTCGGTTCAGGAACATCTCTAGCATGATAAGCTAGTTGCGGTTATGCGGACGCTTATGAATGTGGAACATTTACACTTGAGTCGATGAGCTAATCTTTTTAGAAGCATGTCGTCAAACTCCGCTGAAACCGGGTGTTGTAGATTTGTCATTCTCTTGTTGGAAAATCATTAGTTCATAATGGAATCTTTGTCCATAACCATGATCATCTCCCCGGTAATGACTCCCGAAGAAAAATGAACCGTCACACACAAAGATGAAGCCATCCATTGAAGCTTGTGTTCGATATCCAATTTGCCTCACATTTTCTTTTTGTTTTTCTCATCGATTAAGATGTAACGCAAACCCACAAATGACGATATATGAATAGTTGTATCTTCATTTTTTTGTGCTTTTACAATCTGTCCATTAAGAGCCCAAACCAACAGAACAACCCACACCAAGCACAAGCTTAGAACTGTAATACGTTATCTATTTTCAAGTACTGGGAGCATAAATGAACCTTTAGGGTGAAAATGATGACATTATTTCCTTTTATAAGGTATTACAGCAGATCATTTAATCCACCGTCTTTTGTCCACCAAGTGATTTAATGAGTGCTTCCCCCTTCACCGCTACATCTTCCCCATTACTGAAACCCAGTGGACCTAGCAGATAGGTCAAAATGCTCTGAGCCCTATTCATTAATATAACATGTTCACAAAATTGGGCTGGCAGCCATCATTTTCCCAACCATTTGAGACAGGATTTATTACAGGGTGACTATGCGGTTGCTGCGTCTAATTGCTCTTTTGTCCTCGGTTCTCCCGAGGTTCCATCGCTGGGACAGGCTGCTGAGTGACAAATCCAGTATGGAAATACTTTTACAATATTAATTTTATAATTCCGTGTTTATTTCTATTGGCTCCAATTATGCCTGCTGGCGGTGGTTGAAGTTTTCTGTATTTCCTGAACCATTCACTACCGGGATCCGTGGGGAGCTTTCCTATTCTGAAACATTTTCATAGCCTTTATTTTTGACATGTGACGCCAATAACAATCATAAAAAAATTCCATTCATCCTCAAATTTGACTAGGCAAAGTACACACATGAATGGATTAGACATGTGCCGATTACCGGTTTCAAGGTATACCGTGGTATGAAAACGTCAAGGCTAAAAACAACAAAAATCTTCCGTCATACCGTCCCTAAGGTATTAGCTATTTTTAATGTCCCAAAAATGCATAGAGAAATCCCTCGCTTGCAGGTGTAAGGTTCAACCAGTGGCGCTTCCTGAGATTTTTCATAGGGGTGGCCAGATGGGGCCATTTAAAATCTTGGGGTGGCCAAAACTAAAAGCCATAATTTCAGGTTTTCATTATATCATTGCAGTAAAAAGGTCAGGGGAGAACTATCAGAAAGACTTAAGGACACGGCTACTGATACACTTTGGTGTATTGTGTAATATTTGATGTTAGTAATGATTTAATGTGCATAGTCCGTAACTGTCCAGTCAACATTTTGAGTTCCACAACAATTGTTTTATTGTTATGAACTGTATATATTAGGCACAAGGTGTACACTTAACAAGGGCTGTGAAACAATTAAAATTTTTAATCGAGTTAATCCCAGCTTTAAAATTAATCTTAATTAATCGCAATTCAAACCATCTCTAAAATATGCCATATTTTTCTGTAAATTATTGTTGGAATGGAAAGATAAGACAAGACGGATATATACATTCAACATACTGTACATGAGTACTGTATTTGTTTATTATAACAATAAATCCACAAAATGGAATTAACATTATTAACATTCTTTCTGTGAAAGGGATCCACGGATAGAAAGACTTGTAATTCTTAAAGGATAAATGTGAATTTGTATATTGTGACTAAATATTGCCATCTAGTGTATTTCTTGAGCTTTCAGTAAATGATACTGTAGCGGCTTAACGGTCCTGCCCAAATGCATGATGGGAAGTGGTGCAACCATGACTGTGTGTGGTGGCTGCAAATGCTATATCTTCTCTGCGTTGGATACACTACAGGGTGTTAAGAAAAAGATCAATGCTTGTCATTCTTCCCAACGTAACTTCCCACAATATTTATAGTTGCTGTGGGAGAGATGACAAAGCTTTTCCCAATTAAAAGCATGGCCCCATGTCAGGGAATGCACGGGCAGGCAGGTTGTGAGGACCCAAATGCAAGGAAACAACAACACAAGGCAGGTGGCAGAGAACTCAAAAAATGGTTTTAATTATAACTAACAAAAGCACAAAGTACAAACAAAAGGACTGGGGATCAAAAGGCAAGGTTCTAACCAAAACTTACTTAAACGGAGGGACTGGTACACGAAGGCTTCGAGAGGTCTTGACTTTGACACAGACAGACATTGACGCAACAAGGAGTGACAAGAAACTGGGTGCTTATATACACACACGCAGACAAGGGGTAACGAGACAACGAGGAACAGCTGGGTAACACAGTAGGATGCAGATTGCAGGACACTAGGAGAAGGCACAACAGGTGAAATCAATGGGCAATCACAGAGACAAGTCACACTAGGAGAAAACAAACACAAAACCTAACACCCCAATAAATGCTTTTATCTACTCCACTCACTTGACACTGCCTCTTATCTCTGTATAGAAGTAAAACAGCGCCATTGTAGGCTGTTTGCGGCAATACGTGAATGAGTCGTACTGCGAATGCGTTAATTGCGATAAATATTTTCACCTGATAAATTTGACAGCCCTACATTTAACATAACAAAATAAATGCATTCATTTGGGATGAAATGCATAACTGATGCTAAAACAATCTAACGATATACTGGCAAACGGGGTGGCCAGTGGGGTGGCCAACCAATTTATAACCACCCCTGGCCACCCCCTGGTGGCGCCACTGGGTTCAACCCTCCCCCACCGGTTGTTGCTCAGTGTCAGTAAGTCAGCTTTGCTACACGATTGCTGGAGGAAGTGAAACTCCTGAACTTTTTTCCCCTTTGAAGAAAACAAAATCGCTGGTATGGGAATACTTTGGCTACAGAAAAGTTAGACTGCCGCGGCTTAGAGAACATGTTTGCGGAGGGTGGCTGCCGAGGAGGCAATACCTCCAATATGATTTTGCATTCACACAAAATTGAAGGTTAGTAAACACTGTCATAAAAGGTTTCCCACCAACTACGAGAGTTAACTCAAGCGTGTTTAATGTGTCTAGCAGTGGTAAAACATCTGTTTTTTTTTTCACTCTGGCAGCTGTCTGTGTTGAGAAAGATAGTGTACATACAAACGTGCTTTTTATGGAAAATCAATTTTGTTCTGATGGCAAGGCAAATTTATTTGTATAGCACAATTCAACACAAGGCAATTCAAAGTGCTTTACATCACATTATGTTTCTTCATTTACAAGTCTATTGCTTTGAAATTTACAGAACCACCCTCATTTAGCCGCCCGGGTGATTCGTAGCTCACATGGCTCCTTTTAGAGCTGAGACCTCTGTTTAGATTATCGCTATACCTGTAATTAAATGCAGTTGAGGGGCTCTGCTTCGTCCCTTGTTAGCTGACACGCTGAACTAATTGGCCGCCGCTTATCGTCGCTCTTAATCAACGGTTGTGGAAAGGGATTGTGTTTATATTGTATATTGTAGAAGGGATGCAAGTGGGGATCTTTTGCGATTGTAGATTGTGTGGAATTGATTCATTCGGCCTCAACGGACTCACTGTAGCATCTGTTCTTAGTGGCTCTGTTCCCACCTGCTCCATCCGATGACTTATTTAAAACCTTGCGGTCATGTTGGTTCAACAACATAATTGGCGGTTGGGAAGGACTTACAGTACATTATATTTGGCGTACAGCTGCCATCTTTAATGTGACACATCCTCCTACTCTGAAGTCCATGAGAGCTCTGCAAATAACAACAATAATGGACTGCTTCGGTTGCATCCCATCATGGCTCACAGTTAACATGACTGGAATGGCTAGCAGCCATGTGTCAAGTTTGTGTACACACACACACACACAAGCAGCCCAGATGCCGAGGCGCAGTGCCATCATCCATATTAATTATGCAGGCTCCGGTTCACCGTGATGGCATATTAGCGCCTGTCCTTGGAGCATGTCGATGCCCTTTGAGCCACCAAATCTCTGCCGACAAGTGCCTCGGTTGCCGCGCGCTGAGGTCAGAGGTTAGACGGGTCTTATTAAAGTGCAGCCGCAGGCAATAATGGGAGTAGTATTGCCGGATAATTCTCTCGCCGAGGTTTCCACGATAACCGCTTCCCGCTACTAAGCAGCGGCTTAGTTGGTTCTCAGGGTGGAAATAAGACGATTGAGGCCGCCGTTCGTTTTAACACATTCCAAAGCATAGAAGTTAATTTTTTGACGACCGTCTGACCCATTTAAGAAAATTACTTTTATGTGTTTATTGAGCCGTCTCTTTGTGCGCAAATCTTCTCGCTTCATTAAGCCGGCGGGCCTTGTGAGCCTGATTTTCACAGCACAATAAATACATTCCTTTTTAACTGTTGCTTTGTCCCGCGAGTGATTTTAATTAGGGATCTCTTTATTTTTCTCTCACTCCCGTGTGTGCCCGTGTTTTAGTCCTTGGGAAAGGCTTTTGACTATGAATGCGCACAGCTAATTTATAAGCAGATTGTAAACAGGAAGAAACACGATTCTAGAACAGATGCAAAAGAGCCTGTCTGAGCTGCGTCAATGAACTAGGAACAACCTCAGTTTATTTCAAATTCATTGAATTGTTTTGTTGGGGAAAATGGCTAGCTAGTTAAAGGGAATCTCGGACTTAGACTTTTAGGCTCAATTAAGCCACAATTGTTATCTTTTACTAAAATATGTTATTAGAAGCACATAAAATATTGCCATTGATTTAAAAATCTATAATTTAGTTCATGTTTTGACCTGCGGAGGGCGCCGTGTTTTATGGACGCTTGGGGTGATGACGTAGATCAGTGTTTTTCCAACCTTTTTTTCGCTGACGGCACGTTTTCACATCGGAAAAAATCTTGCGGCACACCACAAACCAAAAATGTTCCAAAATTATTTTCTGTATTTTTTGTAGTATATTTAATTATAAAATAATTTCTCAGTAGGGTTGTTCCGATCAGGTTTTTTTGCTCCCGATCCGATCCCGATTGTTTTAGTTTGAATATCTGCCGATGCCGATATTTACTGATCCGATTGCTTTTTTTTGTTCCCGATTCAATTTCAATCATTCCCGATAATTTTTCTCGATCATGTACATTTTGGCAATGCATTCAGAAAAAAATAAATAAAACTCGGACGAATATATATACATTCAACATACAGTACATAAGTACTATATTTGTTTATTATGACAATAAATCCTCAAGATGGCATTTACATTATTAACATTCTTTCTGTGAGAGGGATCCACGGATAGAAAGACTTGTGACTTGGTATATTGTGACTAAATATTGCCATCTAGTGTATTTGTTGAGCTTTCAGTAAATGATACTGAAGGCCATGCCCAAATTCATGATGGGAAGTGGAACCATGACTGTGCGTAGTGCTACCAATTGATATATCTTCTCTGTGTTGGGAAATAACATAAGGTGTTAAGAAAAAGATCAATTGCTACCTTGCTTCCCCACATTGCTTCCCATGATATTTCTAATCGTAGGGAGAGGGATTGTAAGGCTGTAGCCAATTAAAATAAGGCTTCAAAGGCTGCCAAAATTCACTCTACTCATTTTACGCTGCCTTTTAGCTCTCTATATAGGCAAAACGGCGCCATTACAGATGGAGCGTGACAATGCGTGAGTGGGTCGTGCAGCGCATGCATTAATTGCGTTAAATATTTTAACGTGATACATTTTTAAAAATTTAATTACGGCCGTTATTGGGATAAATTTGATAACCCTACCTTAAGCCTAAACTAAAGACTCTGGATAAGTGTAACATATTATGTCTGTGACGTTAAATACAATTAGAAAACAATTTAATTAAAAGATATACGTATATATATTAAAAAAAGACATGGCCAATATTTTTTTGCCGATTCCGATACTTTGAAAATTACGTGATCGGCCGATCGATCGGGACATCTCTAGCCACAATTGTTATCTTTTACTAAAATATGTTATTAGAAACACATAAAATATTGCCATTGATTTAAAAATCTATAATTTTGTAGGTTTTGTTTTATGGACGCATGGGGTGATCACGTAGATCAGTGTTTTTCAACCTTTTTTGACTGACGGCACGTTTTTACATTGGAAAAAATCTCGCGGCACACCACAAACCAAAATTGTTCCAGAATTATTTTCCGTACAGTATATTTGATTATAAAATAATTTCTCAGTATGTATACTTACTCAGTGTGAAACTTGAGCCTGTTTAGATGAACACAAAGTTGATATTCTTATTCTTCAAGAGCTCTGTCTTCCTCTGTTTTTATTATTTTTTTCATAGCAGTTATGTTTGAAAAAGCTCAGGATTATCAGACAGGGGGACTTGAGCAATGTCTTTAACCACATCAGGCCGAGCATTTCGCAGACAATGGCTTTGCAGGCAGGTAGGATTAATTAATATCTGTCAGGGTGTGGGGACTTTTTGGATTTAGCAACAAGGTAACTGGCTTTGAGGGCTTTCTCGTTTACCTTTGTAGTTTTTATCAAAAAAGTTGCCTGTTTCTCTGTGTTTTCACAAAGGCGAACAAAATAGTCCATCGACTTGTTTTGAAGCGACAGGTGTTTCGTTTGGAGATGATGTTTAAGCTTGCTTGGTACCATGGCGCTGTTGGAATGGAGAGCTGCTTGTGTGGCGTTCAAGAACTACTCTGATTTTTAGCCATTAGCCCCCTAGCTGTTCTCAACAATGTGTTGGAATAAAACACAGGGGGAGGATTGACGGTCGTCACATTTGGATGAAATAGAAAGGACACGTTCGAGTATATCGACACATAACGAGTATAACCAAATGATTCAGACTGCGAATTAGTGCGCATGCGTGATACTTCAACGGTCTCAATGGACAAAGGCAGTCTAAATTGACACGCCGAAGAAACAGACTAAAAATCTGAATTGTGCATCAAGACCTGCGTTATGAACCTAGCGTTAGATTCCAGTTTTCCCAGTTGTACAAACTACATCAAGAACAAAGAAGCTGTCTTGTTTCGACACTGAAGTCCATCACATCTATCTGATGGCGATCTGTCCATCAACGTCCACGACTGCTTGATCCAGACGAATTCACAAGTTGAGAAGTTGGCCTCCACTGAAACTCTGCAGCTGCTTGATTGATGGCTTAGCTCGCTTCGCTTCAGAGGGGACGCTAACACAGACGAGAGCCCCGTTGGCCGGCTGATTGAATCCGCTGAATGATTGGCAGTTGTCTGGGCCCGCTGTCCTTAGACAAGTCCTCGCGTGAACCCGAAACCACCACCTCCAGTCCCCCCTTGTTTAGGTTGACATTAGCCTGCCAGCAGAGTGGCGTCTGGACCGTGATATGTTTGCTTCACCTCTGCTCTCTAGAGATTGAAGCCTAGCCAGCCATTTGTAATTAAAAGTGCATGAAGGCGGTTCTTTTCCCTCCGTGTCAGCAGACTGAAATGGAATCCACTCAACGGCCTGGTTCACCGTCCTCTGGGGAATATTTCTGACTTTTTAAGTTGCCTTTTATTTCGTCCCATGATCATGTTTATTTATCATATCCTGACTAAAGTTCGACCCAAGATTACTTTGTAAAACCAAGTCTGATAGACAGTTGGGTATTCATTCGTGGTGCGACTTTAGGATTGTTTCCTCTCATGTTGGCCGTTTTGTCATATGAATCAACTCCAGCCAACCCTCAAATCTGTACCAGGCACAGTTTGACCAAACAAAACAGGCTTTACTTCCACTCTGATTGCTTTAGCAAACACATAAATACATTTCCAAAATCTGTGGTCATTCCTTTAACTTGTTCTTCCGAAGCTCCACTGTGGTCATGGTTCATATCCGGAGTTGGAATTGTTGTGAGGCCATTGATTATATCATCGCGTCTATCACCCTGCTGCATTGACTTCTAAACCCAAACTGGCATTTGTGTTTTTTTCCCGACCCTCTCTCGTCCGCCTGGAGAAGAGCCTCCATTTCTATCAGAAGCTGACAGACAGCCCCCCCACACACACACACACAACAAAAGCCTCGGCATCGCGGCGGGCAGAAGCCATTCCCCGCTTCAAAGGCTTTTAAAATTGAGGTCTGGAAAGGTGCAATGCAGACCTGTGAAGCTAAAATTTCACTCTGCTAAAAATCTCCACCTTCCAATACTAATACGCAGCTTTTCTTGTTAGAGAAACGTGCAGCCCAGACTGTATCTTGGCTGGAGGTGGAGCTGTAGCTATTGTCTGTCTGACTCGCACCCCCTTCCAGCTGTGTCTACTCCCAACCTTTCAATCTTTCAATCAAGATTCAAAGCAGCACCTACTTCACGCTCTCTGATCCAATTAAAAAAAAAAATTATAAATGTTCTCCCGGATAGGTTTTTTATTTTTAAGGGTTTTTTTTAGCTGATGGTCTTACCTTTTGTGATAAAACCAATCCAATGTAGGTCATACATTGCATTCTCTTGTGGCCAACCCAAATGATATGACAGTAGGTATACTGTAACTGTACTATCATAATTGTTATAAATCTCAGACATTTCATTTTGAAGCATGTTTTTGCAGAGACAAATTCGATTTTATGATGAAATTAATGGACCGTAAAGTGAATATGCACATTTTTGGGTTGAGGTACCCTATATTCAACTCTGTGTTTTATATATATAGCTTAATTAAAGTACCGAAAATTTCAAGTTATAAGATGCTACTTTTTCCCCTCATTTTGAATCCTGCGGCTTACAGTTCAATGTGACTTATTTGTTGATTTATTTGGGTTATTAGGCAGCACTTTAATTCCATTCAAGGCAGATTATTTCTTATATCTGTCATAAGCATTTATTAATTCTCATGACTGTGTGATGTGATAATTATGAAGGTCTCACGACAGTCTAATGGCAACGCCACTGTCAAATGTTACTACCGTAATTTTCGGACTACAAGCCGCTACTTTTTTCCCTCATTTTGGGTTCTGCAGTGTGTACAATGATGCGGCCAATTTGTGTATTTTTCTGACGGCCGCCAGGGGCGCTCGAGCATGGAATGTGGGAGTGAGACACGTGGAATATATGTGTCGAGGAAGACGCTAGTTTGCACTATTACCGGTAGTTTAACTTTGTGCGTTGTGCATCTGCCTTTGTGCATGAGAATTGGCAGACCTGCATCATGGAAAATGCTAGAAGAAATTAAATTGGCCATCCGAGTTGTATGGGAAGCTTTGATGATGAGCGGCGAGAGATCGATTGCCAAGACTCGCCGCATGCGAAGAGCAGCTTTTGCACAGGTTTGCCAGGGGAGCCTGGCAGCGTGAAGCGCTGTGAAAGAGTCCGCCATCACCAACGGGTTTCGAAGGGGACATTCTGCTGCGTGACGAGGAGGACAGCACACTAGCTAGGAGTTAATTTGCCTCATTATGGGAGACATTGAAGGCGACCTCGAAGGAGAGACTGAGTGGGAGGAGGCCCAGAGACTGAGTAGGTGCGTGGCGAAGTGCATCTGAGCGTCTTCATATCCGACACGAAGGGTGAAGACTTCCATGGTTTGAATGCACAGGAGGAAGATGAAGATTGCTAACAAAGACTTTTATGTTTTTATTAACCAGCACAATTAGTGCTGCACCGCCATGCTGATGCTATGTAACTTCCGTGCCGCTGCTATATAACTGCCGTGTTTGCCGGCGCTGTTTAGAACAAAAGGTTAAGATGTGTTATTAAAATTTTGAAAACTGTATATTTCTATGTCAATGTCTCTTGTTACTGAGTGGGCACACGCGGCTTATAGGCAGGAGAGGCTTATGTATGTACAAAATGGTTTTTCCTTTAAAAATGCACTGGGTCAGGCTTGTAATCAGGGACGCCCAATAGTCCAGAAATTACGGTAAATACTAAGGGTGTAGCGGTACATGTATTTGTATTGAACCGTTTCGGTACGTGGTGCTCGGTTCAGAACAGAGGCAGGGCTGGTTAATGAACTCATCACGAGACGTTACTCAAATAGGCTACTCCTCCGGTATTTGTAGATGGATCGGAATGAAATTCGTATATTGTCCGGATGTATATGCACCGATCCTCGACACCTGATTTATTTGGTTTCTTTTCTCAAGCTCGATTAATTCATTAAGAAACATTATCTTGAATGCTTTCTGTTGGTGGAGTTGTAGTTTGTTTCAACTTGTTAGATTAACTCATTGGGAGTGATCACTACAGTTCGTTCCAATTCAAATTAACCGGAGGCGACAAGCGCGGTGAAAGACGATTTGAGATACAAGTTGTTTCTTTTATATTTCCAGTGTCACAAAATGAATCAGGGCACCTTGGTATATGTACCTTACACCCCACCACCATTTACAGCCACATTAAAGTGAACTCAACAAGTACATGTCGCCGCCCACGACTCCGTCGGCGCCCGGCGGTCGCTCGGCCCAACCCAACGCAGCCAACTGGAAAGACAATCACCCTGGCACTGTCCGTACCCGCCACCGAGCGCACCATCAGTCACCCCCCGACCCATCTGTCACCGCACTCTTACCACGCAACTTCTTCTGTTACCGATCTCGGTGCGGGTCGTCAAAGCGATGGGGAAACCAGAGATCATATATCACAGCTCGGTGGTCAGACTGAACACATGCTTTAAGTAAGCGGGGCTCTTTTTTTTTTTTTTATGGTGTGCTATTGCGAGATTTTATTTTTGTTATGTGAAGTAACCCTAACTAATAAATGTAAGGGAAACCTACGTTTTGGTTCTTAAGTAGCTGAACAGAAATATTGGATCAAACTTTCTGTAAATCATCTAACATTCACATGTCCAATGTTTCTCCTGTTTGATATGCCACCCCACATGTCTGGGAGTAGCATGTTTGCTCCCTGTCATGTTCTCTAAACTCGCATCCAGCCAAGAGATGAGACAGTCGCTGTTGCGTCAAACCGATCCCTAACAAGCTGTCAGCTCGTATTTCATAAAGCATGCATCAGCGCTCGCCAACTTGGCGTCCGATTGGACACTTCTTGTTTAAACATCACACGATTTTGAGATTGTGTTTCCATTAATGGTGCGGTCAAATGATGTTGAAGTATGCAAAAACACTTGATCGTGATAGAGCTCCAATTCGTTTTGACTGCGAAAGGTTTGGCAGGGAATGATCACGTGCCAAGATGAGTCGAATATTACATCGTATGAAGGTACTACCAGGTGTGGTTTTTAGTAGGGTTGTTCCGATCATGTTTTTTTGCTCCCGGTCGTTTTAGTTTGAGTATCTGCTGATCCCGATATTTCCCAATCCGATTGCTTTTTTTTTTTTTTTTGCTCCCGATTCAATTCCAATCATTCCCGATAATTTTTCCCGATCTTATACATTTTGGCAATGCATTAAGAAAAAAATGAATAAAACTCGGACGAATACATACATTCAACTTACAGTACATAAGTACTGTATTTGTTTATTATGACAATAAATCCTCAAGATGGCATTTACATTATTAACATTCTTTCTGTGAGAGGGATCCACGGATAAAAAGACTTGTAATTCTTTAGGGACAAATGTGACTTTGTATATTGTGACTAAATATTGCCATCTAGTGGATTTTTATGAGCTTTCAGTAAATGATAATTCAGCCATTTAACTTCTGCCCAAATGCATGATGGGAAGTGCAACCATGACTGTGCGTAATGGTACCAATTGATATATCTTAGCGTTGGAAATAAAATAGAGTGTTAAGAAAAAGATCAACTACTACCTTTCTTCCCCACATTGCCTCCCACGATATTTCTGATCGTTGAGAGAGGGATTGTAAGGCTTTAGCCAATCAAAAAAAGGCTTCAAAGGCTGCCAAAATTATTTTAGTTCTATGTATACGTAATACGGTGCCATTATAGATTGAATGCGACAATGCGTGAGTGTTTGACGCGATAAATTTGACAGCCCCACTTTAAGCCAAAACTAAAGACTCTGGATGAGTGTAAGACATTTTGTCTGTAACGTTAAATACAACTAAAAAACGATTTGATTAAAAAATATACAGTATATATTAAAAAAGGCATGTCCAATATTTTTTTGCCGATTCCGATACTTTGAAAATGACGTGATCGGACCCAATCGATCGGCATCGATCGATCAGGACATCTCTAGTTTTTAGTGAAAGATAGTGGTGTAAATCATTAAAGGTGAGTGAAATTTCTGATTCTTAGGCTACGTTCATACTACAGGTCTTAATGCACGAATCAGATTTTTTCGTGTTTTTCCGACTCGAGTGAGGCATTAACTTGACTGTCCGAACGGGACAAGTCGCATCGAAGTGGACCATTTCAAATCCGATATGGGTCACTTTCGTATGTGGCTTAAATCCGATCTGGGCCACATTTTTCCAGAACGTCGCAGCGGTCTTAACTGGTAAGTATCCCAAATCGGAATTCATGTAGCAATTACGTCATCAAAGAGTGAGAGAGACGGGGCGCTACGGTAGCGGTGCAGCTTTCTGTTAGCGCCTAGCTCGCCTTGAACACGGCTTTTGGGGAAGGATCGGGCTTGGCAACAGTCAAAAAATAAAAATGGGTTGAGGATAAGCCTGAGAATGATCGGTTTCCTCTCTGCGCTATATGAGCAATATTTCAAGATTGCTTACACGGCCGAGAGTCGGGGCAAACTGCCTGTATCCGTGCATGCTATCGATCCACAGAAACTTTTAATATAAGCCTAAACGGGGATTATTTATATCTGTTATTTGTGTCCTCTTTTTGAAACTCAAAATATGATCGCCCTGGAATGACAGCTGACAGCCAGCATGTGTAGTCATTTGTTTTGATGCTTCTACGCATGCGGGTCTTCTTGCTCAGCGCGTGTCAGACTGCGAATTAGTGCTCATGCGTAATACTTGAACGGGCTCAATGGACAAAGGCAGTCTGAACGGGCACACCAAAAAAACAGATATGACAAAAAATAGGATTTGTGTATTAAGACCTGCTGTATGAACGTAGGCTGAGAGACACGGACTCACGGAGAGAGCAAAGCGTGAGTCGGGAGGAGAGAAGAGAGTTGTGACGCCGTTGCAAACACGATGCTATGTGGCTCCAATAATACCTGACTCTAGCCGATAGCCTACAATCTACGCCCACCCACATGATTATACGGTAGATATCACATGTATATAGAACTAGATGCGAAATAATAGACTCGCTGGTAAACAGCCGTCCTCTTAAAGCAGTAGACTTCTCACGAAGGCTCTGTTGTAGAGAACCTTACTAGCAAACTTAAGTAACTTTTGAGCTAAAATACTCCTAAATTGGCAAAATCTTGACTTGAATCTATCTTTAAATCATGATACAGTTTTAAAACTTTCACATGTCAAAAGTAGAGAGAAGGGAACTATTGCAATAACGGGAGCAATTTTAATGACTTTTACGGTTGATTCACAACATTAAATGACTTCCAAACATTGCAAAGGTTACTATGTTTTTTTTAATGAAAAAAGGTAACACCAGTTACTTTGCTAAGTAACTAACTACTCTTACATTCAGGGAACTGAGTTGCTAACTCAAATACGTTTTGGGAGAAGTGATTTACAACTTTAATTAATTACTTTTTTAAAGTAAGATTAACAACATTGGATACTACGTTGAATGACCCGAGAAAAGAGGGACACGGACTCACTCACGGAGAGAGCAGAGCGGGAGTGGGGAGCACGGAAGGTAATTGTGACGCTGTTGCAAACGCGATGCTAGGTGGCTCCAATAACACCTGACTCTAGCCGATACCTTACAAATTACACCCACCTTCATGATGCTACAGTAGATATCACATGTAGTGTATATAGAACTAGATGCGTTACTAAACAGCCGCCATCTTAAAGCAGTAGACTTCTCACGAAGGCTTTGTTGTAGAGAAACTTCCTAGTGAAGCTAAGTAACTTTTGATCTAAAATACTCCTGAATCGGCAAAATCTTGACTTGAATCTATCTGTAAATCTTGAAACAGTTTTAAAACTTTCACATGTCGAAAGTAGAGAGAAGGGAAGTCATGCAATAACGGGAGCAATTTTAACAACTTTAACGGTTGATTCACAACATTAAATGACTTCCAAACATAGTTAAGGTTACTATCTAGTTATCGAAATATCCCTGAGTCTAGTTAAGTTTAGGTTAAAGAATTGGACCAGGGCCAATTGTCCCAAAAACCATTTGAACTTCACGTAGTGTGACCTTTTTATGTTGTTGCTTTTGTTGTTGAGAAAAAAAAAAAAAAACATGAAAAGTAACACCAGTTACATTGCCAAGTAACTTATTACTCTTACATTCAGGTAACTGAGTTACTAAGTCAATTACTTTTTGGGAGAAGTAATTTTTAACTGTAATTGATTGCTTTTTTAAAGTAAGAATAAAAAAACACTGCTGACAAAGTAGCTAATATGGTTGTCGCTGCCCAGCCGTATAACTTTTAGCCATCTTACATGCTACGCCCACACGCCGAACCTTGTTTTTTTACCTGCAAGAGTCAATGCACAGTGCAGCACACTTTCATCTGAGCGAATGGATCAACTCCTGTTCTTATACAAGAACATGGACACTTGACCTGTCCCGCATATTGTTGAGGTTCGGATGCAAAAGGACTCTTTTTCTTTTTTTAATTATTTGTACCTCAGGGAAACCCATTGTTGTTGTTTACATGTTCATGTTTACAAAACTTAAAGCAGAAAAGCACTTTTTTGAGCTATTTGTATTGAATTAGTAGTGCACATTGTCTTTCATTTATACCTGAGTTCACTTTTAGTCGGATATTCTGTTGAAGATTGCGTGTAGTTTAAAGCTTCTGATACAGAATGGGGACTTGAATATTTTATTTACTGTTTTGAACTGTTAACTTGATACTGAAATAGTAGTTTAATTAAGCCTGCGAGGATTTTTCTACTACAGTCCCTGACAAAAGTCTTGTCGCTTACCCATTTTGTAGAATAATTGCTAATAACCTGACTTATAATTATTAATATATAATTATTCAATGGTTTCAGAAATGGCTCATATGAAAACTAAGACCCTCCC
The DNA here is from genome assembly GCF_030265065.1 of Corythoichthys intestinalis. Classification (NCBI taxonomy): domain Eukaryota; kingdom Metazoa; phylum Chordata; class Actinopteri; order Syngnathiformes; family Syngnathidae; genus Corythoichthys; species Corythoichthys intestinalis. The sequence continues at coordinate 14,604,667 of NC_080413.1, read as the reverse complement.
AAATGATGTTGAATGTACAAAAATATGTTTTACTGAAAAAAGATTTATCATTTAATGAAGACATAAAGGTCCAATTTTGGCAAGGCAAAAGTTTTGTCGCCTACAAAAAGTAGTGTAAAAATTGAACAAAAAATATACTTCAAATACAAAAATATGTTACATAACATAAGCGAATTAAGTAGTGGTGCTGAGATACAAACTTAATATTTTGTATGACTTCCATGGGCTTGAAGGACTGCATCCATGCGGTTCGGAAAGGATTCATACAATTTATTGATGAAGTCATCAGGAACATCAAAGAAAGCAGTCTTGCATGCCTCCCAGAGTTCATCAATATTCTTGGGTTTCGTCTTCCATGCTTCCTCTTTCATCCTACCCCAGACATGCTTCATGATCATGTCTGGAGACTGGGCTGGGCAGTCCTGGAGGATCTTGATCTTCATTGCCTTGAGGAACTTTGAGGTAGAGATTGAAGTATGCGATGGAGCACCATCCTGCTGCAGAATTTGGCCCTTTTTATGGTTAGGAATGTAAGAAGCAGCTAAGATTTGTTGATATTTCAGACTATTTATGTTGCCTTCCACCCTGCAGATCTCTCAGGGTGCATGCAATTAAAAAAACGTGTGGCATTTGCCAAGGCCCACAGCCTGTCAAAAGGATGGACGCTGGAAAAGTGGCAAAAGGTGGATTTTTCAGATGAATCGGCCGTTGAATTACACCACAGTCGCCGCAAATATTGCAGGAGACCTACTGGAGCCCGCATGGATCCGAGATTCACTCAGAAAACGGTGAAGTTTGGTGGTGGCAAAATCATGGTCTGGGGTGACATCCAGTATGAGGGTGTGCGAGAGATCTGCAGGGTGGAAGGCAGGTTATTATTATTATTATTATTATTATTATTATTATTATAATTGTTTCTACTAAATGGATAAGCGACAAGATGTTTGTCAGGGACTGTATTATTGTAACTAATGTACAAAAAATTAAAAGCAGCTAATAGCTGGGGGGCAGGGGTGTTCATCGATAATCGATTTATAATCGTAGCCTCCAAATCGTAATTGAATTGTGATGTGCCCCAAGATTTCCACCTTTATAAATCTTTAATTTCATGAAAATACATATTCATTCTTTGGACAATGATACGATTTTGCCAACATTACAAAATCTGCTATGATTTGATTGATATGTACACATTTCACACAGTTATTTAGATTTCAACTAAAGCAATTTTTTTTAAAAAATGCACAATTTTGAAATTTTGGGCAATTTTCTTTCTGGAACTTTTAAGACATTAGAGGGAACCCCGCTATTTAAAAAAAATAAATAACTTTTAAACCTTCTGACCTCAAAGTGATTGGGCACAATTATGATCATTTCAGTTATGAATACTGCTATTGTAGATCACCGCCCTCTGGTGGCGGAAGTATAGCAAACGTGACAATCAATCCATGGGACAACGAACCCCGTTCTCCCCTTGAAATTTACAATAAATCGCAGCCGGTTGCTAATAGGTTGAACGATTCTGTTTATTTTGGCGGGGAGGGGGGTTACAGTTTATTTCAACGTGGTAAAATGAGTTAGGAACGAGTTAAACTGGAAAGTCAAGTTCAACAGTGTACTATTAAAACCTGCAGTTCCTCCTGTCACCTTATGAGGGCGCGCTAAGGCGATGACACGAGTGTGTGGAAATGTTTGAATGAGTGAGAGAAAGGAGAAAATCACTGCAAGTAGTGCAGCAACGCCAAGATTCAGCATCAGTTTGGACAATCGGCTTTCAGATCTCCTTTAAGAAGCCCCCCCCACGCAACTTTACACAAGTTGTGGGAACGTGTAACTATCGATGTGTGTGTATTTGATTGGAGGGGGGCGTGGACGTCGGAGGAGCTGCAGCGTGCAGTCTGCTTGCATGTTGCCTCTTGGCTGCAGTTTCAGCGTGGAGTGAGTGACGTGCACGCCGGAGGAACACACGCGGACCTCGGCTGCTTTTGTCGGAAGCCTTCGCTCGGAAGAGATTTTTTTCTCTACTAAAAGGGCTTTTGAATCGTCACGAAAACCGGTCGTGTGAGTGTTGTAAGAGTATTTTGGAAATAATTCCGATTTTGGGGGGGGGAAACGTTTGGATTCCAAAGTAAGGATCTATCTAGTGTCAACATTGGCAGGTGTTGCCTTCACACGCAATTGGAAGGATTACTGCACCTTCTTTTTATGCGCGGAAATGTTTGAAAACGCATTACTTGTAGTGTGTTAATTCACTAAAAAGATCTCATGATGCGTTCAAGGCGCCGGGTTGGAAAGTGAGCTCCACTTTTTGTCCGCTCTCTCAACCCAAAAAATGACAAGCAACGGACCTGTCATCGTGTACGAGTGGCTCAAAACCCTGCAGCTGGCCCAGTACGTGGAAGCCTTCGTGGATAATGGCTACGACGACCTGGAGGTGTGCAAGCAGATCGGCGACCCGGACCTGGACGCCATCGGGGTGTACGTCGCGCACCACCGTCACAGGATCCACGAAGCGGTGCGGCGGCTGAAGGAGGAAGCCAAGGAGGCGGCGAGCGGGCTGTACTTCACCCTGGAGCCCATGCCGCCCTCCGCGGATGTGTACACCGGCCACATGGTGGACCAGTACGAGTCCAAGCTGCGCGCGTCCAAGTCGTGGACCGAACCGGCGCGCGGCGTGGGCTATATGGACGCGCACAGGAACCTGACCCTGGGTAACAACAGGAGGGAGCTGGTCATCTACCCCAAGCTCAAACTCAAGATCATGATCCGGGATAAACTCATCAGGGACGGCATCAATCTGGCCAGGACGCCCTACTCCAATAAGGTAGGAGGATTGATTCACAGTTAACACAGTGGGCGTTCAACACCAGTGCACCCAAAATGAATCAACCCCTCAACACTATCACGTGGTACTTATTGAAACCCAATGCAATTTAAAACGTTATCAAATTCAATATACTCCACGGGAGTGTATATACCGTATTAGCCCGAATATAAGACGGCCCTGATTATAACTCTTTTTTTTTTCCCCCTCAAGACAAGAGTTTGAAAAAAGACTTTTTGAACACCAAATTCTTATACAGAAAATAATTACAATACATCCGACACAAATGATTATAACAATATATTTGAAAGAAAAAGCATGTTATTTTGCCTCAAATCTTAATATCTTAACTAGGGTTGTTCCGATCATGTTTTTTTTGCTCCCGATCCGATCCCGAGCGTTTTAGTCTGAGTATCTGCCGATCCCGATATTTCCCGATCCGATTGCTTTTTTTTTTGTTGCTCCCGATTCAATTCCAATCATTCCCGATAATTTTTCCCGATCATATACATTTTGGCAATGCATTAAGAAAAAAATGAATAAAACTCGGACGAATATATACATTCAACATACAGTACATAAGTACTGTATTTGTTTATTATGACAATAAATCCTCAAGCTGGCATTTACATTATTAACATTCTTTCTGTGAGAGGGATCCACGGATAGAAAGACTTGTAATTCTTAAAGGATAAATGTGACTTTGTATATTGTGACTAAATATTGCCATCTAGTGTATTTGTTGAGCTTTCAGTGAATGATACTGTAGCCATGCACAAATGCATGATGGGAAGTGCAACCATGACTGTGCGTAGTGCTACCAATTGATATATCTTCTCTGCATTGGGAAATAACATAGGGTGTTAAGAAAAAGATCAATTAATACCTTGCTAACATTGCTTCCCATGATATTTCCAATCGTAGGGAAAGGGTTTGTAACGCTTTAACCAATTAAAAAAGTCTCCAAAGGCTGTCAAAATTCACTCTACTCATTTTACGCTGCCTTTTAGCTCTCTATATAGGTAAAACGGCGCCATTACAGATTGAGCGCGACAATGCATGAGTGGATCGTGCAGCGCATGCATTAATTGCATTAAATATTTTAACGTGATACATTTTTAAAAAATGATAATAATAATTACCACCGTTATCGGGATAAATTTGATAACCCTACCTTAAGCCTAAACTAAAGACTTTGGATGAGTGTAACATATTATTTCTGTAACGTTAAATACAATTAGAAAACGATTTAATTAAAAAATATATATACTATATATTAAAAAAAGGCATGTCCGATATTTTTTTTGCCAATTCCGATACTTTGAAAATGACGTGATCGGGACATCTCTAATGATAACCCATTTAGGAAAAACCACTGGAGGCGCTATTGCACACAGTTTCATCCCACTTTCATCCTTAAGGTCCAACTGTCTGCCATGACAAATGTATTTAACCCTATTTTGCCAAATGGATCATATTTGATACACCTAAAATTTCATGATTTTGAGACTAATTCAGAATTTTGACATTTCTTTTTGAAAAAAAAAAAATGATGGATGCAAGTCAACACATGCATCTGCAGGTTCCATAAAAAAACAGGATTTAGCAAGATATCTGAGCGCTTATTACACATATTCATTTTGACTTTTCTTTTCACAAATTTGAAAAAAAGGTTTCATTAGGACCTTATTTTTCAAATTTTGGGATTCTCTGATAATTGCTTCATATTGCTGGCATTAAAGGGTTAAGATCAAAACCACATAATATAGTGCAGGTTAATGTCAGCACGTTGAAATGCTGCCACACTTGACCAGCGAGTGGCTGTCACCATGACTGATAGAAAAGCAGTCTGTGCAGATCAATAAGTGGAATGGGCTTTCATCACACCTGTGATTTGCTATGAGAAAGAAAGGGGTGGAGCTGTTGGTGCATGTTGATTTTTAGTTCTTTTCATACCATGATTGTCTGTCTGAACCATTTTGATAGCATGTTTGTAAATGAAAATCTCCAAGTTGTGAACTGAAAGTGCCTGAATGAAAATGCTAGTATTACTTAGAAAGATGACTTTCATTTGTCTGCAGGCTCTTTTCTTGAACTGAGGTCTTTTCCTTGCTTGAAAAGTGTTTGATTTTCAACCAAACCTGACATATAATCTGTGTCACCAGTCCCCAGCCAAAAGCAATGTCAGGGCAAAGCAGCATGTGGCCTGACTGCATTTTAAAAAGCCCAAATGGTGAATCCTTTGGCATTTTTCAAATGGAATCAGTGGCCACGTGGTGTCAACGTTGCTCACGGGCTAAGATGCCAGACTGGAGCTATTTTTGTTGATTTATGTCAAGCCTTGTTGCATCTCGCTCATCTTCCGGTCATTTCACAAATTTTGAAGAAAAAGCCCAGAGATCATTTTTAAAAGTCACCATGTCCTTAAAATCGCCTTGCAGAAGTGGCATTTATTTGCGTGTTCTAAGGTCCTGCAGTTGCCCACTTCAGCGCCTTTTGATAAAGTTCTTTACTGTGGCAGACTGAGCATGAAGGCCTGTCGACGCATAAAGTCTGGCGGCTGTCGCTTTGTCAAGCCGTAGCGGCCTAAATGACATTCCAGCCTCGGGTTACCTGGGTTACCCTCTTGTGCTTACATCCTGTATTTCCCATCTGTCATCCGTCGGCTTTGTTCGCTCTCGTCTCAACCACGTCACTCAAAGCTCTGACCCGACTTGAGACGTTACTCTGTGCCACACTTTGTGGTTTGTGGTTGCCACTCCTCTTCCTGTTGAGTGACAACAATGCTTTAATGCCAACCAAGATGTTGTCTGACAAGAACTTTGTTGGTTTGTGGGATTAGAATGAATGAGAATAGCAGAATTGCTTAAAGTGACGCCGGCTTAAATGCGAATGTACAGTGGGGCAAATAAGTATTTAGTCAACCACTAATTGTGCAAGTTCTCCCACTTGAAAATATTAGAGAGGCCTGTAATTGTCAACATGGGTAAACCTCAACCCTGAACGACAGAATGTGGAAAAAAAAACTGAAAATCTCATTGTTTGATTTTTAAAGAATTTATTTGCAAATCATGGTGGAAAATACGTATTTGGTCAATACCAAAAGTTCATCTCAATACTTTGTTATGTAGCCTTTGTTGGCAATAACCGAGGCAAAATGTTTTCTGTAGCTCTTCACAAGCTTTTCACACACTGCTATTTTGGCCCATTCTTCCATGCAGATCTCCTCTAGAGCAGTGATGTTTTGGGGCTGTCGTTGGGCAACACGGACTTTCAACTCCCTCCACAGATTTTCTATGGGGTTGAGATCTGGAGACTGGCTAGGCCACTCCAGGACCTTGAAATGCTTCTTACGAAGCCACTACTTTGTAACCCTGGCTGTGTGTTTGGGATCATTGTCATGCTGAAAGACCCAGCCACGTCCCAACTTCAATGCCTTTGCTGATGGAAGGAGATTTTCACTCAAAATCTCTCGATACATGGCCCCAATCATTCTTTCCTTTACACAGATCAGTCGTCCTGGTCCCTTTGCAGAAAAACAGCCCCAAAGCATGATGTTTCCACCCCATGCTTCACAGTGGGTATGGTGTTCTTTGGTTGCAATTCAGTATTCTGTCTCCTCCAAACACAAGAACCTGTGTTTCTACCAAAAAGTTCAATTTTGGTTTCATCTGACCATAACACATTCTCCCAGTCCTCTTCCGGATCATCCAAATGCTCTCTAGCGAATCACAGACGGGCTTGGACGTGTACTTTCTTCAGCAGGGGGACATGTCTGGCAGTGCAGGATTTGAGTCCCTGGTGGAGCATTGTGTTACTGATGTTACTTTGGTTACTGGTTACTGGTAACTTTGGTTACCTTTGTTACTGTGGTCCCAGCTTTCTGTAGGTCATTCACTAGGTCCCCCCGTGTGGTTCTGGGATTTTTGCTCACTGTTCTTGTTATCATTTTGATGCCACGGGGTGAGGAGGGAGTTGAAAGTCCGTGTTGCCCAACGACCGCCCCAAAACATCACTGCTCTAGAGGAGATCTGCATGGAAGAATGGGCCAAAATACCAGCAACAGTGTGTGAAAAGCTTGTGAAGAGTTACAGAAAACGTTTGGCCTCTGTTATTGCCAACAAAGGGTACATAACAAAAGTATTGAGATTAACTTTTGGTGTTGACCAAATATTTATTTTCCACCATGATTTGCAAATAAATTCTTTAAAAATCAAACAATGTGATTTTCTGTTTTTTTTTTTCCACATTCTGTCTCTCATGGTTGAGGTTTACCCATATTGACAATTACAGGCCTCTCTAATATTTTCAAGTGGGAGAACTCACACAATTAGTGGTTGACTAAATACTTATTTGCCCCACTGTACATGCTTCATATGTTTCTGCAACTTTGGATAAATGAATCCTACAGAGATTCAGGATTTGTGTGAGGGATTATCGGTCAAACCGAGGCCGAAACAAACAACTCTCCCATTTTTTAGGGGCCGCATTCATTTAGAGCCAAAGCTCTGCCATCAGGCCTCTGGGGAGGTCAAGGTTTTCTGTCGGTAGATTTGAATTGGCTCCAGCCCGGTGCTTTTTTTCTCCCCAAGTCTGAAAGATAGAGCCGTGACCAGCTGATGGAGGTCTGACCAACTGGCCTGTGATTGGTCTTGCGATAAAATGAGATGCCCCCCCCCCTACCCTTTTCACAGAGGATACTCTAATCTGAGGGGGCAATTACAGGACACAGTCTGTCACAAGGGACAGCCATTGTATAGCACAACCACATCTCCACGTCTTTTTTACTCCTATTGCGACTCGTCTTTGTCATGTAAGAAAAAAAAAAGTCTGTTGATGCCATGTGAGACAAGCCATTACCAAACAATTCACCGAAAGAGCTCAGATGGGCTGAAATAAATACCCATGATCCTCATCAAGGCCACGGAGAGCACTTGTCTGAGAGCGAGGACGAATTCTTACGGCGCAAATAAACACTTGGACATTTTCTAAATCTGTCGTTGGAGAACAATATCGAAGCGTGAAATGTTTTCTGCTTTTAGACTGACTGAAGTCGATGGCCTGATGGAAGACTATTCTTATATTTTACAACCAACAATATATCCGTCTAAGCAAGGACTGAACTGCATAACAGTTGTCACAGCACTGCCAAATCATAGGCCATTGTTCACAAATTTGGAGTCAATACTATATTTGAGTGGGAGTGTTATCAACCCAAGGGCAATTCAGGAAGTTGTCTACTAAAAGAACAGCGTAACATAGACTTTACCATCAGTTGACTAGACAGCTCCTACAGACATTGCGCCACGCCTTCCCGTAGGGAGGCCTGGCAAGGCAGAGCGTCGTGCAGCTTTCACTGCTACAAACTCAAACACACGTTGCGTTCAAATGCCGGATTTAGGTAGAAAAGAACGAAAGTTTTACTGCATACAAGCAGGCAGGAATGTCTCGAAAGTGATTTGGTCGAGGGTTCAAGGTAATTATTACATAAAAATGGCACCATGCATGCACTTTGAAATGTAAAAAAAAAAAGAGTGGGGAAAAAAATAGCATGACTTTAGCTTGAAATATTTACGTAAAATGAATGATAACTGCCCGTTTTTTTGCTTTTAACCAAGAATCATTTTGCATTCATATCCATCGAAATTCTGGGATTTACACATTTATTTACAAGAACTTTCAATTTTAAAAGCTTTGTTTTGAGATGGCCACCACATTGGATTACACAATTGCGTAACTTTAGCTTGAAATATTTACGTAAAATGAATGGTAACTGCCCGTTTTTATGCTTTTAACCAAGAATCTAGACTATTTTATTTACAGTGCCCTCCATAATTATTGGCACCCCTGAAAAAGATGTTTTTTGCTTCTGATATTTTTGTTTTATTCCAATAATATGTGACCTTAATGGAAAAAAAAAAAAAAGAAAAATCCAGCCTTCAATACAAGTGCATTCATTTAGTGGGGAAAAAAATCCCACATAAAGAAAAAAATATTTGACATCAAATAATGTGTGTCACAAACCCCTGGTGTAAATACTTTGTACAACCCCCTTTTGCCAACAAAACAAGGTCTGGGGACTGAGATGGCCATTGGAGGAGCTTGATTTTGTGTCCGGTGAACCATTTCTGTGTAGATTTGGCCATATGTTTAGGGTCATTGTTTTGCTGAAAGACCCAGTGACAACCCATCTTAAGCTTTCGGGCAGAGGGCAAAAGATTTTGATTTAAAATGTCCTGGTATTTCAAAGCATTCATGATGCCATGCACCCTAACAAGGTTCCCAGGGCCTTTGGAAGCGAAACAGCCCCACAGCATCACTGACCCATCCCCATACTTCAGTGGGTATGAGGTGCTGTCTACACGCTAACAAGCTGTTTGGGAGGCATGCAATGAGAAAACCTTTCCTCACTCACAATCATAAACGCAAACGTCTGGAATTCGCCAAGCGGTATTGGGGGTTCAACTGGGACCGTGTGCTTTGGTCAGATGAGACCAAGATTGAGCTTTTTGGCAACAAACACTCTAAGTGGGTCTGGCGTGCCACGAAAGATGCGCATGCTGAAAAGCACCTCATACCCACTGTGAAGTATGGGGGTGGGTCAGTGATGCTGTGGGGCTGTTTCGCTTTCAAAGGCCCTGGGAACCTTGTTAGGGTGCATGGCATCATGAATGCTTTGAAATACCAGGACATTTTAAATCAAAATCTGTTGCCCTCTGCCCGAAAGCTGAAGATGGGTCGTCACTGGGTCTTTCAGCAAGACAATGACCCTAAACATATGGCCAAATCTACACAGAAATGGTTCACCAGACATAAAATCAAGCTCCTCCCATGGCCATCTCAGTCCCCAGACCTTGTTTTGTTGGCAAAAGGGGGTTGTACAAAGTATTAACACCAGGGGTGCTAATAATTGTGAAACAAATTATTTGATGTCAAATATTTTTTTCTTTATGTGGGATTTCTTCCCAACTGAATGCATGCGCTTGTATTGAAGGTTGGATTTTTCTCTTTTTTTTCCCCATTAAGGTCCCATATTATTTGAATTTAAAAAAATATAAAACACATCTTTTTCAGGGGTGCCAATAATTATGGAGGGCACAGTACATGTCTATAGAAATTCAGGGATTTACACATTTATTTACAAGAATTATCAACTTAAAAAGCTCTTTGTTTTGTGAATGCCGCCATGTTGTATCCATACACAATAGCGTAACTTTACATTGAAATGATCATGTAATTTTCGGCCAACTGCCTTTTTTGGGGATAAAAATGAGTAATTTAGACATTTCTACCTCCATACAAAAAAAAAATCACATTTAACATGTTTAATTTTGATTATTAATTAAACCTAAATAAGTTGTGATTGTACCGTATATAGAAAATACAAATTTTGCTTTCGTTGAGTAAAATTAAGATGATTCTTCATGCTCAAGTATCAAGTTTCTGATGTGAAAATTTAGTGATTTATTAGCTGTTGAAAACTTGCACTGAATTAAAAAAAAAAACAAATTCACTGTGGGCAAAAACTTCTATGATTTGTCAAATATTGCTATTGTAGGTGACTATCTCTGCATTTGGTGATTTTTGTGCAGCTAGCATAAAATTTGAGAATTTTGTAGCCATTTTAAGTTTTGTTATACCTATATAAAAAAATAATCAGGATTTTATTAGGGAACGACTTTGAATTTTTTGATGTCATTGCTCATGGAGACTCGTATATGCCTAAGGGATGTGCCTGTTTTGCTTTTAAGTCACTAGCGGCTTTGGTTTTGAAAATGTTTGAATTTTAAGTTTTTGAAAATAGGCCCCCTAAGGAAAGCCCCGTGTCCCGTCAACTGATTGTGAAGTCTATGAGCGTAAAACACCGCTAGCATCACGTCAGCTCAGTCATTCACATTATGACTGGCCACGATTTCCAATGAACCTCAAAAACATTGCTTTTTCCAACTCCAGATTGTACTTGTAACTTGTAACTTTTGAGCGGTTCTTAAGCATAGTTGATGAGTGGTTCGCACATTTGTCTCACAGGTTCTGCATTCAGATTTTGCTCAAGGATGTGGTATATCTAGTCTTGTGCTCAAGACTGTGACTGAGATCTGACAAAGATCTGCCCAAAATCAGAAATCCCTGAGATCAAAGCAAGACTTTTGGGAGTCGAGACCAAAACCAGATAAAACCTGAAACAAAACTGAGTCTTTTAGACTAGACCAGTACTTCTCAAATAGTGGGGCGAGCCCCCCTGGGGGTGCGCAGAGCGATGCCAAGGGGGGCGCATGTGACCTCGGGGAACATGCTTTTAAAAATTTTTTTTGCAATAAAGTGTACTTGCACATCCACTCAGTAGGTGGCAGTGGCGCTCTCATTTTCAGTATTTTTGAACTAAGGAAGAGCACTCAGCACACACCGCCATTTTCAAAAGCCGTTTTCCGACCGGACTCACTCACGCAGCGACCCACTGTCTTGTTCGGTTCTCACGTCGCCGCCCGAGAAGTGAAGAGAAGTGCCATTTTCGGCTTGGGATTGTCACGACGACCGCCCTCACCTACGGTTCTACCTCGGCGGCCGAGAATGCGCTTTTTTCGTGCCATTTGCCTTTTAGCTTTGACTTTTAATACAGTGGCTGATGAGGAAAGACCACTGTTTACTGTGTCTAAAAATAATTTTAGCGGACAGCCAGAAGCCAAATCATTGACGCCACTCAAAGACATTAGACCCCAATCTCATTGATAAGCCGCTTGATTGTTTTTCCAGTGAAAACGTGCCGAATATTGCCAACAATCGTCCTGCTTTGTCAGTAAACCAGTGAGCATTGTTAGCATGCTCATTGCAAAATAACTCCACACCATTGCAAAGGAGGTAAATACTGTGAGCAGCAAAAATAAAAACTGTCCTGTCCAACGACACTTTTTTTTTTTCCTTTTATTCAGTTTTGTTTTTTCGGTCAAATTTTTGGGCATATTGTCCTCATGAGTGAATGTTTCTAATCAATTTTAATTTGTTATTAATTACTGATTTTATTACATTTTATTTTTCTGTATCAAATGGTCAAAAATGTACCTTGAGTGTATTTTTTACAGTTTGGATGTGACTTTTTTTTTTAATTCAGGCAAATTGATGCACGTCAAGTCTTCTCTGTTACAAACAAAACAATAAAGTTATGCTTTATTATAAGTTGATCTATGTTACTTTTTTCTTTATTAGAAAATAAGGACACAATGTTAGGCAGATGTGTATTTATAATATTAATTTTATAGACAAATGATACTATTTACAGTGGTGGCAGAGAGTTTGGGGGGGCGTGAAACATTTACGTCTTCCTTGGGGGGGCGTGACAGAAAATAATTGAGAAGCACTGGACTAGACCAAGAACTTCAAAATTTTTCTTAAACAAAGACCGTTCTCAAGGGTACAACACTAGATATATCCGATGTTGGCGATGACACACGTACAGGTTGTGCCGCGTAAAGCCATCATTGTTCGTGCTGTGTCTAGGGGGGAAGTGGATGCCAAACATCAGGAGCTTCACCATTGTTTGCACAAAGGCTGATGGAGCCGCCTGTCCTTTTACAGCGTCGCCTGTTTTGCATACTCAATTTCCGTCCATTCAAATAGACAGTGAAGGCAAGTGTCCAGCATTGTGCCGAGGGCGGCGGATGATGATGATGATGATGAGAGGGAGCTGTCTCGTAAAGAGAGCCAGGCAGAGGTTGTAAATAGATGGGCACCTTGTCGTTTATTGTACGGACGAGGTCTGGGTGATGATAAGGTGGTGAATGGTCTTGGGTGGCGATGGAGGAAAGTTGCCGTTTGTCCTTTATCTGACCCACACACGCAACGTTTATGTCATGCGCCTGCTGCACATGCATCTAAAGAAAAAGCCTTTTAATCTACTGCCAAGCCTCATTGAAAAAAGGAAGCTGCACTTGTCAGGGTTAGTTCGTGACAACTACGGGTTCTTTTTATGTACAGATGGTGTCCGACAGGGCTTCGTTTATGTGGTTCCTGCTTGAATGATGTAGCAGGGAATCCGTGGGGTCTTAAAAAGTCTTGAAAAAAAGTCTTAAATCCAATTATTTGAATGGAAGGCCGTACAATTCTCCTAAAATATCATAAAAAGGCATAACATTTTGAAATGTCTTAAAAATCGAGGTTACTTTTATTTAGAACATCCAAAAATTTGTCTGTCTTTTAAATGTTTCGATTTTTGAGGATGCTATAACATAACTACAAAGCAGGTCGGAATATATCGAACGCAAGCAGGTTTTGCTGTGCACGCGCAGTTGTGTGTTGACAGCTTAGTTAGCATAGTCATAGTAGAGAAAGCTTAGCGGAACCGATTTACAGTAGTTACATACGTGAGTAAGTGCAAATTTAGTGATTCATGGCTTGAAAACATACAGTTCAGCGCATGGTTGAAGCCGGTGGAGGGAGACACATATGAAGCACACTGCAGTTAGTGCAACAAACTTTTAAAACTTGGAACGGAGGCATTTGAATCCCATTGAAAATCTGAAAACCGCAAGACGGTCATAAAATGCCAGCCGCAATCGCAGTTTATGGTTCACAAAAGAGAAAGTTCATGTGTTTTTGGTTCGGTAAAGCATTTTGTATCACAGTGAGAAAGAGCTGGGAATAAAGTCATATTCTTTGCAAATAATTCCGAGCCTCCAATTTTCCTTTAAAGCAACACTAGGTAATTTATCAACCTTTATGAAATATTTTCATAACATCAGTGATAATGTTATAGAGCTGAAACAAATACGCGAGTAACTCGAGTTTAAAAACTGATCCGAGTAATTTTATTCACCTTGAGTAATCGTTCATTTTGACAGCTCTAAGTATCACGTTTTGCTCGGACTATTTTTAATGCGGAACAACGCGCTGATGTCACGTGCGTAGAGGAAGAAGCAAAAAAAAAAAAAATTTACTGCAGCCGACAGCCGCTACAAACGACGGTGACGTTGCTAAGAATTAGCCCGCATTATGCTACGTTGATAGCAGGTAGCATTTGATGCGTCTCAAAGCGATCACATGTATGTTGAACTAGATGTGAAATGACAGAGTCAGCGGCGTTACTAAACAGCCGCCATCTTAAAGCAGTACAACGCTAAGCGCTAATAAAGAGCGCTAAGCGCTAATAAATAAGATTAACGTTACTGTCACTAGCTCACGTAACATTAGCCCTGCGGAGGGCTAGGTTTCTATTAATTATGACCACAGGCGATGCGTGGCTAACGTGTCTTACATACAGGCTTTAACATCACATAGCGTTGTGGAGTGATGAGGGTGTAAAATAAAAACTTAATAATGCTAACTATCAATTCTAGCTCAGTGGTCATTGCTGGATAAAACACCAAGTAGCAATGGTCCCTAATGTGCTCCAATACAGCCAGCATGTATCATACATTTATTTTGAACACTGCAAAAACTCAAAATCCTATCAGGACTTATAGTTTAGACTAACTTAAAACTTAACTAGAACTTAAAAATGGCTTGACACATGGAAATTCAATTGAAACGTGGGAAAAAAACTGTTAAGTGATGTGTGTTATTAAGCGTAATGGCATTTTTAGGTTAAAAAGATGAAATGTCTTGTTTTCTCATGTATATTTATATTTTCTCTTCACCTAAAAATGTTTTATCCGATTACTCGATTAATCGATCGAATTTTCAGTCGATTACTCGATTACTAAAATATTCGATAGCTGCAGCCCTAATATGTTGACTGACAACTAGTTGAATGACACCTCTTTTATATCTTTAGGGGGTCTGTATAACTTTAACCGGCACTGATTAAACTTTGAGGAGTAGGGGTGTGACGAAATATCGAAATGGTGATATAACGTGATGCTTCTCACGCCAAAAGGTTATCGATACGCTCATGCCAAGAATCGAGATATTGTTTTAAAGAGGTGTCAATATTTTAAAAAAAAAATTTTTTTTAATCAAACCAAAATCATCCACCATGATTGTGTCCCAGTTAACTCTATGGCTGCCATTGACGCGCTCGTCGCCCAATTCATTAAGACTAGGAAGGACGAATGAACGTTCATTCAAAACCAGAGCATTCACAGTCACCATTTCCGATTTTCGGGGAATTTACAGGTCACCTTTTTTTCACTTTGGGGCATTTACAGGTCACTTCCTGTTGAGTTTGAATCACTGCCTATTCAGTTGGGAGATTCATGGATCACTTCCTGTTCTGTAACCCAAAATCAACAGGAAGTGATACATAAAATCCCCCTCAACCAACAGGAAGTGACTGAAAATCAACCTCAAATGGCCCAAAATTACCTCGTTGCCTGGCATTGGCTGCCACTGATGGCCATAGAAGTGGGAGGTGCCCGTTTGAAGTGGGAGGGGTTCATTTGCTGCCACCCTCCCAGTTCAAATGGATTGGACGTCCAAAATCCGTCTAAACATGATAAATATACAACAGAAGGATGAAGATGGCTTGTTTTTCTTTTTATTAATTTTTAGTACAATGATTTCCTGACCAATATCGATAATTGTTGTATCGTCATATTCTGAGATCATCGTTATCGTGAGCTTTGTATCGCAAATCGTCTTGTATTGTGAGGTTCCCACCACTATTGAGGATGCTACAAATGTACTGACTGCTTTACGGCATACGTCACTTCACTCTTTCCTCATTCATTATAAAGACGAAAGTCGATGCGAACGCTTTCCCGCGAATGCTGGAAAGATGGCAGAGCAACAAAAGAGACAAAAAAATGTGTCTGAGGAGGAAAAAAAAGAGAGGCTACTATATCAGAATATAGAGAATAAACATTGGCCCAGGTTTCACTCGCTGGCGTGACGCCCCCGCAACCGAACTCGTCACTGGTTGCTAACAGTCATATGCTGTTGTTTAGCCACAACTGGATTCATTACCTTATTACTATTCGTAATTCATACAGCCACTGGAAACAAATGTTGTTTAATTCATTTACAGGTGTTACACGAAATTTCCGGGTTCGCGGTGAGTCAGTAACAGGCACACTTTTGCAAAATAGACAATGTTCATATATGACAATTGCAGAATTAATCATGTTTATTGATTACAATAACACATAAAAGCAAGCAATACAGACATCAAATCAAGTGTAACACGTGATAACAATAACGCTAGATCTAGATTGTCACTTCTAATATCCCTGCGCTACCGTCTAAGCACAAATATTCCTCTAATAATGCAAAGAACTCTTACCGTGACAAAAGGGCGGAGAGGCAGATGCCCCGATCAGAGTCAGAAGAGGAATAAAGCCAAGCGATTCGTCATCCGTTGGCGGACTCTGACGGGGTGGAGAATGCTCCTGGCTTTATAACAGTACATCTCGTGAGCACGAAGGTGGCCGGCCTCTAAGCTCAGAAGATTAACCATTTTGCCCATATTCCCTCCCCGCTATGGTATGAGATTTCCTCCCAGTTGAGGTTTGTTGTGTTACAGGGGCGCCAGTATGTTGAGATTGCAAAACATGTAATCTCGTGAGATTCCCTCCCAACTGTGGAACCCAGACGCCAGGATGGTGTGAAGAACAATAAGTGGCGGAGTAAACAAGGAGAAGTTGTTACAATCAAGGTCACAGAGGCAATAATACATCACAAAGGCATAATGTGCTTCACTTAAGGCATAATGTGCTAATTCACTTCGGGTCACATAATATTTTCCCCCATCAACAGGCGACCTGGAGATTTTTTATCCATTGATGATTTTACGACACTGCTCGGATGTGTGCTGGTCCTCATTGGAAATGCAGTGCTTGTCCTCGTGTGGAACGTAGTCTTCCTTAAGGCAAAACACTACCACTTTTGTCCACCGGCGTCGCTATAATCGACCAAAACTGAAAAATTACCAAGTGTTTCTTTAAATCTTTTGTAGGTTTTTTTTTTCTGGTATCGACGTAAAATTGGTTTTAATTTTTTTCCCATTATGGTCTCAAAAAGTCTTAAATTTGGCATGTAGAACCCTGCAGAGACCCTGTGTAGTATGCATACCAGTCCAATAGTTGGCGATGTGAGCAACATTGTCTGTGAATGTGTGAAATGCAAAATTGAACTGAGCTCTGCTAATGTAAATATGTGAAATGCAAAAATGATTCATGAAACAAAAGCTTTACGATCTGACCAAGCAGGAAATTAAAATTAATTATCGCGAACATTTCTCTGTCAAGTAGTTTAGGGCATTCAGGCACCACTGGGTTTCTTCCAAGACTGTTGGTGTGAACAGTAATGTCAGCCATTAACACATTTGACATGAGGAAGGGAAAGCTTCCCAAACTTGAGTCTGTTTTTTTTTTTTTTTTTTTTTTTTTTTTTGTCATCTGGAAAAAATAATGTACTCACATATGTTCTGTTACTGTTACCAGTGAAGTATTAATTTTTTCTTAAACCTTTTGGATAATATTCCTCACCATACTTCTTCCTAAAGTATACAGTTGGCATTTGGCCACGAGGAGGAATGGGAAAAACGTTCACAACAGCCTCACTGTCTGATTCTTCCCTCCCATTCTAGCATTCTGCTGAAAAGCACTATTTACTTAGTCTTTATTAAAGGTCTCTAAACGTACAACCCAGAACTCGTATAAAGGGCCAACTCATAAAGAGGCCCTCTGCTCTCTTGTATTGCACGTCAAGGAGAAAGTCAATTAGCAAAGTGACCTGCTGTTTTTTTCTTTTGTGATACTGTTTATTTTAAACATTGACCAACATATGCAATTATAAAGGTTTTCGTGCTGTGAATTGGAATGAGTTTATCACTAGTAAACGTCCATTCGTTCATTCGCTGCCACCCTCCCAGTTCAAACGGATTGGACGTCTATGGCTGTCAGTGGCTGCTAATGCCAGGCACTGTGTTCTTGTTGGGGGCATTTCATGTCACTTCCTGTTGATTTCCGGTTACTGAAAAGGAAGTGACTCAAGAATGTGCCCAAATGAATAGGAAGAGACTCAAAATTAACCTGTAAATGCCCACCACCAGTCAAAACGAATAGCGTGCTGCACTTAGCACGTCATCTTTGCTCATTATTATTCATGAAGCTAGCAACTGTTGCTAGGGGGGGGTCAAACTCACCCGTGTCACTCATGCTAGACGCATGTAAATAGTGTAGGAACGAGATATCTACTGAGCTAAACCTACTAATTATGTCTGAAAATGATGTCCCGGTGCCAAATTTACTGTTAAAGATGTGGAAAAACATAAATGTTCAATTCAAGAGATGGCTTGAGTGTAGACGGGTGAAAAGCCAATCTGATCCAGAGGTAGATTTTAATCAACACCATTTTTTTACAACTAACATTGCCCTGCGCCACTGAGAATGAACTTCTCCTGTTTCAAAGAGCTATCCTTTACCGCCATACAGCCTACAAATTTACTGCACTTGATAAATTTAAATGGACTAGACAAGGAATTAACTTGAAATATGCTGTGTTGTTATAACAGCATAATTTAAGCTAATTCCTTATCTAGTCCACTTAAATGCAAATGAAATATGCTTTATTCACTGAAGTAGGGCTGCAGCTATCGATTATTTTAGTAGTCGATTAATCGATGTACTAGTTCGAATAATCGAGTAATCTGATAAGGAACATAAAATATTAAAATTCCTGCGTTTACTCTCAATCGGTATTAAAAAAATAAATAAATGATCTAAGTACAGCAAAAGAGCAATTGGCTAACTCACATAGCAAACGTATGCTAGCTTAAATGCTATAAATGCTAAAGTTTTTTTGTTTTTTTTGTAACAATGCTCTTAACAAATGGTTCATACACATTCCCACAAAAAATGGCTAGATATACCTATAAACTAAATTACGAATGCATTAAAAAAATTTAGCTCAAACAAAAACCTGGCTTATGCTGGTCTCAACAGGGAGCAGCTGGATTCAGCTATGTGAAATGAGTAATGTCATATTGACTATTGCCACTAGAGGGCAGGGTATCCACCCAAATCAATAAAACTAAATGCAAACACTTTCAAAACAAACCATTAAAACGGCACTTAAACGAATACTCAGAGCAGCAAAATTTTATTTGAATCTTTTTTTTTCTAATCAAATTACTCGAGTTAATCGATCAATCGTTGCAGCACTACACTGAAGTTTTATGTATAACCATCAAATTTGTGATTACTGAAATGTACAGTGCTACACTATACCTTATTCTGATGTTATTGAACATGAGGTTGTTGTAAAAGTGTATATTAAGAGGGCCGATTTATTAATACTCCGGATTTGTTGTTTGATAGAACAAATATTCAAACATCAAAATAGTGTAACATCGCCTACTGTAATGTATATGACAATCATTTACACTACATCATCAAACGATATCTTCGAACACTTTTATTTTCTTCTGTGTCAGTAACATTGAAAGGTGACATCATATAGAAATCCAACAAAATTATTCATGCGTTCAGAACAGTATTTGCCAAGTCCACCACGTTCCTTTTTGACGTTGGAGTGTTTGCGAATGGTCGTGGTGTTGGTGATTTACTCTTGCGCCTGACAATTCGTTCAATCTGCAACAATAAACGAAAATTCTCAACAAATAAATGAAAAACATTGTTCATAAATATCACGATTGATGTGTGAGGCAATTTGACTGTTGGCAACACAAGTCAGAACAACAGTGGCAGTCAGATACCAATTTTCAGGTCATTCACTGTCAGACAGAAGCAGCACGGCAAAACGCCAAGCTAAACAATAAGTAAAAATATCAAAATGGCTTACCTATTTCAGGCAGGCTATGCCAGGCAATGGATCAAGATTGTCATCTGTTGGACCATGGCCCCCATCAAAATGTTCACTACATATGAAGTTGAATGGCTACACTTTGCTGGCATTAAATTGGTATTTTCGACGTCCGCACAAGTTCATCCATCATTCACATTTATCCTTCTGAGTTCTTGAATGGTCGTAAAGTCTAGAGTCGTTTCTACAAGTTCCATAGCAGCAGTGTTTACTCGGCATGTTATTTTTTTGAGAGAAAACCATCACAAAACAAGATGTATTTGCATGGGTCGTCTGCGAGTATGCTTCTATGTTGACCCGCTTCCGGTTTACGATGGTGATGTCACGCTGCCTTGCGGTCTAAAAATGGTATTCGTGCGGTACGCTATTGGATGTCTAGCACCGTTAATGGCAGCCAGTGAGCTAACGTATTCTCATGGATGATTTTGGTAAAAACGTGACACCTTTTTATGACAATATCTATATTCTTGGTAGGAGCATATCGATAACCTACAAAGTATAGTGATATAGCCCATTTTCTGATATATTGTGACACTCCTTGTGTATTTTTTCAGCTCGTGCACTCATTTGACCAAAACTGCTAGTCGAGTTTGTCGAAGTACAGACTCGGAATTCAAAGTGGCAGCTTTAAACCAACGTGGCCTTCTTCCTCTTTCTTTTTGGACAGTACTACTTGAGACGTTTTGCTTCATCCTGCTACTATAAACATGTCCACCAATTTTCATTCCAATTGGTGATTCTGGTTTTGGGGGATCATTTTTTTAAATTTTGCATGAGACTCTATTGAGTGATTGTTTGAACAAAATTTTCCGTATGTTCCATGATTTCATCAATTACAGATTTTTTTTAATATATATATTTTGAGGCTATCCAAAAAGAAGAATAACAAACCCAATCATTCTAGCTCTACTCATAGCGCCGACGCATTGCTCTCGGATTATATGGACTGCCACAAAGTGGCAGGTCATGTTTAAAAGAAGTACATCCACTTACTTAAGGGGCTCAGCTTTAAACAACCCTTGTTTAGGGCCTCTTAAAAGCCTTTTGTGAGGCATGAACGACATGTTACCCATGCTAAGAGCTTTGTCGAAACAGTCTGCGAGTGCAGAGGTCTGATGGCTATCGCGGTGAACTTTGAACCCTAACCTTATGGTTAGCGCTTGACCCTTCAGTAAAAATGTAACTGTACGGAATTCACAACACAGGGTTTTTAACTGGGTTAAATGCTGATCAAGTTTGTTTTTTGAATCGACTTCCACAGTTTGTTTTCCGCCTGAAGAAAGCTAGCGTCTCTAGAGAGCTTTTGAGAATGTGGGAAGATCTTGCATATATAGTGTGTTTGCAGCTGGCTTAGTCTACTCATCGCAAAAAAAAAAAAAAAATAGGGGTGAGAGGTTTGCTCTGTTTTTCACATGATCAGGTGACTCCACAGAGTTTGCGGACATGTGAATCCGGTTAGCGGGGGATGACATTTCACAGGCCTTAAGTTTACAATTCGCTGTGCGTTCTCCCATTTCAGTCATAGGAGTCATAGACATGATAAGATCGGTGGGAATGCGGATTTATAAGCAAAGCTATATAAATGTCACTGAGATGTCAAAATACATTCTGGTCACTCTCCTATGTATTGTACATGTTCGATTTTATCGTCGGGACATGTAAATCTATTTTTGGACTAGCTGTCATCAAAGTGAAAATTTTGTATTTTAATTTTTTTGAATTCAGCGGCTAAAGCTAGTTTCTTTATACATTTACAAGTAATGTCTCAAAAATGTGATCCTAAATCGTAAAAACGAGGGACACTAAGCAACAGCTTGAACCTGGTAAAACTTGCAATTTAAAGCACTCCCAGATTGCACAGACTGCAAAACATTTTTGTTTTCATCAGTGTGTGTGGGCGGAACATGTTGGCTCAGCATTCTGTTGAATTTTTGTTTACTCAGTTCCACACAAACGTCTTGTTTAATGAATTTGAGAAAATTACAGGCAGAAAATGAAATCCTTAAAGTCTTATAAAGTAAAAAAAATGCCACTTTGTGATTGAATTTTAGACCAGGGGTCCCCATCCGTCGAGCCGCAGACCGGTACCATTCCATGGCGCATTTGCTACCGGGCCGCACAGAAATAATAATGAAATTTAAATGAAATTGACTTTCCCATATATATATATATATATAAGTTGTAAAGCAATAAAACTGCAACAAAAATGAATGAACAAAAAAATATATTTTTATAATGGGTCAAAATTATTTTTCGAACAGATCATGTGACTAGCACCTTAGACGGTCATTTGCTTTGCATATAATTTTCAACAACAACAAAAAATAAAAAAATTAGCAGAGGGCAATTTTATTTTTCAAATGTTTTTTTTCTTTGATTGAAAATATATATATTTTTTTTTGATTGAAGCAATTTTTTGAGGGATTGAATGATTTAGACACAATTGCCGTACCCATAATATGGCCCAAATACAAAAAGGATTGCTTCAATTAAAGACTTTTTCGATGAAAAATTAAGTGTTCAAATGCAAATTTTTCAATCTCAAATATTTTTTCGCAATTAAAAACGATTTCTACGATTGAAATTTTTCTTTTTTTGATTGATTTTTCTTTTTGATTTTTTTTTTTTTAAGCAACTTATCTTTTTGATTGAATAATAAAGACAAAAACGTCCAAGCTAAAATCTGGCCCAAACACAAATCAATATTACGTCAATTAAAAAAATTGCTTCAATCAAAAAAACGACTCCAATCAGAAAAAAAAAAAAAGTAAATAAATAAAAATTAAAAAAAGGCTTTCACATGCATTTTTTTGTTTCAAATTTATTTTTGCATTCTTTTTTTATTTATTTATTTATTTTTTTTTTTTTAATTGAAGTGACTTTTTTGGATTGAAAATATATATTTTGATTGAAGCAACTTTTTTTTTTTTTTTTATTGACGCAATTTTTTTTAATTGAATAATAAAGACACAAATCTACCTCCATGTGGCTCCGCCCAGGGGATAAAATTTTTGACTGGAATAACTACATTGGCACGACACCAGCGGGCGTACCAAATTCAATGGATGACGATCTTGGTGAAAAATATTGCCTAAGCAGCCTGATTTAGAATTCCCCTCAAGAATGATGGGAAACAAAAAATGCTCATTGTCAACTTATTTCTATAAATATTCTTGTAAGTTAATTTTATTGCTGACACTGTGTTTCGGGGTCATCAACATGTTGTGCCCCCCCTGCCCCAAAAGTCAAACTCTGCCTATGCTTCCTGTTCTGTAACGCAAAATAAACAGGAAGTGACCCATAAAATACCACAAAATCAACAGGAAGTAACTGAAAATCAACAGGTAAATGACCTTAAATGGCCCAAAATTACACATTGCCTGGCATTGGCTGCCACTGACGGCCATAGACGTCCAATCCGTTTGAGGTGGGAGGGATGGCAGCGAATGAACGAATGTTCATTCGCTGCCACCCTCCCACTTCAAACGGATTGGACGTCTACTAGTGATGAACTAATTCCAATTCACAGCAGAAGCTTGTTTTTCTGCTTATTAGTTTTTTGTAGAATATCCTCAAATGATTTCCTGACCAGTGTATCGATAATCGTTGTATCGCTATATCGTCAGATCATCGTTATCGTGAGCTTTGTATCGTATCGTGAAGTACCAAGAGGTCCCCACTCCTAGAGTATTCTGCTTTTACTAAAACCAGAAACATTTCTCTTCCTGATAATGTCATCAGAACAGGAGACCTTCCACGAAAAACCTTTTTGCGCCAACAATGTTGAATAAAGGCCAAAGAGTCGTTTGCACAGCTATTCTATTTTCCGCAGTTTGCAGAGGAACACGTCCTGATCACACACGTTCATGACAGATGCATTATCAGAGCTATTCTGGGCCAAAACTTCCAGACAGTCTGTCTACATAACCACATTGTGCGTGTGTTTACTATGAATGGCTGCATGCACCACTTAAAAAGAAAAAACACTAATGTAGAGCACGCACATTTAGATGATCAATTACCTGTTAGTTGTCCTGTACTTTTTCTCATAAACACTTTATATTTTGCTATACAGGTCTTGGCAATGGTTTCCCGTAAACTCATAACATTTGTTTTATACGGCACTTAAAATATTTATACGTGAACCTCTGGCGACTGGTTGGTTCACCAACCACAAACCCCAATGGAAAGAACCAGAAACAATGTTTACCCCCCTCAAAAAAAGCATCACTTTGATGGCATAGTAATACATTGGCAAAAGTTTCCACTAGGGAAGATTTGAACAATATGTGACTAGAAAAAGTTTGTCTTTTTTACTGTAGTAAACTGTGAAAATGAAACATACTAATATAGAAGCAACTATTAATTGACTAGCGTTTGTTTCATGGAGGCTTTTATTTTCTATTAACAGTTTGCGATAGATGACAGAGCTCCATACTAACATTTTTTTTTTTTTTTTACTAGATGCACAGTGGCCCCTCAAGTAGGCATGTGCCGGTATGAGATTTTGACGGTACGATAACCGTGAGCAAAAATACCGCGGTTTCACGGTATCACGGTATTGCAATTATAGCTCCAAAATTTTGAGATGTATGGGTTTAAAAAAAAAAAAAAAAATAAATAAATAAATAAAAAAATCCATTGAACAGGTTTTTTTCCCAGAGCATATTTGCAAATTGGAACATGAATATAATGTGAAAATAAATTAATGTGAAAATAAATAAATTAACAAAAAATAACAACTATTTGATATAAAATTAAAATAAATAGAACCTAGACTATACCCACAGCCACAGCTCAAGTTGCTCAATATTAGAGCAAGAACAAAATAATTGCTATAAAAAAGTAAAAACACTTCTAAATAAAATTAAAAATATATACTGTATGACTTTTTTTGAGGGGGAGAAGCTGAAGTTTCGCCATTTTCAGCCACTGTGTCAACTTTCTTCTACATGATGTCATGCCTTTGTGTTAAAAAGAACAAAGAATTCATAAGTTAATAAGTTAGTTAAAAATGTATAAGTTAGTTAAAATGTAGATATTGTTGAAGAAAGGTTTCATCTAAAACAAAAAGTGAGGAGTGAGACCTCTTTTCGCAATTAGCGATCTTTGACGCGATCCTTTCTTTTTTTTTTTTTTTCTCCCCCTTCATTCAAGCTTGTTTCTCACTCAGCGGCTGTGAGACATAAAACGTCGCGAAGCTGCTCTCCCAGCTTAGCCTAGGCTAACATTCGTCTTTGTAAGTTTTAGTTAGTTTGTATATTGAATTTGAAAGGAAAATGTATGTTTTGTTTTTGGCGACCTTTTTCATGGTGCTACTGCTATCCTGTTGAACTTACTCACATGTGGAAAAATACAATTGTATAACGTTTTAAATGTATTCATTTGTATATTTCACCACGATTTGAGAGCTCAATAAATTGAAGAAAAGTACGCCTTGTGTTTGGAGGGTTTGTTTTTGGGTTTGCTGGCTGTTTAGCAGAATAGAGTCACTAACACTCACAGCAACAAACAGGGGAAGGGTGAGGGCTGCCGCACCAAGCCACTTCGGCTGCATTTTGGCACATGAAAAATAGCGAATACCGTACTAAGGTATGACGGAAAATTTTAGTGGTTTTGAAACCGCGACGTTTTCACACCACGGTAAACCGTGAAACCGGTAACCGGCACATGTCTACCCTCAAGGTATACAGTCGTATGAAAACGACCAGGTTTTAAAACCGCAAAAATTTTCCGTCATAGCATCTGGAGGTGGGAATCTTTGGGCACCTAATGATTCGATTACGATTACGATTCAGAGACTCCGATTCGATTATAAATCAATTATTGATGCCCCCCTCCCCCCATTTAAAAAAAAAAAATGTTTTGTGTATTTGTTCCAAATTTGTTCAAAAATCCTCTCAGGCTAAATAAACCAAACTACTATTTTAGTATCAAGTTACCGGTTAAAAACGGTAAATAAAAAGTACTCAAGTCCCCATTCTGTATCGGCAGCTTTAAACTATTCAATTAATTTAATGTTGTGAATCAACCGTTAAAGTTGTTAAAACTGCGCATCCATAATTTTCCTCATGTCTACTTTCGACATGTGAAAGTTTTAAAAGTGTTTCATCATTTAAAGATAGATTCAAGTCAAGATTTTGCCGATTTAGGGGGTATTTTAGATAAAAAGTAATTAGGTTCTCTACAACAGAACCTTCTAGAGAAGTCCACTGCTTTAAGATAGCGCCTGTTTACTAGCGCGGGATAGTCTGTCATTTCACATCTAGTCTAGATATATGTGATATCTACCATAGCCGTATGTTGCCATATGTTTGTAGCAACTAGCAACTGGGTGCTGTTTGTAACGGCTGATGGCCGCAGTCAGGTATTATTGTTTTTTTTTTTACCTAGCGGCATTAGCTGCACATGATATTTACTCTCGGTCTGTTCCTCATTGCGTCCCGAAGACCGCACTGACTGTGTTTTATTTCTGCTTTACCTGGTATAATTCAATAATCGGAATTTGGATGTTTGTGAATCGTTCTCGAATCTTCCACAGCTGAATCGCGAACAATCTAAGAATTGGAAATTTTGCATGTCTCTAATAGCATCCCTAAGGTATTAGCTATTTTATATGTCCCAAAAATGCATGGAGAAATCCCTCGCTTGCAGATTAAAGGCTCAACCCTCCCTACCGGTTGTTGCTCAGTCTCGGTGTCAGCTGTGCTACACGATGGCTGGAGGAGGTGAAACTCCTGAACTTTTTCTCCCCACCGAAGAAAACGAAATCGCTGGTATGGGAATACTTCGGCTACAGAAAAGTTACAGACGGCCACGTCTTAGAGCAGGAGGGCCAACCAACATGTAAAACATGTTTGCGAAGGGGGGCTGCCGAGGAGGCATACTTCCAATATGATTTCGCATTTATACAAAATTAAAGGTTAGTAAACAATAGAGGTGGGAATCTTTGGGCACCTAATGATTCGATTACGATTCAGAGGCTCCGATTCGATTATAAACCGATTATTGATGTACAACCCCTCCCTGCTTTTAATGTTTTGTACATTAGTTCCAAAATTGTTAAAAAATCCTATTAGGCTAAACCCAACTAATATTTCAGTATCAAGTCAACAGTTAAAAACATTAAATAAAATACTCAATTCCCCATTCTGTATCAGCAGCTTTAAAGTAAATTCAATTAACTTAATGATGTAAACCAACCGTTAAAGTTGTATAAATTGCTCCCATTATTCCATAATTTCCCTTCCCTCTACTTTTGACATGTCAAAGTTTTAAAACTGTTTCATCATTTAAAGATAGATTCAAGATTTTGCCGATTTAAGAGTATTTTAGATAAAAAGTTAATTAGTTTCGCTACACAGGTCCTTCTAGAGAAGTCTACTGCTTTAAGATGCTGGCTGTTTACAACGCGGCAACGACGAAACGGCAAGTCTGTCATTTCGCATCTAGTTCTCTTTATACTTTCTAACGCCACCGTTGTTTGTCATTTAGCATCTAGTTCTGAATATATGTGATATCTACTATAGCTGTATGTGGCCGTATGTTTGTAGCAACTAGCAACTGGGCGTTGTTTGAACCAGCTGTCGGCCGCAGTCAGGTTTTATTTTTTGTTTGTTTGTTTTTTTTTATCTAGCGGGAAGAGTTGAACATGATATTTGGTCTCGGTTCGTTCCTCATTGCGTCCGAAGACCGCGCTGACTGTGTTTTAGTTCTGCTTTACCTGGTATAATTCAATAATCGGAATTTGGATGTTTGTAAATCGTTCTCGAATCTTCCACAGCTGAATCGCGAATAATCTAAGAATTGGACATTTCGCAGGCCTCTAGTAAACACTGTCATGAACGTTTCCCACCAGTTACAAGAGTTATTAACTCCAGTGTGTTTAGTGTGCCTAGCGGTGGTAAAACGTGGTGTTTATTTCCTCTCTGGCAACTGTCCGTGTTGAGAGAGTGTGTGTATACTGTAAACATGATACAAGTCATACGCATGTGCTTTTTATGGAAAATAATTCAATTACTTTTGTTCTGATGGTAATAATGTTTAGCTGTGGCTGCAGTTTTAGATTTACCTAAAGGACTGCATTTATTTTAATCAGAATATTTTGTTATTGTTCGAATTTTATTTTAACTTAACATTATACTTATATTCCAATTTGCTATTGTTTTGAAAAATAAAAATTTAAAAAAATTATTTTTTTTGTTTTTTAAACCCGATATCTCAAAGTAAGACATTTTAGAGCTGTAATTGCAATACGGTGAAACCGTGATATTTTGGCTTAAGGCTATCATACCGTCAGAATATCGTACCGGCACTTGCCTACTGTCACCTGACACTAAAAACAATCGGCAACGGATTTATTGATCGACAAATCACCTGCGAGGACACTGGCCAACCCGGAAATTGACATTCACACGTCATACTTTGTCAACATGGAGGATCAGATCATTTTAGCACTGTGCGGCTAGCACATACTTCATGATACCTTTTGGCAGGATTTCTGGGACGTAAATAAAAAAGCAGCAGTAAGGGAGGTTGTTGCCGCTTTGGCAAAAAAAAAAAAAAAAAGCCCTCCAGATTCATATCTAGACGAGCGATGACGCACAGGCAGAGGGTGTTGCATGTTGCTGCCCCTTGCTGCTGAAGTCTCTTCACGCCCCGTGTGTTGGCTTTCAGTTCAACGGCGATGACTTTCGCATTTCGCCATCTCTCATCGCCACCCGCGTGTCGAGCCCTTGATTCGGACTTAAGCCTGAGTTATGCTACCGCGTTGCAGTGCCGGCGCAGCGACTACAGCGTCATTCGACGGTTCTCCGGCCAGGTGACGCGTTGCTCTGTAATTCACCGCCAAGCCACTAGAGGGGTGTGGCGCATGTTTGTACGGTTTTGGGGCATGCTTGTTGACTTCCTCTTGTCTAGTTTAACGGAGAAAAAACAAACTATGCAATAGTCATGCACGATGATACATTTTTCAACCAATATCGATAACCGATAATTTCCTCGATAATTTCCTGCCCCTTCCACCCGATAACCGATAATGTCACGCCGATAATTCTATTCAAATATGTATGTAAAATTTTAAAGTATGCAAAGAGCAAATGTTACTGTGCAAAAATGTAATTTAGTGCTATTTTTTTCCACATCAAATGTGAACAAGTAGTAACTTCCAACAACCGAACAATGGCAATGACGTTGTGTAATGGCTAGCTTTTGGCAACAATTACTTAGAGAGTAAACTCCCAAGTTGCACAAAAATGCCGTTAAAAGTAAGCCATTCCTAACATATATCACCTTACTACACTGCAAAAACACCTCCTTAAAACTAGCAGAATTGGACAAAACTGTTGATTGCGCACATTTGGAGGCTAAATCAAGTATATAATTATCGGATTGCATTATCGGTTGAATTTCGTTTTATCTGGATTATCTGTGTGACGTCATAATTGCCATTATCGGCCGATACTTATCGGTGACCGATATTATCGTGCATCTCTACAATGCAAGATGGAACACTTGAATGTGTTCCTCTGGGGAACCCCGTCTGGAAGCGATGCCTTTTTGAACATGAAATTGGCCATTTTTACACAAAAATTCTGTTCATTTACGTATGACTTGAACCATTCAAGAGCGACACCTTGACACCCACACTGTGCTCAAGACGAGAAATTCACAGAATTTTACAACTATTGATGAATTGCCAAAGATGGGTAAAGTACTTCAGTCTAAAAGTAAACAAAAATACATTTCAATTATACACATTCTACATACGTACAGTATGTGTCACAAGTTTTGTTGCGCTACAGTTCAATTCAATTCAATTTTATTTGTATAGCCATGGATCACAACAAGGTTGTCTCAAAGGGCTTTGCAGAGGCAATATGATACACAATCAGAAACAGCAAATGAAACATCAAAGATGAATAAATAAATTAAAGTCCTGGGTATACCCCATCCTTAGACCATCCATGTCGGCAAGGAAAAACTCCAAAAACTCCAGAGTCTTTGGGAGAAAATGAGAAACCTTGGGGAGTACCACAGTCAGGAGAGATCCACTCCCAGGACGGATAGACAGAAAGCCCCAGGCCTGGGGTTACAGTCCGTAAAGATGCAGTGGAGTAAAGGAACAAGAAGAGGTCCGTCTAGCCAGATGAGACGGGGGTAGCAACGAGGACGTCCATCCAGCCAGGGGTCCGGACAGTCAGGAGGCTGCAGCTAAAAAATAGCCCCTCCCCTCTGGGGAAAGGGGACACCGGGTGACTAGTGATGAAGGGACTAGACAACTAGATATTAACATTGGAAAATAGAAATAAAGTGAGACAAGTGGTAGGTAGAGTGAGAAAAAGGAGATAGAAGTCAGTGGCTGTACTTCCCCCAGCATTGTAGCTTCTAGTGCAGCTTAGACTAAACTGTGAGTCTACTCCGACTTCAACTAGCCTGACCATAAGCTTTGTTGAATTGGAACGTTTTTAATCTAATCTTAAATGTGCAGACTGTCACGGCTTCTTTAATATTAGCTGGAAGTTGATTCCATAAAAAGGTCTTGGTGGCTAAAGGCTCTAGCTCCGACAGTACTTTTAGAAACCCTGGGAACTACCAGTAGACCTGCATTCTGAGAGCGGAGTGTTCTGTTGGAACCGAGTCTGATCACTTGGTTCCATTTGTGTCGTTGACCTTGTGGTGATCTTTGAACATGTTGGCAAACGAAGACTTTCCAATATGATTAGCCCTCCCAAAGGGTGCAAAAGTGACAAGCGAGCAGGTGTGAGCATCTGCCAATGTCACAATGCAGACCGCAAACACTGTAGCGAATCAACACATCAGCACATGCTTTGAGTCGCTACCGCTCAGAAAGATGTGCTCATTACTCTGATTACTCTGGAGAATTATCTTTTATAAATAGGAACTGATTTTCTTTTTCATGCTTTATTCAGTATTCGCTGACGCCTGGAGGGGTCTTGCGACCTTAAGTGTGGTCATAATTGCCTCTGAGTCCTACATATCTCCGAGCAGCACATGTACAGAGACGACTGCAGGTGTTTGGACCAAACAGTCGCCATGGAAACTGTAGGATGTTTAAACAACAACTGTTTGGATTGCTTTTTAAAAATACAGGATGTTTTTCCTCGTGTTGATTAAACTGGCATGTGTATTTTTCTCCATTAGCCCTCAATAGCAATTTTTAATTTTAAACCACTACTCCCTGTCCAAGGTTTTATCACGTTGTGGAGGGCTCAGACAAAGGATTTGCAACCTTGAGCTCATTACACGATAGTCTCATGAATGTCTTGTTTTGGTTGAAAATTTTTGTGTAGAAAAGTTAATCAATCCTTTGATTGAAACCGAAAATACCAATTAACCTTGAATATTTCCTCATGTTTTGACTACAGATCCACGTTGCATTACAATAGCATCTCTGATTGGAAATATTAGGACAAAAAGTGAAATCCAAGACATGACAGTTGGTGTATATTTAACATAACACTCCAAATTTACATATGACCCGTCTGTTTCCGGAGCGCTCGCAGGCATTACATATGTAAATGCTCTACACTTGTAAGCTCCCCTTTCATAAGTGGAACTTTGGCCTTGCCAAGCAAAAAAAAAAAGAAGACCGTGATCGAGCACATTCTAGGCATTTCCCCCTTAAAGCCTTGTTTCCAGACTGCAGTCCCAACTGGAGGGAGTAATCCTCTTTTTCCAGGGGAAGATGCTGTCAAAGAGTGCTGACAGTGTTCCTCGAGACGCAAACTCCGTAAATCACGAGATGTAACCTGGAAGTCCAAACTGAACTGAAATGTTTGCATATCACTACAGTTCAGCTCATGTCAGAAGCAGTGTTGTTATTAGCGGCATTAGAATATAACGGTGTTACTAACGGCGTTATTTTTTTCAGTAATGAGTAATCTAATTACCGTATTGGCCCGAATATAAGATGGCCCTGATTATAAGACGACCCCCTCTTTTTCAAGACTCAAGTTTAAAAAATACTTTTTGAACACCAAATTAATTTTATAAAGAAAATAATTGCAGTACATCTGAAACAAATGATTATAACAATATATTTGAGAGAAAAAGCATGTCATTTTGCCTCATTCAAATCTTGATATCTGAACATTTAAATATGTACATGAAGTGCAATCACATTCGTAAATGAATGGCTTCTGGTTTTTGAAACGTAAATAAACCAATCTATTGTGTTAAACAACAAAATTGCAAAAACTGGATTAACCATCAAAGTGAAGTCTAACTGTAGTCTTGAAACAAATCTGAATAAGGAAAAACATTGCAATAAAATAATGCAGCCTGGTTAAACTTGAGAGTAGCTGAGATCTGTTATGACTAGGGCTGCAGCTATCCATTAGTAGTTGATTAATCGATGAACTAGTTAGTTTGAATAATCGAGTAATCGGATATGGAACATAAAAAATTAAAATACCCCTGCTGAGCCTCAAACGGTATAAAAATAAATAAATAAATAAGGATCTAAGTACAACAAAAGAACAATTGGCTAATTTACATAGCTAAAGTCCGCTAGCTTAAATGCTATAAAACGCTAACTTAATTTTTTTTTTTTTACAATGCTCTCAACAAATGGTTCAGGCAATATACCTATAAACTAAAATACAAATGGATTAAAAAACATGAGCTCAAACGAAAACTTAGCTTACGTTGGTCTTAACAGGGAGCAGCTGGATTCAGCCATGTGAAATGAGGCAAACCAAACACTTTCAAAATAAACCATTAGAATGCCACTTCAATTAAACGAATACTCGAAGCAACAAAATTCGAATAATTTTTTCTAATCGAATACTCGAGTTACTCGATTAATCCTTGCAGCACTAGTCATGACAGAACTGCGCTTCAGTGATATCTGGCACCATCTAGTGTCGTGAATGGGTATAATGTCTAGACCGAGAATGTAAGGTGACCCCTGCTTTTTCAGTCTTATTTCAATGCAAAAAACACCATCTTATTTTCGGGCCAATACGGTAATTACTTTTCTCATCTTGGCAACGCCGTTACCGTTACTGAGGCGGAAAAGGCGTGCATTACTATGTTAGTTGAATGACGCGCGAAAAGTCTGAGAGACTCGCGGAGATGAGAGAGCAGAGCAGGAGTGGGGAGGAGGCAACGGAGTTGTGACGCTGTTGGAAACGCGATGCTAGGTGGCTCGAATAAAACCTGACTGTAGCCGATAGTCTACAAACTACGCCCACATGATGCTACGGTAGATATCACATATTATAGAACTAGATGCAAAGGACAGACAAGGCGGCATTAACAACATATATAAAGAACTAGATGCGTTAGTAAACAGCCGCCATCTTAAAGCAGTAGACGTCTCAGGAAGGCTCTGTTGTAGAGAACCTTCCTAGCGAACCTAGGTAACTTTTTATCTAAAAGGCTCCTAAATCTCAAAATCTTGACTTAAATCTATCTTTAAATGATGAAACAGTTTTAAAACTTACACATGTCGAAAGGAGACAGAAGGGAACTAATGCAATAACAGGAGCAATTTTAACAACTTTAACGGATTCACAACATTAAATGACTTCCACCCATAGCAAAGGTTACTATCTAGTTATCGCAATATCCGCAATACCCCTGTGTCTAGTTAAGTTTAGGGCAAAGAATTGGGCTAGAGCCAATTGTCCCAAAAACCCTTTAAACTTGACATTGTGTGACCTATTATTACAGTACCTTGCAAAAGTATTCGGCCCCCTTGAACCTTGCAACCTTTCGCTACATTTCAGGCTTCAAACATAAAGATATAAAATTTAAATTTTTTGTCAAGAATCAAAAACAAGTGGGACACAATCGTGAAGTGGAACAAAATTTATTGGATAATTTAAACTTTTTTAACAAATAAAAAACTGAAAAGTAGGGCGTGCAATATTATTCGGCCCCCTTGCGTTAATACTTTGTAGCGCCACCTTTTGCTCCAATTACAGCTGCAAGTCGCTTGGGGTATGTTTCTATCAGTTTTGCACATCGAGAGACTGACATTCTTGCCCTTTCTTCCTTGCAAAACAGCTCGAGCTCAGTGAGGTTGGATGGAGAGTGTTTGTGAACAGCAGTCTTCAGCTCTTTCCACAGATTCTCGATTGGATTCAGGTCTGGACTTTGACTTGGCCATTCTAACACCTGGATACGTTTATTTTTGAACCATTCCGTTGTAGATTTGGCTTTATGTTTTGGATCATTGTCCTGTTGGAAGATAAATCTCCGTCCCAGTCTCAGGTCTTGTGCAGATACCAACAGGTTTTCTTCCAGAATGTTCCTGTATTTGGCTACATCCATCTTCCCATCAATTTTAACCATCTTCCCTGTCCCTGCTGAAGAAAAGCAGGCCCAAACCATGATGCTGCCACCACCATGTTTGACAGTGGGGATGGTGTGTTCAGGGTGATGAGCTGTGTTGCTTTTACGCCAAACATATTGTTTTGCATTGTGGCCAAAAAGTTCAATTTTGGTTTCATCTGACCAGAGCACCTTCTTCCACATGTTTGGTGTGTCTCCCAGGTGGCTTGTGGCAAACTTTAAACGAGACTTTTAATGGATATCTTTGAGAAATGGCTTTCTTCTTGCCACTCTTCCATAAAGGCCAGATTTGTGCAGTGTACGACTGATTGTTGTCCTATGGACAGACTCTCCCACCTCAGCTGTAGATCTCTGCAGTTCATCCAGAGTGATCATGGGCCTCTTGGCTGCATCTCTGATCAGTTTTCTCCTTGTTTGAGAAGAAAGTTTGGAAGGATGGCTGGGTCTTGGTAGATTTGCAGTGGTCTGATGCTCCTTCCATTTCAATATGATGGCTTGCACAGTGCTCCTTGAGATGTTTAAAGCTTGGGAAATCTTTTTGTATCCAAATCCGGCTTTAAACTTCTCCACAACAGTATCTCGGACCTGCCTGGTGTGTTCCTTGGTTTTCATAATGCTCTCTGCATTTTAAACAGAACCCTGAGACTATCACAGAGCAGGTGCATTTATACGGAGACTTGATTACACACAGGTGGATTCTATTTATCATCATTGGTCATTTAGGACAACACTGGATCATTCAGAGATCCTCATTGAACTTCTGGAGTGAGTTTGCTGCACTGAAAGTAAAGGGGCCGAATAATATTGCACGCCCCACTTCTCAGTTTTTTATTTGTTAAAAAAGTTTAAATTATCCAATAAATGTTGTTCCACTTCACGATTGTGTCCCACTTGTTGTTGATTCTTGATAAAAAAATTAAATTTCATATCTTTATGTTTGAAGCCTGAAATGTGGCGAAAGGTTGTAAGATTCAAGGGGGCCAAATACTTTTGCAAGGCACTGTATTATTATTTATTTATTTAAAAAAAAAATTTTTTTTTTTTTAGAACATTTTTTTTTAGAACATTTTTTTTTGACCAGTTACTTTGCCAAGTAACTAACTACTCTTACATTCAGGTAACTGAGTTACTAATGCAATTACTTTTTGGGAGAAGTAATTTGTAACTGTCATTAATTTCTTTTTTAAAGTAAGATTAACAACACTGGTCAGAAGGCCTTTCTGTGTCTTTACACCTTCAACGTCCTATCCATTTCGACTCTCCCAGTCGAAATGGATTGGCCGTCTATCGCCGTCAATGGCATCCAGCGATTTAAACCGGGACATTTATGACATCCGTGCGTGCGATCCCGACAGAGTGCAATTATAATTACTCTGTCTGCAAAGCGCTGTCAGCTGGCTGCAAGGCACGCCGGCACTCAACACCTCCTCCCTTAAGCTTAATTGGCCCCTTTCCAAAGTATGAGGGCGGGGCTTCCATGAAACCTTTGATCTGACAGACCACACCGGTGTCGACGTCGCTACGCTATCGCTTTTATCGTTGACGTTCCAGGCAGGGGATTAAGCTGTGCGGAACCTGCTGAGTGTCTGCCTGCCTTGTCTGCCCGCCTCCCCTCTGGCTCTGCATACCTTGATGTGAACTCTAATTATGACGCAGTTACCGCATTCCTACAACACGCCTATGCACAGCGAAATTTCACATGCTGACTAAGTCAGCATTCCATGTGTAATTTTGGTCTTCTGAGACTCTTGAATTCTGTTTAGAAACGGCGACTATCAATGTTGACTGTGTCAACTACTGCTATCCATTGTTAGCATTAAGCTAGAAGATCATTCTCGAGGCAAAAAAATAGGGCTGTCAAATGATTAAAATTTTTAATCGAGTTAATTACAGCTTAAAAATTAATTAATCGTAATTAATCACAATTCAAACCATCTCTAAAATATGCCACATTTTTCTGTAAATTATTGTTGGAATGGGAAGATAAGACACAAGACGGATATATACATTCAGCATACGGTACATAAGTACTGTCTTTGTTTATTGTAACAATAAATCAACAAGATGGGATTAACATTATTAACATTCTGTTAAAGCGATCCATGGATAGACAGACTTGTAGTTCTTAAAAGATAAATGTTAGTACAAGTTATAGAAATTTTATATTAAAACCCCTCTTAATGTTTTCGTTTTAATAAAATTTGTAAAATTTTCAATCAAAAAATAAACTAGTAGCTCGTCATTGTTGATGTCAGTAATTACACAATGCTCATGTGGTGCTGAAACCCATAAAATCAGTTGCATCCAAGCGCCATCAGAGGGCGACAAAACACCGAAAAACAAAAGTAACAAGTGAACATTACACTGTCATGTCATTTTAATCTGTTTGAGCGGGGTATGTGCGTTAAATGCGTCAAATATTTTAACGTGATTAATTTTTAAAAATTACCGCCCGTTAACGCGATAATTTTGACAGCCCTAAAAAAATATGCAATTTAGGCCTGAACGATGTTGAAAAAAACTATCGTTGTAATTTTTTTTTTTTTTTGGGTTTATCATATTTTGTGATAATTATGTTGCGATATTAAACGATGAGAATTTTCACCAGATAACTTGAATAGCTCTGTTTGGGGTAGGCCTGAACGATATTGGAAAAAATTAACATTGCGATATACAGTGGTACCTCGACATAAAATCACTTCGATGTGATCTGTTCGAAATCCAACTTGAAATTTGACTTGTCGTTGGTTTCTACTTCCAATGAAATGCTTGAAATACGACGATTTATGACAGCGCCAGACACAAGACGGACACACGATTTTCTTGTGAGAGAAATATACATGGGTTCCAAGAATGTTAAAGCAGGTGGTGAAAAAGGGAAAATGAGGCTTACCATTGAAATGAAAACGGAAACGAAAACATCAACAGGGATTTCAATATCAAATCATTTTAACTCGTTTAAACGTTTATATTTTAAGAAGTACAAGTCCTTATATCGGTGGATCCCTTTAACATAACACTTTCTAAGTTCTAGTAGCAAACATAACTAGAACTGCAATTTCTGGAGAAATTACTCTGGGTCTTTGCTGTGTGGAGATGCAGATCGTGGCCCCACCCAGGTTGGTTTGGGGACATTTCGGGGACAATATCAGGTCACTTCCTGTTGATCTGGGAACATTTGGGGGGCGTGGCCTGGTCATATCAGGTCATTTGGGGGCGTGGCTTGGTTATATCAGGTCATTTGGGGACCTTTGGGGGCCATGTCAGATAGATATCTGGTCATTTCCTTGATTTGGCGACATTGGTTTTTCTGCCATTGAAAATAAATGGGGAAAAAATTTGGACGTCCATGGCCATCAATGGCATCGACTTACGTAGTAGTCAATGAAATCCAAGTAGATCGGCATCAATAGAATGGACATACATGCCCGTCAATGGCATTAAACAAACTAAATGTCATTGAAAATGTATTGGAAATTTGGACGTCCATGGCCGTCAATGGCAGTGCCCTCCATAAGCGCTAATGGAATCGGGGACATTTGGGGGACACGTCCTATTAATATCTGGTGATTTCCTGTTGATTTGGGGGAGATTGGATTTTTTGCCATTGAAAATGAATGGGGGAAAAATGTGGCCGTCAATGGCATCGACATCCATATGCGTCAATGAAATCCAAGTACATTGGCATCAATAGAAATGACATACATGGCCTTCAATGGCATCCATCTAAATTGGCTTCAATGCAAAGTTAATGCCATTGGAAATGAATGAGAAATTTGGACATCCATGGCCGTCAATGGCATTAACTTACATATGCCTCAACGGAATCCGAGTACATTGGCATCAGTAGATCCGACATACATGGCCGTCAATGGCATCAATTCAAGGTAAATTTCATCGGAAATTCCATTGGAAGTGAATGGGGAAATTTGAACGTTGCATCCCATTTAATGGGAACGTTTTTGGCAAATTTCCGGGGAACCGTAAATTTTTTCCAAATTCTGTATACAACTTTTATGCCCCTCATCGTCCTGGAATTTTTGATGTCCAAAATTCATAAATTATAGGACTAGATACATTTTGAATTTTTTTTTTTTTTTTCAAAAGAATTGGCGTTTACGGGCAAACGGAAAAATTTTCGGGGTCGTTCGAAAAATTCCTTGCGTCACATGAAAATTCCGGTCGTTTCGATATTCGAACGATGCCGATCAGTCAAACGATTCAGGCTGTGCGGCGCGCTGAAGAAATCCCTTTCCAAAAAAACAAACAAAAAAAACAGAATAACACTATCTGGGCCTTTTTTCAAATACCCAGATAATGAAACAACAACATCTTTTTTTGTGGCGTTAAGAAACTGCACGGTGAAGCTAACCGACGTACTGTCGTTCCACCGCTGTCATGGTCAAACACACCATTAGCCGATCCACCTCGATACCAACAGCAGGGAAGGCTAAAGTTCAGCGCGCTAATTGCTGCTTTTTGACCGAGCTGCATGCTACACTTAATTGTTCCATTCATTAAACGTTAATTGCTTCATGCAGTGACAGAAGAGCTGCATGTGCTAAGCCTACAGAAGAAAAAAAATAGAATACAAGATCAGGAAGGGCGGCGGGGGTTTGGAGTCCCCGCGGCTTCTGCCAAGACACGTCTGGTCAAGCTGCACTGTTATTAAGCTCTTATGAACTTGGACGTGCTATGTAGTGCTGGTTCTAGAAGACCAGGCCCAAGGAGATAGATAACTCCCTATGACTATATATAGATACTGCGCTTTCCAGCTTCCATCTAAGGTCATGATCTTTATTGGCTGAGAATCTCCCTTCTCGCGCTTGACTCGGTCGTCCCTCCGTCATCCACAAGGAACCCGCAATTGTCATGTCAGCAGACTTTCTTGTTCCAAACCAGGCCTTGTTTACTTTAATAGCACCTCGCCATTTTGCCTCAGGATTTAGATCACTGAGAGGGGAAAATATTGTGTTGTCTCTTGTGGTACCGCTATTTGTTTCCAGGATCTATCACCATTTGTTTTAACGTTGCATGCTTCCGGTCAGGCGTGTGTGGGTGGGGTCGCTAATATTTCATAACAAATTTGTGTGTATTTGCAGCCTGTTTTAGTCTCTTATCCCGAGTTGCAAGAATCAAATTTCACAGTCAACTGACATGCCACCTATAATTCACTGCGTGTCATTCCAATTTTTGAACATTTCCGTCTGACCTGATGTGACACTGACTTATAAAACAGCCTCAGTGACAAAAAAATTCTAATACTTTAAGAAGATTACGCCCAAATTATTCATTCTTACATGCGGAAACATTTGAACAATAGAAGGTTATTATGAGTATTAAATATGAATGTTTGTTGCAATGGCATAATTTGAATGCTCAGTCAAAGAAAAGTTTTCAGTAGGTAAAGCAGGGGTATAAAACTCAGGTTTGCGGCAGACCACATTGTAGTTTTTTTTCCTTCTGCCCACTAGGGCTGCTATTATCAATCTCCACATCACCAGATACGGCTGTTTTTTTTAAATGAACCAACTTCCTAATACCGTAATTTTCGGACTATAAGCAGTTACTTTTTCCCCTTATTTTGAATCCTCCAGCTAATAGTCCAGTGCGGCTTATTTGTTGATTTATTTGGCTTGATAGGTAATACTTTATTCGACAGAGGCGTCATAAGACCGTCATAATTATGACATCCCACTATTATGGGCATTACTGAATGCTTATGACAGATGTCTAATGACAACTTCCCCATTACCAACAACAATGTACCGTCATCCTCGGCAGCACGCTCTCCTTCCGCTCCCATACCAACGACATCACCAGATCAGTCTACTTCCACCTTCACAATTTTTCTTGCCTCCTCCCTTCTCTCACCCGCCATACCGCTTCCACTCTTGTCTGTAGTCTAGTCACTTCCCGGCTCGATTACTGTAACTCACTGCTCTTTGGTCTCCCAAATAAGTCCCTCCAGAAAATGCAGCTCCTCCCAAAACTCAGCAGCACGCCTCATCACTCGGACCCCCACCCCGCACCAAATTACCCCCATCCTCCATCAACTTCAATTACAAGATCCTTATAATTACCTCTAAAGCAGTCCATGGCCTGGCCCCTCTCTACCTATGCAATCTCCTGTGTATTAACTGTCCCCCCAGTTCACTTCGCTCCTCCTCCATCCTCCCCCTCTCGGTCCCCCGTGTCCATCTCGCCACCTTTGGTTCCAGAGCTTTTTGTCACTGTGCCCCCCAGCTCTGGAACTTCCTACCCCTCGATCTTCGCAATATATCTACCCTCTCACTTTTCAAAACCAGATTCAAAACACACCTGTTTACCCTTTCTTACCCAACATGATCCTTATCTCGGTTTTATCCTGACCTCTTAAACTTTTTATTTACTCTTATCCTACTTTTATTCTAATTTTATGATTGTTTTGTTATTGTATTGTATTTGTATTATCATTATTAATAAGTTTCATACTGCAAGTTATGTCAATAATTCTATTTATATCCAGCTCAGATCTTATGGCGCCACTGTAAAATAAAGTGTTACAAAATACCATAACTTGCAATTAATTAAACAAGTGGAACAGTAACTGAAGAAATAATTAGCAAAGAACAAGAATTTTAATTATTATTTACATCTGTAGCACCGCAATGCATGCTAGGAGGCATGTTGGATGACGACAGTTTGACAGCAGGTGGCAGCAGAGGTTGACTGTCTACCCCAAAAGGGCAGTGATGGCCAAATGAAGCTTCTTGAAGAAATGAAGCTTCTTAATACCGTAATTTTCGGACAATAAGACGCAACTTTTTCCCCTCATTTTCGATCCTGCGGCTTATAGCCCAGTGCGTCTTATTTGTTGATTTATTTGGCTTAATAGGTAACACTTTATTTGACAGCGGCGTCATAAGACCATCATAATTATGACATAACACTATCACGGGCATTACTGAATGCCTATGACAGATGTCAATAAATGTCATCCGGCAAATAATGTCACTAACTCCATTTATATCCAGCTCAGATCTTTTACATCCATTCAAAAGTGAGACAATTTGCCGGATGACACTAAATGACATCTGTTATAAGTATTCATTAATGCTCTTGACAGTTTCATGTCATAATAATGATTGTCTTATGACAGTCTTATGGCACCACTGTCAAATTGTTACCAAATACTATAACTTGCAATTAATGAAACAACTGGAACAGTAACTGATGAAATAATTAGCAAAGAACAAGAATTTTGATTGTTATTTACATCTGTAGCACCGCACTGCATGCCAGGAGGCATGTTGGATGACGACAGTGTTGACAGCAGGTGGCAGCAAAGGTTGACTACATACCCCAAGAGGGCAGTGATGGCCAAATTAAGCTTCTTGAAGAAATGAAGCTTTTTAATACCGTAATTTTCGGACAATAAGCCGCAACTTTTTCCCCTCATTTTGAATCCTCCGGCTTATCTGTTAATTTATTTGGCTTAATAGGTAACACTTTATTTGACAACGGTGTCGTAAGACCATTATAATTATGACATGACACTACCATGGGCTTTACAGAATGCTTATGACAGATGTCAATAAGTGTCATCCGACAAATAATGTCGCTAACTCCATTTATATCCAGCTCGGATCTTTTACATCCATTCAAAAATGAGACAATTTGCCGGATGACACTAAATGACATCTGTTATAAGCTTTCCTTAATGCTCTTGACAGTGTCATGTCATAATCATGATTTGTCTTATGTATGGATGGGAATTGATAAGATTTTTACGATTCCGATTCCATTATTGATATTGCTTAACGATTCGATTCTTTATCGATTCTCTTATCGATTGTAATTTAGGGAAAAAGAAGAACAAACGTTTTCATTGGCATTGAGTTTGTTTAATCAGAAGTCACAACCATACAAACTCACATCAAGGTCAAAAGAGGCCCAAAGCCTCAATATTAACTGTGGCAATAAGTGGCAAATGCACAAGAATGTGTAACATTTTACTGAAACATTTTTCTAATAGAAATTTAAAAAAAGATATTGGCATATAGGTCGTTGGTCTGCCGTTGGCAATGTGTGTTAAACTTGCAGGGGTCCCCAAACTTTTTCCAGTGAGGGCCACATAACTGTTCCCTTCTCTGATGAGGGGCCGGGGTCAGTTTGTAACAGAAAAAGTGTGATGATTGCAGGAGGGCCTATATGTAAAAAATTGTTTTTCAGAAAGCCACAATCAAATAACCCTTTCTGGATATTTCACGGAACAAAAGTAAATAAAATAAAAATAGCAATATAATAATAATTAATAATAATAACACTATTAATCAAATAGATAATAACCAAATGACCCTCTCTGAGTTCATCACAGAAAAAGGCCAGAAAATAAATAACGCTATTGAGAAAAAAAAAAAAAATTCAAAATGCTCTCTGGTATTGTTCAGGGGGCCGTGCCGGGCCGGGCCGTATCCGGCCCGCGGGCCATAGTTTGGGGACCCCTGTTAAAGTGTATTGTTTACCAGTATATTGAAATGCATGCCTTTTAGTTTTTATGGTGTTTACACGCTCAAGTGGGGGCG
This sequence comes from Corythoichthys intestinalis, assembly GCF_030265065.1. NCBI lineage: Eukaryota > Metazoa > Chordata > Actinopteri > Syngnathiformes > Syngnathidae > Corythoichthys > Corythoichthys intestinalis. Next base: position 14,562,202 of record NC_080413.1, on the reverse strand, counting down.
CCCTTGCGCTTCCTCACGCAAAGAAGAACGCGCTCACGTGAAGAAGAGCGCGCTTACACGTGAAGAAGAAATGCCGCATCCAAGCGAGTGAGCGAGTTAGTGAGAGAGGGAAGCACTGCTACGACCCTACGTTCTTTGTCAATGTTTGTAAAATATTTACAGAGGCAACGCCTGTATGTATCATCTTTTGTGTTGTTGTTGTGTGTTTCCACTCGCGATCGGACACTTAAATCCAGTTGTGTAGTGGTTTGAACGATGTGCTAATGCTAGCGAACACATGCTAACCATTTTGTTATTACTGAATTAGCAGCTAATCATCGCTGATTTACGTTGATGCAAACCTGTTTGTTATTGGGGACGAAATTGATTTGTTTCATTTCTATTTTTAGTTTCACTCTTCAAGTGATGGTTGAACAAAGTCAGCAAATTATACCAGCGTCTTTATCATCATTTCGGAGTTTAGCTAGCTGTATAGCTGTCTCGGTGAGGATAGTGCAGTCTATTCCCTCCCGATGCAGTCATCTCCACCTTCCCTCCCGATGCAGTTATCGCCACCTTGCAATGATTGCAAGTCGTTTTGTTGTAATTTTTCCTCGTGAAGTGAAGACACACTTTTGAGCGTTTGAACCTACGTGCTGTCATTGTTATGTTTACAGTTGCAATGCTCGTGCTAAACCATCGTAACCTTTCATTTTCACCCTCTTTCCTGGTGAAGTGTAGCCAAACATTGGAGGGGGTGGTTCTTGGCGCCATGCTAGTTTGATGCGTCTGGACAACAAGACAGTCACGATGCAATATGCGTCTTCAGGACTCGTTAAAGGGATCGTTAAGGCTTTTTCATTGTGATGTCGAGGCCTCAAAACACTAGGAACCTGTTCGGAATTGGAATCGGATTTCGATTCCCACTCCTAGTCTTATGACAGTCTTATGGTGCCATTGTCAAATAAAGTGTTACCAAATACCATAGGTCGAAATGAATGAAACAACTGGACTAGTAACTGAAGAAATAATTAGCACAGAACATGAATTTTATATATTTACATCTGTAGCGCCGCAATGCATCCTAGGAGGCATGTTGGATGACGACAGTGTTGACAGCAGGTGGCAGTAGAAGTTGACTGTCTCCCCCAAGAGGGCAGTGATGGCAAAATGAAGCTTCATGAAGAAATTAAGCTTTGCATCCAATTGGTTCAAAGCTTTATGGTGGTTCATTTGGTCATATGACAGTCTTATGACGCCGCTGTCAAATGAAGTGTTACCGGTTAATGTCTTTAGTGGAAATGTCCCAAATGACCCGTTTATAGTCCAGTGCGGCTTATCTATGAACAAATGCCTTTTTTGTGACAAATTTGGTGAGTGAGGGCTCATAGTCAGGTGCGCCTTTATAGTCTGAAAATTATGGTAGTTGATGAACTGTTCAGAGACATTTTTTATCTGAAAGTTTTCCCAAAATTGTGAGCCTCTCAATCGCAACTATTGTCGTATACATTTGTAGTTGTCATTTGTATTATTTTCCTAATTATAAAGAAATTCAAAGGGAAAAAATATATTTTAAATATTCTGTTAATTAAAAAAAAAACGTGAACATTATTTTAAAATTATTTCAAACAATTCATAAAAAAAGAAAAACCCAATATTCTCAGATTTCTGTAGTCCACAATCTTTCACTGACTACAAACATTTGAATTAAAATTTCACTTCAGCGAAATAAAACATGAGGTCGATGCATATGATTTACTTTCCGGGCCACACAAAATGATATGATGGGCCAAATCTGGCCCTTAGGCTGCAAGTTTGAGATGAGACCTGAAGGCAGATTAACTCATTCGCTGCCGGACTCTCCCAGTTCAAATGGATTGGTCGTCTGTCACCGTCAATAGCAGTAAATGAGCTAATGGAAATTTTCCTCCGTTGGCGTGGTATTTCCTGTTAATCTGCTAAATCTCATCTTTTCCTGTACGAATCCGGGTGTATAAATCCGCAGCGGCGCACAAAAGCTCGAAACAATAAACTGGCTTACTGACAGCTCGCCGTCCGGAGCTGAGCGAGCGAGACCAGGCGGGGGTCATGCATCTGGAATTTTTGTCCGCGCTCCGCTAAACATCCTCGCCCAGTTTCACCTCATTCTCGCTCGCTCACGCACTGGAAAGACAGGCTGAAAAACAAACAAACAGACTGGCAGGCCTGTCCAGCCAAGCAGATAGAGGCAGAATACTAGAGGTAGATTGACAGAGGTACATTTGAGTAAAGATAAAACCTCATCTGCATGCACGATGGAGTTTTGCCAAGCAATTACTCTTACTGTATATACTCCCCAGCATTTAAATGATGAATAATTAATACGTGGCTCATTAGATCGTAAGTCGGTTCATAAAGCATGTGTGGAGGATTGCTGAGTTTAGCCAGTGAAGAGTGAAAAATGCAGATTAAATGTCGTACCTATCGGCTTTTAAAAAATACAGCACCTTTAGTTATTAAGACGGTACCACCATAAAATAGGGAGAGCAAAGTCAACCCCAGAATATCATGGCTTTTAATATTCTCCACGTAACAGACTGCAGTTGATGAACGCTATGTCTGTAAAAAGTGGCTTTTTTTTCCCACCTACTTTCGTTTTCCTATTTAAAGCTAAACAGAAAATGAATCTGCTTTTGATGATATTATGAATGTAAGGATTCTGCCTGAGGGGAATTCTACATTGCCATGATAGGTCTGTGAAGTTTAACACCTGTCACATTCTTCCCGCTCTATTTCGTTGACAGCATTTGTCACTTTCCCATAAGTGAAAAGGCACATTTAGATAAGTGTTTAGCATATTGGCGTTCATTAGCACCCGCTGATGTGTTGCTTTTTCCCCCCCGCAAGGGGTCATTTTTAACTCTGCCGTTGACGATGATAGACGTCCAATTTTGTGGCTCTTTTCTACTGTGAATTTAAATGAGTTTGTCACAGACTAGCATGTGCCGGTATGAGATTCTGACGTTATGATAACCTTAAGCCAAAATATCATGGTCTCACGTTATTACAATTACAGCTCTTAAGTGTGTTTGAGGTATCTGGGTTTAAAAAAAAAAAAAAAAAAATCAATCGAACAGGATTTTTATTTTTCAAAGCATATTAGCAATTTGGAACATAAGTATCATGTTAAATCAAAAATAAATAACTGAAATATTCTGAATAAAATTTAAATAAATGCAGTCCTTTAGTTGAGCCTAAACTCACAGCCACAGCTCAACATTTTTACCATCAGAACAAAAATAATTGAATTATTTTCCATAAAAAGCACATGTGTATGACTTGTATCATGTTTACATTATACACACACACTCTTTCGCAACACAGACAGTTGCCAGAGAGTAAAAAAAAACACATTTTACCACTGCTAGACACACTAAACACGCTGGAGTTAACTCTCGTAGCTGTTGGGAAACGTTCATGACAGTGTTTACTAACCTTTAATTTTGTATAAATGCGAAATCATATTAGAGGTATTGCCTCCTCGGCAGCCACCCTCCACAGACTTGTTTTACTTGTCGGTTTGCCCTTCTCCTCTAAGCCACGGTCGTCTGTAACTTTTCTGTAGTCGAAGTATTTCCATACCAGCGATTTAGTTTTCTTCATTTGGGGAGGGAGGTTTCAGGAGTCTCACCTCCTCCAGCCATCGTGTAGCACAGCTGACTCACTTACACTGAGCAACAACCAGTGGGGGAGGGTTGAGCCCTGCATTCTCCCTGCATTTTGGGGACATATATAATAGCTAATACCGTAGGGACGGAATGACGAACATTTTTTGCAGTTTTGAAAACGAGACGTTTTCATAACACGGTATGCCTCGAAACCGGTAATCACCACATGTCTATCACAGACGTCCAATCCATTTGAAGTAGGAGGTCTGTTAGCGAATGAACGAATGTTAACTATTATTATTAAACGTCTATAACTATCAATATCGGCCAATGAGTTAAAAATGCTTACCTCAAATCATGTACCTGCTTGCTTCAATGCCTGCCTATGAAAATGATAAACCTCCAATTTATTTAAGACTGGCTGTGAATGCTCATTTTCCATTGCTGTTGGCGATCATTTGCTGAAATCCTTTCTCAGTCAAAATGGATTGGACATCTAGTGCTGTCAATGACAGCCAATGAGTTAATGTCAGTGTTTTTGGCAGCCCTTTTAATTTTTGTCTTAGTCTTTTGGACAAGGTACTTATTTGTTTTAGTCATATTTTAGTCCTCAAAATTTGTTTTTCCTAGTCGAGTTTTTGTTGAGACTACTTAGTTTAGTTTTAGTCTACGTCTACTAAAAATGTTTTCGTCAGTAAAATAAAAACATTTTACTCCATAAATAGATAAGTAAAGGTTTCCAACTATTTCAGATGAACATTGACAGACGAGCACATATTGTAGTGTCAATCAGGACAACGCCAACTTGGTGATAATACATTATACACTGGGCAGGAAAGCAGTACATTATTTCAATGAATTATACCCACCTGGACGCGACAAACTGTGTGTAAAAACAAGTTGTCCGAGAGTTTGAGAGAACTCTCACACCTAGCATTAGCCTAATACAAACGTAAATGCTATGCTAACGCTACGAGTTGCATTTAGTGTGTGATGATCACTCAGCATAGAACTCTAAAGGCTAAAACAGCATTGTATATTCTCTGGCCAAGATAAGAAGAAAAATCCTACCATATGTGCAAGCTGCAGTGACTGGATACGATAAGTGGGAGTCAGGGGTGGGGCGCAGTTGCCTGGCATGGCCAGACTGTTCTCCCTGTATTTTTCAAACACTGTGAGAATAGTCTGGGACCCAGCTCCTTAATGGCCCCTCGAGCTGAACGAAATCATCCGTGCAATCAGATTCGATTATTTACGTGACGTGTTCTTAATGAGCAACGTCACTCTTGCGCGTCGGAAGTTGTCTCCACAACAATACGCATGGTGAACGGGAGAGCCGAGAATGTTCCAATCCGCAGTAAAATCAGTTTTAAATGACCAAAAACAGATCGACACAAGTCACTGACAACAGTCTGTCTCGCGCCAGCCATGTTGAATAAACTCCGTTCTCCGCTCGCGCTACAGTTTCTTGTCGTTTTAACAACGTCACGTCCGCCCGTCGCTGATTGGTCCACTCCGCTGTCTGTTTGCTGTGGCTTGCTCCACAATTGATCTGCGGGACGGTTGCCAGACTAAATCGCTGCAACAGTGGTGAGTCTGGAGTTCCAGGCTAGGGTACATCACAAGTGACACAACCAGACACTGCTACGATGCAGGTTAACTAGACATAAAATGTCACACATTGTGAACATGTGACAAAAACGTTTGTATGTTTTGGCCTCCCATAACACGTTGTTAGCTCGTTATCACCATTGTTGACGAAAACACAGGTTAAATGCTATTTCATTCATTCCAACCAGGTTTCTCAAAGAGAACAAGATCCCCCATTCAGTTCACGGTTTGAAAATACGCGGCTCAGAATCATTCAGACTCCATTGGCCCCTTGATAAATTGAGTGTGAGACCACTGATCTAAACAATTACGCTTTAGATATTGTGTTGGTTGTTCAAATATATGTATTTTGGCCACCAGAGGGCAGTATCATAGACAACATGGAGATGGTCGTAAGTTATGTTAGTGATCCCTCGTTTTTCGTGGTTAATGAGGAACACCCAAGCCCCCCGCGAAAATCCGCAAAGTAGAGGCGAGCTTATTTACAATAAAAAAAGTTTTTTTTGTTGTTTTTTCAATGTATTGATTCAGATTTAACAACATTGGAAAGAGATACATATCAGACATGTTTTTTTCCCAAGTATGATTAAAAAAATATGTATAAAAATTAGTGCTGTCAAAATTATCATGTTAATGGGCGTTAATTTTTTTTTTTTAATTAATCACGTTAAAATATCTGACGCAATTAACGCAGATGCCCCGCTCAAACACATTTAAATGACGGTACAGTGAAACGCTCACTTGTTAATTGTGTTTTATGGAGTTTTGCCGCCCTCTGCTGGCGCTTGGGTGCGACTGATTTTATAGGCTTCAGCACCCATGAGCATTGTGTAAGTAATTATTGACATCAACAATGGCGGGCTACTAGTTTATTTTTTGATTGAAAATTTTACAAATTTTATTAAAAAATTCTATAACTTGTACTAACATTTTTCTTTTAAGAACTACAAGTCTTTCTATCCATGGATCGCTTTAACAGAATGTTAATAATTTTAATGCCATCTTGGTGATTTATTGTTATAATAAACAAATACAGTCCTTATGTACCGTATGATGAATGTATATATCCATCTTGTGTCTTATTTTTCCATTCCAACAATAATTTACAGAAAAATATGGCATATTTTATAGATTGTTTGAATTGTGATTAATTACGATTAATTTTTAAGCTATATTTAACTCGATTAAAAATTTTAATCGTTTGACAGCCCTAATAAAAATTATTACATTTGTAGTGCTTAAAAACCATTTATTAAATTATTTAATAAATGGTTTTTAAGCACTACAAATGTAATAATTATGATATAAATTATATATAAAAGAAAACAATGATCTGTATTTTTTTAATCCGTGAGGGACTGAGGGTACGAAGTTTGAAGGGTGAAGTAGCGAGGGATCACTGTCATTTTTTGCAGAGGATAAAGGATACTGTATATGCCTGTGAGGGTTGTCTCTTTTTTTTCTTTTCCATTAAATCCATGTCCCTAATCGAAATCAATTGATTTCTTGTTAATCCGATTAAGGCGGAGGGCAATACAAACCCGTCATATCTCAAGCTAGGATGTCCTACTAGACTTTATCTGTTGTGCTGACGTTGCAATTTGCAACGCTCTGCATAAAACACAAGTGCTGATAAATGCCAGCTCTCCTGTTACGATGGCGTTCCCTCAATTTGCGAGATGTCTGTGAGAAACATTTTTTTTCATCGCACATCAGGGGGCAAAGCATGGGAAAGTTTGCAACTGAGCTTCCCCCAGGAAGACCGTATTGTGCCACAATTCTCAGTGATGGTCACTTTACTATGAGAACTCACTGTCAGCCCACAACAATGGCCCGCAGGACCTGAACTGCTTCTCCTTGTGTGCAGCGATCCCTGTCCACTCCATTTATGGAACAGTGGTGCTCAAAGCCCCCACTCGGGCCCTCCCTCAGCCTCGGTCGCCGCCGCATTCCTCAAACTGCACACGGTGACCTTAAATATGTACCAGCTAGTAAGCGTTCATCCCCTTCGAGTGCTCGAGGGTGAGCCGGAATAGCTGAGTCAGATTGGATTACCGCGCTAATATTTCCCCCAAGATGACAAAAGCCGTAACTCGCGCCATTAGCGACGAGGCCCAAAGCGGGAGTGTTGCGGCGTACGCCCTTTGCGAGTTGGAGGGTGGCGATTATACCAGGCGAGGCTTCTCTTTTGTCATGCAGGAATCCCACAGCAAACCTTTGTACGCATTGTGATGTAAAGTGGCTCTTCATATTTTTACACTGAACGCCTCTACTTGTGTGGAAGTAATTCAAGAAGAGAGTTTGAAATCCCTGCACGCCATGTGTACAAACCATCCCTTCCTGTCATTATTCGCTATTAATCACGATGTATTATGGCGAGTTCCTCTTTCAGCACATGTAGGGCAACTGCGAGCATTTCATCTTTGAAATATGTCTGTCTGGAAATCTGAACTGCATGCTGTTTTTGCTGATCATTACGTTTTTAAAAGCCGCATAACTCAAGGACTGTTGATTAGCATAATCCTAATCAGGATATTGTTAATGAACCTCTTCACTTTTCAGAAGACTGACGGCGGCTTTTGTTGTCTGTTGTAGGATGAAATGTTTTCGATGCACGAAAAGCAAAAATATCAGGCAATTGTTTAACTTTCTCTAATCGTGTTTTGTTTTTGTTTTTTTTTCAACAAAACTTGGATTTTTGAGGTCTTCCTTGAGTACACACAAAAATCTATTCATATATTGAGCGCACTGCTGCATTGCATCTGTATCTGTAATGATATGGCAAATGGATTGGAAGTCTAGTGTCATTAATGGCGGCTAATGACTTTAAAAAAAAAAAAATTGTGGGGCACCCCCAACAATTAGTTAATCACTCGGGCTGCGTCCAGACTGCATGCATAAACAGTGGTATGAAAAAGAATCTGAACCTTTTGGAATTTCTCACATTTCTGCATAAAATCACCATCAAATGTGAGCGTATCTTTGTCAAAATCACACAAATGAAAAAACAGTGTCTGCTTTAACTAAAACCACCCAAACATTTATAGGTTTTCATATTTCAATGAAGATAGTATGCAAACAATCACAGAAGGGGGAAAAATAAGTAAGTGAACCATCACGTTTAATATTTTGTGGCCCCCACCTTGGTAGCAATAACTTCAACCAGATGCTTCCTGTTGCTGTAGATCAGTCTGGCACATCGATCAGGACTAATCTTGGCCCATTCTTCTCTACAAAACTGCTGTATTTCAGTCAGATTCCTGTCTGGCATGAATCACTGTTTTTAAGTCATGCCACAGCATCTCAATGGGGTTCAAGTCTGGACTTTGACTTGGACACTCCAGAACGTGTATTTTGTTCTTCTGAAACCATTCTGAAGTGTATTTACTTCTGTGTTTTGGAGCATTGTCTTGTTGCAGCATCCATCCTCTTTTTAGCTTCAACTGTCTGACAGACGGCCTCAAGTTTTCTTGCAAAACATCCTGATAAACTTTTGAATTCATTATTTCATTAATGATTGCAAGTTGTCCAGGCCCTGAGGAAGCAAAACAGCCCCAAATCATGATGCTTCCTCCACCATGCTTCACGGTGGGGATGAGGTGTTAATGTTGGTGAGCTGTTCCACGTTTGTTCATGTGTGTTACTCCCAAACAATTCAACTTTGGTTTCATCAGTCCACAAAATATTTAGCCAAAACTTCTGTGGAGTGTCCAAGTCACTTTTTGGGAACATTAAACAAGCAACAATGTTTTTTTAGACAGCAGTGGCTTCCTCCGTGAAGTCCTCCCATGAACACCGTTCTTGGCCATAGTTTTACATATAGATGATGTGAGCACAGAGATATTGGACTGTGCCAGTGATTTCTGTAAATCTTTAGCAGACACTCTCTGGTTCTTTTTTTTACCTCTCTGAGTATTCTGCGCTGAACTCTTGGCGTCATCTTTGGTGGACGGCCACTTCTTGGGAGAGAAGCGACAGTGTAAAACTCTCTCCATTTGGAGACATCTTCTCTGACTGCCGATTGATGAACATCCAGACTTTAGAGATGGTTTTGTATCCTTTCCCAGCTTTATACAAATCAACAATCCTTGATCGCAGGTCTTCAGACAGCTCTTTTGACTGAGCCATTATGCACATCAGACAGTGCTTCTCATCAAGACAACTCTTGCCATGTGTGTGTTTTATAGTGGGCAGGGCAGCTTTAAACCACTCATCAGTGATTGGGCACACAACTGACTTAAATTGTGTGGTAAAAATTGGTTTCAATTGCTCTTAAGGTCTCCTTAGGCAGAGGGCTCACTTACTTATTTTTCCCCCTTCTGTCATTTTTTGCATGCTATCCTCATTAAAATATGAAAACCTGTAAATGTATGGGTGGTTTTAGTTAAAGCAGACACTGTTTTTACATCTGTGTGATTTTGACAAAGATCAGATCACATATGATGGTGATTTTATGCAGAAATGTGAGAAATTCCCAAAGGTTCAGATACTTCTTCATACCACTGCAGTATCTGATTCCAATCGGATTCCTCCTAAAATCTGATTTTCATGGCTGATTGTTCACACTACTTTTATCAAATATCCAAATCAGATCTGGGCCACATTATTGACACACCTGACAGGTCGCTATGGCAACGAAGGTGTCATCTAGCATAGAGTGATGTCATGGACAGTCAAATCACATCTGAGTTGTTCAGACTGAGAAGCATCTTCTCCATATCTGATGTGAAACTACCTCCTGTATGTAGTTTCAGTCCGTCTGAAAATCTGATTTCTGTGCTTTGTGACTGTTCAGACAACAAAGGAGCTATCCCAGCTTTCCCAGCTTTATACAAATCAACAATCCTTGATCGCAGGTCTTCAGACAGCTCTTTTGACTGAGCCATTATGCACATCAGACAATGCTTCTCATCAAGACAACTCTTGCCATGTGTGTGTTTTATAGTGGGCAGGGCAGCTTTAAACCACTCATCAGTGATTGGGCACACAACTGACTTAAATTGTGTGGTAAAAATTGGTTTCAATTGCTCTTAAGGTCTCCTTAGGCAGAGGGCTCACTTACTTATTTTTCCCCCTTCTGTCATTTTTTTCATGCTATCCTCATTAAAATATGAAAACCTGTAAATGTATGGGTGCTTTTAGTTAAAGCAGACACTGTTTTTACATCTGTGTGATTTTGACAAATATCAGATCACATATGATGGTGATTTTATGCAGAAATGTGAGAAATTCCCAAAGGTTCAGATACTTCTTCATACCACTGCAGTATCTGATTCCAATCGGATTCCTCCTAAAATCTGATTTTCATGGCTGATTTTTCACACTACTTTTATCAAATATCCAAATCAGATCTGGGCCACATTATTGACACACCTGACAGGTCGCTATGGCAACGAAGGTGTCATCTAGCATAGAGTGATGTCATGGACAGTCAAATCACATCTGAGTTGTTCAGACTGAGAAGCATCTTCTCCATATCTGATGTGAAACTACCTCCTTCAGACAACAAAGGAGCTATCCCTTTTCAGTCTGGATGGGCTGAAATTTAGATTTTAGCTGTCAGTCTGAGCAACGCCTAGTCGTTCATTTGAAGTGAGAGGGTGGCCCTGATCTGTAAAGTTTTGCTTTGAGGAGTCAAAAAATTGTATCGATGCAAGTTAGCAACACTAATTGAGATGGATCGCAAAAATAGAACTGTTTATTCCTAGACGTGTAGAACATACAGTAGAAGAAAGTTAGCAAACATTTTTTTATCCAAACTAGCAAACCTGTGATATGACTATATGAATCAATCTTGCTTAAAAATGCTACAGTCGTAGCTTTCTATCATCAGAAGTTGTCGTTAGCATTTAATTTAGGATTCTACCTTTAATCCTCAAAAAAAAATGGCTAGCTAGTTAGCTTGCAAGTTGAAATACAGACTTCAAGTCAAATTTACAGTATTGTCAGTGTAATTCCACTTCAACTATCTTGTGGCTGATAGTTGAACTACACACAAAATAAATGACAGGCTGCAAAATTTGAGTTACTGTACAAAAAATGATTTGCAATATGTGTGATTGTGAACCTTTAATCCATGATGATCTATCATTTTAACATTATTAAAATCTAAAATGTGTAAATCTGCGGTAAAAAATCCTTCTTTTAGGTGTTCCGCATGGTTCCATCCTTAGACCAGTTTTATTCACATTTGTAGATTAGGATTTAGCCTTCCAATGTTTACCGTATTTTATCCATGAAATGTTACATCAACCTTGCAAGGGATTACACATGGAAACTAGGTTATGCCTATAAACTCATTCTCAGTTTCTGCCTTAGTCAAAGTCTTCCTGTGTGGTTTTCTGTGGGAATTTTTCATCCCAAGGTGGGCTTTTATTGAACCGGAGAGTTAGCTTTTATTGAAATTCCAGTTGCTTCTGAAGATATTTAGAAGGGGTTGAGGTCAAGCCTCTTAAGGATTCAAAAGGGCCTTCCCAAAAACTGTTCCCACAACATTGGGAGCAGCAGTTGGCTCATATTCTTAACCACAATTTATAACAGAATTGTGTAACATAAAATATTTTGAATGAAAGGCCACTTTCCTCAGATTTTAAATAGGATTTTCTTTTCAAATCCAATAACCAAATAGTCGTAAATAGAAAATTGAGTTTTAATTTTAAAGCCATATCTCCATGTGCTGGTCTGTGCTAACGTTATTCATTTTTTAGTGTTTTCAGGGTCCTCATTTCTTTGTTTGCCTTTGTAGTCCCGTCCAATGAAACTTCCTGTCTTGATTCGCTGCAGCTCGAGACAGCCTTGGGAAGCAAAACCAGCGAAAGAATAACAAAGCTTTTGATTTTTTTTTTTTCTTTTTCACTCACGCGACACTCACTTTGATTTGTGTCATCCTGGAATTTTTCAACCCCCCGCCCCCACCCTGAATTTATCGCACCTACAGTCTGCTTCTGTGTTTACCATCGACAATACTTGCCCTCAGGCCAAAGAGAGAAAGAAAGAAATCAAAGTGTTTGAGGTCTTCATATTTGGCAACGCCACTTTTCTCTCCTGGCTTTTCCTTTCCTTGCTGACAAGAAGCATAAAACATTGATGTTGACGCCGCTCGCAGCCCCCTCCAGCCTCTGATCCACATTCACAGTCGGCTCATTATTGGATGTCACGTCTGCTACCTCTTGTTTCCAAACCTTGGGAGTGTGTATCTTTGTGTATTTTTTCCATTTTTTTTTTTGGGCTGGGGGGACTGGTGAAAAGGTTTCCAAGGAAACGTGTTGGCAAATTGTATTCCAGTGGACAAAAGAGCTAGTAAAAGGTGCTGCTGATGTTATCTGATGTAGGAATACGTTGGAAATATTAGCAAAGAGACTGTATGTGTAGAGGTTTAGGATGCCAGAGTATTCTATAAGCGCCCATTCTCAATACCGTCAAATAGCGAGCCCCCCGGAGGAATGCGTTACCATAGATGAAGACCCTCCGCAGTCAGTAATCCTAGAGGGTCTTGACGCTGGCATGCTGCGTTCAGGGAGCGCCGACTCAGCCAATTCTGGCCATAGCCTCGAGGCCCTCAGCTGCTAAACGGTTCCGAGCTGCACGTCGCGTATCCCTCGCGGCCGAGGGTCGAAGGTCGGATGGCGGCGTGCCAAGCTGCCGTTTCTAACCAAAAGTTCAAGATGTTAATCCGAGGCTCGTGTGTTGTTGTGCCCCTTCTACAGGCCAACTGCTAGCTTTTCATTTGCTACAAGTTGGCACAATGAGTGCCAATACTTATAGGTTGCTGTGTATCAGGGCCGGCCCAGGCCATTTGGGGGCCCTAAGCAAAATAATGCAAAGGGGCCCATATTTTTGGTCCACCATTTCGTCACAGTGTACTGTGAAACCCATATATGCAATCCAACCCATGCATCGATATTTTGTATATTAAGCAGATTTTGTTGCACTGCATACTTCAAACTTCTCACCCCAAATGATTGTCAGTACTGACAGTAGATAGCGCCAAACCTTTTTCTAAAAGAGGAAAAAAAGACGTTAAGGAAGAACTTTTATTTTTTTGAGCTTGTAATCAAGTATCAAAACTCAAAAAAGTCAAATAAAGAAAACTGTAGTAAACAAAATAGAATATAAATTAAACAATTGCCAGATTGGGGGCCTCCTAGTGGTCAGGAGCCCTAAGCAGCTGCATAATCTGCTTATAGGCTGGGCCGGCCCTGCTGTGCATGATTTAATGTTATAAAATGCTCCTTCTGATTTCGTTTTTCTTTGTCTTTTTGGGTTCACCTGATGACTGAAAATCACTGTTCACCTGAAGGTAAGAGAGATTTTGGGTTCTATCTATATGCTTTGGGAGGACAATGAAAAACACTCAGACACAAGATGACTGATGACGCGGCTGGTCTTTGTGAGAAAGTATGCAGACTACATGACAGTACTTTTAGTCATAGCTTACCTAACTTTTGGTCGGTTACACAACGTGTGGTAGGGCTGAGCGACATTGGAAAAAAACTGACGTTACGACTTTTTGTGGGTTTGCGATATATTGCGATATTAAAACTTGAAGAATTTGAATAATCCTGTTTGGGAAGACTTTGGTACAAAGTACAGTAATCCCTTGCTGCTTCACGCTTCAAACGCGCCCTCAGTCCATCGTGGTTTTTTTGTTCAGTTAAAAAAAGAAGAAAAAATACAGATGAGCTGTCCCGAGCTGATCGCATCGTCTCACGCTCGGTCCCTCCCTTTCCCTGCTCTTTGTTTGTCAGAGAGTGAACTGGAGTTGTAAACAAAGATTGGCAGACGGTTTAGCTTTGATCTTGCCAGGGACTCGACCTTCAAAGGGCTGCATGAGTCAATCATAATTAAACTTGTTAAACAGTTGCTGTGGCAACTTATTGTAAGTGAGCAACTGGAGCGAATTTGAGTGGACACTCAATTTAGCATTTATTAATGACAAACTTTTTTTCTTTAAATGAATTGGGCGTCTTTTTTTCTTGTTTAAAAATAATTCTGTGGGACAATATGTTTAAAACTTATATTAGTTGTTACATTTAAAGTGCTTAAAAACGATTTATTAATACATACATATATATATATATATATATATATATATATATATATATATATATATACAGGTAGTCCCTGGGTTATGACGTACTCGACTTACGCGATTTCGTCTTTACGACGCCAGAGTCTCGTTCGCCATTTTGTGTCCAGTCTTTTTAGTCGCACAAACAGTACCTAATTGAACTTCACAGTATGTTATTTTTAGCTTTATTAACATGACATCCTCACATTGTGTTTTTTTTAAGCTTTTTACTTCCTTCACTTTTGACAGTTTGCAAAGTTGTAAAACACGGCGTATCATGGCGTATTAAGACCCCAAACTATTTTTTATTTGTCCGTTTTACCCTGGAGACCCTCGTTTACAGACACCACACAACCGCTTTTGTTTCAACCCAGCTATAAAAAGATAACTAATTATATTTTTTATTCAAAATGTCTATTATTTCTAGCTTAGTCAATAATTGATGTCTAATATTTAGTTAAAAAAAAAAAAAAGACTATAACATTATTCACTCACATATTTTAAACTTTTAAACAAATTACATCGCAATGAAAAAAAGTGTCTATAAATACTTCAGATATCTACCTCATAACTATTGCTCAATTGTAATTTTAATTTTTTTTTTGTTAGTCTCATTTCCCCGATATGTTAGATGATAAATAATCGATCCAAACAAAGAAAAAAAATGTTTAAAGGGTAAATATTTGAAAAAGAAAATCTCAACCACTCCTTGATGACTGCGATTTCTGCATCGCGACCCTTGTTATATTACCATGTTTCACCTATAAAATCCCTAAAAAGTCCGGCTGTGGCCATTCACAGCTGTGTCTTGACACTCGGTGAGACATGCTACACAGTTTTGGATCAAAACAAGGTAAGTACGCGATAATATCTTGTTAAAATTATGGTGTCTTTAATTACGCTCTCTCATGCTCTAACTTCGAGTCAGGGTTTAAGCGTTTAGATTTTTTTTTTTTTTTAAATGCCCTCCTGTTCAAAAATTTTCTTTCCCCAGGAAATTTAGACAAAGCTTTCCAATGATGTATAACACATGCATATAGGACAATTTTGAAATTTGGCCAAATTGGGGGTCTCAGAGCGGAACTTTAAGTCCCCTTAGTGTTTTCCGTCATATATTAGCTGAAACAACTTACAGCCTTAAATGGGCCAAACCAGAGCGCAGCTATCCTTTATCCATGTGAGACATTTGAGTGCTCCTGTATGGGAATCATTATTAAATGACAGTCCAGCCAGACCCAACGCTCCCACCAGAGGGCAGTGTATCCCGCACCATTAAACAAAATACAATACTTTTGAACTTTTTGGAGAGATAATTGAATTTTTCAAGGGTTAATTCCGATTTATGCAGAAAATACGGGTTACGTCGTCAGGAACGGAACTCGTTCGTAACCCGGGATCTACCTGCATAATATTCTAGTATCTTCAAAGTAGCCACCATTTGCTCTGATTGCTTTTTTGCACACTCTTGCCATTCTGTTGATGAGCTTCAAGAGGGAGTCACCTAAAATGGTTTTTGACCTCACCGGTATGTTTTTTTAAGGGGTTAATTAGTGGAATTTATTGCTTTATTAATGGGGTTGGGACCTTCATTTGTGTTGCATTGAATGAGGTTTTGGTGTGTGTGTGTATAGGTGTAATTTTTATTTTACTTTTAAAATGAATTGATACATCAAAACACTTTCCTTTTTTTTATTTATTTTGTTTGTAATATGATAAGCAGCACAGAAAATGAATATAACACATAACATAGAATTTTATATAAAAGATATTTAAATGTTTAATTTACAGTAGTTCCTTAATAAGATAGTCTTCTTTAGCTCAGATTAATGTTAAAAACACTTTGATTGTTTTTCCTTTATTGACTTGGATTAAAAAAAGAAAAAAAACAATGAACAAATTCCCAAAGTAGAATTTTTTTGTTGTTGATTTTGTTGTTTCCATATTTTAACTACCCCACCTCCATCTTTGTGTAAATATGACAAACTATACTCCGAGCAGCTTTCTCTATTGTGTCAATCAGTGTCAAGAAACCTGCTGACTCGTGCAAATTTTGAATGAGGTAGATGGGACAAGGGTCATCCGGGAAGATTAGCACTCATTGGAATCCTATACGAAAGGTCATCCAGACAGTGCTGCATTCAAATCCACTGTTGACCTCGTCTATGATCTCAACATCATCCTCACACCTGACAATATTTCCTAATCACGCCAGCCATGTCCAGAAATGTTTTTACTCATGTGCTATTTGTATCACGTCTTCGTTTGTTGTGTAGGGTTTCTGTTATTACCATGTAATAACAGTGGTATTAAAGCCCGGGTACTAAATTTTCTAGTTCATTGGAGATGTAGGTAATGCTTTGCTCCAGCATGAGAACACCACTGGTGTCTGCACACAAGACGGCACCCCGCGGGTTCCCCTTATTAGTTTGTGACTTCACGGTTCTGTTTCGACTCAGTTGCAGCCGCTTTAGCTACAGCGCATTGTTGTTTGCTTTCAACTAATGTGAAATGGTTTTAGCCAGCCCTGGTTGCGGCGTCTACTGTTTAAGGCAAGTACATTTCCTGTGGAATTACAGATGCAGCTCTTGTTGTGCTCGGCACACAATTGATTTGCCGTGACCAACAATGGGCCGCATTAATGCAAATACATGCGCTATGCTGTACGTGCTGACAACAGAGGTGTCAAAACGTACAACACGTAAGACTGAACTGCTAATACAGAGCAGTAAGCCCTTACTGTATTGGGGACGTTATTTTTGTTTGTTGTTCGTTGTTATTTTATGTTTTGCTAGTACAGGCAAGTTTGAGTTTAGAGTTGAACGCCTTCAGTCTGTCTCGCAATCATTTATGGCATGGCATTAGTCGCTGATGCGCTTTGATAAATCAACTTGCTTGTAGGCATGTGCTGGTAAGAGGTCCTGACGGTATGATAACTTAAGCCAAAATATCACGGTTTCACGGTATCACGGTATTGCAATTACAGCTCTAAAATGTGTTACTTTGAGATATCTGGGTTTAAAAAAAAAAAAAAAAAAAAGTTTTTTTCCATTGAACAGGATTTTTATTTTTCAAAACCAGGCATGAAAATCTCACCTTTCGGCGAAGTTCACCGTTTTGAAGTCAAAAAGGGTGACCTATGTGAATTGTGTTGATCCGACGACAATTTTTTTTAGGGGGGGTGGGGGGTCGGAATTTTTTTTTTTATATCGGATGCTTGGTATGCAAGCGGGGAAAGTGGCACAAAGCCAAAAAAGCGGACCTGCGTGGCCAAAACATTGATTTATTTCAACGAAACAAAGGAGGGTACACTGTTGTGTCCTGTCTCTTAAATGCCAAGCTTGGCTGCACGTCGGCCGTGAATAAACACCTAAAGCGGTGTCACCCAGTTGTAATTTTGGAAGAGGACAGGAGACAATTACAAACTGACGGATCGTAAGTCCATCTAACTAACTAACGATGTATTTTGTTGAAGTTGCTAAGCTTGTTGCGATATGCAATGAGTCTATTTATCGCACCATAAGTAAAAATAAGGGCGGTAATTTTCACGGCTGTGTTTTATCACCGCACGCGTGCATACATTTGTGCGTGCGTGCTGATGGCACATGGGACTCGTTCGTTTCACAGATATTTATTGGTCATCAACATGCCAGAGAATTAAAGTTCAGACATGCAAAATAAGGAAACACATCTATATTAAACACTGTAAATGTTAGCATTGCTACACTGAGGCTAATGGGGAGAAAAGACAGCCTACTTTAGCGTGCTATAAAACATTGGCAGTCTTCTCCAAAACACAAACTTGCGGTTAAAAGGTGACACTGTCAGCATGAAAAATCGCGGGTTAACAGCATTTGCAAACGAAAAAAAAAAAGAAAAAAATTTATTATTGACACCACATGCAATGACAAAAAGACCTTTTTTTTTTTTGCGGAGTGTAAAGCTTACTGTTAGCAGTTTAGCGAACGTACTTCCGGTGAACATTTCAAAATAAAAGCACATCATGTTGGTCCTATAAATAATGATTTCTGAAGTTAATCCCACATATTTCAGAATTCAGATTCTACACTAAGAATAGCTTAAAAATGACACCCTTTGTGAAAAATCTGATTGGCAAAGAATAATTATTATACTACTATCATATATAATTGTATACTATTATATTAATGCTAAATTTTATTTTTTTAAGAATTGTTTTGAATCATGTTGGAAAGGCAAAGTCAGTGTTCTGAATCTGTTTACTTTTTATTCTTTTGCACTAGTTAATGCTATCAGCATTTACCCACGTTGTTTATGTGTGATTTATTGTTTACGTGTTTTTTAGTACTTTAACAAAGATTTTAAGTGTTCCAAAATGTTTTTGTGAATTAATAAGCGTCATCAAAAATTTCATTGCTAAATTAGTAGAAAAAAGTGGGGAAATTTTTTTATTAGTCAACTAATCGTAAAAATAGTCAGCTGACTAATCGGGAGAAAATTAGTCGTTTGGGACAGCCCTAGTTATAGAGTGTACCGGAGCATATTTCCTCCACACCTTTCTCACTTTTTTAACCCCTGACCCATTTTCATGCCTTTAAAACATATTAGCAAATTGGAACATCAATATGTTCTGTTAAAATAAATAAAGAAATAATAATAACTGAAATATTCTAAATAAAATTAAAATAAATGCTATCCTTTCAACATTATTACCATCAGAACAAAAATAACTGAATTATTTTCCTTAAAAAGCACGTGTGTATGACTCGTATCATGTTTACATTAATCACACTCTCTTTCTCAACACAGTTCCCAGAGAGAAGAAAAAAAAACAGGTTTTATCACCGCTAGACACGCTAAACATGCTGGAGTTAACTCTCGTAGCTGGTGGGAAACGTTCATGACAGTGTTTACTGACCTTTAATTTTGTATAAATGCGAAATCATATTGGAGGTCTTGCCTCCTTGGCAGCAACTGTCCGCAAACGTGTTTTACATGTCAGTTGGCCGTCCTCCTCTAAGCCGCAGCCGTCTGTAACTTTTCTGTCGCGATTTCATTTTCTTCGATTGGGGGGGGGGGGAGGGGGTTGAAGAGTTTCACCTCAACCAGTCATCGTGTTGACACAGTGCTACACTGTGCTGAGGACTCAACGGAAGAAGCTACTGCTGTCTAAAAAAACTTTGTTGCTCGTTTAATCTTTGCAAAAAGACGCTTGGACACTCCACAGAAGTTTTGGCAAAATATTTTGTGGACTGATGAAACCAAAGTTGAATTGTTTGGGAGTAACAAACAACGTCATGTATGGAGGAAAACTGGAGCAGCTCACCAACATCAACACCTAATCCCCACCGTGAAGCATGGTGGAGGGAGCATCATTATTTGGGGCTGTTTTGCTGTGTTGGGGCCTGGACAACTTGTAATCATTAATGGAAGAATTAATTCAAAAGTTTATCAGGATGTTTTGCAAGCTGACACTGACACTGAACAACAACCTGGGGGGAGGGTTGAGCCTTGTAGCTGTAAGCAAGGCATATCTCCTTGCATTTTTGGGACATAAAAAATAGCTAATACTGTAGGGACGGTATGACGGAAAATTTTTGTGGTTTTGAAACTGTGATGTTTTCATACCACGGTATACCTTGAAACCGGTCATCGGCACATGTCTGCTTGCTTATTGGAAATATTTTCTCGCATTCATTTTTCAGATAGAGCAGAATGTTATTTTTCATCATCCATTTGTTCTTTTTTTTAAGAACCATAAAAGAAAGTTTGATTTATTTTCCCGCTCGTTATTGGCCCACATTTAGAGCTAATGACATCCACCCCGCCGTAAAATGCCATAATCATTAGCTCGTCTGAATGGACGTCTTCATGCAGAACTCTTCATTAGCCTTCGCAAATGCCACCGCGGTGATCTTTGTCGGCTACGTGTTCTCGTAAAGACACAGAGCAGACGCTGCCCACTCATTCTCGGGTCAGCCTGGTGCGGAAAATAGCCGAATGCATCATTAAGAAGTTGGAGGATTTGAAAGTAGCATTGATGGCGTTGTTCGTTCAGTCCATTTTAACAGATAGGGTTGGAATAAATTGGATGTCTGTCGTCATGAATGTTAGCCATTGAGGACAAATACATTTTAGTCTAGACTACCGTTAGGGCTTTGATGGTAAGTAGATCAGAGGGTGCCCATTACATCGATTGCAATCGACCAGTCGATTGCAACGCTAGTAAGCGTAGCTCGCGGCATCAAAAAAATAAATGTATCTAAATACTGTATATATTTTCTAAATGCACATCGTTAATTATGTTATTTGAGCAACATAACCTCATATGTTTAACCCCTCTCGCTGTTAAGGTAGATCGAAGGAGGTTGTCTCCTTGAAAAGTAGCTCTTGCAGAGAAAAAGTATGAGCACCCCTGAAGTAGATTAACCTTTTACAGGGAACTCATTTAAATTCTCTGAAATTAAAAAAATGACTTTGACTTGGCTAATTGACTTTATAGTGTAAATTGAGTGCCACAACCACAGTTTTTTATTCATTTTAATTTTCTTTTGCTTTTGCCTCTCTGACCTTTGTGACCTTTGACCTCATTTCCTCAAAATGTCTCACAAAACCCTCTTCTGTTTCATATGGCAAATTTATCCTGCACATTTTTGATAATCCCTTTATGCGTTCTTGTTGTTGAGGACATATTTCTGACCTCTGTGACCTTTGACCTCATCGCTCCAAAACTTAATCGCCTATTTTACCGTTTAATATTCCAACTTTTCTACAACATCGCTTTTGTTTCCAATGCACATATCAAGCAAAAATTGTAAAGCGCAGAGTAATATAACAGTGCATAACATTAGTCGATGATTTCTCAACTATGACAACAATGGTTTGTTACAGACCTAGTAGCGGATTTTAATCAAAATCATAACTGAAGGTGGAGCTTTGCAACCACAATCGACCTGCCATCTGACCACCCTGTATAAAAAAACGAAAGCCCGGCTAACAAGCTTCAAAGTGGAGCTGCGTCGTATTCACTGCCCCAGTGACTCCACATTGCCAAGTTAATGAGCGGCTGTGTGCAAACACCAGCTCACCCAATGACCGAGTGTGATCGGCTAATTTACTTGATGGCTCTTCTACTCTGTAGAAAATAAGTCTGGGGGACCCCAGCAGATGGCTGCTTAGCCTAAAGTCGTCTATCTGGACTGCATCACAGTTTCAATTGGTCAAAAATTGCTCAAACTCGCATTATGATGATGAAAATACACTCAAGTTTTCAATGAAGAGTTAGTTCCTGCCTAAATCAATAATTCATGACAAGCATCAGGTAAAAAAAACTTAACATTATAGAATTTTGATGAGCTCTTCATTATATGTATTGGGGCTTTTAGAAGAATATTAATGACCCTTCAATACTAGATTAAAGTCGGTGAACCGCAAATGAACTCCACTGATGGAAATCATATGAAATTAAAGGCTCTTTGTATTTTTTCTACACTGAGGCTCTCACACCTACACAGAAATGTCTGTAAATCGTTAATCTGTTGGTTAATCCTTAATCGACGAAGGAAACGTCTTCAGCTTTCAGAATAATAAAAGAAATGCAAACACTACACCCTTACTTTTTTTTTTTTTAATATCTTTAGATTGGTAGGAGGTTATCTGCAATGAAGTAGCCTCCACAGATGTTGCACCCTTTTTTTGGCATGGTTTGACATCATAAAACTGTTAGCCTCCGCTAGGTTGAACGCAGTTACTTCAGTAATGATTAACAGCCTACCACTCCTACCTTCTGCTTCTTGATGTAAATCTTTTTTTTTTTTTTTTTTTCAAGTGCTTATTAAAGATTTGCGACTTTCTTGTCTGGCCCCAAAAAATCAGAATTTTATCTTTCACATTTAACGATCTCTACACTTCACAATTTTAAGCTTGTAGGTTTAACGATTCTGCAATAAAACTATAAACGAGTCGCTACACATTTTATTCACATTTAAAGTACAGTGGTACCTAGACATATTCATTCATTTGTCTCGACATATTTGGGTGGGTTTAGTTAATGCCGACACTGTTTTTTTCATCTGTGTGATTTTGACAAAAATCAGATTACATTTGATGGGGATTTTTGGCAGAAATGTGATAAAATTCCAAAAGGTTCAGATACTTTTTCATACTACTGTATGACGACATGCTCGAAGTATGACTATTTATTACAGCGTCGCTATTTTATTGTTTTCCCGCAAGACAAACGCACGGTGGATTTTCATGTGAGAGAAATCAATATGGGTCCCAAGAAGGTTGGTGCAGGTTGTGGAAAAAGAAAAAAGGTGATGCTTACCATTGAAATTAAGAAGGAATGATAGAAAAATATGAGCGTTTTGTACGTGTCAGTGAATTGGCTCGACAATACGCTCGGAATAAGTCTGCGATCTCGAGGAAGACTCTCATTATTGTTATTATTGTAACATCTGCAAGGAAGTCGCCAGCTTCGTCAGGTTTTTAATCATTTATTTCGGAACTTGTGCAACACATCACCGCAACTGTCCGCCATAGCCGACGCCAACAACAACAGAACAAGATAAGAGAAAGTTAAAACTTCCCACTCTTCCGCACCTCTCTTTCTCATCAGGAACAGCATGCAAAACACAACCGTGACATTAGAACCCAATTCGTTACATTATTAGGGCCCGAGCACCAACTGGCACAAGCATTGCAAAGGATTATTATTCTCTTTTTCAGGGGAAATGTAAATCGCCAATTTGGACGCCTGAACATGCTCGAAAACCTGCTAAAATTTGCACATACATGCGGCTTCGCGTAAATATCGATAAATTTGCAATGTTGCGGAAAAAATGTAACAAAATGGCTCATTGCTACCCTCTTGAATTTTTCAAAAAGGCCTCATCTATTAGGCTTTTTTAATGTAGAGCAATGAAATTTGGGGATTCGATACATTGTGCAAAACTGCTCCAAGAAGTCTCTTGCACCCATATTCCAAACCCAACAGGAAATCAGGTATTTTGGATCGAATGTGAATTTTTTTATTGATTTACGGGCTGCACATTTGAGACCTTGGTGCCTAGGGAGTTAGTTGGAGCCTCCTAAAAATTGGTGAGACTGTTCATGAGACATATGAGATCTTAAGTTATCGAAATGTTTCTATTCACAGGGCTGACCTGGGCGGGGTGCCAAAGTCGGCCATTTTGTGGCAACACGACAAATTCAGTAAATGACTAATAACTCCCTGATACAAGGTGAAGTCTTTTTCATATCGAACATGTATGAGAGGTATCCCAGCTTAAACACGACTGCTTTGAAATATTACCCATTAGGCCTAGCACCCCCTAGTGGGAACAGGAAACGCCTTTTTTTACGAGACAGGCTGCTCCTCCAAGGGAAAAAATTCAATTGACCTCAAACCTGCATCAGAGGAGCCTTAAGACATGTGTTCAGGGTCCTGATGAAAAATAGTGAGGTTTCGTTGAAGCGAAGGTATCCAAACACGTAAGTGAAAAAGACCCTCGCCATTTTTTCTCACCACAAATTTTGAACAGTCATAACTTGGCAGACCTACAACATATCTGCGCCAAACTTCCCGTGCTTGTTGAGAGTCATACCCTTTAGGGTCCTGTTGGTGTCATTTGCATCAACCTAACAGCGCCAACTAGTGGCAACAAAAGTCCCTCATTTTATTGATGCATGTCCAGTTCTTTTCAGTTTGGTCATTGTAGTTACAAGACCTTTTGTAATCCTACATTTTAAGGCCCATGTCCACATGTCTCTATTGCCGTGACGACCTTTTGTTTGGCATTAAAAGGAAGTAGATTTATTCAGGGACTTAGACAGCTTATTGAGTCCTGGAATTTGGCACACTTGGTCAAACTGGCCCAATTAGAAGATTCATTTTGGTTTGAATTAGGGTGTGGCTGCACAGCTCAGTAGTGCATCCTTTTTTGTAGGACCCTCTAGGTTTTTTTTTCTCCTAGGTGTGTGAATGTATTTCTAATCCCCCTAAAAAGAGGCGAGTTTTGAGCAAGTTAGGTTCTCATGAGATGATGAGAGGGGGACGATCTGCCAACGCCCTGACCTGCATGACGCCCGAGTTGCGCCAAACTGCGAGGGCCCGTTCAGTCCGGCTTGCAGGCCGAGTTATTATTATATTACAGGTCCTGGAACGAATTAAATTCTTATGTCGATGTACCATTGTAATTGTTTCGAGAGTTAAATAAGGCATATCAAGCTAATTTCCGTTACTGATCATTCGCCGCTAGCCTCTCCAAGTCAAAACAGATTGGACGTCCATCACTGTCAATGGCTGTAAATGAGTTAATGTTGTTTCTACGTTTGAAAACCACAGTAGAGCCTTTAATGCCTTTAATGGTCGACAGCTTCAAGTGTATTTTAAAGCCCTCTCCGCTCGCACATTTAGTCCGAAATAAGGGGCCCGTACGCCCCTTCATACAGGAATATGGCAGAGCACATGTGAGGAATCGCTAAGCAGTCTGGGTAATTATTTCTAAATCAATATTGTGACAAGCGAAGCTGCTGGCTTGTGTGCCAAATCCTGGCCCCGTCAGATGTGAGCGCTCCGCACCCCAGTGGAATCGCTCTCCCGAGCTCAAATGCTTCGGCCTGGATTGATTTCCTTCATGATACCTTTCACACGACGGCCATCTGCAATGCTAACACTGTAGTCTTCATCGACCTGAAGCCTCAGCAGTCAAGAGTTGTTACTTTCACACTGCCTGTAAAAGCGGACTTTTTCACACCTTTTTACGCGTCGCTGCACTGTAAAAGAAATGGCACAGAATGGTCGAGGGGTGAATGAACATCGCGAGAACGGAGCGCACAAATCACAAAATATATTGTATCCCACAACCGGCTCGACTTATGAATGTTAAAGTTTCATAATGACAGTGAGCCATGTGAGGATATAAAAAGTTGCCTCTAGATGCACGTTTGCTGGAGCATAAAACCATCACCACTAAACCAACACTGAAACAAATTAAGCATTCGGTTGATTTCTAAATGGCAACAGAACTGCTTGTTAGGAAAAAGTCAATTGCCAGTTTCTTTCATACCAACTACTTTGTTAGCCTATCGTGTATTCTTCAGCAAATACAGTAGAACTAACATGCCACATTATCTGTTTATGCATGCATACAGTGGGGCAAATAAGTATTTAGTTAACCACCAATTGTGCAAGTTCTCCTACTTGAAAAGATTAGAGAGGCCTGTAATTGTCAACATGGGCAAACCTCAACCATGAAAGACATAATGTGAGGAAGAAAAAAAAACAGAAAATCACATTGTTTGATTTTTAAAGAATTTATTTCCAAATTAGAGTGGAAAATAAGTATTTGGTCACCGACAAATAAGCAAGATTTCTGGCTGTCAAAGAGGTCTAACTTCTTCTAACGAGGTTCTCGTGTTTGGAGGATAAAGAATACTGAATTGAACACCATCCCACTGTGGAGCATGGGGGTGGAAACATCATGCTTTGGGGCTGTTTTTCTGCAAAGGGACCAGGACGACTGATCTGTGTAAAGGAAAGAATGAATGGGGCAATGTATCGAGAGATTTTGAGTGAAAATCTCCTTCCATCAGCAAGGGCATTGAAGATAAGGGGTGGCTGGGTCTTTCAGCATGGCAATGATCCCAAACACACAGCCAGGGCAACAAAGGAGTCACTTGGTAAGAAGCATTTCAAGGTCCTGGAGTGGCCTAGCCAGTCTCCAGATCTCAACCCCATAGAAAATCTGTGGAGGGAGTTGAAAGTCCGTGTTGCCCAACGACAGCCCCAAAACATCACAGCTCTAGAGGAGATCTGCATGGAGGAATGGGCCAAAATACCAGCAACAGTGTGTGAAAAGCTTGTGAAGAGTTACAGAAAACGTTTGGCCTCCGTTATTGCCAACAAAGGGTACATAACAAAG
Source organism: Corythoichthys intestinalis (assembly GCF_030265065.1). Lineage (NCBI taxonomy): Eukaryota > Metazoa > Chordata > Actinopteri > Syngnathiformes > Syngnathidae > Corythoichthys > Corythoichthys intestinalis. The sequence continues at coordinate 14,535,992 of NC_080413.1, read as the reverse complement.
TTTTAAGATGAACTTTTGGTATTAACCAAATACTTATTTTCCACCATGATTTGCAAATTGTTTAAAAATCAAACAATGTGATTTTCTGTTTTTTTTTTCCACATTCGGTCTCTCATGGTTGAGGTTTACCCATGTTGACAATTACAGGCCTCTCTAATATTTTCAAGTGGGAGAACTTGCACAATTACTGGTTGACTAATTACTTATTTGCCCCACTGTAAACAAAAGGTCAATGACAGATTACCAAAATTGAACAGGAAGCCATTTCCTTCTCTTGGAAACAGTGTTGTTTTTGGCAGCCCTTTTAATTTTCGTCTTAGTCTTGTTTGGACAAAAATACTGATTAGTCATATTAAAGTTATTTCAAAATGTCTTTATCTTCATCCAGTCTTAGTCAACCGAAACTCAAATTTCATCTACTTTTAGTCAACAATTCTCAAAATGTTTTCGTCTACAAACTTCAAAAGTTTTAGTAAATAAAAACTTTTCAACAATTTCAGATAAACATTGACAGAGGAGCACATTATTGTAGAGTCTACAAGGACATCAACATCTTCACGATGATAATACACGCTGAACAGGAAAACACAACATTATTTGCAATTAAACTTCCCCGGACGCCAGGAACTGTATGTAAAAAGTTTCCTAAAAGTTTTAAGAAGACACTGACTAAGTCACCACCCTAAATGCTAATGCGAACGCTATGCTAACGCTACAAGTTAGTTTAGTGTGTGATGATCACTCGGCACAGACCTTTAACCTTAAATTCCTGCAACATGAAGCAATTATCAGAGAATCCCACAATTTGAAAAACAAGGTCCTAGTGAAACTTTTTTTTTTTCAAATTTGTAAAAAGAAAAGTCCAAATTAATATGTGTAATAAGCGCTCTAATACCTATAACCCTTGCTAAATCCTGTTTTCTTTTTCTCATGGAACCTACGGACGCATGTGTTGACTTGCATGTTTTTTTTTTTTTCAAAAACAAATGTCAAAATTCTGAATTAGTCTCAAAATCATGAAATTTTAGGTGTATCAAATGTTATACATTCGGCAATAAAGGGCTAAAGGCTAAAGCACCATGGCATAGCCAAGAAAACAAAGTAAAACTTACCAAGCCGCACCTGACAGGTTTCACAAAAGGAGCCTGGAATAGGCACATTAAGCCTGTGTGTAGGTCATGGAGGGTCAGGGGACGTGCAGCAATTCACATGAGTGACACGACCAAACACTGCTAACATAGGTGCTAACTAGACATACAATAGGAAAATTGTGAACACATTGTGAACCTATGACTGAAACTAATGTGAATTTTCATCTCGTTCTCGTCTTTGGCATCCATCTTGTTATGTTTTAGTCTCCCAATACACGTTTTTAGCTCATCATCGTGACGCCATCGTCATGGAAAAATGTTTCGTTGACAAAATATTTTCGTTATCGTTGACGAAAACACCTTTGGTTCTAAAACATCAGAAGAATGTTTCCTGTAACACCGTCCACTGTTTCGCACTTAGCATCTGTAATATCCTTCAAAGACAAATAGTTCCAAGTTCAAAATCAGTACAAATCAATCAGGTTCTGTCGGACGTTGCACCACCTTCCAAACAGTGATATTTTAGCTGATTTTGCAAGCTTTGTTTACATTCTTTGACCTAACATTTATATTCTAGTCATTAGTTTGAGAAAGTTAAGTCAGAAATAGTCTATTAAGATTGAACTCTTCCTGTTTTGTCCTATTATCTCCTCCTGCTTCCCATTCTTGCCGATTGCCTGTATTGTGTATTCTGTGTGTGTCTGCTTCGTTAGCATGCAGAGCACATTGAAGCAGGTGGTTGGGGGCTACGCACAGTCTCTCACTAACTGTACAAAATTAAAAAGGATTCAAGTGGAGATCAGGCAACGTTAAATTCCATCACTGCTAAACACCGTCTGTTTTTGCTTTGTCGATTAGGCAATTCCAGAGGGTGCAGAGGTGCACCAGCAGCCAAGAGTGATTGAGTTTCACAAAATATATTCACTTCAATGAAGGATTTAATTAATAAAAATGACTTTTTCCAGAGTGAGAGAGAAAATGTGCACCTTGATCATGTTAGAATTATTTGTGATTCTGATAGCAATGATCCTATAGTGGTATGAAAAAATATCTGAACCTTTTGGAATTTCTCACATTTCTGCATAAAATCACCATCCAATTTGATCTAATCTTTCTCAAAATCACACGGATGAAAAAAAGTGTTTGCTTTAACTAAAACCACCCAAGCATTTATAGGTTTTCATATTTTAATGACGATAGTAAGCAAAAAATGACAGAAGAGGGGGAAAAATAAGTGAACCATCATATTTAATATTTTGTGCCCCCCCCCCCCCCCCCCTTTGGCAGCAATTACTTCAACCAGACGCTTTCTGTAGCTGCAGATCAGTCTGGCAAATCGATCAGGACTAACCTTGGCCCATTCTTCTCCACAAAACTGCTGTCCTGGGATGTCTGGCATGAATCGCTGTCTTTAGGTCATGCCACAGCATCTCAATGGGGTTCGAGTCTGGACTTTGACTTGGCCACTCCAGAAAGTGTGTTTTGTTCTTTTGAAACCTTTCTGAAGTTGATTTACTTCTGTGTTTTGGACCATTGTCTGGTTGCAGAATCCATTCTCTCCTTAGCTGTTTCACAGACAGCCTCAGGTCTTCCTGCAAAACGTCCTGATGAACTTTTGAATTATTTCTTTCATTAATGATTGAAACTTGTCCAGGCCCTGAGGTAGCAAAACAGCCCCAAATCATGATGCTCCCTCCATGTTTCATGATGGGGATGAGGTGTTGATGTTGGTGAGCTGTCCCATTTTTCCTCCACACATGACATTGTGTGTTACTCCCAAACAATTCAATTTTGGTTTCATCAGTCCACAAAATATTTTGCCAAAACTTCTGTGGAGTGCCCAAGTGTTTTTTTTTTTTTTGTTTTTTTTTTTGCGAACATTAAACGAGCATGTTTAATGTTTTTTTTTTTTTTTTTTTAGACAACAGTGGCTTCCTCCTTGGAGTCCTCCAATGAACACCATTCTTCGCCATAGTTTTGCATATAGTTGATGTGTGCACAGAGATATTGGCCTGTGCCAGTGATTTCTGTAAGTCTTTAGCAGACACTCTAGGTTTTTTTTTTACCTCTCTGAGTATTCTGCGCTGAACTCTTGGCATCATCTTTGGTGGACGGCCACTCCTTGGGAGAGAAGCAACAGTGCCAAACTCTCCATTTGTTGACAACTTCTCTGACTGTTGATTGATGAACATCCACACTTTTAGAGATGGTTTTATATCCTTTCTCAGCCGTATACAAATTAGCAATCCTTGATCACAGGTCTTCAGACAGCTCTTTTGACCGAGCCATGATGCACATCAGACAATGCTTCCCATCAAGAAATTTCTTACCAGGTGTGTGTTTTATAGTGGGCTGGTCAATAACTCTTTTTGTTAATTTTTGGGGGATTGTACAAGTGAAAGTGGTCTTCCCAACTCCTCTATTTCTCGTGTGCAACTTGTTCAGAATGCTGCTGCTAGATTTTTAACCGGTACACCCAGACGTGAACATATTACCCCCGTGCTATCGTCGCTCCATTGGCTTCCAGTTCATTTCAGAATTGATTTCAAAATGTTCTGTTTGTTTTTAATTCTCTTAATTTCCAGGCTCCTTCTTATTTATCAGAGATTTTAACCCTTAGTAACTCTGGCAGGGCTCTTCGTTCTACCGGCCAGCATCTTTTGCAAGTTCCAAGGTCGAGACTTAAAACAGTGGGGTGACTGATCTTTTGCAGTTGCCTCCCCCAGGTTGTGGAATAGCCTGACCCCTGAAATCTGCACCATTGCGACCCACTTTTTTAGACTCGCATTTTCTCCAGACTAGGATTAGTGGTTTTATTTCTTAAGGGTTTTAAGGTTTTCAGATTTTATGTATTATTGTTTTTTTTTTTGCTGCTTTGACTCATATCACGATGCGTTGTTTTCATTTTTTTTTCTTAATGTCATTGTATAATACTTTCCTGCCTTTTATTTATCATATACTATATTTCTCATTGTTGTAAAGCACTTTGAGGACCTTTCGGGTCTATAGAAATAAATTTGATTCGTGATTTTGAAAGGGGTATTCCAATTACTACCGTTCAATAAATTGCCCTGATGGTGTTAGCTTTTTGGGGGAATTTTGATGTTGTAAACCTCAACAATGATCAATTCATTGTCGGATTTGTCCAATAAATGTTCAGCACCACACAGTCATCAAAGTGACACTAACGCTCAAGGCTAGAAACGTGTCATTTCTGGCACAGTGTTTAATCCTAATCTCCCTGTACGCGTCGTCAAGGCCCCAGCGCGTGTTGTCAGCATCTTGATTGCCGATAGCGTATCTTGAACGAGGTTATCAGTGCTAGCGCCTCCGTCCTTTGGGCACCTTCCCCCCGGAAGACCTACATTCCTGCGCTCTATTGGCTGAGCAGGCAGTTGGCATTCTTGCTTTTGGGGTTACTTTGTTCCATTTTGCAATATCGGAGGTTATGTAGAGTTCAGGGTGGGATTACACGGTGGCTGCGGGGCCCGGCAGTTAACAAAGAGAATTATGAATCCTCTCAAATCCACACTGACGGGCCCGCGTGGCCAGAAATAGCGCCACCGAAAAATGCAAATGAACTAAACCAGAACGCTCCGTGGTGGCTTTGATTTGTCCCGTGTGGGTGTGTGCGCGTTCATGTGTGTTTGTGAATATGAAAGTGTTTCTGCGGGGGTGTGCGTTCACACTTGCCGAACGCCGAGCAGCTTTGCGGCAGGCACAAAGCGGGGAAGAGTGAAAGCTTTTCGCGGTGACACATCCGACTGTGAATTCAGCGTCAATATGACAGTACGTATTTAGCTGTCCATTGTAATCAATACGTGATGAAAACCATTAATGTTGTCACATCTTTTCTGCTCTTCAAGAAAAAGGGCGATAAGTGTCATTTTTATTAAAACATAACACCATAGGCTTTACTGTGCTATTTATTCGATAATATTAGTCACATGTATCTGCAAAGCACGTCCGCCTCACAGTTCTGGGATCAAGGGTTCAATCCTGGGCCCCGGCCTTCCTGTGTGGGGTTTGCATGTTGTCCAAGTGCCTACGTGGGTTTTCTCCGGTTACTCCGGTTTCCTCCAACATCCCAAAAACATGCATGGTAGGCTGATTGAGCACTCTAAATTGTCCATAGGTGTGAGTGTGTGCGTGCATAGACTCCAGCATCAGTTGACAAGACAGCTCCCACTGACATTGCGCCACGGCTTCCAGTAGGGGGCAGACCCACGCAGAACGTTGAGTTGGCTTTCACTGTGGTAAACTCAAACACGCTGCGTTCTAACACCAGATTTAGGTGGAAATAGGACAAAGGTTTTACTGCATACAAGCAGGAAGGAGTGTCTCGAGTGACTTGGTCGAGGATTCAAGGTAATTATGATATTACATAGCACCATGCATGCATGTTCAAATGTGAATACAATGAAATAAATGGAAAAAATTAGCCTAACTTTGGCTTGAAATATTTACTTAAAATGAATCATAACTGCCCGTCTGCTATAGAAATTCCGTGATTTAAGCATTTTTTTACAAGAATTTTCAAATTAAAAAGCTTTGTTTCGTGATGGCCGCCATGTTGGATTGCACAGTACCGTAACTTTGGCTTAAGATATTTATGTAAAATGAACGATAACTGCCCATTTTTTATGCTTTTAACCAAGAATCTAAACTTTTACGTTCACATCCATAGAAATTTCGCACTTTAAGCATTTATTTACAATTTTCAACTTAAAAAACTGTTTCGTGACTGCCACCATGTTGGATTACACAATACCGTAACTTTGGCTTCAAATATTTACGTAAAATGAAAGATAAGTGCTCATTTTTTGCTTTTAACCAAGAGTCTAGAGTGTTATACGTTCATAGCTATAGAAATTCCGCGATTTAAGCATTTATTTACAAGATTTTTCAAATTAAAAAGCTCTATTTCGTGACTGCCGCCATGTTGAATTACACAAAACCGTAACTTTGTTACACACTTCAGTTGTGTGTAATGAATCTAAAATATATGAAAGTATAATGTTTATCAGTACATTACAGAAAATAATGAAGTTTACCACAATATGCTAATTTTTTTAGAAGGACTAGTATATATGCCTACGGGAGGTGCCTGTTTTGGGTTTAGGTCGCTAGCAGCTTTGGTTTTGAAAATATTTGAATTTGAAGTTTTTGAAAATAGACCCCCTACAAATCGGCCCCGTGTCCCGTCAACTGATAGTGAAGTCTATGAGCGGAAAACACTTTTGTGCTCAAGACTTTGACTGAGATCTGACAAAGACCTGCCCCAAATCAGAAATCCCTGAGATCAAGCAAGACTTTTGGGAGTCGAGACCAAAACCAGATAAAGCCTTGGACAAAAGTTAGTCTTTTAGACTTTGTGTCTATGGTACGTGAATGGTTGTTTCTCTTTGTGCCCTGTGATAGGCTGGCAACCGATCCGATTCAAGGTGTACCTTGTCTACTGCCCATAGTTAGCTGGGATAGGCTCCAGCCTCCCCGGGACCCTCGTAGGATAAGAAACTTAGAAAATGAATGTATCTGCAATTGAGTAAATAAACACAATTGTTTGTTGATGTGTAGAACCTTTCCTTAACACATTTTCTGCTCTGTGAGTAAAGTACCCCAAAATTGTACCCAAATAAAAGTACTGTTACTTTAATGTGATTCATGTCAAAGTAGCAAAAAAAGCAATCGTTGTTGATCACCATTTCATTTCCTGTTAATTTTGGAGTATTTCCGGGATACTTCCTATTGATTTTGGGTCATTTCCTGTTCATTTTGGGGCATTTCAAGATCAAGCCCTGTTAATACTGGGTCACTACCTGTTAATTTTACCAATTTCAATTGCATCCTTTCCTCAAAATATGACTCAAAGCAGTTTAGAGTGGGACTAGAGATTCCCACCTAGACTTTGAACCTCTGCAGATATAATTATTGTAATTGGGAAAAACTCAATAAGCCGTTAATATGCAACTATGCTAGTTTTGATATGGTGGTTGATCACCGCCATGGCATAAAAGACTGCTTTAAAACATGTCTGACTGAACTGGAATTGTTCCAGTTTGAAGTAACATTGACCAGATTGGGTTGTAATACCGTTGTTCTCAAAGTGTGCAATGACATGTGTTCATGGTTGTTCAGCCGTGTAGAAGAGAGCGTGGATGGTATGTCAGAAATAGAAAAGAATGTATTTGTTGTTTTTCCAGAAACTAGCAAAATGATTGGAGCTTTTCATTGGACATTGGCATAAGTTATGAGGTCTCCTTTTCCACAACATTAAACATCCATTTAAATCCAATCTTCTAACTGTTGCACTATTTCGAGTCGCAGATGCTCTAAAGTACAACAGGAGGTGTCTGTTTGGCAGTCGCAGTCTGGGCCCTGGGCCATAAGCGTCTGCCATTAGGGAGAATAATGACAAATATCGGAGTTGCCATTAATCTTGGTCAGGTGTGTGCGAAGAGGGCCGAGCGTGTCCTCTGTCACGCCGCGCTGCCCCACGGGAGCCAGGTGGCCACCAGACAGCGCAAGGTCAGCACAGAAGGTCAAGCCGGGCCCCACTACGCCGACCACAAATGCACGGAGTCACGCTGAATTACAATTGATTGTCACACTGAAACAAGAGAACGGTTGAATGAAAGTCAAGGTATGATTCTGATGTTTAAATGCTTTTGCAGATAGACATTTAGACATATGCAGTTTAAATTAGTTACACAGATCATTTTTCGTATTGACGCCAATAGACAGCAATCAAATGATTGCTGCTAACTCTCCCAGTCCAAATGAATTGGATATATATCATCGTCAGTGGCAGTGAATCAGCTAATAAGTCATTTGTAACTATTTTTGAAATAGCAAGTTATTATTACCGTATTTTTCGGACTATAAGTCACACCTGAGTATAAGTCGCACCAGCCATAAAATGCCCAACGAAAAGGAAAAAAACATATATAAGTTGCACCGGAGCATATGTCGCAGTTTTGGGGGAAATTTACTTGATAAAACCCAAACAGATAGAACAGACATGTAATCTTCAAAGGCAATTTAATATAAAAATGCAATAGAGAACAACATGCTGAATAAGTGTACAGTGCATGACAGCATTTTTCCAAACGTAGCAGTTCAAAACTACGTTTCCCATAATGCCTAACGTGGTTTAGCTTTACAGTCAAAACTCCAACAGAAGTCAACAGTTGCCATTATAAAGGTATTTATCATAAAAAACTTAACTGGGCAGGCGTTGTTGCCAAATGGTGAACCCAGTAGATGGCGGTAATGCTTCATTATAGGGGTAAACTGCCAACAAAAACAAGGAGAACTACTCCTTCCCTCCCTACTACTAGGAGCCATGTCATCGCAGGCAGGCGTTGCCACCCCGCGGCCGGAGTGATTCTCTTCAAATTGGTCCCGTGAAAAATCATAAAAACTGGACATTTTTATGAATTTATAAAACCCGCCCGGACGACGAGGATACTACGTGAAAGTAGGACTTGTCCGGGCAAAAGAGGACGTTTGGTCACCCTAGTATAAGTCGCATTTTTGGGGGAAATTTACTTGATAAAATCCAACACATAGAACAGACATGTAATCTTCAAAGGCAATTTAATATAAAAATACAATAGAGAACAACATGCTAAATAAATGTACAGTGTACAGTGCATGAACAACGAAATGCGAATATACTGTCCTCACCAGGACGCTACGGCTCGATCTTGGCTATTCAGCGAGCTAAACTCCCAAATGACGATGCTGGATGTCCGTATAATTTGCTGAATCAATTTCGTCTTCAATACCAAACAGGTTCGCATCAACGTAAATAAATGATAATTAGGTGCTGTTACAGCAATGACACAAACGGTTAGCATGCGTTTGCTAGCATTAGCACATCGTTCAAGCAACCACACAACTGGCTCTAAGTGTCCGATCGCGGGTGGAAAACACACAACAACAGAAAAGATGACACGTTCACAGCCGTGTTTCTCTCTCACTAAATCGCCCACCCACTCAGAGCTACTTAGCTGTCGGTCTTCTTCTGGCGTGTGAGCGCTCTTCTTCACGTAAACAAGTGCGAGTGCGCCCCCACGTACAGTATTTCCAAATTGTCTTTTTTGGGGGGATTTTGATAGGTAATGCTACTCCAGCTCCATTGTTTTTTTTTTTGGTTAGAGAATGTGTAAAACAGAAGTCGCGTGCAGAAATGCGGACGTACCTCGGGAAATTGTCTATCGAGGTCAAATATTGACTTTAACAAGAAAGAATGGCACTGATTAATACTTTCTTACATTCATTTATGTATGAATAATTTTAAAGCATCATACAATTTATTTTGGAGTTGTTGGTTTGTTTGTTTGGTTTTTTTTTTTTGTTAAAAAGGAGTACTGTACTGTACTTTTATGTCGTTACAACTAGTGATGCTGATGACCAACTGGTAATCTGGCAAGTAGTTTTTTCCATTTCTATCCATCAATTCTGCTTCCAGTTGAGTCTTACCGCTTAAGATTTGTCACAACACTTGTCGTCCTTCCAATTATCTGGAGATGAGGGTCAATGAAGTCCTTAGAAAGGTCTAGTGCAGGGAGACACGACGGCATTGGAAAGGAAAGCATTGTTGCAGTAAGATTGATGGAGAGGTATTTGTATAGAAGGGTGAGGATGGGTGGGGGGGGGGGGTGTCTGCCTGCTGCCTCCCCTCCTTGTAACATCAGCCTCAGAGAGTACAACAGATGCAGAGACAACATGGGGAAAAGACAGCAGGGAGGGGAGACCATGTTGGAAGGGCTTTTTAGTTGTTCTTTTTTTTTTTTTTTTCCAATTGCATTGCCCCACCTCCCAAAAACCTCAAGGATTGCATAATGTATAACTAGGTTAACCACAGAACAGGTAATAATGCAGAAAATAACAGCAATTATAGGGTGTGTAGGTGTGTTAGTTGGGTTTCTCATGCGTTACTTAGCACCATTTGTCTAAATTTACTGTAATAGTCACACTATTTTCCTTTTGTCAAGGAGGCCCTGCTGTTAAGCATGTTTCATTTGAATGACTATCCAATTACAGGACGCTAAAGTTGCTGGTATCGGTGCAGGAAATTGCTCCGCACGCCATCTGTTGTACACTTTCACACCCCACAGTTCTAATATTTACACTTTCGAAATACTAACATTTCCCTCATTCTTACCACTGTTTAATTGCTAACCGTCGATATTCTTCTTCTGATGAGACTTGGCTAATTAATCACACTGTGCATTGGGTTACCACTGGACAGCTGCTAGGAAATTGATTACGGTTTGATCAAAATTGGCTTCAGTAACTTCTGGGGTTTTAATTTCATGAGTTGGACTCAAGTGACCAGGTAGATTATATCATTAGCTTGTGTCGAAAAGCATTTGCTTGTTGAAATAGAGAGATTGACTTTTGGATTGTTTGTAAGCATGTTGTCGGGTGGGAAATAAAATGACAAAACATTTTTATGCTGCTGATTTATTGAAATGTTGCAGTAAATGAGCCATTCTGATTTATTTGCTGCCTTTGTTTGATGGTGCTCACTACATGAATTAACAAGTGCCATTTAGCTCCTAGGGATAAATGTTCTGGGCTCCAGTTTTGTCTTCTGCAAATTCTTTGTTCTATTCTTTTAACCTGTCCTTTTCAGCTGCTCGACCCGGAGAACGGACATCTGAGTGTCTGATTGGTCTGAACAGTTTTAATGTATCACATGGGAGTATGACATACTCTCATTGTGATCATTCAACGTACCTCGTTTATTAGAAGGCAGGGAACAGGAAGGGGTTATGGGGGGGACAGAAGACAAGAAGGAGAGACAAAAGAAGCACAAACCACAACAAGAAATACATTGAACGCCTACTCTAACTATGAATATGTTGGTTCTATCGTTAGGTAGTTGTATTTCCAGTTGACACCATGTGGAAGGCCTCATGACCAAGGAAAGAGAGGGGGAGGAGGGGTCTGAAAGATGAGTGATTGGGAGGGGTGGATTATACACAAATCAGCCATTGTGAGTGTGAGTATAATGGCATCCTATTCTAAGATGTCTCATCGCTAATCCTGACACCGAGGTTTTCTACTTGAGTGTGTCTAATTGCACCTAGTCATGCATTAATCCCATCACACATGTGATAGTCCCGCAGACGAGTGAAGATGCCCCATGGGTGCCGCCCAAGGGCCATGGCCCTTCCCCAGCCAACCGGGGGTGGCGAGCCAGCACAGCCCATTCCTCGTCCCGCAGCCCAGCAAAGGGACGAGGAACGGGCTGTTGTCATTCCCCCGGGATCCAGGGTGGTCCCCCAGTCCATGCGCGCCCCCATCAACCGGCCTTCAGGGATGGGATAAGGGGACGTGCCACCCACGCCCACCCTCGCCCAACTACAAGCCAAAGCAAACTCTTGTCTTCTGCAAATTCAATTTGACGGCAATCAAAGAGGCTCCTTTCATTCCCTTTAAATGTACCGTATTTTTCGGACTACAAGTTGCTCCTGAGTATAAGTCGATCCAGCCATAAAATGCCCAACGAAGAGAAAAAAAACATATACAAGTCGCACCGGAGTATAAGTCGAATTTTTGGGGGAAGTTTACTTGATAAAATCCAACACATAGAACAGACATGTCATCTTGAAAGGCAATTTAATATAAAAATACAACAGAGAACAACATGCTAAATAAATGTACAGTGCATGAACAACGAAATGTGAATATACTGTCCTACGCTACGGCCTGTCCTGGCTATACAGCGAACTCCCAAAAGACAATGCTGGACGTCCGTATAATTTGTTGAATCAATTTGGTCCTCGATAGAAAACAGGTTCGCATCAACGTAAATAAATGATAATTAGGTACTATTAGTAATAAGTAACAGGCTAGCATGCGTTCGCTATCATTAGCACATCGTTCAAACAACCACACAACTGGCTCTAAGTGTCCGATCGCGGGTGGAAAACACACAACAACAACAGAAAAGATGATACACGCAGGCGTTGCCTCTGTAGAGATGATTTAAAAGCATAAACAATGAAAGTAGGTTCGCATCCGTCTATTCTCTCTAGCTAACTCACCCACTCACTCACTCAGAGCTGCGTATCTGTCCGTCTTCTTCTGGCGTGTCACGTAAACAAGTGCGTGTGCGCCCTCACGTGGGCATGAAAGCGCCACAAACTAAATGCATCCATTTCAAGATAAAAAAGTCAATAATACAATTGAACATACACTGCCAAAGGCAGAACGCGAACGTGGCCATAGCTATAAAGAGTTATTCAGATAACTATAGCATAAGAACATGCTAACAACTTTACAAAACCATCAGTGTCACTGCAAAACACCAAAATAACATGTGAAATTATATCATAATTAGGGCTGTCCCAAACGACTAATTTTCTCCCGATTAGTCAGCCGACTATTTTTACGATTAGTCGACTAATCTAATAATTAATTTTTTTTTTTTTTTTACTAATTTAGCAATGAAATTTTTGTTGACGCTTATCAATTCACAAAAAACATATTGGAACACTCAATTTATTTATTAAAGTACAAATAAACATGTAAATAACAATAATAAATCACAAATAAACAATGAGTTCAAATGCTGATAGAATTAACTAGTGTAGCCTCCCGATTGAAAAGATGGTCTCTTAAACTGATGGTTTACAACTTTTATTCCATCCTTGATGTAAACACACTGTAAGAGCTACGGTGCACACAAATAAAGCAACATAATTAGAAATTAACAAAAACTTTTCACCTTTTTCCTTTTAAACCTTATTTATATATCAATGAATTGCCTATATGAATTGCATTTACCTTAATTTATTACCTTATCATTGACAATCTCTCCCTTGAGTGCAATCACTGTATATACTGTATATATTTATGACCTTTTAACCTTATATAATTTTCTATACCATAAAATAAACCATAACATGAAATAAACCTTTCAATTAGCATTAAGAACAATAGTAATAGCACTTATAGGCCCATTGTCAATGAAACATTATTATTTAGTAAGGCGACAGCACCCTCTGGTGTACAAAAAATGAAAAAAAAAAAAATTACAAACTGCGTGAAGGCGCTTGAGGTTTTTATTCACGGCCAACGTGCAGCCAAGCTTGGCATTGAAGAGACAGGACATAAGAGTGTACTCTCCTTTGTTTCTTTGAAATAAGGCAATGTTTTGGACACTCTGGTGCGCTTTTTTTTTTGGCTTTGTGCCGCTTTCCCCGCTTGCAAACAGAGCATCCGACATTCTAACTTTCCACGCATATATTTTTTTAACCCTTCATTAACCGTCGACGGGATGTTGTGCTCGTTGACGGATTTACGTCATCGATGACGTCGACTATGTCGACTAGTCGGGACAGCTCTAATCATAATGTGTTAATAATTCCACGCATAAGTCGCTCCTGAGTACCTGTATAAGTCGCACCCCCAGCCAAAATATGAAAAAAAAACAGCGACTTATAGTCCGAAAAATACGGTAGTTTGTGTGGAGCGCACTGATAATCCTTGAGTAGACAAAGGGACTAATATGCTCTAGTCTGGAAGATCGTAGCGTGCAAAATATTCATGAAGAATTGCAATTACTCCACTATCTGTTTGCTACTTCCCCCCCAAAAACATTAAGATTAGGTTACTTAAAGGCTCTGAATATTCAATGCTGACATAAGGTCACATTTAAGCTGCAACTTTAACAGGTGCAAGTGTTGCAGGAATAAGATGGATACAGTAGGAGAATGGATAATCCCTCTTATTTCTTGTTGTCGTATCAAAGCAGGTGGGATAAGAGGTAAAATATAGGTATGTAAGTTGTACTATATTGCCCTAAATAGGACAGACCGACACAAACATCCACAAAAATACCTTTTACCCTGTAACACCTACTACTAGATGGTATTTTTAATACCCACTGCTGGATGGTAGTGGGTATTCGCCTCCCCAATTCTCCCTGAGGCTTTTTGCGGATTTATGTTATCAGCTAGTGAAAACCTGGTTCGGACAGTGAGCTGCGAGCACACCAGCGGACCTCAAGCACGGCTTATCAGCCCGCACCGGTGGCACAGACACGGACCGCTCCTTATCTCATCAGTAAGGCTGGCAGAACAGCGGCGTTTGTATCGGAAACACTGTCGGGAGGTAGTTACTCTAGTCAATGGTGCGATCTTTTGCAGCTTTTACAGCTTCAAGTCGGCACAGACTTTCCACTAAAGCGTGTCTTTGGGATTGTTTGGCCAATCGTCCTGAAGAAATCATCAATGCTGCAACTTTGAAAGCCCAATACAGTGGAACATTGACTCATCTTGGAGGTTTTTCCAATTTTTTAAAACTGTTGCTGGGTTGAAATTTGAGTCACGATTATGGTATTAATTAAACTCATAAGTCAAGGTACCGCCCTGTCCCAACAATCTGATCAATGCCAGATTTGACTGATGCTTGCGATTGAACTGCCCTCAAAACATCTTGACGTTTCAATTATTGATGAGCAACTGGTAACACATTGCCTCGGGGGGGGCACGCGTACCCCCGTCCGCTGACCTTTTCCGGTAGCGACGCGAACTTTGATCCGCACACCGCATGTGACTCATTATAGAACCTGCTACCGTTGGTGACCTTTCTCAAGATAAATGGGAGGTGCCAAATGTCAGCGGCAAACATGTCACATGCCTTTGTATATATAAGTTGGGGGGGGTGTAGGAATAAAGAAGGGTGGTTTTGATTTAACATATGTTGATTTATCTCGATTGTTCTGGATTTACATGTAAAATGGTCATTCCACGCTTGAAAACGCAAATTCGATCAATGCGAGCCCTTCCAGTCAAAATGGATTGAACTTCTAACGATGTCAATGGCCAGGGCCGTTCCTGACCAATTTGGTACCCTAGGCAACATATTTGTTGGCGCCCCCCCGCCCCTCTATTTTTACCACATTTATTTAAACCAGGGGTCCCCAAACTTTTCCCTTTTCTGATGAGGGGCCGGGGTCAGTTTGTAACAGAAAAAGTGTGACGATTGCAGGAGTGCCTAATTGTAAAAATTTATTGTTTTTCAGAAAGCCACAATCAAAAAACCCTTTCTGGATTCTTCACAGAACAAAAGTAAATAAAAGAGAAATAATAATATAATTTAATATAATATAAAAATAATAAATAATAGTAACACTGTGTGTGAGGTGTGCGAAATTTCCGATTCTTAGATTATTCGCGATTCGGCCGTGGAAGATTCGAGAACGATTCACAAACATCCAAATTCCGATTGTTGAAATATGTCAAGTAAAGCGGAAGTAAAACACACTCAGCACGCCGCGTGGTCTTCGGGAGGCAATGAGGAACGGAGCGAGAGTAGCTAAACATCATGCTTGTCATTGCCCCGTGTTCTGACAAATTTTTTTGTCAGAACACCGGCCCCTCGGGTAATGCCAATGCTCAACTCACGGCTCTGGCTCAAATCATGCCGCGAGATAAAAAAAACAACAACAACATACCTGACTGCGGCTACAAAGTACGTCCACATAATGGTACAGTAGATATCATATTTATATAGGACTAGATGCAAACAGACTCGGTGGAATTAGCAGCACATGTACAGAAAGCTAGATGCGGGCGTTAGTAAACGGCCGCCATCTTAAAGCAGTAGACTTCCCTGCAAGGCTGTTGTAGCGAACCTTCCAAGCGAAGCTAATTAACTTTTTATCTAAAATACTCCTAAATCGGTAAAATATTGACTTGAATCTATCTTTAAAATAGTTTTAAAACTTTCACATGTCGAAAGTAGACAAAAGGGAAATTATGGACTAACGGGAGCAATTTTAACAACTTTAACGGTTGATTCACAACATTAAATTAATTGAATGTTTATTTATTTATTTAAGCCTGCGATGCGTTTTTTTTTTTTAACAGTTTTTGTAACTAATGTACAAAACATTAAAAGCAGCTAATAGCGGGGGGTGTCATCAATAATCGATTTATAATAGAATCGCCTCTGAATCGTAATCGTAATCGAATCATTAGGTGCGCAAAGATTCCCACCTCTAGTAACACTATTAATTAAATAGACAATAACCAAATGACCCTTTCTGGGTTTTTCACAGAAAAAGACAGGAAATAAATAACACTATTGAAAAAAAAAAACAATCCTCTCTGGTAGGGTTGTTCCGATCATGTTTTTTTGCTCCCGATTCAATTCCAATCGTTCCCGATAATTTTTCCCGATCATATACATTTTGGCAATGCATTAAGAAAAAAATGAGTAAAAGTCGGACGAATACATACATTCAACATAGAGTACATAAGTACTGTATTTGTTTATTATGACAATAAATCCTCAAGATGGCATTTACATTATTAACATTCTTTCTGTGAGAGGGATCCACGGATAGAAAGACTTGTGACTTTGTGTATTGTGACAAAATATTGCCATTTAGTGTATTTGTTGAGCTTTCAGTAAATGATACTGTAGCCATGCCCAAATGCATGATGGGAAGTGGAACCACGACTGTGCGTAGTGCTACCAATTGATATATCTTCTCTGCGTTGGGAAATAACATAAGGTGTTAAGAAAAACATCAATTGCTACCTTGCTTCCCCACATTGCTTCCCATTATATTTCTAATCATAGGGAGAGGGATTATAAGGCTTTAGCCAAATAAAAAAAAGGCTCCAAAGGCTGCCAAAATTCACTCTACTCATTTTATGCTGCCTTTTATCTCTCTATATAGGTAAAACGGCGCCATTATAGATTGAGTGAGACAATGCGCGAGTGGGTCGTGCAGTGCATGCATTCATTGCGTTAAATATTTTAACGTGATACTTTTTTTTTTTTTAATTAATTACCGCCGTTGTCGGGATAAATTTGATAACCCTACCTTAAGCCTAAACTAAAGACTCTGGATGAGTGTAACACATTATGTCTGTAACGTTAAATACAATTAGAAAACGATTTAATTAAAAAATATGTATATATCAAATAAAGGCATGGCCGATATTTTTTTGCCGATTCCGATACTTTGAAAATGACGTGATCGGACCCGAATGATCGGCGACATCTCTACTCTCTGGTATTGTTCAGGGGGCCGGACCAATTGTGGAGGCGGGCCGTAGTCTGGGGTCCCCAGATTTAAACACTCACACTGAAAAAGCACATTATCTCTTTGTAATTTATTATATAAGAAAAGACAACAACAAACAAGTGCAGAAATTAAAAGAAAAATGCTCTAATAACTACTCAAAAGCACCACTAAATTTTTTTTAAAAAGAAATGAATAAATTACAATTGTTTTTACAATATGATTAACACCCACCCACACAAACCTATATAAAGACACACAGAACACTTTAAAACGCAACTTTTTTTCCACCTTGACCTATAACCTTACTCACCTTGCATTCACTAATGCAAAAGCATCTATTGCACTTTCATATGACAGTTGTTTTGGAAGGTGCACTTCTTTCCTGGACTTGGTGGGCTTGGACTTGGTGCTGATGTGGATAGGTTCACTGTAAAAGATGGCCCAGGATGTACAGAGGTAGAAGGAAAATATTTCAGAAGAGCATCTACAAAGAGAAGAAGGCGGAATTTTACATTATATTAGTCAATAAATGTTGATTGTGAAACCAGCATGACATAACCATAATAGTGCCAAAATTGTTGCAGCCTGCTGTACTTGTCTATTGGATCTTTGATGGGCGTAGTTAAAAAATAAATTCTTGAAGCACTGCAACCACAAAGGACTATCCAATAATAATGAATTAAATAATATATTAAACCCAAAAAATAAATAAATTGAAATTTTTTTTTACATGAACGTGATCGCCAGATTAATGAATTAATGACACATTTAATAACAAATGTTTGCATTTAAATCCATGGCAGTTTTAGTCCCCCATACCACAGAACTTTGAAATTATTAATTGCATATTTAATGGTGTATTTAATTAACCTTGGCACTTTTAGGCAAGGCAAATTTATTTGAATAGCACAATTTAACACAAGCTGAAAGTTGTTCACATCACATGAAAATAAGACAATTTAGTCCCCCATACACTTTGTCCAAATTTCTCTAAAATGGGAGGGGGAGTAAATTTAACTGTAACTAATCACTGCTGGCTGAATACTGAAAATATTTCTAAAACAACAGCCTGGCTAATGATACAGTATAATTTTGCTTAAGCAGTAAGTCATATAAACTCTATGTAAATAACCGCTAGCTTGCAGTTGCGCTAAGTATGTGTGCTTATGCTGTTGAAAAAATCATCACAACAAACCTCTGTTTTTCTTCACGTTTATGCTCTCTTCTTTCTTTTTCTTCTGACCTGGAGGGCTTTTGTCTTTTCATGAAGTTGACTTGTCACAGTAACGTCGCTCAATTGCAGAGTTTAAAAATAGCACCTTCAAGTAGCTCGCTAGTCTGCTGGGTGGTGAGACGAGGCTCTGTGGTGAAATTATCGCATCACAGGAAAAACGGGCAGAAGGCACACGAGAAAAATTATTTCATTATTATATAAAGACTTATTACGAACACTTTTGTTGTTCTTTTGTATAATTTTTTAAAATACTGCTATCATCAAATATTGTTTGAATATTTTTCTTGACGCCCTTTTGGAGACTGCTGCGCCCTTAGGCATTTGCCTACTTCGCCTTATGGGTGGCACGGGTCTTTCAATGGCAGCCTATGAGTTAAATGAATGCTAAAGTGACTCACCTTCTTCTCTTGAAGTGCAAGAGGGCGTTATGAATGAGATAAACCTGTGCCTGCCTGTCCATGGTTCACCAAATCTCTTAAAGTATGTTTATCTGATTGATAATCTGCACTGCCATAAAAATAATATTTGCGCTGAGTCATTGGCCATGTTCTCAACTGGTTTAACATAACTTGTTCTGTCGTTTGCTTAGAAAATCCTTGTCTGCTCTCAGAGATGTTGGATTAGTGATGATTCAACCCAGTTCTTCATACGAAGGATTAAATTTAGCACAACCCTTTGGGTGAAAATGTTTCTGTGAGCCAACAAAAACAATAGTACTGATCCTCCAGACCTCACACACCCACACAATGTACTGCCGAGCCAAAGAGGAAGAAAGGCTGGTTAGAACCGCAGCAATTTTTTATGGTGAGGTAGATTAGCGTTAGCACAATTAAAATGCGTCATTGGCCAGACGCTGCAAGTTTGGTATTTGCATTGTTAAAGCGATCAGATTATGTAAATACATTTTAACTGTTTTTTACCTTTTAGTTTTTAACAAGGAATTTAAATAAAACAATACAGATGTACAAATAAAAGTGTTAGTTTTCTTCCTTTTGATTAAAAATTTTAAAATAAAAAAAATATAAACTGAATCCCAAAATCAAATGTAAAATAAAATGAAGTCTTTGGAATTAACACAAATATAAAAGAAAATCCAGTTTTTCTCCCATTTTTTATTTAAAAATTTAAATATTGATATTAATATTATTCATATCAATCCAAAAATTCAAAATATACATATATTTAATCCTACTAGTGCTGCAAGGATTAATTGATAAACTCAAGTAATTCGATTAGAAAAAAGCTTCGAATCAAATTTTGCTGATTCGAGGAGTCGTTTTGAGTGGCGTTGTAATGGTTTGTTTTGAAAGTGTTTGCATTTAGTTGTATTGATTTAGTTGGATACACTGCACTCTAATGGCAACAGTGAATATGCCATAACTCATCTAACATGTCTGGATCCAGCTCCTCCGTTAAGACCAATATAAGGTTGTAAGTTTTTGTTAAAGTTAATATTTTGATTTTTTATGGAATTTAGAGGTATATTTAGCAGTTTTTGTGAATATGTACGTATTTGAACGATTTGTTAACAGGCATTGTTAAAAAAAAAAAAAAGTTGGCATTTTATAGCATTTAAGCCAGTGGATTTTAGCCATACCGTTTGAGGCTAGACTCAGGTATTTAAATTTATTTTTAAATGCATTTACTTCTCTTGTGAAATGAAAGTGCAATTCTGCATAATTTGAAAAAACACTCAGGAATTGTATTTTGTAATCGCTTTTAATGCTCTTTTTGAAAGTGCAATCTTAGTATGCCTTTGTTTTACAGCTTCGAACATTTATTCTGCAACACATTAAATGTTCCTAATCCGATTACTTGATTAATCAAACTGATAGATTAATCGATTACGTAATAATTGATAGCTTCAGCCCTAAATCCTACTAATCAACTTTTTTTTTTAATTATTAAATCTGAATTCATTGACTGCCAGTCTTATTCAGAGTATACGCTGTGGTCGTTGGTAAAATAATTAAAATTTATATGAAACAAAAACACTGACGGCGATGGACATCCAATCTGTTTTGACTGCGAAGGTTCCCAGCTAAGGCTGCAACAGCTAATCAATTAAAATCGATTAATAAATTAGTTGGCATATAATTTGATGATATATTTTTGTTAGCAGCTATGAACAGTCCTGTTGGGTCCTTGTTTGTGTGTAATGTGAGGCTGCGTGTGCGCACCAGTGATTAGAGCAAGAGAGAGAGAGTTCACTGCTGCTGCCGTGACTGCTCTTGGGTTTAGTGCAGAGAGTTAGATTGTCATTTGTGTTGTTAGATCTAGTGTGCCTCCGTCAGAGGTTAGGGTTGGGAATCTCTGGCATGAAGCCGATTCGATATGTATCTAGATACACAGGTTACGATTCGATTCAAAAACGATACATTTTTAAGGCCGAGCGATTCGATACGATTCGATACAGTTTAAGAACGATATGGTTCGATACAGAGTGAAAACGATACGATAGTAAACATTTGTTGTGTGTGTTCGTACAGTATTTTAAAAATATAAAAAAGCAAACAAAATTTCATACTAATGTTATGTTTTATTTTTTTATGAGAAAAAAATAAGGCTTACTATATGACCGTCATTTTGTTGGATGGGATTGATAATACAATAAAACTCCAGTCAGAGACAATAATAAAGTGCAGTAAACCTATTACTGTATTTCCTGGTGTTTTTAACACAAGAGGTAAGTAATTTAAGTGCAAACTTTCAATGCAAACATCTTACAAACAAAAAATATTAATTATATGCAGCAGCTCTTAAAAAAAATTAAACCTGCTAGTGTTATCATAAATAAATAATAAATTATGCTTTACGACTGGTATAATTGGGGGAATAAAAACATAGCATTTTAGATAGGTCAATAATCATTACTTTAACCTAATACACAGCAAAGTCATTCACTTATGCCCGTGCTTCCTCATTTTTTATTGCTCATCACTGTCCATATCTTTTTTGAAGGGCAGATTTTTCTTGAGGAAGATCAACTAATCCACATGTTAATGTTTAAACAGACTGCGTTTCGTGGAAACAATATGCCGCCCTTTCCAGCATTGTAGTGGGTTATTTTTCAGGGTTAAAACTCACGATTTCTCTACCGCTCCACACTTCACACAAGCTCTGTCCCATGCGAACAGATCTGGCTGCCTTCATCACTTCAAAGTCCGACTTTTGTTTTCCTGGGTGCGTTGAAAATCAATCACAGCACGTCGCTGCCGTCTGTGATCACACTGTCCATTGTTTTAGCATGTTTCTTCGTTGCCACTACTAGTTTCGTTTTTGTTTTGGACTGTGAAGAAAACGCTACGCTGCGTGCGTTACAGTGGTTTCGTTAGCTCTCGCGTTGTTATGACACGCCCGTGACGATCGGGTAATGACGGCGACTAGTAGCGGTTCTGCCGAAATGCATGGGAAGTAACTTGTGGCAACCACGACTGTGAGTAGTGCTTGTCCATATTATATCATGCATGCGGTCTCGATCTAGGCGTCATTCGACATTCGATAGTTCTGCGGTGAGGGAACGCGTTGCTCTGTAATTCACTCACCGCCAAGCCACTAGAGGGTTGTGGCGTTATGTTTGTACGGTTTTGGGGCATGCTTGTTGATTTCCACTAGTCGGAGAAAAAATAAACAATGCAAGATGGAACTCTTGAAAGTAAATATTCTGCTCGTCAACACTGAATAAATATTGAACATACAAATGTTGAGGGGCAGGCGACACAGAAGACTGTTTCGAGGTGGTCTGGCCGACTTTTGATGCCACACAGAGTTCTAGACTCGGGTGGAGAGAGGTAGCTGTGGCGGCTAGCTTCAAACTGGCGTCAAACACTGCGTTCAAGGTCCGCAAAGCCCTCCAGCCCGATTTGTTTGCCTACAACCAGCCAGTGGGAAGCCATAGCAGATTTCTGGCGTCCATGGAACTTCCCAAACTGCGTTGGGAGCCTTGATTTTAACGTTATCATAAATAGCACCGAGGCACTCCCAATCAGTGATGATGTATCCTGTGTCAACTGTGTTATTGAAAATTAAAGATCAAAACAACTCTTTTGACACCAAATCTGTGCTTTATTCTTCATATACTTGAAGTGTGACACGTAAATAAGTCACAGACTCACAGCAAACATATGTACACAATAAATGATGAAGTGCACCAACCAAAAATACGACATAAAGTGATAAAAAGTCGGCAGTTTTTGGCCGACTGGGTCACCGCTTCGTGTGGCCACTCGATTCCGAACACACGTCTCGGTGGTTCTTCCATTTTTTTTTTTTTCAATCGCCGACCTTGCCATTTGGCAATCACAATAATGTCTTGACGAGACTTGCTCTTGATGATACTCCCGTCGGCTTGGTCCATTTTTGCGTGTAGAAAATAATGTTTAATTCTATTCTACAATGGCGGTGATTTTGCGCTAAACCGGAAACAACAGTCTGAGCGGACCAATCACAGTCTGTTTTCGCCACGTCATACACGTCTACGGGACGCGAAGGTTAGAAAATTCGAGAGGCGCGCGTCAGGCTACGGCGTAGGGTCGTAACTCGGTTCTTCCTTGACGGCGTAGGTCTGACGCGGAAGTATAACTCGGCCTTAAGTGTGCGCTGTGTGGTGAATGACGCGCACTTGTGTCATTCACTGAAAGACACAAGCGCAGCATGTGAAGTAAAAG
Organism: Corythoichthys intestinalis; assembly: GCF_030265065.1. Lineage (NCBI taxonomy): Eukaryota > Metazoa > Chordata > Actinopteri > Syngnathiformes > Syngnathidae > Corythoichthys > Corythoichthys intestinalis. Next base: position 14,512,937 of record NC_080413.1, on the reverse strand, counting down.
GTAAATTATCTTATTAAGCAATGCATTGAACTAGGCATTAGAAGCCGATTCTTGTGCTCACGATAGCCGAATTCTATCTCTACTATCGGTTCATTGAATATTTATTGGCTAATTACTGTCGAATGGTAACTTTACTATCGATACATCTGTATCTCTCACCTGGAAAACCGGATATCCGGTCGTATCGGTAAATCGTTCTCAAGCTTATCAGAGGTGACTCAGTGCAGCCAATTGTACTGTTTGTATTCTTTGTTGATGAGATGTTACTACCTAGCATTTAGCGCTAAGCTGATCAGCGATTGTGCTAATTAGTGTCCTCATATTATTCATATGTATTCATATAATGGCTTCGTTTCCTTTCAATACGAACTCAAACTGTAAATTGTTATACAAGAGAGTGAGCTTTGAAATTGGTGGGTGGCGTCTTATTGTCCAAAAATTACGATACTTACAACATAACTACCAAATAACTACAGTGGGGCCTCTGACAAAGATGTGTTTGGTAAAGGCATGCTTGGATTTCTGCATTAATAATGACTTTTGGACTCGAGTCATTATAGTTAATGCTCCCAGTGTGAGTGCCATTATGCTAGTGCGCCATCTCTTACCGCCGCCTTTCAACGCTCTGCTCGCATCGCTTTGACAAGGGCTTTTAAAAGAATTTGAAGAGAACCCAGCCCGGCATTGAGCCTTCACTCGGAAATCATCAGGTCTGTGATTTAATCCTAGCTATGATCTGATTGCTGTGACGGGCGGTTGATTGGTGATTTAACCAATCGCCATCATCCCTTCGAACCAGGCCAGCGCTCTATAGACATGGACATCAGTTATGCACCTTAAAATAACCGTCTGTCAAGGCTCATTATAGTCAAATCATATTAAAGTGTAATTTGGATCGGGAGGGTCTGACTTTCCTGAACTAGGCTTGATGTCATTCCCCTTCCAGATGGGTGAAAGAATGGATAGTCGGATGCACTTAAAGGTCACTCGTCATGACATCCTTCCTGAGAATAGATGTCTCACCTTGTCAGTGTCTTCAGTGTGTCAACTGTCTGAACTCCCAATCACCTGTGAAGTGGTTGAACCAAGTGCGGTGATTTCACTGCGTTGCATTTATCCTGGGATTCTTGACATACGATCCATCAAAATTTAGCGATGCCTCCACTCCGACCGGGTTTATTGTAGTTATTGCTGTGCTTTCATTTCAAAACTCATCCGTCACATAGCGAGCGTCGGTCGCCTCACTGTGAGCGTTGGTTTCCGCAGAGCGCTAAGTTTTGGCGCAGTATCGGCCCGGCGGGTAGTGCTGACAGATTGATGTATAGCGCTCGACCCCTTTGATGGATTGATGAACGACTCCACGGCTACTTTAGAGACTCACTCCAGCAGTGAGAACAATGCGGGTAGAGTCGTGGGCACATGGGGTGCTAGCCATGCTGACTTTTGATATTTTTCTTTATCCTAGTTCGAGTTCACAGTAGAGTTGTTCCAGACGCAACATGAGCCTTCAAGAATTTGGGCTTTACATGACCTAATTCAGAGCGTACTGACTAGAAATGCAAGTATTTAAATGATGTGAGCATATCATTGCTGATATATTTAGCTAACATATGTCTATTTTGCTAATCACAGACAAACTCTCGTGAGAGCTAACTGCTTTCAGCTTGGATTTTTTTCCCCTCAAACTCCATTCTGATCATGATTCGTGGCTTTCCTGGCATTTGTCAAAGTAATATTTTCAAAACTTTTTCATGTTGTTCCGCCGATACAGCCCGGAGCTCATCTCCGCGTCTGGCTGCGTGGCCCGTGTCGTCAAAGAGATGGATGGACAGTGACTGTGGCGTCGGCTCTTTTTAACAAGGGCCGGGGGTTGGGACGCACAAAGGCGGCGACGGGATGGATTAATAGGGGAAACATGGTGACGGATGGGGTGACATCAACAGACGGCTGTTTCAATTTCAGTCGCCCATTCTGCAGTCTTGCCGCGATTTATCATGGGGAGGGCCGCATAAAGACATCTCATTTCATTTTGCCAGTGAATTCATATCTATGGCATCATGTGACAAAGCATTAATGAATCAACAAATAATTGATTAGCAAATTAATCGATAAGAGTTGTACGATAAGGATTTTTTAACTGATATCCCTATATTGTCCAACTTCAAAATATCATATCACAAATATAAAACAGTGGACTTACATATTTTAATGCATTATTTTTCAATCATTTATTGTTCATTCAATTTTTCCACTATGAATGCGAATGGTCTGCTCTCATAACAAATCCCAAGCAACTTAGGGGCAGTTTACATGGCAACTCTGCGATACGAAGACGCAATGACTGTGTTGCGGAATGGCCTTGCGTTCTTATGGTGTGGGCGAAGACGGAAGGCAAAGACGCAAACCTTGGAATCCTGCCTCCAAAGTGAAAGAATTCGATTGCGGGGGCTTGAGGGGGGCTTGATCCGCATGCATATCAAAAGCTCCCACGGCGCGGGATCACGCCGATAACGTCAGCACTCGTACATGTCACATTGGGCGTGCGCAGCGGTGGTACTAAACATTAAAAACAGCAAATATGGCGGAGCGACGGCTTTAATTTACTGTTTTTAGAATATTTTTAATTTAAATATGTTGAATGTTTCCATTTTGTGCCTTTTTGAACAAAAGAAAAGGCCATAGCTTGGAATGATAAAATGCAATTGCTTGGAGTGGGCGGGCATGTTGTCTTCTGGGCTGAGGAGGTCAAAGTGCATCATTCGCTGTCGCCTTGTAAATCCGCACTGCCCCCGAGGGCTTGGCATGAGTACTACATCGTTTTAATGCGGAATTGTGACATTGTTCAAATGGAGACGGAACCATATAAATGCAAATATGAAATTGTTCATCTTTTCGGGGAGTCATCATGTAAATGGCCGCTTAGTTTGGAGATATCTAATGGTCAATTAGCATAACTGCTGTGCTAAGCTGTGACCAGTCCTAGTACAAAGGCAGAAGGCTTCTACATTCACATTGAAGGCAACATGGTTTTTGGCCCTAAACCGATAATGGAAAATTGGCCAACAAGTCTAATCGACAACTCTTTTGATCATTGTTGAGAGACCTTAAAGTTGTTCAAATATGTTTTGTTTTTTGTTTGATGTTTAATCAACTTTGAAGTGATATTGGGGTCAAAAACAAGAGTATATTTCTGTTTTTATTCATCTTATTTTTTTATTCATGGAATAAAAATAATGATTAATAATGTAAAAGAGAAGCTTGGTGATGCGGGAGGGACTCCGTGTCGAGCCGCTACTCCTTCGAGTTGAGAGGAGCCAGTTGAGGTGGCTCGCGCATCTGGATCGGATACTTCCTGGACGCCTCTCTGGAGAGGTGTTGCGGGCATGTCCTACCGGCGTGATGCCCCGGGGACAACCCAGGACAGGCTGGAGAGACTATGTCTCTCGGCTGACCTGGGAACGCTTTGGGATACCGCCGGAGAAGCTAGTTGACGTGGCTGGGGAGAAGGAAGTCTGGGCTTCCCTGCGAAAACTGCTGCCCCCGCGGCCCAACCCAGGATTAAGTGGTAGATGATGGCTGGATGGATGGATGGATACATAATTCTAATTGAGGACTGGCGTCCACATATATGGACATCCCATTTGGGTTCTTGTAGGTCACACACCAAATGTTTTTTTTGTTTTTTCCATTTTTAATTTAATTACTTTTTTGGTCATAAAAAGAAAACAAAAGGGATAAAAAGAGTAAATGCTTTATTGTTTTTTAAATGTTTAAAAAAAAAAAAAAATCTCTAAAGCCCCTTTCAGACATACACTGAACTCCCAGATAGCTCTTACGTCTGAAAAAAATTTCCCGGGTCGACTGAAATGGATATTAACCAGCATGTGTGAAAGCAGTCGTTTAATTTCCGAGTATCCGGGCGAAGGCTGGTGACGTAAATATCATGGCGGACTGATCGTCATTCCCTCTTTCTTCGCAGTAAGACAAAAAGTGGTCAACAAACATCGCAATTATCAACATGGCAAAATGGAAACATAACGAAATTAAATTGCTACCGGATCAGTTCATCGTCCATCTTTGGAAATGTGTGGTTCGTTTTGTTACCGATGCCGAGCAAAATTGACATAATGTCCGAGTTATAAAATCCCACCCTCCCTGCACAGAAAGCAAAAACTCACTAAGTCTGAAAGTGTCCAACCCCGGGTAATTCCCGTTACATTTCCCCATGTCTGAAAGCCATGACACGGGTAAACCCTGCATGATCTTACACAGGAATTTAGCGGGATAGAAGTCTGAAAGGGGCTTAACTTGTCATCCTTGATAAAAATCAATACTTTACTATAACTGCAAATGTTCTATGGATTTATCAAAAAGAGGAAAAACAAAATATCCTCCCATTTCTGGAGTTCTCGATTTTACTTTAGAAATTTTATTGTTGCGAAGAGTTTGAAAGCATAAGTCGACACTCCCATGAACTGCTTTTGTGACGCTGAATCATAAATCTTGGCAACTGCAAGAAAACAGTAAGGAGCAGAAGCGGTGTGGAGGTGAAAAATGAGAGGCAACTGGGTGGGGTACACAAGGAGCACATTAACTATTAATGAGCCTTCCACCGTGGCTAATGGGAATCACATCTGTTTTAATTATTGAACGCCTGACCGTCTGTCTTCATAAGCATTCTCCTCTGGGGACCTCGCTCCCTGACAGATGTATTCAATTGTTGTTTATGTATGATCTGGAGGTGCACATCGCTCGAAACGAATGCGCCGGAGAGGATTTATTGCCACCCAAGGCAAAACTTTCCACCGCCGCTTCCCTTTCGCTGTGTAGCGCCTGAGGCTGGAGCAAGAGGGGACGTTTTTAAGGTCATCTAACGTTACAGGTGAAATACGACTACTGGCAGATGTTGCGAGCTGCAAATAGCACTCTGTCAGAAGGATACATCTTTGGCAAGCACCTGCGTAGTCAAAACCTCGAGTTTTTTTTCACCCTTTGGATTAGAGTATTGTGAAACTTGGCCAGCTCGAGTTGTCTTTTTGCCTCTCGAGTCTCCCTGCACTCAGATCCAATGCCAACTGGCTCTCAGTCAGCCAGATAGTGGCGATACCGGAGTAGCAGATGGCACCGGAAAAGGCTTAAGGTATCTTCCCGAAACAAGGGGTCCTGGCTTCGATGAAAGTCAGCGGAAGGAAGCTCGCTTTTCGCTCCAGATGAACTCCGGTGTTTTTTTGTCTGCTCGTGTCTTTGCCTCTCAGTCATGCAGTCCTGCACATCCATCTCTCCTTTCTAATGGGTCCCTGGAGAGCTACTTTTGAAAGGCAGAGCAGTCGTAGACAGTTATCGGTACCTGCCTTCTGCTGGCAAACCACTAACACCACCAGCGGCGGACATTTATCACCCGCTATTGTCAGAAATGATCAATGTTTCTATTAGACAACATCACAAAGAAACAAAGGCTATTTTCTTTGGAATTGCATTTTTAGATTTTTTCAGTCTTGTTTATACACATATTTTAATTCCTGAGGGAAATCACAGAATACAGTAGATTCAGGGATCAGGAAACAGACTAGAATTTGAGAAAGAACTGAGTTCCTATGACCAACGGGGATTTTTCGTCAAAGAAACAGAACTCCTAAACAGAGGATCTGCTGAAATATGCTCTTATCCCTTCAGATGACAAACCTAACAAGAGATATCCCTTTTTTGATCACATATTTTTGCATGTGAGTCCGAGTCGCCTTATTTTGAGTCCGAGCAAAATCCTTATACGTCTGGATTTTGTTCCTTGTAGCCCTTCACTATTCAATTCAATTTTATTTGTATAGCCGTATATCACAACAAGGTTGTCTCAAAGGGCTTTGCAGAGGCATATTATACACTGTCAAAAACATCAGATGAATTAAAGTTGTAGTCCAAGTCCTGGGCATCCCTCATCCTCAGACCCTCCATGTCGGCAAGGAAAAACTCCAAAAACTCTTTTTGGGGGGGGGAGTGAGAAACCTTGGTGAGAACCACAGTCAGAGATCCACTCCCAGGATGGATAGACAAGATGCACCAGGGCTGCTAATGGGAATTAGCAGACGGAGTTAGGTTATAGAAATGGAATAGAGTGAGGGAACAAGAGGAGGTCCATCTAGCCAGATGAGATGGGGGGCAACGAGGACGTCCATCCAGCCAGGGGTCCGGATAGTCAGGAGGCTGCGGCTGAAAAATAGCTCCTCCCAGAGGGGAGGGGGGCGGAAGGGGACACCGGGTGAGTAGTGATGAAGAGACTAGTCGACTCGATATTAAAATTAGAAAAAAGAAATAAAGTAAGACAAGTGGTAGGTAGAGTGAGAAAAAGGAGATAGGACTCAGTGGCTGTACTTCCCCCAGCATTATAGCTTCTAGTGCAGCTTAGACTGAACTGTGAGTCTAGTCCGATTTCAGCTAGCCTGACCATAAGCTTTGTCGAATAGGAACGTTTTTAGTCTAATCTTAAATGTACAGACTGTCGGCGTCTTTAAAACTAGCTGGAAGCTGATTCCATAGGACAGGAGCTTGGTAGCTAAAGGCTACCATTCACTACCGTTGACAGTTATAGGACGCTTTCACACGAGCACTCTTTGGTCCATTTTAAACGAACAAGAGTCCTTTTTCTCGATAGTCTGCTTCGTTATGTACATTTGAATGCGTATTCGAACTCAAGTTCGGACCAAACGAACGAACAAACTGGTCCGCTCTAAAATCGTAGGTCTCGGTTCTCTTTAAGCGCACCCTGCTTCGCTTGTGAATGCAACCGGAGCAGGGTGTGGTTTTTGCTCCTTTATGTGCAACGTCACAGCGTGGCGCTGTGATGCTATACGCAGGGAATGCTCGGAAGTGGAAGTACAGTGCGCACACTATTCGAAATCAACAATAGCAAGATCATGACGAACGATTAAACATGGCCAAATGTTGTTGTGCTGCACTAAGCAGTTGCATTTGATACACAGAATTGGGTTCTAATGTGGCGGTTGTGTTTTGCATCCTGTTCCTGAATGGACTGTGTGACAGTGACAGTGGCCGAGACGAGTGGCTGAGGTCTCACAGGGCGGCCGTTTCATGAGTGAATTTTGATAGTCCGAAAAGTCAAGAAAGTGAGAGCAATTCCGCGCTTGTGTGACTCGCTTGTGTGACTTGAAGTGCCACACGGTTCCCTTTCGTGGTTTAATTTTCCCCTATGCATTTTTTTATATACTCAAGTTCGCTCGGCATAGAGTTGGGAGGGAGCGACCCCGCCGCTTGCCAAGCAGCGACTTAATTCATGCTACATAACGTCGAGCATTGCAGCACCGCGCTGTGGCTTTCCGAGCTCCCTCCCTTCCCAGGAGGGAGGTATTTCCTCTTCTATTTGTCCAATCAATGAGTGCGCCTCTCGTCCGCGTGATGCTACCGAGAAAGTTCGGTTGGCGCAGTGTGAATGCTGGACATTTTCAACAATTTGTTTGCAAGTGTTTTGTGAGGTAGCTCTCCAACCGGACCCTGGTCCTCTTAGTCTATTGTTAACCCTTTAACACCGAACGTGTCGCAGCAACGCATTTACGCATATCGTCTTTGAAGCATCGTCACGCTGTAATTACGTCACCCACGTGCCGCTGGTTGATCTCATTTGAAAGTAAGGAAGTTGATGTCTACACCAGTTTTTATTTGAAGTCAATCCACCAAGTAAAACGGGAGATAATGTCATTTGAGTTTTAAAGTTGTATTGCACTCATAAATATGCATTAAAACACTGCATGTACCATGTGTCTATCTCCATATTTCCATCATTTCTTGTCCTTTTTAAAAACCGAAAGCAGCACAAAACACTACATATCTCAAGAGCCGTTGTGATGTCAAGGAGGACGAACCGAATGTGAACATTTTTAATAAATTTCCGATCGAGGCGCCAAATAAGGGGAGGCATGCGAAGCAAGCAACGGCCAGTTGGATTGAATGAGCGACTTTAAAACGTGCAGAATGAATCTAAAACTAAATTTAGCACAAGCTAATGTATTATTTTATTAACTCAAGGAAGATGATGAGCCGTATTTGTTGTTGTTTGCCTCGGATGAGTTGGCATCTCGGTGAGTAGAACTGACAGCAGGGTGCAAACGGCGGAAGAGTAGGCTGTGTGACGCAGCTCCGTGACCGGTTCAAGAAGAAGCTTTATTGAGTGCGCAAAAAAAAAACTTCAATGGCTCGCATGCCTGAAAAATTTGAATTGAACTGAACTACTTGTCAATATTTTTGAAAATACTTTTTTATATATTTTCTTCACTACAATCTTATCAATTTTTATATAGATGTGTTTTCAAGAAGCTTGATTGCATGTACGTATATACTTTTGATAAGGTAAGGTAAGGGATATCCTCCAAACCCTTTTTGTGTTAGATGATATACATATTTTTTTTCTCACTATTTTGCACTGTATATAACCTGTTTTGACCATAGTATGTGTAAAGGCCAAAAACGCATATGACCATCCATACTTGCTGTTTGTGTTGAATTATCAAACATAAAACTATTCAATCTTATTTTTTTTTTTTGAATGTTTATCCTAACAAGTTGAATAAATATTATCAAGCTTCAAAACGGTTGGTGGAGCATGTTTGGTTGTCAATGGGACATCAACATTACAAATTTTGAAAAAAAGATTTTGGGATTTTTTTGTCTTTTTGGGTCCAAAATGTGGATTATAATTGATCAGTGAAGAAAACAACAGTTTGGACTTGAAGTTCAAGGTGTCCTGAAAAAAGGGACCCAACTTGGCCATTGTGAACATTTTTTTCTTTGAAATATAAAGGCAACATCAAAGGCATGCAAATTCGGCCAAAATAGGCTTAGGTGTTAAAGGGTTAAAGCGCCCATAAACTTAAATTCAATTTCAACTGGGAAGGCTGGCATTAAGTAAGGCAAGGCAAATTTACAGTGTAACAAGTTGCAATATTTTCCCGTTGAGGTGTGTCGTAACCTGAAAATTCAGTCTGTAGAGGGGTCCGTAAGTAGCGCTACAACTGTAATTGTAATCATGTTCCGCTGCCATAGAGGGCGATATACGTGCAATCCGATTGGATTGGCAACACATTTCCAACCTATCTAAAAAAGCTTGAAACCTTACAGAAAAAAGTCATACGTGCCATAACATGGTCTGGGTTCAATGCTCCTACTAAATTAATATTTCACCACCACCACCTTCTGAGGCTAAAAGAACACAACTACTTTCAAAATGCTTGCATAATGTATCGGGTCATCCATAAACTAAACCATAAATTAAGTGATCTCATCCCAATCAGTACTCCTCAGCACACATATACTACTAGAAGAAAAAATCACATCACTGGAAAAAGCAGAAGTCTAAAGTCTACAAACTTTGGCATTGTATGCAGAGGACCACAGATCTGGAATGAACTGGACGAAACACTTAAAATGTCACACTCTATCTCTATTTTTAAGAAAAAACTGAAAACTCATCTCCTTGCTATGTATGTTTAATATGCTGTCTTTGAATAACATTCCTAAGGTATCACATGTCAAATCCGATGTAATCAGAATTTTGAAATTTCCCATAGTTAATTGAACGTATGTGTATGAATGTGTGTATGTGTGTGTTGTTTGACTGGGCCCCTACTAAAAGCTTTAAATAGCTTATTAGGAGTGTCCCTTTCATACATCTTGTCAGATGAACTGCTTGTATATATGACCATGTTCATGTGTGTACCATGATACGATGTGTGAATAAACTAAACTAAACTTTGGTGCTGGCAGATATTTGGTCTTGTTTATGGCAGCCACTGACTTAAAGTACATAAAAATAAAAGCACGATTGTTATTCCTTGATTCTGATCCCTGAACTTAACATTCTTTTATGGGCCTCGCTTTAAAACAAAGCAAGCGCGAAAGGGTCTTGATTTCACTGCCTCGTGAGTGTTCGAGGTGTGGTCTTGAGAAGTACAAATGACGTTTGAACCTTTGACCCACTGAACCAAAAAGTCTGTACGAACCAAGCTGCTAACGCTGCAATAAATCAAATCAATTTTCCTGACGCATGCTTGTTAAAATAAGGACCCCGCCTTATTTTCACAGATGCAGACGTCCTCAACGATATGCTTGCCCATGCTAGATTGCAGACTGGTCTGTTCTAGACAAGTCGAGCTGACAAATGGGCCCTATTAAACACCTTCTGCAGGACGCGGCTTGTGGAAAGAGACCGACGGGCGGAGGGGGGTGGGGTAGGTCTGGTCTTGCCGCTGATGGATGACATCAGGGATGGTCTTTACCGCACTTGTCATACAGCATCTTCAGACGTATTGATGGGCTTGCACAGAGGGTTGCGGCGCTCTTGCTTCATGTTGCACAAGCTGGAGGAAAGTTGACAGGAAGTATGTCATGCAGCTCTCCCACTCCGTTTGAGCCCGTTGGGGAAATTGTGAAAGAAGGGGTGCGGCAGAACGAGTGTCTCCCTCGTTTAAGTTTTAAGAAACCCTAAAGACCCCACTGAAGACGGGTAAAAATTCAAGTGTGTTCTTACCACTCTCGGTTTAGTCAATGGAAAAGCCTCAGCACTGATTAATAATGTACGAGTCGGTACTATGGATAATTATTTGAATTCCAACTCCACTGAAAAGCAGCTGAGATTATAACTAGTGTTGCACAGTATCGATACCGATACGGCACTAAAATGACATCATAGGTATCGAGGAGAACTAAGAAATAACGTGCCACTGCTCAGGAATGCGTACTTTTCGTTTCCAAACGCTGGTCACTCTACCCTATAGACCCCAATCACGTGACGTCACAACTCCGCCTCCCTGACTGGTGCCGCCATATTGTCCGTCAGCTCATCGTGTTTACATATTACCGCTATGTACATTCCTCCTATTACTGCGTGTTTTTCTGTTTGCCTAAGGAATCACCATCTAGTAAACGAACCCAAAAACTTTCCTGACAATCGTTAACATTGATTAATCAAAACGGTGAAGGCATGTGTGGCGGTTGGTTGCAGTAACAGAGAAGATAAACGGTCATTTTAGTAGTTGCTGTGTGCCCATTGTTAAAACGGCAAATCTCTAAAGCAGCACGGTTTATCTAGGTCCATGATGCGTTTGTGTCGACAGCCGTCAGACAGCGGCGAAAACATCAATATGATGCCAACACGATCGCAGACATCATCAGACGGAGACTATGAAGCTGGTCGCCACGGTCGCGCAGCAAGAAGATGAGCGCAATAATAGGTGTTGTGCTGAAAAATAGCCACCCTGCGTGAAATGTCCCCCCTGACGGGAGACCCCACACGGAAACGACTTTCTTGTACCGTGAATATGTGTTATTTTATTCTGCTTGAACTAATAAATGTCATACCTGTGTGGTTGTCATTGGGATATGGTCGTGAAAACCTGTAGGCTAATACATTTCTATTCAAAGATGGTTATGTGGCCCAGTCCACGATTTGTTACTAAAATACAGTACTAATATTTTGTGTAATTTAATTATTTAAAACTGATCTTCGTCGTAAATCCATTACCATCCATGAAAACATTTGATGTTTTCACGTCAATAAAGCGTTATAAATTAGCGCTCCCGTCGGGGGGGACATGTCACGCCGGGCAGCTATTTTTCGGCACACACCGGCCCGTTGTCGATCAAGTTTCATTTTACAATCGTGACACTCAGCTGACCAAATGTCAGTTTATATTCGGGCCGGTGCCGATTTTGGGTACCCGACTCCTCATCGTGACATAAACTGGAGTATGATTGGAAATTTTGTGGTCTCAGGACGAGCTCTGACGCACGGGACTGGACCGGAGGAAACATCGGTTTGGGCATCAAATATGGATCTGGCGACTGGATCGACCAAAGCTTTTCCAAATAACGGCTTTTATGCAACTCATCCAATAAGTTTACAGCGTCTGAAAGCACCGGGTGAATCTACCTTTAGAAACTACGATCATTGACAATACGGACACACAATGACGGACAATATGGCAGCACAATACCGCGATCACGTGATTGTGTGACGTTGGTGATTGGGGTCTATAGGAGTGGGAACCTCTAGGTACCTCACGATACGCTACGGTTTGCGATACAAAGCTCACGATAATGATGATCTGACGATATGGCAATACAACGATTATCGATACATTGGTCAGGAAATCATTCTAGGATATTGTTAAAACAACTTATAAACAGAAAAAACAAGCTTCTGCTGTGAATTGGAATGAGTTTATCACTAGTAAACGTCCAATCCATATAACCTGGGAGGGTGGCAGCGAATGTTCATTCGCCTGTGTCCACTTGCATTTCTCTGCCTTTTCGCTCTCAATCTGCTAAAACAAGGTCATTGTAAACTTTTTGAAGCAATGCATGAAAGAATCATTCCGTGCATGCGTTACTTGCGTCAAATATTTTAACGTGATTAATTGAAAAAATTAATTACCGCCCGTTAACGCGATAAATTTGACAACCCTAATATTTTTAAAAATGTATGTGTACAGTATCGACATAAAAAACGGTGTCATTGCAACACTAATTATAACAAACTAGAATGGCGGTTGCTAGCAAGTCCGTAAATCAACCGGGTGACATATCCTAATAGGGTGATGACTGACTGTAAATGAAGACCAGAGGTCCGCTACCTCTCACGGAGATGCTTTCGTACTAACAGTGTATTATCCCTCGTTAGTGCCAGCCCAATGTTTAATTCTTGATTAGCTATGCGAAGATATGTCATTCGCTAGACTTCATGCAGGGCATCAGGGACATTGCACGTCTTTCCCGCTGGGCACTGACGGCGACTGTTCTTAATCACTGTGTTCTCGCACACCGGTCGCAAATTCCCTTTGTTTTGAAATATTATCACTTAATGTTTCTTTGGTTGTTTCTAAGTGCTTTGGTGGAGAAACCTCTACAAGATCACTGCTGGGTTCTCTTGACCTTTTTGGTTGTTGCCATACATCAGCAGACAATAGTTTTTGTGACTTGTTTAGACTTGCGTTTCATGTGAATTATTGCTGATTATTAACATGTCCTGCTATTGTCACTTGGTGGATTCTCCCATGGCTACTGTGAGTGGGGTCAACGAGGGCTAAGATTATGACTGAAAAGAAGCTATCAAATAATGAGGGAGAAATCTGTTTTAATGGAATTAGGAGCAAATTGTTTAAAAAATACCTGTATTTGGATGGGTTTTTTTGGACTGCATGACTGTTGTGATAATGTTTAAACAGATTATCCATCACATATGAAACTCATTCACGATTTGCTGATGTTAGTGTAGTCCTGTTGCAATACTCCATATCGGTATCTGTGGGTAATTAGTAATACAGCGATCCCTCGTTTTTCTTGCTTAATGGGGACCACAACCCGCTGTGATAAGTGAAAAACCGCGAAGTAGCGCCCCCCCCTTTTTTTTTTTTTTTTTTTTTGGTGTGTGTTCAATGTATTTATTCAGATTTAGCATTGGAAAGATGTTTTTTTTCACTTTTTTCCCCAAAGTATAATTTAAAAAAAAAAACTTAAGTATATATAATATATATATGAATAAATGGTTCTTAAACACTTCAAATTTAATAATTATGATAAGTTTTTAAAATGTTACTGTCCCACCGAATTATTTTTAAACAGGAATAAAGCAGAAAAATGCTTGGCTTTATTAAATGCTTCAGTGAGTGAGTCCACTCAAATCCAGAGCTGCTCACCTACAACAATGAGTTGCCACAGCAACTGTTTAACAAGTTAAATGATGACTGACTCATGCGGCACTTTGAAGCTCGGTTCCCTGGCAACATCAAACATCAACGTCTGTCAATCATTGTTAACATTAATAAGCAACTCCAGCGCACTCACTTTCTGGAGCAGGGAGAGGGAGAGTGAGACTACGCGATTGGTTCAGGACAGCTCATCTGTTTTGTTTTTTTTAATTGGGAAAAAAAAAACGCGATAGGACTAGGCAGGTGCCGGTTACCGGTTTCACGGTTTACCGTGGTGTGAAAACGTTGCGGTTTCAAAACCACTAAAATTTTCCATCAGACCGTAGTACGGTATTCGCTATTTTTCATGTGTCAAAATCAAAATGCAGCCAGAAGTGGCTTGGCGCGGCAGCGCTCACCCCCTCCCGTTTGTTGCTGTTTGTGAAAGTGACGCTATCGGCTAGACAGCCAGTGAACCCAAAAACAAATACTCCAAAAATAAGGTGTACTTTTCTTCAATTTATTGAGCTCTCAAATCATGGTAAGTGGAATATACAAAATGAATACATTAAAAACATTGTACAATTGTATTTTTTCATGTGTGAGTAGCTTCAACAGATTAGCACCATGAAAAGTTTGCCAAAAACAAAACACACATTTTCCTTTCAAATTCAATATACAAACTAACTAAAAGCTTACAAAGACGAATGTTAGCCTAGGCTTAGCTGGGAGAGCAACTTCGTCGAGTGTTACAGCCACAGAGTGAGAAAACAAGCTTGATTCGCTTGAATGAATGGGAAAAGGGGATAGCATCAAAGAAAGATGCTCTTGCCCGAAGCACAAATCCACGTTCACTGGATCAAGGAGAGGTCTCACTCCCAATGTTTTTTTTTTTGTTTGTTTGTTTGTTTAGATGAAACCTTTCCACAACAATATTTACACTTTAAACTAACTTATACATTTTTAACTTATTAACTTATGAATTCTTTGTTTTTTAACACATAGGCATGACATCATGTAGACTAGAGCTGACACAGTGGCTGAAAATGGCGAAACTTCACTTGAGCTTTTCCACCCTCAAAAAAAAGTCATGCAGTAGAATTTTTAAAAATTTTCATTCAGAAGTGTTTTTACTTTTTTATGGAAATTATTTTGTTCTTGCTCTAATCTTGAGCAATTTGAGCTGTGGCTGTGGGTATAGTAGTTATATTTATTTTAATTTTATTGAAAATATTTGTGGGTTTTTTTTTTTTTTTTTGGGCTAATTTATTTTAACAATATATTCATGTTCCAATTTGCAACAATGTTCTGAATTTTTTTTTTTTAAATCCTGTTCAGTGGAAAAAAAAAAAAAACTTAACCCATACATCTCAAAATAAAACATTTTGGTGCTATAATTGCAATACCGTGATACCGCTGTATTTTTGCCCACGGTTATTGTACCGTCAAAATCTCATACCGGCACATGCCTAGATAGGACTGAGGACATGAAGTTTGAAGCGCAAAGTAATGAGGGATCACTGTATACTATGAAATAAAATTTGAAAAACACTTTAGGTTAGGCCATAACTAATCTATTGGTTTTATTTATTTTTTTATTCATTAGAGATTTTTTTTTTTTTAAGAATAATAATATTTGAGGCCTACATGACCCAAAATATGATATCCAATTATGTGGATGCCAGTAACATAGCTTGCTCTGTAAAGGATCAATGATTTAGGAATATAAGTATCAGCAAAATATATATTTTTTAAATCCTATTGTCGCTCGGCTTCTTTTCAAGTTTTACAGTGATACAGCACTGAGCAGTATGCATTTTCAAATCATTGTCTTTATGTCATTGTCACTGAAGTCAACTGTATCATTTTTTTTTTTAGTTCCCAGTTAACCTTGTGCACACATTGTGAAGAGATGGCTTATCTAGTGTACATTCAAGAACGTGATATAACCAAGTGTGCACTCATTGATTTTTTTTTTCTTCTTGTCCCTGTAGGTAAGTGACAGCATCATACATCGTGGGGGTTTCTGAGGGATCATCGGCGGTAAATGCGAAGTCGTACCGAACACTGGATCATTTGTCAACGCAGTTCTCATCCCTGCTCAGGAAAAGGTCACGCGATCATTTTCATTTAAGCCCGCCCACTGAATCTCCAAGCATCACATAAACAGATACTTTCAGGTGAAAAGGGTACACATATAGGATTGATGACGCACTCACTGCTATCTGTAGAACTACTGAAATAACTGCTAGATTGTGTTGGACTAGCAGCTAAGCCTGGGCGATACAGTAAATCGATTTTATGTTGTTGTTTTTTTTTAATTGCAAATGATGGGGAAAAAAATGTGAGTTTGTTTTGTTTTGCCAAAAAGGAAATTTAGCAACCAATTATTCCATGCATAAGAAAGTTTCTTTTTGTAGTTATTACTTTGTATTTGGGAGCTGACAGCACAAATGGGGGGAGAGAAAAATGTTATATTTAACTAATTCACTCCCAGCCATTTTCACTGGAGCAAGTCCCTTCGCTTCGCCATTTTCCTGGATTTTGACTGATTTTGCAAGGCCCACAGAAAATTCAGTTGTATTACTATATAAACATGGAACCCACCAAAGGAAAGATTAGACTCTCTTCAAGTTCATATCATTTTTCATTATTTAGGAATCAGCATTAGAAAATAGCTTAGTTTGAGCAATTTTCCAATGTTTTTCTTTTACAAAATAACATAAACAACAAGACAAACAGAGCTTTTGATAGCAAAGTAACAATTTAGTTACACATAACCAGGGGTGCACATAAGTGGTCCGCATGCGCGCATGCATACTGAACGTAGACAAATGCGTTGGCCCTCAACGGTTTCCATATGCTTTTGCGTACCGATGGCTGACCACTGTATTTGCGGCGGACACGAGAAAATGACTTCTCAAAATGTCGAAGAGGCAGGCCACACTGAGTAATTACTTCCGTGTTCCCCCACCCCCGTCAAAAGACAGACAGGCGACAGAGACGTTACCGGAGCTACCGAAAAAAAGGACTTCTGCTGAAATGTGGCTACAGGAGGTCGCACGGAAATGCGGTACAAAATGTGCTGTGAGAATCCCAATGTCGCCGATAAGAGCAGCGCATTTTATGTAGGGTCAAAGAATTTCAGCCATCCAAACTTTGAAAAGCACGAAAAAAACTGAGAGCATGTGGCAATTAAGCAAACTATCGATGTCAAACAGGACCCCACTCGCCCTATGGACAAGTGGCGGAATAGGGAGGAATAAAGGTAATGAACAGCGACATGCACTGACAAACGTGTTTTTGCTCGCATTTTACAAAGCTAAACATGCACGTTCAATGAGGTCTTATGAGAAGGACATCCCACTTTTAAAAAGGCTTGGAGTTAATGTGGGAGCCGCATAATGCCCTTTATTTTGAATTGGTGCTTTTTATTTCTTTACATTTCACTTCAAAGTAATGGCAATTTTGTTGTGCCAGTTGATGTTAATCAAGCATTAATTGTTAATATAATTAATTAAAGTTAATTGGCTCTAAGTAAAGCTTGTCATAAATTTATCGCATCAGACGGGTCGGCTCTCAAGCTCAATGAGGACCAAGTCACATTTCCAGGTCCTCCTCTGAGAACCTGGGCAAAAAAATTATGTGCACCCCTGCACATAACTGAGGGATGACATTGTTGTCGCCGCGACAGCCGGGTAAACTTTTCCCTCATCGCTGCCTGTCTCATAAAGATTGATTTTTTTTTAGTCTCTGCTTGGTCTCCTCGGCGATTAGTACTCAACGGCATCTTCCGCTGCATTAGTGGTCCCGGTCGTGCTGTTCGGTCGTCCAGCGCCTGGCATCATTCCGCCGGCGCCCCTGCCGTGGTGCCCAGCCGTTTGTTGCCGTTGAATTGGGTGTGCGGGTCTTAACAAATGCGCTACTGCCCTCCAGTGGCCAGTTTTATTGCTTTAAAATGGATTTTCAGCTTTGTGCTTTGGAGCTCAGTTGAATCAGAACCCAGAGATGTCTCTTATGAAAAAAACGTACGCTGAAACAATTAAAAATAGAACGTATTTATACGTTTTTTGGAGCAAATGAGTTAAAGGGAACCTTGGACTTGAGACTTATCGGCTCTAATAAGCCACAATTGTTCTCTTTTACTCAAATATGTTATTAGAAACACATAAGATATTGCCATTGATTCAAAAATGTATAATATTTAGCACGTTTTGACCTACGGAGGGCGCCATGTTTTATGTGCGCAATGGACGTTCAGGGTGATGGTTTGTCACTGTCACTAGACTAGACTACACACATTCATACTGCAATTCCTTCTATACGTCAAGACGTCCAACACATGTGCATATCAGTTAAAAGTGGCGAGAACTTACTATTTGCGGTTTTATTGAGTCTCTTATTACCCTTTCATTGCCTCAAAATACTTTTTGCATGTGTTACATTGTCATAATTTTAAGCATTGTGTTTTTTTGTTGTAGCTTTAAAGCAGATTGTTGCTCTGTTGACCACATTAGTCACATAGCGTATTTAAACCACCCTTATTTCATATTACTACGTTTAAGTATTTTCATAAGGCATCTTTAGTTTGTTCTGTCTGTTTGCATCTAAACAAAACAAGCTGGAAGCGCACGGTAGTACTTTGGGTGTCAAATTCGCTTCTTGTAGCACGTTTCGCTGGTGTAGCACATTTTGGCGGAACACGTTTTTTTTCCTACTCTCGACTTGTCTCATCCCGTCTATCCTGTTCATTTTGCGTTTGCTGCTCATTTTGTGAAATATCGACAGTGCAGTCATACTCATTAATGTTCTTCTCGAGTTCAAATTGAAATGGTTGAACAGATGACAGGTTTATGTCGCTAGAATCATACCATGGAAGCCCGGCAGCGTAACTAAGTGACGTCACCGCCTTGCGACGTCAACAACAATGGCGATCTACTTGTTAAACTAATTTTACAAATTGTATAAAAATGAAAACATCAATAAAGCTTTTAATGTCAAATTATTTTAACTCATTATACCATTTATCTTTTAATAACTACAAGTCTTTCCTTTAAGACTGAAGACATGTTTTGAACTTAATTTTCTTTCGTTCTTCTCAAAAAACTAAGGGTGAAAAGGAAAACAATTTTTGGGTGAAAAAAAAAAAATGAAGATTTTACTTTTACTGTGGTATGAAAAAATATCTGAACCTTTTTACATTTCTCAAATTTCTGCATAAAATCACCATCAAATATGATCTGATCTTTGTCAAAATCACACAGATGAAAAAACAGTGTCTGCTTTACTAAAACCACCCAAAAATTTATCGGTTTTCATATTTTAATGAAGACAGTATGCAAACAATGACAGAAGGGAGAAAATAAGTAAGTGAACCATCACATTTAATATTTTGTGCGCCATAGTGGCCATAGTTTTACAAACAGTTGATGTGTGCACATAGATATTGCACTGTGCCTGTGATTTCTGTAAGTCTTATGCAGACACCCTAGGGTTCTTTTATACCTCTCTGAGTATTCTGCGCTGAACTCTTGGCGTCAGCTTTGGTGGATGGCCACTCCTTGGGAGAGAAGCAACAGTGCCAGACACTCTCCATTTGTAGACAAATTCTCTGACTGTTGATTGATGAACATTCAGACTTTTAGAGATGGTTTTGTTTCCCTTCCCAGCTTTATACAAATCTAGTGCTGCAACGATTAATCGATTAACTCGAGGATTCGATGAGTAAAAAAGATTCAAATTAAATTTTGCTGCTTCGAGTATTCGTTTAATTAAATTGGCGTTGTAATGGTTTATTTTGAAAGTGTTTGCATTTAGTTTTATTGATTTGGGTGGATACACTGCCTTCTAGTCTGCCTCATTTCACATGGCTGAATCCAGGTGCTCCCTTTTAAGACCAACATAAGCTACGTTATTTTTTTTTTTTGAGCGTTTTTTTTTTTTAATGCATTTGTAATTTAGTTTATAGGTATATTTAGCCTATTTTTATGAGTACGTGTCTGAACCATTTGAACCATTGTTAAAAAGTTAGCATTTTATAGCATTTAAACTAGCAGACTTTTGTTATCTACTGTAAGTTAGCCAATTGTTCTTTTGTTGTATATAGATCCTCCTTTATTTTTTATACCGTTTGAGGCTCAACTCAAAAGGTTCACCACTTATCAATCAGCCCTACTAGTAGCATCATTGACAATACAGCGGTGCCTAATGTAAGTAAGGACTTTCCCCGGCACATTTAGGAAGCATCTTTTTTCTATAACATAATCATACAAATTACCCTTATTAAAAGTGACATTTTTATATTCAATAACGTGGCTTCACAGCTCCCCGTTCACCGCACTTTAAGGCTGCAATTACTTCCCGCCGCGCTCTTTGTCTTTGTGTCCCGGGATTAATGTCAAACTATCCCCCCCTTGAAACACTCGCGAAGCCTCAAAACCGTGGAGCAGAATAAAGCTAACGACTTCACGCCTCCACTTAGGCGAGCGAGTGACACAACGGGCATAGTGCGATGCGAAGCAAATGTAAAATAATTGTGTAACACAGACAGGAAAGACAAAGCCAGGAGAAGGCCAATTAATAGTTGTTTGAAAAGTAGGCGAGAGACATAAGCTTCGTCAGCTTGGATTTAAATTAACAAAAACAAAAAACAAACTGCCTAGATGGTGGCTGCATGTTTGTGCAGCATTACAGTGTGAGTCTTTTTTTGGTTTTAAATGGATTTAACCAAAGAGCAAAGCTAACATCATGCTGAATGTTTATTCAGCAGATCTACTGGCGCTCCATGGAGACCTAACACGGCACAGTGTGGACAAAAGCTAAAGCTCTCTACAGGTAGAAGCCAAAAGAAAAACACACATGTCCTGCAAATTTGAAAAGGTCACACTGCGGACTGCTCGCCACATGCGCGTGACCTCGCATCTGTTCAAGGCTCGGCTAGTGTCTTCCTAACTCGTGTTCGCCGTGATAGACACACAGGACAGTAGAAAGTAAATGTTTAACGGGTTCGTACATATTTTATCGCGAGCAGGGTGACAGAATTAATGATGGAGTTCGTGATAGAAGCAAAGGAGGATTGTGGGAGTTTGTTTGAACTTAGCTGTAGAAGTAGCGCTTCAATTCATACTCGTGCTGCAACGATTAATCGATTAACTCGAGTATTCGATTAGAAAAAAATATTCGAATTATATTGTGTTGCTTCGAGTATTCCTTTAATTAAAGTGGCGTTGTAATGTTTTATTTTGAAAGTTTTTTTTACATTTAGTTTTATTGATTAGGGTGAATACACTGCCCTCTGGTCTGCCTCATTTCACATGGCTGAATCCAACTGCTTCCTGTTAAGACTAACGTAAGCTAAGTTTTTGTTTTAGCTCAAGTTTTTTAATGCATTCCTAATTTAGTTTATAGGTATATTTAGCCTTTTTTTGTTGGAATATGAGTCTGAACCATTTATTAAGAGCATTGTAAAATAAAAATAAAAAACTTTAGCATTTTATAGCATTTAAGCTAGTGGACATTTGCTATATACATTAGCAAATTGTTCTTTTGTTGCACATAGATCCTCGTTTGTTTATTTTTTATAACGTTTGAGGCTCACCTCAGGTATTTGTTTTTCATGTTCCTTATCCGATTACTCGATTATTCGAATTAACTACCTCATCGATTAATCGACTACTAAAATAATCAATTGCTGCAGCCCTGATTCATACGCATCGAAATGTTCTAATATACAGTCCCTGAAAAAAGTCTTGTCGCTTATCCATTTTGTAGAAACAATTGCTAATAACCTGGCTTTTAATTATTCAATTGGTTTCAGAATAGCTCGTATGAAAGCTAAGACCCTCCCAAATGATGTTGAATGTACAAAAATATATTTCACTGAAAAAAGATTTATCATTTAATGAAGATACAAAGGTCAAATTTTGGCAAGACAAAAGTTTTGTCGCCCACAGAAAGTAGTGTGAAAATTGAACAAAAAATGTACTTCAATACAAAAATATGTTACATAAGCGAATTAAGTAGTGGTGCTGTGAGATAAAAATTTAATATTTTGTATGACTTCGACAAGGATTCATACAATTTATTGATTAAGTCATCAGGACCATCAAAGAAAGCAGTCTTGCATACCTCCCAGAGTTCGTCAACATTCTTGGGTTTCGTCTTCCATGCTTCCTCTTTCATCCTACCCCAGACATGCTCAATGATGTTCATGTCTGGTGACTGGGCTGGCCAGTCCTGGAGGATCTTGATCTTTTTCTACTGCAGCAGAGCTCTACGTCCTGGTCACCTGACGTCCCTGTGTCAACCAACACAGTCTGTCGAATTCTTTGTCAAATTTAAATTCTGTCTAGAAATGGCCTCCATGGCCGAATCCGTGCCCAGAATGGTGTTATACTTGTAGCCTTTTCATACTCATACCTTTTATACTCCTAACCTTTTCAAGGCGCTCAAACCGCTTCACACTACATCGCATCAGGAGCAATGTGGGGTTCAGTATCTTGCTCAAGGCGAGTTCATCAGGGCAGAGAATCGAACACACAACCTTTGGGTTGGGGGACAACTACTCTACCACTGAGCCACGCCATCCCCCAGAAACCAGCATTAAACAAAAGACAATTAAAAACCTGTGTGGCATTTGCCAAGGCCCACAGCCTGTCAAAAAGAATGACACTGGAAAAGTGGCAAAAGCTGGATTTTTCAGATGAATCTTCCATTGAATTACACCACAGTCGCCGCAAATATTGCAGGAGACCTACTGGAGCCCTCATGGATCCGAGATTCACTCAGAAAACAGTGATGTTTCGGAGGTGGCAAAATCATGGTCTAGGGTTACATCGAGTATGGGGGTGTGCGAGAGCTCTGCAGGGTAGATGGCAACATAAATAGTCTGAAATAGCAACAAATCTTAGCTGCCTCATACATTCCTAACCATAAAAAGGGATAAATTCTGCAGGAGGATGGTGCTCCATGGCATACTTCAATCTCTACCTCAAAGTTCCTCAAGGCAAACAAGACCAAGATCCTCCAGGACTGGCCAGCCCAGTCACCAGACATGAACATTATTGAGCATGTCTTGAGTAGGATGAAAGAGGAAGCATGGAAGACGAAACCCAAGAATGTTGATGAACTCTGGGAGGCATGCAAGACTGCTCTCTTTGATGTTCCTGATGACTTCATCAATAAATTGTATGAATCCTTGCTGAACCACATGGATGCAGTCCTTCAAGCCCATGGAAGTCATACAAAATATTACAGTTGCATCTCACAGCACCACTACTTAATTCGCTTATGTTATGTAACATATTTTTGTATTTGAAGTACATTTTTTGTTCAATTTTCACACTACTTTCTGTAGGCGACAAAACTTTTGTATTGCCAACATTTGACCTTCATGTCTTCATTAAATGATACAATTTTTTTCAATGAAACAAATGTATTTTTGTACATTCAACATCATTTGGGAGGGTCTTAGCTTTCATATGAGCCATTTCTACAAAATGGATAAGCGACAAGACTTTTGTCAGGGACTGTACTGTTGAATTAGTAGAAAGATTGTGGCAGAGGAAGGTCAGTGGGATCCTTCTGATCAAAAGTTTTGCAGTTTAGGAATCAGCACAGCCACACATCCCTAAAAGTTAAAGTAGGGCAATTCCAGAATTAGAGGATGTGGGATAATCATTCTATTTTTGGACATATAGAGGATTATATTTGTTTTTTTCTCACCCACAAATCCCCCAAAATTCGCGTTTGGCTACATCCTTACTGGAAGGCTACGCCTGAAACAGTGGTTCTCAACCTGGGTTCAATGAAATCCCTGAGACAAAACCGCCTCATTTTTGTATGCCGCCTTTGGAAAGAGGGTGGTATGGGCTTGAAATTGTAGTAAACATTAGGGGTGTGCTCTTTCAGGCACCCCACGATTCGATTCGATTCGATTCCGATTCAGGGTGCTAGGATTCGTTTATTGAACAATTATCTTCACGGTATTAACGATGATCATAATTTTTGATGCCTTTTCCCCCCTGCCTTTCAGAATTTTTTTCTTACTTTGTGGCTACTTCATACTTAGAAGCGGTGTTGTTAATAACGGTGTTAGAGTATAACGGCTTTAGTTTTTTCAGTAGTGAGTAATCCAATTAAGTTTCTCATCTTTGCAACGGCGTTACCGTTACTGAGGATGTAAAGGCGTGCGTTACTTTGCGTTAATACGTTGGTTGAATGACGCAAGAAAAGTCTGCAAGACATGGAGAGTGGGAAAGAGGGAGTTGTGACGCCGTTGCAAACACAATGCTAGGCTAGGTGGCTCTAATAATACCTTTCTGTAGCCAATAGCCTACAAACTACGCCCACATGATGCTACGCTAGATATCACATCACATGTATATGAACTAGATGCGAATTGACAGACTCGGCGGAGTTAGCAAAGGTTTAGAGAAGTAGATGCAAAATGATACACTTGCCGGCGTTAGTAAACTTCCGCCATCTTAAAGCAGTAGACTTCTCAGAAAGGCTCTGTGTAGAAAACCTTCCAAGCGAACCTAACTTTTTATCTAAAATACTCCTAAATCGGCAAAATCTTGACTTGAATCTATCTTTAAATGATGAAACTTTCACTTGTAGAGTTGATCCACAACATTAAATGACTTCCAAACATTGCAAAGGTTACTATCTAGTTATCGCAATATCCACAATACCCCTGTGTCTAGTTAAGTTTAGGGTAAAGAATTGGGCTAGGGCGACTGTCCCAAAAAACCCTGTGAACTTCACATAGTGTGACCTATGTTTTTTTAAAAACATGAAAAGTAAAACCAGTTACTTTTCCAAGTAACTCATTACTTTTATATTTAGGTCACTGAGTTACTAACTCAATTACTGTAACTGTATTTAATTACTTTTTTAAAGTTAGATGAACAACACTGCTTTTAAGCAAGGTATATTTGCCACTATTCATTAATTAAAGCAGCCAAACAAATTTATGTCCGTTACGTTTTATTACCAATCACCTTATCATCCAGTAGTAACAATGGAAACATGCCTATACGACACAAAGCTGACCTTAAGCTGTTTTTTTTTCACAAGAAGGTGCAAAAACATTGTTTCAAAGGCAGTACTCATTTCTCTCAACACACTGGTGGAATGAATTCCACATTTTCTGGAAACAAACATAAAGTGCCTTTATAAATAAGACTTCTTTTAACCAATACACTTTGTTTTCACAGATTTCTGTACTATTTTGCATGTTTATAGTGTTACCGCTGTACTTAATACTGGTTTTACACACTGCATATGGAGTAGCTTATGTACACCAACAATCACCGCACAAATTGACATGGAAATACATGTTAGCAAATTCGCTAATTAGCGTAGCGCTCGGTGCTAACTGTTAACATCTCAAAAACAACAACAATAAAGGCTAAACAGTACAAGAGGGTTTGTGTAGACCCAAAGCGCAACCTAACTTGCCTGCTTTATGCAATAATTTAATTTTCGAGTCTTTTGTACAGGAGTAAATCCCTCACTTGGTAACTTCCGCTGCCGCCATCCTCACCTTAAGGTCCCTTAAGGTGTCCGGGCGGCAGACTTGTCTAGAATTTCGTTCCGCTAGCAGGTTCCATTAAGTTCCATTAAGCAGGTTCCATTAAGTTAATAGGGAAAATCATCGTTTTTGAATATTTATGAATCGAATCGTTACGTGTCGAATCTCGATGAACCTAATAATCGATGTATTGGCACATTGCTAGTAAACATCGCCCACTGGTTTGCACCCAATCCACAGGCTTTAAGGCTGTTTCACACTAGCGGCAGCTCAGTGTGAAAAGTGGCCTATGGCAAGGGCAAAACTGTAGGAGACACTGTCAGGAAGTACCATGACTCCAGCAAGCATCTTTACTATAGTCCCAAGCACCATTGCATTTATTTTTCATTGTTTCACAAGAAAACAGCTACTTTTCCTATTTTAAGCAGTAGGGGGCATTATGAAATCTGTCTAAAGAGTTTTACTAGTTTCAGGGAGAAGGTGAATATTTTGTTGTTGTTGTTGTTCGTGAAACTACATTTCCACAGAAATGTATCATTTAGCTTACTAAGGAGAAGTGTGAGTAATTTTTGAGTGTCCCAGAGCTAAAAAAAACCTAAGAAAAAAAAGTTTTTTTTCTTTTAAAAGCGAATTTAATCAAGGTTTCATCGGCCATGATTTGCGTGTATCCGTCTTCCGAAACAGCCTGATAGCACAGATATTGGTACACCTGCCCCTCTGCTATTGAATGCGTTGTTTATGTCAGTGTGGCAGTGCTGTGAAAATAGAACAAGTTTCCATTTTGGGAACAGCCCCTTGGCGAAAATTCACTCAAGCCTTTTCACTCCGTCCAAAACAGCCACCGCCGCTCACTTTCGCCAAGAAGTCCTCTCCCACATACGCAATGAATGGGTTACCACGCACCCTTTCACACCGGGCTACCGCTAGTGTGAAAGGGCCTTTATTCCATTTCATTTAAGTTTTTTTTACCTAACGGGAGGAGAAACTGGTTTGCTCAGTGGAAGGTTGACTCACATTTGAAAGTACAGCAGACCAAATTTCAGAACACTCTGCCACGGAAACACACTTGTGTCACATTTTATGCCACAAAAGTAGGGCCCAAAGTACGTGATGCATGGGCCCAACGACAGAAGAAGAATATGAGAGCTAAAATCAGTAGAAAAGACCTTGGGGTGAAAATCATATGAAAGTAGCATTTTTCAAGGTGAAACACACCAGCAAAAGTCAAAATGATCTTCCAAATTTTGGGGAGACTCTCATCCAAGTTTACACCGACTGTATGAGGTCTCATTAACTACGCACACAATTCTCTTTTAGTAAGGTGACCATATCAAGATGTTCCAGAAAAAGGTTCACCTTAATCTGCTCGATTATTCAGACTTCATCTCCTTCATTAAATAGGATGAAATGCACCATATCACAGTAATTAATCTCCAAGACTTTTGATGCACTGTCTCCAAAGTCTGATTTTCTCCTCCTCACGTTTGTTCCTCGCCACTCGTGCTCATCTAAGTAATTGTGTTTGGTGTTGACACCTTCACACATGGTGCGTGTTCAGTGAGTGAGGGAACTGGTCGTGTAAACACGCTAGCGAGAGAGGTCACCTGGGCCAAATTAGATCTGGTGGAGTCGCTGGCTCTTCATCTGGAAGGTACAACTCCCATTAAAGCAGTGACAATCTTGTACAACAAACCGCAGTGTTTCACGGTAGATTTGCTCCTTTCGGATTATTTTAAACACATTTCAACCGAGGCATCAATTTTAATTATAAACGTTCAAACAATTGCTAATCTAGCAGGAACACTTGTAACAGCGCCTGGTACGTACCCATGCAAAATCTTGTAGTATAAGAATAGTATATGTAGTTCCTGATGGGATTTACAGTACAGGAGACAAAGCTTTGTGACAACAAATCCCTGGAAGCACATGTATCATGTTCCAATGACCTTCAGCTCGACACGTCACTTCACTAAGCCTCTTTGGGGGCCGCAGTGCGGTGTGGAAATGGGCTAAGACTGCGTGCAGTGTGCCTTAAAAATTAAATACATTAAAAAAATCAGCTCCACACACGCTGGATATTCCAATCACATTAATGCGGCTCTCGGAAAGTGATTACCCTCTGCAAAGAATGCTTCGTGATAGCGATGCTGCAGTTTAGAGATTATGCACGAGCGGGCTGATTTTCCAAAAGGTCAACTTTGTTTATCGCCTTTGGCTGCCTATTGGTGCTTGAGCAATGAAAACACGGAAAAACACAACAAAAAAATAAGTCTGAAAGTGTCGGGATAACTTTTAAGCTCCCTGTGTGCTCCGGCAGTAGTGCACCAACTGTGGTCCCATTGCTAGGATGAAAAATGATTCTGTGTAATGAAATATCTGTGATAAAAAAGCCACATTTGAGCAATGTCACAGTTTATGAGGTATGACTTGATGAATGAGGTTGCTGTGTTAATACTCCTAACTGATCCTAATCTCTCAGTAGTATTCTGTTTTCTGATTCAAATCTGTCGCTTGAATGGGTGATTTTTATACCATATTTTTTTATCTGAGATCAGGGCTGCAGCTATCGATTATTTTAGTAGTCGATTAATCGATGAACTAGTCAGTCCGAATAATCGAGTAATCGGATGAGGAACATAAAAAAAAAAAAAAATACCTGCGCTAAACCTCAAACGGTATAAATAAATAAATAAACAAATGAGGATCTATGTACAGCAAAAGAAAATTTGGCTAACTTACATAGCAAAAGGCCGCTAGCTTAAATGCTATAAAACGCTAACTTTTTTTTTTTTTGCAATGCTCTTCACAAATGGTTCAGACACATATTCAGACAAAAACGGCCAAATATTCCAACAAACTACTTTACGAATGCATTAAAAAAAAATTTTAGCTCAAACAAAAACTTGTATTATGTTGGTCTTAACAAGGAGCAGCTAGGTTCAGTCACATGAAATGAAGCAGACTAGAGGGCAGTGGATCCACCCAAGTCAATAAAACTAAATGCAAACACTTTCAAAACAAACCATTACAACGCCTAAGTAGCAAAGTTTAATTGGAATATTTTTTTCTAATCGAATACTCGAGTTAATCAATTAATTGTTCCAGCACTCTCTGAGATCATGGTCCTCAGTTGGGAAAAGGTGGAATGGCCACTCCGGGTCAGGGATAGGCATGTGCCGGTATGATATTTTGACGGTCTGATAACCTTAAGCCAAAATTTCACGGTATCACGGTATTGCAATTACAGCTCTAAAATTTTTTACTTTGAGATCTTGTTTTTTAAAAAAATCCATTGAACAGGATTTTTATTTTTGAAAACATATTAGCAAATTGGAACATAAGTATAATGTTAAGTTAAAATAAATTTGAAAAATAACAAAAAAATCTAAATAAAATAAATGCAGTCCTTTAGGTGAGCCTAAGCCCACGGCTCAACATTATTACCATCAGAACCAAAATAACTGAATTATTTTCCATAAAACGCACGTGTGTATAACTCGTATCATGTTTACATTATACACACTCCCTTTCTCAACACAGGCAGCTGCCAGAGAGAAAAAAAAAACACTGCATGTTTTACCACCGCTAGACACACTAAACACGCTGGAGTTAACTCTCGTGGCTGGTGGGAAACGTTCATGACAGTGTTTACTAACCTTTAATTTTGTATAAATGTAAAATCATATTGGAGGTATTGCCTGCTCAGCAGCCACCGTCCACAAAACATGTTTTACATTTCGGTTGGCCCTCCTCTAAGCCGCGGCCGACTAACTTTTCTGTAGCCGAAGTATTCCCATACCACCAATTTCGTTTTTTTCGATGGAGGAAAACGTTCAGGAGTTTCGCCTCCTCCAGCCATTGTGTAACACAGCTGACTCACTGACACTCAGCAACAACCGGTAGGGGAGGATTGACCCTTATAGCTGCAAGCGATTGCCTGGCTCTGCCAGACTTTTCTCCCTGTATTTTTCAAACACTGAGAGAAAGGTCTGGGAACCAGCCCATTGACGGCCTCTCGAGCAGGTACAAAATCAATTGACAAATCAGATTCGTTTATTTGCGTGACGTGTTCTTAACGAGGAACGTCACTCTTGCGTGTCGGAAGTCGTCTCCACAACACAGATGGTGAACAGGAGAGCCGAGAATATGTTCCAATCCACGGTAAAATCAGTTTTAAATTACCAACAACACATCGACACGAGTCATTGACAAGTCTCTTGCGCCAGCCATGTTGAATAAACTCCGCTTTCTTCGTATGTTTACTTTCGCGCGCAAGTCCCTCTCGCCCTCCCCCTCGTCCTGCCCTCGTCATTTTACTAATGTCACGTCTGCCCGTCGCTGATTGGTCCACTCCGCTGTCTGTTTGCTGTGGCTTGCTCCGCCCTGGAAATTGTATCTGCGTGAATGGTGGCCAGACTCAATAGCTGGAACAGCGGTGAGTCTGGTGTACCAGGCAAGCAAGCGAGGAATTTCTCCACGCATTTTTTGGACATAAGAAATAGCTAATACCTTAGGGACAGTATGTCGGAAATTTTTTTTCGGTTTTGAAACCTCGACGTTTTCATACCACGGTATACCTTGAAACCGGTAATCAGCACATGTCTAGTCAGGGATGAGGTCCTTCCCTCAAGTGGAGGACTTTAAGCGCATCCAAACTCTAGTTCAGACCAAACAAATGAACTCTGGTCCGCTGAAAAATCGTGGGTCTCTGTCCGCTTTCAGCGCACCCTGCTTCGCTTGTGAATGCAAGCGCGTTACAGTGTGCTACATTACATGCAGCGTCAGAGTACCATGCTGTGGAGCTCTATGCTCCCCTTGCCTCCCAGAGGAGAGGTATTTTCTCTTCTAAATTGGTCCAATCAATGAGGTGGCGTTTTGTCCAAGAGATGCGAGTCGGAAAATTCGGTTGGCTCAGTGTGAATACTGAACCTTTTCAACAAGTCATTTGCAAGTGTTGCGAGGTAGCTTTTCTTCCAGACCCAGGTCCTCTTGGTCTAATGTGAAAGTGCTCTAAGTATCTCGCCGTCTTGTGCAATAGTGAGGGGAAAAATGGAACTGGAGATTGATTGGTGGACTGGTGCGGTGTCTGCAATGATGCAGACTCTGCATCGGTTGGTCGTGGTGAAGAGGGAGCCAAGCTGGAAGGCAAAGCTTTCTATTTACTTGTCAATGTACATTTCTACTCACACATATGGTCACGAGCTGTGGGTAGTGACCAAAAGAACAAGATCTTGTATACAAGCGGCCGAAATGAGTTTCCTCCGTAGGGTGTCTGGGCTCTCCCTTAGGCTAGGTTCATACTGCAGGTCTTAATGCACAAATCTGATGTTTTTCGTGTTTTTCTGACCCTAGTCAGGCATTAACTTGACGGTCCAAACGCAACAGGTCGTATAAAAGTGGACCATTTCAAATCCGATCCACTGTAGGTCACTTTCGTATGTGGTTCAAATCAGATCTGGGCCACATTTTTCCAGAATGTGGCTGCGGTCTGAACTGTCAAGTGCCCCAAATCCGAATGTATGTAGCAATTATGTCAGCAAAAAGCGAGAGAGACAGGGCGCTCAGTTAGCGATGGAGCTGTGCATTAGCGCCTAGCTTGAACGCGGCTTTTAGGGCAGATCTGTGCTCCAAATGAGCAATATTTCCAGATTGCTTACACGGCAGAGAGTCGGGGCAAACTGTTTATGTGTGCGTCATGCGCGCACAGTGTGTGCATGCTATCAATCCATATACACTTTGAATATAAGGCTAAGAAGGGATTATTATGTCAGTTATTTGTGTCCTCTTTTTGGAAATCAAAATATGATCAACCGAGAATGGTGTTGAGCCAGCATTTGTTTTGATGCTCCTGCGCATGCTTGCCAGTTTGCAGGGCGCATCTCGGACTGCGGATTAGTGTGCATGTGTGATACTTGAATGGGTTCAACGGACAAAGTCAATCTGAATGGGCGTGGCAAAAAGCATGATATGACAAAAAATCAGAATTGTGCATCAAGACTTGGGTTATGAACCTAACCTTAGAGATAAGGTCAGGAGCTCGGTCATCCGGCGGTGGGATCGGAGTAGAGCTGCTGTTCCTCTGCATCAAGATGAGCCAGATGAGGTGGCTCGGGCATCTGATTTGGATGCTTACGGGACGCCTCCCTGGTGAGATGTTCCGGGCATGTCCCACTGGGAGGAGGCTGTTGGGCTGACCCAGGACATGCTGGCGAGACAGTCTCCCGGCTGGATAGGGAACACATTGGGTTCTCCAAAAAGAGCTAGATGAAGTGGCTGCGGAGAGTGAAGTCTGGGCTTCTCTGCTGAAGCTGCTGCCCCCGCGACCCGACCTCGGATAAGCGGAAGAAAATGATGGAATGAGTTTATATTTTAAGTATTGACTAAATTGTTCAGAAAAGTCACTGGATTTGTATATTTTTCATGCTGTATGACTCATTGACTTACTGATTGTTTGGTTGGTTTAAAGGGTAATATGAAAAACACTAAATCATTGGTAACTGATCGTGTTTTCTTTTACCGTCTGACCACTTATTGTTGCGCTGACTCTCAAACTAATTCACAGTCTCACTCCGTTGTGCCCCCTTCGCTGTCAGACGCATCAGCGTCAGACGGTCTTGCTGGAATCTGCCGTTGACCCACATATGCTAAGTTGATGATACATTTCTCTCAGGACCCGTTTTGTTGGCTTCATTTGTCAGTCACAGGGCAGTCTCAAAAGGCGCAAATCGGTGGATAACACACAGTCTTGACATCTTGTCATTCAGGGCAATTAGAATCCAGTCTTGATTCAAAGGATAGCTCATAGCTTGCATCTGAGACCATTCGCTTTGTGGATTTGGCCTGGCACGCTGGACCGTCTCGAGTCGTACTGGGAATGTTGAACGCAACCTTACGCGGGAGAACCGTAGAAAACCACAGTTCGCTCTTGACGTCGGTCCGTCCTTCATTATGGCTTTGGCCTCCGTGTCGACGCGGTGAGGCTGGCTTGTCAAGGCCGTTTCCCCTTAGACGTGCGGTCCAATAAGTCGTTTTTACCCTACTGTGTTAAACATCGGCTGTCTAACTTGGCAAACTGATCAAACTATTTAATAGCACAGACTGCACATGTACCAGCAAACACTCAATACTTGTCTGACAGCTTTGAATATAAATGTGATAACCCGTTGTAGAGGAACATCATAAGACTTAAGAACTGCAACATTTGCATTTCCACATCTAACACCTGTCCAAACTGACACAGTTGTTAAGTTCAGTCAGTGGTGAAATGTAAATATTAAATTGTTGGGGAGAAGCACGAGGCCTTGTTTCCATGAAGAGGATGTCAAAAAGAAAAGAAATGTCTGAAATCTTGCAGATAAACACCCTTTGTGATGCTAATTTGATGACACGCTGGATGACAGCCATTGGTTGCGGCGAGGACGAGGGCTCCTCAGCAGCCAATGGCTTTTTTGTTATCAGCGGCTGGCAGCTGGAAAAGCCATAAAGAACTGGAAGCCTGCATTTTTTTCCACATTTTTTGTGAGACTTTGAATGAAAGAAGAGTGAGATGTCTGCAAATAGCCATGCGCGAACAACTACATTTTCCAAAGAGAATTAGGAGTTGTTAGTGCAAGATTCAAAATGTACTTTTTGTTCCCGTTTTTTAGCCTCGATTGTGGATTTCGGAGGCTTTTGTGTGCATCCGGTTGGGTTATATAACAAATTTGATCATAGTGTATCATTTAATCCTCATTTCCCTTTGACAGTTTTCCTATCACATACTGTCCCTCCAGTGGTGAGCTATTTTTACAACTTGTGGTCCTTGGAGGCCTGAACACCAAGTGAGCAGTCCTTGTTTCATTCATTCATATATCCATTTATTATTTACAGCATACCACTTATTCCGTGAAGGGCAGCGGTGTGAGTTTGATCCCTAGGTGGAATCAGTTCAGAAACTGTTTCAAGCTGGTCTGCTCAACTGTCATTCACAGGACTGACACTTAAAGGGAACCTCGGACTTAGACTTGTAGGCTCTAATAAGCCACAATGGTTCTCTTTTAGTAAAATATGTTATTAGAAACATGTATTATTGCCATTGATTTAAAATTCTGTAATATTTAGTACATCTTTTGACCTACGGAGGTTGCCATGTTTTACGCGCGCAATCCACGCTGGGGGTAATGACGCGGTTGGGCTGGACTGGGAGAATAGCTGTGCCAGCTAGCAAGCAAAGCTAGTTTGACGACGAGCATGATTTTGTCACATTCCGCTGCTGGTCAGATTGTTTTGTTAGAGATATCTGGGATGAGTTCCCACCGTCGTACCTGCATCCAATTTCAGCTCATCAGCAGTGTCTTTAAACCGATCCTAGGCGGCTTGCTGAGATATTGACTTGCTTGCTTTGACAGTTTGTACATCCCGTCATTGCTAGTTGTATTATTGCCTTGTTTTTTTTTTCGTTTGTCTGCCTCTCACCGTGGTTTGCCCTTGTTTTTTTTTTTTTCCGACCGAATGTCACTGACAGTTTTTGTGTCTCCCTTTTCGTGATCGCGTTTTTTGTGTGTTCATTAAACTCTTTTATGCAAGCCTATTGTTATAGTTGTCTGCTTGCTGTCTGAAGTGAGCCACGTTTTCTAATTCCGTGGTCAAGCCAGCCGCACTTTCTTTTCAGTTGCATTTCCCTTTCACGTTTTACCGCACAAACAGACAATGCATGTGGGTTGCGATTGCTTTATAAGGAAAATCATGACTCTTAGTGTCACGCGAAAGCATAGTTCTGTGACCTACGCGCTCGTCTGTCGCACGGGAAAAGCGGGTTTGAATCTTGCTGGAGATCTTCATTTAATTGCTTTGCTACTCGTTTTGTGAGATATTGACAGTGTTGTCCTGCTCATCACTTTTCCACTCGGGTTCAAATTGGAAGGGCAGAACAGACAATGTTGATGTAGCTAACGGGTCACACTGTGGAAGTACGGCAGCGCTGCCCAGTGACATCATCGCCCAGAGTGCATTGTGTCGTCAACAACAATGGCGACCTACTAGTTAAACTAATTTTTCAAATAAATAAAAATGAAAACATTAAGAGGGGGTTGAATATCAAATTATTGTAACTCATACTGACATTTATCTTTTAATAACTACAAGTCTTTCTGTCCGTGGTTCCATTTAAAGATGTCAAAACTGAATGAACTGAATTCGTCATTTTTCATCTAGTAAACAAATTCACACTCAAATTTTGCTTCATAGTTATTCTCGACAAATTACAGATGGGTCACACAACGACAACAGAATAGCCTATGCGGCATCGGCTATTCTATTGTCATATTGCTACGCAAATCTGCAGCTCGTTCTGGTTCCGACTCTTTACCGACTCTCAACCTTTTTTGCACCACGGACCGGTGTGATTTGAGTCTTTTTTTATCACGGACCGGTGTTCTGTCAAATTTTGCACCCTTATGAAATTTTGCTCCCAAAGCTTTTGTGGCGGTGAAAAAAAGCACTCTTTTATATTCAGTTGGACTCTCAATGTTATCTAACAGTGCTAAAAAAACTATTTACATTATAAACATACATGTGCAACACGAAAATGGCGTAAATTAATGCTTAACGACATGACAAAGTCGTTAAGTGAGAGAGCTGCGTGCAGTTGTTGTGTGCAGCTAACATGGCAAACATAAGTTAATATTCCTTTCTTTAAAGAAAGTTTGTATTGAGTACTTTGGAATCGCATTTTTAAGGTTACGTGCATGCCAAATTTGTCAGAACACCGGCAATGTGCAGCAGAAAAATACAGCAAATTTAAAATAACATTTGTTTTTAGCCCTGTCGTATTAAGTGCAGGGAAAATACTAGTACAACTCACCCGCTTAATCAGTGGGAGGCCTGAGCTTGTTTCGTGGAGACGAGATGGTCCCGAGATGGGAGAGTGAGAGAAGCCCGCTTCACAAAGATACGACGTTGGAAATTGTAGCACAGTTTTCAGTGCTCTTCCAGCGATGTCAGGATATTCCGAAATGACCTTAATCCAGAACCTCGGTAGAGTTGTTGTCTCAAATGTACATTTAAGGTCGACGTCATTTGCGATCTCTACAAGTTGATGGTCCTGTTGCACCGACATGCTCGAATCACTCGGTTTATTCACATAGGGGTCACGAATCCACTCCTTCGCAGTTTGTGGGTCTTTAGTGATTGGGAAGTAGCATAGATTTTGTTTTCTTTCGAGGTTGTAGGCTCATCTTCTGGCTCGTCAGGTGCCCTTTTCCCCGTAAAACATCTGTCCAAAAACATCTGTTTTTCAGTCATTCTAGTGTGGGGGCTAATTATTTCCGGGAACAAATGTGATGGGAGACGACCTATGTCATACGTTATTATTGAGGCCAAGCGCACATACAGTTGTGGTCAAAAGTTTACATACACTTGTGAGGAACATAATGTCATGGCTCTTTTGAGTTTCCAGTTATTTCTACAACTCTGATTTTTCTCCGATAGAGTGATTGGAACAGATACTTCTTTGTCACAAAAAACCATTCATGAAGTTTGGTTCTTTTCTGACTTTATTATGGGTTAACAGAAAAAGTGATCAAATCTGCTGAGTCAAAAATGTACATACATGGATCTGAAAAAGTGAATCATTGACTTGAACAAGTCAGGAAAGTCACTTGGAGCCATTTCAAAGCAGCTGCATGTCCCAAGAGCAACAGTGCAAACAATTGTTTGTAAGTATAAAGTGCATGGCACTGTTTTGTCACTGCCACGATCAGGAAGAAAACGCAAGCTATCACCTGCTGCTGAGAGAAAATTGGTCAGGAGGGTGAAGATTCAACCGAGAATCACCAAAAAGCAGATCTGCCAAGAATTAGAAGCTGCTGGAACACAGGTGTCAGTGTCCACAGTCAAGCGTGTTTTGCATCTCCATGGACTGAGAGGCTGCCGTGCAAGAAGGAAGCCCTTGCTCCAAAAGCGGCACCTTAAGGCTCGACTGAAGTTTGGTGCTGATCACATGGACAAAGATAAGACCTTCTGGAGGAAAGTTCTGTGGTCAGACGAAACAAAAATTGAGCTGTTTGGCCACAATGCCCAGCAATATGTTTGTAGGAGAAAAGGTGAGGCCTTTAACCCCAAGTACACCATGCCTACCGTCAAGCATGGTGGTGGTAGTATTATGCTGTGGGGCTGTTTTGCTTCCAATGGAACTGGTGCTTTACAGAGTAAATGGGATAATGAAGAAGGAGGATTACCTTCAAATTCTTCAAGATAACCTAACGTCATCAGCCCGAAGATTGGGTCTTGGGCGCAGTTGGGTGTTCCAACAGGACAATGACCCCAAACACACATCAAAAGTGGTAATGGAATGGCTAAATCAGGCTAGAATTAAGGTTTTCGAATGGCCTTCCCAAAGTCCTGACTTAAACCCCATTGAGAACTTGTGAACAATGCTGAAGAAACAAGTCCATGTCAGAAAGCCATCAAATTTAAATGAACTGCACAAATTCTGTCAAGAGGAGTGGTCAAAGATTCAACCAGAAGCTTGCCAGAAGCTTGTGGATGGCTTCCAAAAGCGCCTAATTAAAGTGAAAATGGCCAAGGGACATGTAACCAAATATTAGCGCTGCTGTATGTATATTTTTGACCTAGCAGATTTGATCACTTTTTTTCTGTTCACCCATAATAAAGTCATTAAAGAACCAAACTTCATGAATGTTTTTTGTGACAAAGAAGTATCTGTTCCAATCACTCTATAAGAGAAAAATCAGAGTTGTAGAAATAACTGGAAACTCAAGAGAGCCATGACATGATGTTCTTCACAAGTGTATGTAAACTTTTGACCACAACTGTAGATATACAAAACAAGATGTACTGCTAACAATCCAATCAAAGCATTTCTATGACGACCTCCTATCCTGTAGTTGTATATCTAGAGTAGATAGGGATATTGTTGTGTTAAGCGGCACAGGCCAAAGTCACTTGGCCAGAATGCAGTCGTTAATAAATTATTTATTATTTCTGCACGGACCGGTACCAGTCCGTGGCCCGGTCGTTGGGGACCCCTGCTGTAGGGTGCAAATTGATTTCATTACTAGGCCTTTTTGACATTTTTTCCCATAAGAGTTTTGCGTCAAAAGTGTCGTCTGCCATCATTTTAAAGTCGCTTTTAATTAAGAGCCAGATGACCGCTGCTGAGATTTTAAAAGAAAAATGGTGCAGTCAAACACATGGACAGACCGGCAACCATTCACCCCCGCGTTTTCTTTGTTTCCACTGTTGCTAATAACTGCTGCAATCAACTTCGATTCCTGGCAATTGTAGCCCCCCCTCCTAGTCAGATCGATAAAGGACGCCAAGGCAGAAGGCCGCCGTCCAGGCTGACTTCAGACTCCGCCACTTCACACAGGAGCCACATACATTTCTTCTCTGGTCTCCTCCTTCCAAAGTACACCAGAGACAGATGACTAACACAGCCTCCGGGATAGAACTGAACTTTGTGCGCTTCTCACCAGGCGCTCATAATGAATCAGTGGAGTTTGATGATATTTTCCCTAAAACTGCAAACGCCGCCTCCCCGTGTGTGCCAGTTTACTTGCCATCTACCCAGAGATTGTCAAAACATGCCCACAATGTCGTGGCAGCTGCTACTTCCAAAGTAATCTATAGCATATGCCTCATTACTGGGGCAAGTAGAGTTCAGTCGTATCCAGTGGAGAGTTTGCGTTCTGAAAAAGCCACCGGCAAACAGATGGGCAAGCAACTAAGGGAGCTTTTTAGTGAGACAGCACAAACATGAGAACCTTTCGTAATGAGCGCAAAATATACATTTTTTTGTAGAAGTACAAGAAGTTAAACAGTTTAGCAGAATTTCATAACAAGACCGGTCCCACAGACCCGAACACCATACAAGAATTAGAAAAGTTTGATATTGTTCCAGCATTGCCCACATGTGACGTTCAGATTAATTGAATGGAAGGTTTGTTCGAAGTTGCCTTAGGGATCCAAGGATAGAACGAATTGTAGTTCTTAAAAGATTATTACGTTATTCTGAGTTAGAATAATTTGATATTGAAACCCCTCTTAACTCATTCACTCCCATCCATTTTCACCGGAGCAAGGCCCTTCGCTCCCGGCCGTTTTACTGGATTTTGACTGATTTTGCAAGGATTTTGCACAGAAAATTGTTCCATTGCTATATAAACATGGAACCCACCAAAAGAAAGATTACACTCTCTTCTTTCAGCAGAAAAAAAGTTTACATCTTTTTTCCATTCTTTAGAAATCAGCATTAGAAAATAGCTTAGTTTGAGCAATTTTCCAATTTCTGATGAAAAAACTGAGAAATTGAGCTTTTTGTGGAAGCATACATTTCAAACATAACTTTGACTTGTACACAGCTATTTTTTGCTTTAGTTACATCCCAAACATCTGAATAATGTTTTCCTTTTACAAAATAAGATAAACAATAAGACAAATAGAGCTTTTGATAGCAAAGTAACAATTTATTTACACATAACTAACTGAAAGATGACGCTGTTCTGGCCACGACAGCCGGTTCAACTTTTCCCTCATCGCCGTTCGTCTCATAAAGATGAATTTTTTTTGAGACTCTGCGGGCTCTGCTCCCGAGCAGCACGGACTCAAAGGCATTGTCCACTGCACAAGTGGTCCCGGTCGTTCTGCTCGGTCGACCAGCGCCTGGCATCCCGGGCGTCCTACCGGTTGTTCTGCTCGGTTGTCCGCCGCCTGGCATCCATTTGGTTGTCTTCCACCGGTGCCCGGCCATGCGGCTTGGCCGTTCGTTGCTGTTGAATCGGGTTGTGGGTCTTACCAAATGCGCTACTGCCCTCCATTGGCCAGTTTTATTGCTTTAAAATGGATTTTCAGCTTTGTGCTTTGGAGCTAAACTGAATCACGACCCAGAGATGTCTTTTTTGGGAAGAAAAAAAAAAATGTAAAAGACGTACAAATACGTCTTTGGGACACTAAAACAATTAAAAATAGAACGTATTTATACGTTTTTGGGATCA
This sequence comes from Corythoichthys intestinalis, assembly GCF_030265065.1. NCBI lineage: Eukaryota > Metazoa > Chordata > Actinopteri > Syngnathiformes > Syngnathidae > Corythoichthys > Corythoichthys intestinalis. Next base: position 14,473,719 of record NC_080413.1, on the reverse strand, counting down.
AATGAGTTAAGGTTAGTAAACACTGTTATGAAGGTTTCCCACCAGCTACGAGAGTTAACTCCTGCATGTTTAGTGTGTCTAGCGGTGGTAAAACATGTTTTTTTTCTCTCTAGCAACTGTCTGTGTTGAGAAAGAGTGTGTTTTTAAGGTGAACATGACACGAGTCATACACACGTGCCTTTTATGTTAAATAATTCAATTATTTTTGTTCTGATGGTGATAACGTTGAGCTTTGGCTGTGGGTTTAGGCTCATCTGAAGGACTGCATTTATTTTATCTTAAATAATTTTTATTTTACCCTTAGTTTAATTTTTAATATTTCAGTTATTATAATTTTTTTAGAGGTTAGATTTTGTGCCCGAACCCGAACCCGACCCGACCCGACCCGACATTCGGGTCGGGTCGGGCCCACAATTTAAGCATTCACGTTCGGGTCAGGTCGGGTCGGGCCGCCATGCCGGACTAATAAATTATTTTAAAAAAAAAAAAAAAAAAAAAAAAAATGGAGAGCATGCTCTCTGTATTGCGCTTTTGCTTGTGCGTGTGCACGAACGCCGTGGCGCCGGCCGCTTTTTCTTCTTGTCCTCCCGCTGCACGGCCGAGGCGCTGCCCTCTCCTGTTCCCTCTCCTTGTCAGAGAGGCGCGTCCATGTGAGAACAATATCCCACACACTCAGAAATATGTTTAACAAACTTTCCCAGCGTTATTTCGTTGTGTGAATGCTTTGATAATTCTCAAAAAAATATGTAGATTATTTAAACATTAAGAAAACTTGCGTTTTTTTCTGCCAACTCGAAGAAATGAAAATAAATTGCTGCTGCTGCGTTTTTTCCGCGTCACTCAAAAAAAAAAAAAAAATAAATAAATAAAAAAAATGGAGAGCAGGCTCTCTGTATTGCGCTTCTGCTTGTGCGTGTGCACGAACGCCGTGGCGCCGGCCGCTTTTTCTTCTTGTCCTCCCGCTGCACGGCCGAGGCGCCGCCCTCTCCTGTTCCCTCTCCTTGTCAGAGAGGCGCGTCCATGTGAGAACAATATCCCACACACTCAGAAATATGTTTAACAAACTTTCCCAGCGTTATTTCGTTGTGTGAATGCTTTGATAATTCTCAAAAAAATATGTAGATTATTTAAACATTAAGAAAACTTGCGTTTTTTTTCTGCCAACTCGAAGAAATGAAAATAAATTGCTGCTGCTGCGTTTTTTCCGCGTCACTCAAAAAAAAAAATAAATAAATAAATTAAAAAAATGGAGAGCAGGCTCTCTGTATTGCGCTTCTGCTTGTGCGTGTGCACGAACGCCGTGGCGCCGGCCGCTTTTTCTTCTTGTCCTCCCGCTGCACGGCCGAGGCGCCGCCCTCTCCTGTTCCCTCTCCTTGTCAGAGAGGCGCGTCCATGTGAGAACAATATCCCACACACTCAGAAATATGTTTAACAAACTTTCCCAGCGTTATTTCGTTGTGTGAATGCTTTGATAATTCTCAAAAAAATATGTAGATTATTTAAACATTAAGAAAACTTGCGTTTTTTTCTGCCAACTCGAAGAAATGAAAATAAATTGCTGCTGCTGCGTTTTTTCCGCGTCACTCAAAAAAAAAAAAAAAAAAAAAAAAACGGGTTTTTCGGGCTCGGGCCTGCAAATCTAGTTAAGTGATCGAGCTCGGGCCGGGTCGGGCCTCAATACCAGCGGGCCGTGTCGGGTCGGGCTGGATTTTTTAGGCCCGAACTAGGCTCTAAATTTTTTACTTTTGACCAATTTGTTAATGTTTTACAAAAGAAAAATATTTATTTTGTTTATTTTAGGGCTGTCAAATGATTAAAATTTTTAATCGAGTTAGTTACAGCTTATAAATTAATTAATCGTAATTAATCGCAATTCAAACCATCTATAAAATATGCCCTATTTTTCTGTAAATTATTGTTGGAATGGAAAGATAAGACACAAGATGGATATATACATTCAGCATACGGTACATAAGTACTGTATTTGTTTATTATAACAATAAATCAACAAGATGGCATTAACATTATTAATATGTTAAAGCAATCCACAGATAGTAGTTATAGTTCTTAAAAGATAAATGTTAGTACAAGTTGTAGATATTTTATCAAAACCCTTCTTAATGTTTTCGTTTTAATAAAATTTGTAAAATTTTCAATCAAAAAATAAACTAGTAGCCCGCCATTGTTGATGTCAATAATGACACAATGCTCATGGGTGCTGAAGCCCATAAAATCAGTCACACCCAAGTGCCAGCAGAGGGCGACAAAACTCCAAAAAACACAAGTAACAAGTGGACATTGCACTGTGCTGTCATTTTAATCTGTTTGAGCGGGGCATGTGCGTTAACTGCGTCAAATATTTTAACATGATTAATTTAAAAAATTGCTTACTGCCCGTTAACGTGGTAATTTTGACAGCCCTAGTTTATTTATTTATTTATTTTAACCCAGATATCTCTAACACATTTTAAAGCTGTAATTGCAATACCGTGATATTTTGGCTTAAGGTTATCATAGCGTCACAATCTCATACCGGCACATGCCTACCCGAAACCTTACTTTTAACTTGGCAACCCTGGCTTCAAACCTCACCCTAATCTACTCCCTTGAACCTGAGTTCAAACCCAAATTTGAACCATTATTCTGTCTTGGAACTCTGATTAGAACCCAAATTCAAATTTTAAGCCCCATTTAAATATGAGTCTTCATGTAACAAACCAAGAAAAGCCAAACATTGCTTAGTGAACTGCAAGTAATGATGCTGCTACTTAGCTTGAGGTTATGGCATGTTGCCATTGAGTTGTTACCCTGCAGCGTAACCTCACCTGAGCGTCATGTGACCTTTTGTACAGGCTCTAGTGTTCTTTCCATCGATAAACAGATGCATCGCCTTCTTTGTGCTCGTTGGAAATGGAATTAGGCACTACAAAGGTTTCTGCTTCTGCTGATGAACACAAAGAGTGGATGCTTTTATTAATTTAGCATGAGAAACACAGTTTGATTAGAAAACGCAGAACTGAGAAGAGGATCTCCAATCAATGTCACATTCTAGAATCCATTTGTCACGTCTTATTCTAAGCATTGAGGGTTTTATTCTTGGTACCCACGAGGATCCTTTCAAACCCTTGAATGCATTTATCTTATTACAAAGAGTATTTACACCAAATGTAGTAAAGGGGACTTTGATTAAGGCCGAGTGCCTAATCCCTCTCCAACCCTCAACTCAAGCCAGTCGATGGCTGTGTGTCTCCCAGGAGGTGCGGACAATCGATAAGCAAACGGCAGTCATTGATCCGGCTGGCTTTGAAGTCATGTCTCCCCCAGCCGGAGACCTCCGTCTTCCCAGTGCCCCCGCCCCCCGTCGTGCGGCCCTTCCATCGCCGACCGCCTCGGCTGGTTAATGGCTGTCAGAAAACAGCGACCTGTTTGTTTTGTCGGTGTTAACTGTGTAAGCAGACCGTTTCAGGAATGAAAAATAATCGATTCACGTCGAGGATACGGTTTAAGATTTTGACTAAGCAAAATTCTGCTACTAACATACACCGATGCAGTGGTAAAGTCATAATTAAAGACCAAATATTATGGTTTTTCAACATATTTGACCTAAATGTATGGCATTGTCAACAAAGGGGAATCCTTAGACGCAAAAATAAAAAATGAAGAAAATGGTCCAGTAGTTTTGTGGATTTAAAAAATGGGTAAAACCCAAGTTAAATATTTACTTTCTTCAATAAAAGCGCCGTTTCAGTGGATATTAGGTGATACGTTGCTGCGCTAATGCCAAGCTGTCACACGGTTGGTTAACCTGGTATAGACCCTACCCACCGACGTCACAAAACCACGTGCTCGCTGTATGGTTCCGCCCACTTGTCCGTCATTTTGTCTCTGTATTAGCATTGGTTTCAATTGATCTAGGAATTTAAAATGCATTTCATGGAAGACCCGGTGCTTTCTGATGCCGTAAACTCACTGGATGTGTTGCATAAAAGGCGTTATGTGGAAAAGCTTCGTTCTATACAGTCGCCAGATCCATATTTGATGCCCAAATCGATGTTTTTCGACCCACTGTCTTCGCCCTGTCTGCCTGACATCTGCTACGCTGATATTTACAATTATCTTGTCCACACAAAATCAGCCTATTCTCACGAAAATTTGAAAAACTTCAAGAGCTTGGAGGCTTATAAATACTTCGTTGCTGGTTGGGTGAAACAGGTCCTCGTCCACGAAAATTCGGCAGGAATCTATCTTGTGCTTGGAAAGGTGAGCTACGAAATTTTCAATTCAAAATCTTTTGTTATTGCTAACATCCACTGTCAAGTCTAATGTATTTCATGTCTTTTGTCAATGGAGTTAAGGCTTTTAATGTTTATATGGTTTAGCGATAGCACTCTCACTACATACATACGTGTATGTTGTCGGCGATTAGCCTAGCAATGATCTTAATTGTGGTTATTTGTCAGCCCAAAACCCTCTAAGTATATCTTAAATGCATCTTACCGGATATAAAATGATACATAGCCTGTGGTGATTTTTTGGTGCCCAGTTTTCACGTCGAATTGCAGCCGTCCATTTCTCTCTCCTCTTTGGATCCCTCGGAATACGGTAAAACTTCAAGTCTCTCCTTCCATCTTCTCTGTTAGTGCAACCAACAGCCACACACGCCTTCACCATTTTTATTATTAATGTTAAGGAGCAGAAAAACACGCCGTAAATAGGAGGAATGTACGTAGCCGTAACAGGTTAACACTATGTTTTGACGGACAATTGGGCGGTACCATTCAGGAGAGCGGAGTTGTGACGTCACGTGGGTAGGATCTATACCAATCTGTTGCCTTGTGAATTGCATGATCAGATTGGTTTAATATTTAGTATATACAGTGTATCACAAAAGTGAGTACACCCCTCGCATTTCCGCAGATATTTAAGTATATCTTTTCACGGGACAACACTGACAAAATGACACTTTAACACAATTAAAAGTAGTCTGTGTGCAGCTTATATAATAGTTAATTTATTTTCTCCTCAAAATAACTCAAAATATAGCCTTTAATATCTAAAACCCTGGCAACAAAATTGAGTACACCACATGGGAACCATGTACAGTGGGGCAAATAAGTATTTAGTCAACCACTAATTGTGCAAGTTGTCCCACTTGAAAATATTAGAGAGGCCTGTAATTGTCAACATGGGTAAACCTCAACCATGAGAGACAGAATGTGGGAAAAAAAAAAAAAATCACATTGTTTGATTTTTAAAGAATTTATTTGCAAATCACGGTGGAAAATAAGTATTTGGTCAATACCAAAAGTTTTTCTCAATACTTTATGTACCCTTTGTTGGCAATAACGGAGGCCAAACGTTTTCTGTAACTCTTCACAAGCTTTTCACACACTGTTGCTGGTATTTTGGCCCATTCCGCCATGTAGATCTCCTCCAGAGCAGTGATGTTTTGGGGCTGTCGTTGGGCAACATGGACTTTCAACTCCCTCCTCACCCCGTGGTCTCAAAATCATATCATGAATGGGTGGGGGGACCTAGTGAATGACCTACAGAGAGCTGGGACCACAGTAACAAAGGCTACTATCAGTTACACAATGCGCCGCCAGGGACTCAAATCCTGCACTGCCAGACGTGTCCCCCTGCTGAAGAAAGTACACGTCCAGGCCTGTCTACGGTTCACTAGAGAGCATTTGGATGATCCAGAAGAGAACTGGGAGAATGTGTTATGGTCAGATGAAACCAAAATAAAACTGAATGGGGCCATGTATCGAGAGATTTTGAGTGAAAATCTCCTTTCATCAGCAAGGGCATTGAAGATGAGACATGGCTGGGTCTTTCAGCACGACAATGATCCCAAACACACAGCCAAGGCAACAAAGGAGTGGCTTCGCAAGAAACATTTCAAGGTCCTGCAGTGGCCCAGCCAGTTTCCAGATCTCAACCCCATAGAAAATCTGTGGAGGGAGTTGAAAGTCCGTGTTGCCCAACGACAGCCCCAAAACATAACTGCTCTAGAGGAGATCTGCATGGATGAATGGGCCAAAATACCAGCAACAGTGTGTGAAACGCTAGTGAAGAGTTACAGAAAACGTTTGGCCTCCGTTATTACCAACAAAGGGTACATAACAAAGTATTGAGATGTACTTTTGGTATTGACCAAATACTTATTTTCCACCATGATTTGTAAATAAATTATTTGAAAATCAAACAACGAGATTTTCTGTTTTTTTTTTTTCACATTCTGTCTTTCATAGTTGAGGTTTAACCATGTTGACAATTACAGGCCTCTCTAATATTTTCAAGTGAGAGAACTTGCACAATTAGTGGTTGACTAAATACTTATTTGCCCCACTGTACATGCTTAAATGTCCAAAATGAGTACTGCCTGTCAATTTCCCTCCAAAATGTCATGTGACTCGTTACTGGAGTGCTGTCAGCATTACTGCAGAGATTGAACAGACAGTGCCCACCCACGGACACGCTCTGCCCACCCAAAGAAAATTGGATGTAGTACTAACGACAATCTGGGCACCGTGTATGATATCCCATTCTTATAGTACTGATGTGTTCTAAGTTTTAACCTTTGCGTTGTTACCTCGTCTTTCACCTTAACAAAAAAAAGAATAATAATAAATAAATAAATAAAATGAAATGAAATGGTTTTGTTCCGAGGGGGCGCTATACACATTTACGCATTTTCGATTTTTTTTTTAGCATTTTATCAAATTTTTCACCAGTGTATACATGGCTGTTGAGTTTGGTGAGTTTTGAAGCATTCTGAGGGGGTCAAAGTAGGGCTCAAAGCGTCGGCGGGACAAAGAATTGCTGCTCGGGGTCGCTGCATAGTGTATTTGGAATTTGTCTTTACACGGTATCAAAGATTGCACCTGTCTTGACCTGCCTGCCGATTTTGGTGCATTTTGAAGCATTCTAACGGGGTCAAATTGAGCTCAAAGGGGCTGCGGAACAAAGAATAACTATAGTAATAATAATAAAACCGAGGAACCACAATAGTTTACCAAAAAAAAAAACATTGTCACCTGCATGTCCATACTGTTCAGTTATGGATGTGTTCTAAGTCAAATAAAATCAAATCAACTTTTATTTGTTTCGACCAAATCACAACAACAGTTATCTCAAGGAGAAAACAAGACATGTTTTAAGGTGCAGTAGCCCTACGCTGGAATTCGACCTACTAGAGCATTGTAGCTTTTTTTTTTTTTTACCCCCAGGTAAGACTAATGCCCACCCACACCTGGCATCCTGATAACACCACTGGCAATGGCAGCCAATGACTTAAAATAACATGTCCCAGATATGCTGAACTGCACTGTCTTGAGTTTTTCGCGTTCTCTCCTACAAACAGTCCACCATGTTATTATGTGGTTCTTGCAAAGGCTCCTCTGTCTCTGCGAACCATTTCCTAAGACAGGAGAGATTCAATTTACCCGAGGTGTAGAAATGCAACTTTTCCAGCCCAATATATCCAGTTAGTTAATCGTCTGATTTCCAAAGCCTGGCCAGGCATTTTTTTTCCTTCCCCCAGAAAGGTTTTTTTGTGGACAGCGCAATTCATCCCTGCTGACGAGGCAGTTCAGACAGAAGAGCATCAGTGCTCCCAATAATGTGAGCGTTTCCACGGCTGAGCGCGATGAAAGGCTTCGCAAATCCATTCATTTCGCCACAATGGGTTAGAATAGGGACGACACGCCGTAGGTTTTCATTCCCTGGTTCAACAGTTATTGCATTTTATTTTGGGGTTTTATGACCGGTTTCTTGCTGCAAAAATGTAACTATCACAGTCAGGCTTATTCATTTGCTTTCATTTTATAGCTGAGAGGACTGTTGAAACAGCATTTTCTTTGAAATGTCAGGTTGTAAGACTTGTTTGAAATGTAATATGTCTAAAGTAGGGGCGGTGAACCTGCGAGGAGCCATGTATCTAAAAAGGAAGATGCATACTTAGAGTTACAGGTAGTCCCCGGGTTACGAACGATTTCCGTTCCTACGCTGGCGACATAACCAGAATTTTCGCGTAAGCCAGAATTAACCCTTTAAGTAAATCTCAAAATAACTATCCAAAAAGTCCAAAAGTATTGTATTTTGTTAATGATGGAGGATACACTGCCCTCTTGTGGCAGATTTAGGTCTGGCTGGACTGCCATCTTGTATGACAGAAGTAGAATCAGATGTCTGACTTGGATAAAGAATAGCTGCGCTCTGGTCTGGTTTGGTTATTTTTCAAACACTGTGATAATAGTCTGGGACCCAGCCCATTAACGACCTCTCGAGCACACACAAAATCAACTGTCCAATCAGATTCGTTTATTTGCGTGTTCTTTACGAGCAACGTCACTCTTCCGCGTCGGAAGTCGTCTCCACAACAACACAGATGACGAACAGGAGAGCCGAGAATATGTTCCAATCCACGGTAAAATCAGTTTTAAATTACCAAAAACACATCCACACGAGTCATTGACAACAGTGTCTCGCGCTAGCCATGTTGAATAAACTCCGCTCTCCCCGTATGTTTACTTCCGCGCGCAACTCCCTCGTCCTGCCCTCGTCGCTTTACAAACGTCATGTCCGCCCGTCGCTGATTGGTCCACTCCGCTGTCTGTTTGCTGTGGCTTGCTCCGCCCTAGAAATTGTATCCTCTGAATGGTGGCCAGAATCTATAGCTTGAACAGTGGTGAGTCTGGTGTACCAGGCTAGGTTTGGCCCACATAAGGCTTTAAGTTGTTTCAGCTAATGTTTGTGTATGCATTTGTAATTAAATTTATAGCTACAGTTTGTGGAGTTACATACGAGTGATTTGCTATAAGAATTGCAAATAGGGTGATTCAAAAAGAATGTGCCAAAACCAGTGGTGTATATTAAAAATAATATATAACAATAACTAGCTGGATACAAGTATTGTGTATAACTTGAAGTTTTTTTTTCATGCTTTACAAGTGTTCAATGTAGAGCTGAAACGAATACTCGAGGAACTCGAGTAACTCGAGTTTAAAAACTGATCCGAGTAATTTTATTCACTTCGAGGAATCGTTTAATTTTGCCAGCTCTAAGCATCATGTTTTGCTCGGACTACTTTTAATGCGGGACAACGCGCTGATGTCACGTGCGTAGAGGAAGAAGCAATAAAAAAATATAAAAAAACGTTTCTGCAGCCGACAGCCGCTCCAAACTCCGCCGACGTTGCTAAAAACTAGCCCGCATGATGTTCCGGTGGTAGCAGGTAGCATCTGATGCGTCTCATAGATATCACATGTATGTTGAACTAGATGCAAATGACAGAGTCAGCGGTGTTAGTAAACAGCCGCCATCTTAAAGCAGTACAATTCTCAGCGCTAATAAATAAGAATAAGTTACTGTCACTCGCTCACGTAATGTTAGCCCTGCGGAGGGCTAGGTTTCTATTAAGACGGTCGATGCGTGGCTAACGCGTCTTATATGCAGGTTTTATTTAATCTGTGAAAACATTGCGCTGGTCCCTAATGTGCTCCAATACAGCCGGTATCATACTGTAACGTTGACCAAGAGTCACCCGCGTCGTTAGGTTGCAATTATTTTTTTGCGAAGTTGTGGAAGGACAACAACAACAGAAAGGCACGTCTCTCGCTCTCCCGCACCTCCCTCACCCCCGCACGTCAAGCAGTGCATTCAGGAACTCATGCAAATATCACCGCCATATTATAATATATTTTTTATTCTAGTCACATCTGAGAGGCAATTGTTGGCTGTTTTCAACAATGTACATCGAGAATAAAGATATTGATTGACTGAAAATGGTTCAATATTAGATGGAATGTCGTTTTCTCATGTACATTTATAATTGCTCTTTACCTAAAAAAATGTTTTATCCGATTACTCGATTAATCGATAGGATTTTCAGTCGACTACTCGATTACTAAAATATTGGATAGCTGCAGCCCTAGTTCAATGTGACCACCACCAGCGGCAAAAACTGAAAGCACAGTGGACTTTGGCATTGGCATTTGTTTTCGCAAACTCAAGCACACAAAACGCTTTTGCTGAGGAGTTGCCATTTTGAGCATAAATAAACAAGTGATTGTCTGACAAAGACGAATTGAAATTGACACCCAGTTAAACAAGGATAATTCCTGTATCAAATGACCGCTAATTAAGTCTATCTCAATGATTTTAAAATTAGTAAATGCATGATGATTTTGGCACATTCCTTTTGAAATCACCCTGTACATTAGCATTCGTAGCATTTAAGCTAGCAGACTTTTGTTTGGCAAATTTAGGCTAATTTAATCTACTAAATTTACATGCTGAGCAGCCTTGATGGACGTATGATCACAAATTATTTAGTGTCAAGTGTTTTATTGTTAAAATAAGTGTCGTTTTGAACATATTTGTGCTTTACAGCTTTAAAAATTCTCAAAAGTGAAAAAAACTAAAAAGCTTCAAAGAGCACAATTGCTTGGTTTGCTGTCTGTCAAGCTGAACAACTTCACGTTTCGTGAGGACAGAACACGTCATATTACTAAAGTAAAAATAAGATACTGTATGGTACAATAAGGTACCGCTTATGAGACTTTAAAAAAAACAACAAAAAAAAACACTGGAGACAAAATGGCAGGCGAGACTCCTGCGTCTTAGTCGAAAGTCAAGCATGTCGCAACCCCGGGGACTACCAGTATTGTTCTTTGGAGCATATATGGTTCAAATTGGGCTTTTGAGAATGTTTTTTGTGCATCTACTTGTGCTGTACCCACCAAATTCCATTTTGCTAACAGGAAATGGCTTTGTGAGATGCAGAGTTTATTTTGATGGACCTGTACGAATGTCAAGCGAAATGGTTTAATTATTGCATTTTTTCAGTCATAGCTCGGGTATTTTTCTGCGTCTACCCATGATAGACATGCCTATCAAATTCCTTGTTGCTAAAAGGAACTTGTTTCCATCTCTAATATTTCTGTTGAGCAGGGCCAGAAATGTATAAAGTGACCCAAAAATGGCTGCTTCAATCAAAAACATTCTTTTGATTTCTTTTGGCATTATGTCGATCTAGTCATAATGGACAATGCCTACCAAATTCTGAGAGACAGCCAGAACCAAAAGTGGTATTTGCCATGTGGTAAAATGGATTTTGATGTGGCATTTTTTTGGTTATGTGGCAAAATGGATTTTGCCATGTGGCATTTTTTTTTGTTTTGCCATGTGGCAAAATGGATTTTGCCGTGTTGCATTTTTTTTTGCCATGTGGCAAAATTGATTTTGCCATGTGGCATTTTTTTGGCCATGTGGTAAAATGGATTTTCCCATTTCGCATTTTTTGGGATGTGGCATTTTTTGCCTTTTGGTAAAATGGATTTTGCCATGTGGCATTTTTTTGCCATGTGGTCAAATGGATTTTGCCATGTGGCATTTTTTTGCCATGTGGTCAAATGGATTTTGCCATGTGGCATTTTTTTTGCCATGTGGCAAAATGGATTTCGCCATGTGGTATTTTTTTGCCATGTGGCAAAATTCATTTTGCCATGTGCATTTTTTTTGCCATGTGGCAAAATTCATTTTGCCATGTGCATTTTTTTGCCATGGACGTGAATGGCTTGAAAAAATGCCGTATATCCCCCCAAAAATGCCATATACCATAAAAAATGCCAAATGGCAGAATCCATTTTGCCATATTCCTCAAAAAATTCCACATGGCAAAATCAATCTTGCCACATGGCAAAAAAAAAGCCACATGGCAAAATTCATTTTTCTAAATGGCAAAAAAATACCACATGGCAAAACATGGCAAAAAAATGCCACTTGGCAAAATCCATTTTGCCACATGCAAAAAGCCACATGGCGAAATCCATTTTGCCACAAACCAACTACCACTTTTCGTTCTCGGCCCTGCTGCAAATTCTTTGTCGCTAACGGCTGACATTTCTTTTGAGGGCATCTAGAAATGGGAAAAATTTACTAAAAACTGGCTTCTTAAAACAAAAATGGCTTGAGTTTTTGAGCCTTTATTTGTGGGTCTTCTCATATTAGGCATGTCTACCAAATTCCTTGTTGCTAAGTTGCTTTCTTTTGAGGACACTTAGCTGCATGTAACATAAAAAGTGACCCGAAAATTGTTGCTTAATAGAAAAATGGCTTGAATTATAAAGACCTTTTTTTGTGACTCTACTCTTGATAAACGTGTCTACCAAATTTCTTGTTGCTCACAGAGACTGTTACCGGAATTTTCTTTGAATCCCTGTTTAATTTCTGGGGTGCTGTCAACTAAATTTTTGGCAGACCTCACAGTGTTTCACAGTGGGAAAGTCCTTTTAATCATTAATTTCATTTAATAGGCCCCCAGATGAGAACAAGGTTCCAAACCTCATGTATAAACCAAAGTTCCCCATTCAAACTATTAGAAGTTCTAATATCAAAGTCTCAGTAAGGTCATAGGACACAGGACCAGCACTCTGCCAGGCATTCATTAGACGCATCCGTGCTGTCGTGTCTCTTCTGTCTCTTCCTGTACTCTTTGATAGAGAAGCCAAACAGCCCAGAGCTCAGCTCATTAGGTGCCTTGTGCTCTGGTTTGTCCCCTGCCAAAGAAGGATTTTTTTGTACCGCCATCACAGGAAGGTACAAAGAGGACACAAGTTTGAAGGAAGGAAGTTTTGTTGTCTTTGTAGCTTGAGGAATAAAGTTTTGGGGGTATAGTTGCAGAGTTGGTGAAAGTATTGGAGGAATGTTGCACTTTGGTAATAGAAATCATGCCAATCTTAGTCAGTCTGTAATCCACGGATGAAGAAATATTAATTCCAGGACACTCCGGAAATGGCCGCCAAGTGGGAATTACTTGTTTGGAGGAAGGTGGTCGATTCTGCGAATCTGTAATTACAGAGAAAATCTGAAATGGCAGCACGTTGGGGGGCAATCTGGTCAATAAATGCAGCCTTCATGTGCGAACCCGATGTTCACGCATTGTGTTTTCAGCCTTGGAAGCAATTAACAGACACCTTTGGGCAGCAGTCATCAGAATCAATGCGAGCGTTCCGATCACAGTTGAGCACGACGTTAATTGCAGTTGAGTGGATTTCGTGTCTGACGTGAGAAAAGTGGAGAAAATATTGTATTCTGGAGGTAGCAGTCAAAGTGATTACCATCGACTTACTATATGTTCAAAGGGCGTGAGTGGTTAGAAGAAGCTGCAGCGTTTTGAAGGACATCCAATGGAAATACTGATGGTATAAAACGTTTTCATTGTTCATTTAGAGCAGGGGTCCCCATCTGCTGGGCCGCGGACCGGTCCCGGTCCGTGGCGCATTTGCGACCGGGCCGCAAAGAAAACATAATTTAATAACGACCGCATTCTGGCTGAATTATCCCTGTGCCCCTGCTTAACACACCAATATCTCTGTCTACTGTAGATATAATACTACAGGATAGATTACAATGTTGTCATAGAAGTCCATTGATTGGACTGCAAGCAGTACATCTTGTTTGTGTATATATCTATGTGCGCTTGTCCTCGATAATAGCGTATTCCTAGGCCGCAGCGCAGCACATTTGTTCCCGGAAATAATTAGCCCACACACGAGCGAAGATAACAGGAAAACAGACGTCTTTGGAAATATTTTTACGGCGAAAAGGGCACCTGACGAGCCTACAACCTCGAAGACCCACGAACTGCGAAGGAGTGGATTCGTGACCCGTAACTGAATAAACAGAGGGACCGCAAATGACGGCGACCTTATTAAACGTACATTTGAGACAACAACTCTACCGAGGTTCTGGATTAAAGTCATTCTGGAATATCCTGACATCGCGACAAGAGCGTTGAAAACCTTGCTACAATTTCCAACATCGTATCTTTGTGAAGCGGGCTTCTTAATTAATGTTTAACGACAAGGCGAAGTCGTTATTGGTGAGCGCGGCGTGCAGCTGTTGTGTGAAGCTTACATGGCAGGATGAATCTGAGGAGAACTTTTCTACAAGTCCTTCCATGATCAAACGTAAGTTAATATTCCTTTCTTTCAAGAAAGTTTGTAGTGTTTACTTTGGAATCGCTGCATTTGCGCATTTTGCGGCTATGTATAACGTTACGCGCATGCGCAGAACCGCATCGTTGCAATTTTTGATGGGTTGCAAAATTTGTCAGAACACCGGTCCGTGAAAAAAAAGACCCAAATAACACCGGTCCGTGGTGCAAAAAAGGTTGGGGACCCCTGATTTAGAGAACAGAGAGTTTTATCAGCACATTTCCTCAAGTAGTGGCCGCACCGGGTGCTTCATGCACTTATGACTTATGAAAAATTAACATTTCTTTCAAATAGAAGTATTTTAGCCCGCCTGGAAACAATGAGTTGTAACTGGAATTACGAAAGCTGGAACTGTAGGGGAGAAAAAATCCAAAGAAAAAGAGTTTTCAAATAGATCTGTAAATTTTTTTATAAATACAGGCTAATATATAGATAGCTGATAGATTGACGTTTTGCCAACATTGGCCATCAGAGGATTTAAAAAAAAAAAAAAAAAAAAAAAGCCGATATAAAAGTTTTTTCATCGGGCATCTGTGTGGGCAACTGTGGCCGCCGCTGACTGACATAGGCACCCCCGGAAGGACCCTGCAGCAGCTTGAAGGCAGGCTGTTACAGGAATTACTGTATCAGGCTTGTCTGTTTGTAAATATTATAAGATTTTTATCTTGCATGAGAGAATATGCAATGATGCTTTAGCCTTTTATGGTGTTTACTAAGTGACCCTTAACTCTAAATGTAACTTGTTGCATTAGCCTAGCATTCGCGTTAGCATTAGCTTTAGCATGGTCAGCATTCTCTTCAATTCTTGTTTACATTTCGTCGTGACGCCCTGGTGGGTTTAATTATTTGAAAATAATGTACTGTTCTTGCTGAGTGTGTATAATCATTAAAAGCATTGCCTCGTTCATTGGTTTGGTAGGGCTACAGGGGTCAGCAACCCAAAATGTTGAAAGAGCCATATTGGACCAAAAATCAAATATGTCTGGAGCTGCAAAAAATCAAAAGCCTTATCTAAGCCATATAAAGGCAACACGTGCTGTATGTATCTACAGTATATTAACTACCGTATTGGCCCTGTATAAGACGGCCCTGATTATAAGACGACCCCCTCTTTTTCAAGACTCAAGTTTGAAAAAAGACATTTTGAACATCAAATTGATTTTTATACAGAAAATAATTACAGTACATCCGAAACAAATGATTATAACAATATATGTGAGAGAAAAAGCATGTTATTTTGCCACATTCAAATCTTAATATCTGAACATTTAAATATGTAAACTAAAGTGCAATCACATTCGTAAATGAATGGCTTCTGGTTTTTGAAATGTAAATAAGTCAATCTATCGTGATAAAACAACAAAATTGCAATAACTGCATTAACCATCAAAGTGAAGTCTAACTGTAACTGTAGTCTTAAAAAAAATCTGAATAAGGAAAAACATTGCAATAAAATAATGCAAACTGGTTAAACTTGAGAGTAGCTGAGATCTGTCGCGACAGAACATTGCTTCAATAATATCTGGCGCCATCTAGCGTCGTGAATGATTATAATGTCTAGACTGCGAATATAAGACGACCCCTACATTTTCAGTCTTATTTCAATGCAAAAAACACAGTCTTATATTCGGGCCAGTACGGTACATTAGCCCAGTATCAAAATGACGAAGTTGGCTACAGATACATCATGAGCCTTCATGATTAAATGTTTATTTTCCCTGCAGTGCATCACCACCACCACGACTCTGTTGTATGTTGCCGCCTCAAGTTTAACTTCATTACAATATTAATGAATTAAGAAGAATGTTTGTGTCATGTTTGTCCTCGTACAGAAACCATATTAAAACAAAAAATATATTTCCCTCCCCAATCTTTTTCCATTTTTAAGCATTTTTGAAAAAGCTCCAGGGAGCCATTAGGACAGCGCTAAAGAGCCGCATGTGGCTCGAGAGCCGCAGGTTGCTCACCACCGCACTAGCCCAAATTAATACTTGAAGTCTCAGGTCGTCATTGTAAATTTGAAGCTGTTGATGCATTTTTTTAAAAAATTGCTTTTAAAATGCTTTAAAACTTAAAGTACCGTGATTTCCGGACTATAAGCCGCTACTTTTTTCCCTCATTTCGAATCCTGCGATTTATAGTCCAGTGCGTCTTATTTGTTGATTTATTTGGGTTAATTGGTAGCACTTTATTTGACAGCGGCGACATAAGACTGCCATAAAACTGTCATAATTATGACATGACATTATCATGGGCATTCATGAATGCTTATGGCAGATGTCATTAGGTGCCATCCGGCAAATTATGTCACTAACTCCATTTATATCCAGCTCTGATCCTCCTGGTGCTGCGTCACCAGTAGGTGGATGGCGATATAGTGTAAAGCGCCTTGAGTACCTTGAAAGGTGGAAAAGTGCTACATAAGTATAACACCATTTACCATTTACATCCATTCAAAAGTGAAATAATTTGCCAGTTGAAACAAAATGATGTCTGTCAGAAGCATTCATTAATGCTCATGGCAATTCCATGTCATAATTATGATGGTCTTGTGACAGTCTTATGGTGCCACTGTCAAATAAAGTGTTACCAAATTCCATAATTAGTAATTTATGAAACAACTAGAACAGCAACTGAAGAAATAATTAGCAAAGAACTTGAATTTTGACTGTTATTTACATCTGTAGCACTGCAATGCATGCTAGGAGGCATGTTGGACAACAACAATGTTGACAGCAGGTGGCAGCGGAGGTTGACTGTCTCCTCCAAGGGAGCAGTGATGAGCAAATGAAGCTTCTTAAAGCATTGAATCATGGTGGTTGTCAAATAAAGTGTTACCGGTTATCTTTTGGTGTAAATATCCCATAATACAGTGAGGACAGCTGCAGCTTTTGTCCAGTACGGCTTTCTATGAACAAATGCAGTTTTTATGTCAAATTTGGTGGGTGGCGGCTTACATTCAGGTGCGCCTTATAGTGCAAAAATTACGGTATTTCTACCTCAAATATCGGCTTCCAAAATCGGCTTTGTATAATAGGCAGAAATTTTTTTCAGATATCTGTATCGGCATGAACATTTAAAAATCCCATTTCGGTCGCCCTGTACTTATAAATATTGTAAAATTTTATATTTGTCATACTAGTATTACTCATCGTCTGGTGTTTGCAACATGGCCACAAGGGGCAATATAATGCAGTTATGCAGACACAAACCCCAAAAAGTTTCACAACAACTGTTAGCGACTCAGTAAAACGGTGTAATATTAGTCGTTTTTTTTTTGCAAAGGACAAAGAATATATTTCTATCTGGACGTTCTGTCTTTTCTGAGAAATTTTAATGACATTTTATAATCCTCCCGTGCGGTTAGCATCAAGCATGGAAGAATGTTATTCCTATTAAAGTTTTTCAGCAGTGTTTCACTTATTTTTGGGGGGGATCCTGTGCCCTCTTTTAGCCTTGGCGACTTTTTAAAGCCAGACTTCATTTGTCAGCATTGTGCCATCCCTCCCCAGAGAATGTGAATGCCTGCATTACACTTGGTTTTAATGAGCTTAGCAGTCATCCGTGACATATACCCAGTCTCGCTGCTTTGGACCTGCTTATTATTCATGACTTCCAAGTAATTGCGATCATGCTTTGTTTCCTGCGCCATTCTGATACCGCGATCGCCAAGCTTTACGCAACAAT
The DNA here is from genome assembly GCF_030265065.1 of Corythoichthys intestinalis. Lineage (NCBI taxonomy): Eukaryota > Metazoa > Chordata > Actinopteri > Syngnathiformes > Syngnathidae > Corythoichthys > Corythoichthys intestinalis. The sequence continues at coordinate 14,456,029 of NC_080413.1, read as the reverse complement.
GACGGCCGAGCCTGTCGGAATGCGTAAGTGTGGTTAAAGGTTGTTCTGAGGCTTGTCTCTTGGTACAATGATACTATTAAATATGTTCCACCCTGTGGCGTGACCCGAGACACATTTCACATATTACGCTGCCTGCCTGACGTTTCCTCTCATTTGAGTATTTGTGGTCAGCGCTAGCATGTATGTTAAATTCAGCATGTCCTCAAATTCACTAAGGTGGACCTGTGACAACTTCAGCCTCCCCTGGCTGGCTGTTATACGAGCACAGATGTCTGTCCAAGTGCCCGCCAGGCATAAATGAAAAGACTTTATTTATTTACGGGCTTGTTTTATTTTTTTTATTTTTTTCCTTCTGTCGCTGCCTGAGCTGAGACATGGCAGTACGGGCCTCAGGCGCACACACGTTGATGTGTGGGCTTGAGTGGATACTGCAGAGTGGTCTGACCTCTTTGCCACAGTGTAACAGCCAAGACAGTTTAGAGAGGGGGATAAAATGTAATGTCAACTTTGAGCATTTGATGCGGTGGTAAAAATAAAGCAAATACTGGGAGGAAAGAAGTAGAAGGTTTAGACGGATCATTTATGTGCGACTTGATCTGAAATTTTAATTGACTTCATTATAGTGCTGCAACGATTAATCGATTAACTCGAGTATTCGATTAGAAAAAAAAGATTCGAAATAAATGTTGCTGCTTCGAGTATTCGTTTAACTATTGTGGCGTTGTCATGGTTTATTTTGAAAGTGTTTGCAATCAGTTTTACTGGTTTGAGTGGATGCACTGCCCTCTAGTCTGCCTCATTTCACATGGCTGAATCCAGCTTCTCCATGTTAAGACCAACATAAGCTAAGTTTTTGTTTGCGCTAGTGTTTTTTTTTAATGCATTCGTGATTTACTGTAGTTTATGGGTGTATTTAGCCGTTTTTTGTAGGAATATGAGTGTGAACCATTTGTTAAGAGCATTATTAAAAAAAAAAAAAAAAAGTTAACGTTTTATAGCATTTAAGCTAGCGGACTTTTGCTATGTAAGTTAGCCAATAGTTCTTTTGTTGTACATCGATCCTTATTTAGTTGTTGTTTTTTTAATACCGTTTGAGGCTCAGCTCAGGTATTTTAATTTTTCATGTTACTTATCCGATTACTCGATTATTCGACAAACTAGTTCATCGATTAATCGACTACTAAAATAATCGATAGCTGCAGCCCTACTTCATTTTAACGTGGTTAGTCTTCAGATTGTTTTTTTCCATTCTTTCTTTCTTTTCCAACTCGTGCCATAGACTTCACTATCAGTTGACGGGGCTTGGGGCAGATCCGTAGGGGGCCTATTTTCAAAACCAAAGGCACTGGTGATCTAAAACCAAAACGGGCACCTCCCTTAGGCATATACACTCATCAGCCACTTTATTAGGTACACCTGTCCAACTGCTCGTTAACACTTAATTTCTAATCAGCCAATCACATGGCGGCAACTCAGTGCATTTAGGCATGTAGACACAGTTTAAGACAAGTTCAAACCGAGCATCAGTATGGGGAAGAAAGGTGGTTTGAGTGACTTTGAACGTGGCATGGTTGTTGGTGCCAGAAGGGCTGGTCTAAGTATTTCAGAAACTGCTGATCTACTGGGATTTTCACGCACAACCATCTCTAGGGTTTACAGAGAATGGTCCGAAAAAGAAAAAATATCCAGTGAGCGGCAGTTCTGTGGGCGGAAATGCCTTGTTGATGCCAGAGGTCAGAGGAGAATGGCCAGACTGGTTCGAACTGATAGAAAGGCAACAGTGACTCAAATAACCACCCGTTACACCCAAGGTAAGCAGAAGAGCATCTCTGAACGCACAGTACGTCGAACTTTGAGGCAGATGGGCTACAGCAGCAGAAGACCACGCCGGGTGCCACTCCTTTCAGCTAAGAACAGGAAACTGAGGCTACAATTTGCACAAGCTCATCGAAATTGGACAATAGAAGATTGGAAAAACGTTGCCTGGTCTGATGAGTCTCGATTTTTGCTGCGACATTCGGATGGTAGGGTCAGAATTTGGCGTCAACAACATGAAAGCATGGATCCATCCTGCCTTGTATCAACGTGTAATTGTGTGGGGAATATTTTCTTGGCACCATTTGGGCCCCTTGGTACCAATTGAGCATCGTTGGAACGCCACAGCCTACCTGAGTATTGTTACTGACCATGTCCATCCCTTTATGACCACAATGTACCCAACATCTGATGGCTACTTTCAGCAGGATAATGCGCCATGTCATAAAGCTGGAATCATCTCAGACTGGTTTCTTGAACATGACAATGAGTTCACTGTACTCAAATGGCCTCCACAGTCACCAGATCTCAATCCAATAGAGCATCTTTGGGATGTGGTGGAACGGAAGATTTGCATCATGGATGTGCAGCCGACAAATCTGCACCAACTGTGTGATGCCATCATGTCAATATGGACCAAACTCTCTGAGGAATGCTTCCAGCACCTTGCTGAATCTATGCCACGAAGAATTGAGGCAGTTCTGAAGGCAAAAGGGGGTCCAACCCCTTACGAGCATGGTGTACCTAATAAAGTGGCCGGTGAGTGTATGAGTCTCCATGAGCAGCGACATCAAAAAATTCAAAGTCGTTCCCTTATAAAATCCTGATAATTTTTTTTTTATACAAGCATAACAAAACTTGCTATAAAATTCTCAATTTTTACACTAGATGCACAAATATCACCAAATGCAGAGATAATAACCTATATTTTCAGAATCAATAGCAATTTTTAACATATAAGTTTTTGCCCAAAAATAGCAACTTTTTTTTTTTTTTTATAAATGGCGGAAAACACAGACAAGACTCAAAAAGCACTTTCTGCTCTTGTAGTCCTCTTTAAAAGAAACTGCTTTATTTTATGCCAAAAAACTGTTGTGTTTGATAGAACAATATGTCTATATGCTGCCATAGCAGATTCATGGCGCATTAATCCCCCGAACTATTTTTAATTTGCCCGTTTTACCCTGGAAACCCCCGTTTACAGACGTAGCGCAACCGTTTTTGTTGCAAACCAGCCATGAAAACAAATTAATTTTATTAGTCAAAATGTCATTTTTAGCTGAGAAGCATTGATTGATGTCTAATATTTTGTTTAAAAAAAAACAACAACAACAACAACAAAAAACGACTTAAATTTTTTTTTTAAACTTTTAAACAAAATACGTTACAATGAAAACTAGGCCTGCAAGCAGGACTGAACGGGCCCTCGCAATCTAGCGCAACTCGGACGTCACGCAACTCGGACTGTGTGCAGGTCAGGGTGGTGGCAGATCCTCCTCTCTAATCATCTCATTAGAACCTAACATGCTCGAAAGTCGCCTATTTACATTCCCACACCCAAGAGATAAAAACCCCTATTGGAGAGAGTACTACAAAAAAGGAGCCACTACTGAGCTGTGCAGCCAAGCCCTTATTCAAAACCAAAATTAATCTTCGAACTGGGCCAATTCGACCAAGTGTGCCAACTATTGTGGCTCTATAAGCTCCCTGAGTCTCTGAAAAAAAATATTTCCTTTAAATGGCGAACAAAGGGTCGTCACGGCAACAGACAGAGACACGTGGACATGGGCCGTAAATAAGTATTTTAATAGGTCTTGAAACTACAATGACCAACATGAAAAGAACTGGACATGTTTTGGAAAAACGAGTGACTTTCTATCGCCACTAGTTGGCGCTGTAGGGTTGATGCAAATGACCCCTACAAGGCCCTTCAGGGTATGACTCTCAACAAGCACGGGAAGTTTGGCGCAGATATCTTGTATATCTGCCGAGTTATGACTGTTCAAAGTTTTTGGAGAGAAAAATTGTTGACAGTCATTTTCACTTTCCTGTTTGGACCCCTCCGCTTCAACGAAACTTCAATATTTTTCATCAGGCACCTGAAGACAGGTCTTAAGGTTTCCCTTATGCAGGTTTGAGGTAGATTGATTTTTTCCCTTTAGAGGAGGAGTGTGTCCCGTAAAAAAGGGCATTTCCTGTTCCCACTAGGAGGCGCCAGGCACAAATGGTAAATTTTCAATCCAGTCCTGCTCAGGCTGGTATACCTCACACACATGCCAGATTTAAAATAGATTGAACGTTGTATGAGGGAGTTATCAGTCATTTTCCGAATTCGGTGTTTTGGCGAAAAAATGGAAGAATTTGGCGCCCCGCCCAGGTCAGGCCCGTGAATGAAAACACACCATTTTTATAACTTAAGATTTCATATGCCTCATGAACAGTCTCGCCAATTTTGAGAATGATCAAACTAATTCCCTAGGTGCCAAGGTGTAAAATGTGCACACTGTAAATCGATAAAAAGTTCACATTCAATCCAAAATACCCGATTTCCTGTAGGATTTGGAATGTGTGTGCAAGAGACTTTTTGGAGCAGTTTTGCCCAAAGTTTTGACTCTCCAAATTTCATCACTCTATGTTAGAAAAACCTAAATGGAGAGGCCTTTTTGAAAATTTCAAGGGGGCGCCACTGAGCCATTTTGTTACATGTTTTCGTAACGTTGCAAGATTATCGAACGTTATCCAAAGCCGCATGTATGTGCAAATTTTGGTGAGTTTTTATGCATATTCAAGCCTCCAAATGTAAACTCTTACTGTGAACCCATGAAAATTTCACATTCGATCCAAAATACCCGATTTCCTGTTGGATTTGGAATATGGGTGCAAGAGACTTTTTGGAGCAGTTTTGCATAAGGTATCTACTCCCCAAATTTCCTTGCTCTATGTTGAAAAAACCCAATAGGAAAGGCCTTTTTTAAAACTTCTTTCTGTCGCCACTAGTTGGCACTGTAGAGTTGATGCAAATGACCCCTACAAGAACCTTCAGGGTATGACTCTCAACAAACACGGAAAGTTTGGCGCAGATATGTTGCATATCTGCCGAGTTATGACTGTTCAAAATTTTTGGCGAGACAAATTGTTGACGGTCATTTTCACTTGCAGTTTGGACCTCTCCGCTTCAACGAAACCTCAATATTTTTCATCAGGGACCTGAACACATGTCTTGAGGCTCCCCTGAAACAGGTTTGAGGTCAATAGATTTTTTTCCCTTGGAGGAGGAGCCTGTCTCGTAAAGAAGGCCATTTCCTGTTCCCACTAGGGGGCGCCAGGCCTAATAGGTAATATTTCAATGCAGTCGTGTTCAGGCTGGGATATCTCATATACATGCTAGAAATGAAAAAGATTGAACGTTGTATCACGGAGTTTTTAATCATTTCCTGAATTTGGTATTTTGCCCAAAAATGGCCGACTTTGGGACCACGCCCAGGCCAGACCCTTGAATGAAAACACACCATTTTGAAAACTTAAGATCTCATAGGTCTCCTGAATAGTCTGACCAATTTTGAAGACGATCCAACTTTATCCTTCAGCGACAAGGTCTCAAATGTAAATCGATAAAATTTCGCATTTGACCCAAAATTTCCGGCTTCTTGTTGGGTTTGGAATATGGGTGCAAGAGACTTTTTGGAGCAGTTTTGCACAATGTATCGACTCGCCAAATTTCATCGTTCTACGTTGAAAAAACCTAATAGGAAAGGCCTTTTTGAAAATTTCAAGGGGGCGCCACTGAGCCATTTTGTTAAATTTTTTTGTAGATTATCAAAATTTACGCAAAGTTGCATGTATGTGCAAATTTTGGTGAGTTTTCGTGCATGTTCAGGCCTCCAAATGTAAACTCCAACTGTGAACCGATAAAAATTTCACATTTGATCCAAAATATCCGATTTCCTGTTGGATTTGGAATATGGGTGCAAGAGGCTTTTTTGAACAGTTAGGCATAAGGTATCTACTCCCCAAATTTCATTGCTCTACGTTGAAAACCTGAGAGGAGAGGCCTTTTTGAAAATTTTAAGGGTCAAGGGGGCGCCACTGAGCCATTTTTTGACATTTTTTCAAAACGACACAAGATTATCTAATTTTACGCAAAGCCGCACGTATGTGCCAATTTTGGTGACTTTTCGTGCATGTTCAGGCCTCCAAATTGGCCATTTTCATTTGCCCTGAAAAAAGAAGAATAATAATAATAACAAGCAGGACTGAACGGGCCCTCGCAATCTAGCGCAACTCGGACGTCACGCAACTCGGACTGTGTGCAGGTCAGGGTGGTGGCAGATCCTCCTCTCTAATCATCTCATTAGAACCTAACAAGCTCGAAAGTCGCCTCTTTACATTCCCACACCCAAGAGATAAAAACCCCTATTGGAGAGAGTACTACAAAAAAGGAGCCACTACTGAGCTGTGCAGCCAAGCCCTTATTCAAAACCAAATTAATCTTCTAACTGGGCCAATTCGACCAAGTGTGCCAACTATTGTGGCTCTATAAGCTCCCTGAGTCTCTGAAAAAAATATATTTCCTTTAAATGGCGAACAAAGGGTCGTCACGGCAACAGACAGAGACACGTGGACATGGGCCGTAAAAAAGTATTTTAATAGGTCTTGAAACTACAATGACCAACATGAAAAGAACTGGACATGTTTTGGAAAAACGAGTGACTTTCTATCGCCACTAGTTGGCGCTGTAGGGTTGATGCAAATGACCCCTACAAGGCCCTTCAGGGTATGACTCTCAACAAGCACGGGAAGTTTGGCGCAGATATCTTGTATATCTGCCGAGTTATGACTGTTCAAAGTTTTTGGAGAGAAAAATTGTTGACAGTCATTTTCACTTTCCTGTTTGGACCCCTCCGCTTCAACGAAACTTCAATATTTTTCATCAGGCACCTGAAGACAGGTCTTAAGGTTTCCCTTATGCAGGTTTGAGGTAGATTGATTTTTTCCCTTTAGAGGAGGAGTGTGTCCCGTAAAAAAGGGCATTTCCTGTTCCCACTAGGAGGCGCCAGGCACAAATGGTAAATTTTCAATCCAGTCCTGCTCAGGCTGGTATACCTCACACACATGCCAGATTTAAAATAGATTGAACGTTGTATGAGGGAGTTATCAGTCATTTTCCGAATTCGGTGTTTTGGCGAAAAAATGGAAGAATTTGGCGCCCCGCCCAGGTCAGGCCCGTGAATGAAAACACACCATTTTTATAACTTAAGATTTCATATGCCTCATGAACAGTCTCACCAATTTTGAGAATGATCAAACTAATTCCCTAGGTGCCAAGGTGTAAAATGTGCACACTGTAAATCGATAAAAAGTTCACATTCAATCCAAAATACCCGATTTCCTGTAGGATTTGGAATGTGTGTGCAAGAGACTTTTTGGAGCAGTTTTGCACAAAGTTTTGACTCTCCAAATTTCATCACTCTATGTTAGAAAAACCTAAATGGAGAGGCCTTTTTGAAAATTTCAAGGGGGCGCCACTGAGCCATTTTGTTAAATTGTTTCGTAACGTTGCAAGATTATCGAACGTTATCCAAAGCCGCATGTATGTGCAAATTTTGGTGAGTTTTTATGCATATTCAAGCCTCCAAATGTAAACTCTTACTGTGAACCCATGAAAATTTCACATTCGATCCAAAATACCCGATTTCCTGTTGGATTTGGAATATGGGTGCAAGAGACTTTTTGGAGCAGTTTTGCATAATGTATCTACTCCCCAAATTTCCTTGCTCTATGTTGAAAAAACCCAATAGGAAAGGCCTTTTTTAAAACTTCTTTCTGTCGCCACTAGTTGGCACTGTAGAGTTGATGCAAATGACCCCTACAAGAACCTTCAGGGTATGACTCTCAACAAACACGGAAAGTTTGGCGCAGATATGTTGCATATCTGCCGAGTTATGACTGTTCAAAATTTTTGGCGAGACAAATTGTTGACGGTCATTTTCACTTCCAGTTTGGACCTCTCCGCTTCAACGAAACCTCAATATTTTTCATCAGGGACCTGAACACATGTCTTGAGGCTCCCCTGAAACAGGTTTGAGGTCAATAGATTTTTTTCCCTTGGAGGAGGAGCCTGTCTCGTAAAGAAGGCCATTTCCTGTTCCCACTAGGGGGCGCCAGGCCTAATGGGTAATATTTCAATGCAGTCGTGTTCAGGCTGGGATATCTCATATACATGCTAGAAATGAAAAAGATTGAACGTTGTATCACGGAGTTTTTAATCATTTTCTGAATTTGGTATTTTGCCCAAAAATGGCCGACTTTGGGACCACGCCCAGGTCAGACCCTTGAGTGAAAACTCACCATTTTCAAAACTTAAGATCTCATATGTCTCCTGAATAGTCTGACCAATTTTGAAGACGATCCAACTATTTTCTTCAGCGACAAGGTCTCAAATGTAAATCGATAAAATTTCACATTTGATCCAAAATTTCCGGCTTCCTGTTGGGTTTGGAATATGGGTGCAAGAGACTTTTTGGAGCAGTTTTGCACAATGTATCGACTCGCCAAATTTCATCATTCTACGTTGAAAAAACCTAATAGGAAAGGCCTTTTTGAAAATTTCAAGGGGGCGCCACTGAGCCAGTTTGTTAAATTTTTTTGTAGATTATCAAAATTTACGTAAAGTTGCATGTATGTGCAAATTTTGGTGAGTTTTCGTGCATGTTCAGGCCTCCAAATGTAAACTCCAACTGTGAACCGATAAAAATTTCACATTTGATCCAAAATATCCGATTTCCTGTTGGATTTGGAATATGGGTGCAAGAGGCTTTTTTGAACAGTTAGGCATAAGGTATCTACTCCCCAAATTTCATTGCTCTACGTTGAAAACCTGAGAGGAGAGGCCTTTTTGAAAATTTTAAGGGTAAAGGGGGCGCCACTGAGCCATTTTTTGACATTTTTTCAAAACGACACAAGATTATCGAAATTTACGCAAAGCCGCACGTATGTGCAAATTTTGGTGACTTTTCGTGCATGTTCAGGCCTCCAAATTGGCCATTTTCATTTGCCCTGAAAAAAGAAGAATAATAATAATAATAATAATAATAATAATAATAATAATAATAATAATAATCCTTTGCAAAACAATAGGGCCTTCGCACGCTGAGTGCTCGGGCCCTAAAAATGGCATCTGTAAAAAAGTCACGGATATCTACCTCATAACTATCGCTAAATTGTATTTTTTGTTACTGTCGCATTTTCCCCGATATTTTAGATGATAAATAATCGATCCAAACAAAGAAAAATTGAAAAAAAAAACAAGTTTAAAAGGGTAAATATATGAAAAAGAAAATCTCGACCACTCCTTGATGTCTGTGATTTCTGCATCGCGACCCTTGTTATATTACCATGTTTCACCCATAAAATCCCCAAAAAAATCAAGCTGTGGCCATTCACAGCTGTATCTTGACACTCAGTTTTAGATCGAAACAAGGTAAGTACGCGATAATATCTTGTTAAAGTCATGGCGTCTGTAATTCTGCTCTCGCGTACTCTGACCTCCAGATAGGGTTTTGCTTTTTAAAAACCTTTTTTTTTTTCCCCAAAATGCCCTCCTGTTCAAAACTTTTCTTCCCCCAGAAATTTGAGATTTTAAGCTTTGCAATGATGTATCACACATGCATATCAGACAATTTTGAGAGTTGGCCAAATTGGGGGTCTCAGAGCGGAATTTCAAGTCACCTGAGTGTTTTCCGCCATATATATATACAGTGGGGCAAATAAGTATTAAGTCAACCACTAATTGTGCGAGTTCTCCCACTTCAAAATATTAGAGAGGCCTGTAATTGTCAACATGGGTAAACCTCAACCATGAGAGACAGAATGTGGGGGAAAAAAACAGAAAATCACATTGTTTGATTTTTAAGGAATTTATATGCAAACCATGGTGGAAAATAAGTATGTGGTCAATACCAAAAGTTCATCTCACTACTTTGTTATGTACCCTGTGTTGGCAATAATGGAGGCCAAGCTTCACAAGCTTTTCAGGCACTGTTGCTGGTATTTTGGCCCATTCCTCAAGGCAGATCTCCTCTAAAGCACTGATGTTTTGGGGCTGTTGTTGGGCAACACGGACTTTCAACTCCCTCCACAGATTTTCTATGGGGTTCAGATCTGGAGACTGGCTAAGCCACTCCAGGACCTTGAAATGCTTCTTACGAAGCCACTCCTTTGTTGCCCTGGCTGTGTGTTTGGGATCATACTGAAAGACCCAGCCACGTCTCATCTCCAATGCCCTTGCTGATGGGAGGAGATTTTCACTCAAAATATCTCGATACATGGCCCCATTCATTCTTTCCTTTTCACAGATCAGTCGTCCTGGTCCCTTTGCAAAAAAACAGCCCCAAAGCATGATGTTTCCACCCCCATGCTTCACAGTGGGTATGGTGTTCTTCGGATGCAATTCAGTATTCTTTCTCCTCCAAACATGAGAACCTGTGTTTCTACCAAAAAGTTCTATTTTGGTTTCATCTGACCATAACACATTCTCCCAGTCCTCTTCCGGATGATCCAAATGCTGTCTAGCGAACCGCAGACGGGCTTGGACGTTTACTTTCTTCAGCAGGGGGACATGTCTGGCAGGATTTTCCTGGTTGGAGTTCGGAAAAGTCACTAGCATTGTTGTGACATCACCAGCAGGCACAGCCCACCTCCGAGCAGATTGTGTACCTTGAGCAGATCATGTACCTACACCGGCTACGAATGCTCTGGTTTTGAATGAACAAAAGTTCATTCGCTCCTCTCCAAATGGATTAGACGTCTAGCACCGTCAATGGCAGCATCGTTTTATTTTTTTTTAATGTATTTATTTTTTTTCTGTTAAATAAAAAGTGACACCTTTTTAAAACAATATATCAATTCTTGGTAGGAGCATATCGATGACCTTTTGGAGTACAAAGAATTACAATATGTCACCGTGTCATACTTTGTCACACCCCTACTCCTCACAATTTGTATGTTTTATTCATTATCATACTGAATTTTGAGTGCAGATATCTAACTAGATAAAATGGCAACAAAGCAAACCCTAATCCATCAACTTCTGACCAAATCAATTATTTGCTAATGGCTGTGAGTACACTAGGTGATGAATAATCTGGGAAAGAAGGTGAGAGGCAGCAGATGGCGGCGTCACCTGGAGCGCACATGTAATGATCGATGACCGCAAACCTCTCCAAAAATCGAGTTTGGTGCAGGCAATTTTTGCTTAGTTCCCTGTCTGTGATGGTGATGCCCTGCAACTGACTGTTGACCAGTCCAACTTGTCTTTGGAATAAGCGACGCGGAACAGGATAGGTGTCAAAAAACTGAATTTTTACAGTATCCTTGTGGTTGATAAATTACTACACAACTACTCAATATATCAAAAGCAAGCATATAGCGTACAATATCTTCCATACTGTATCCTGCAGCTCCTGCTGTGTTCTGTGCCCCGTAAAGAAGGTGCTCCTCAGGGAGCCGTCATCCATTGTTGCTCATTATAGCTCCTCACAGCTGTGGACGTCTAAGCGGGGGTCTTCTCATTGGACGGTAGTGGGTTAATACCACTGGGAGCTCCCCGGTGGGCCTCTGTAAAGACAACAACATCAAGCCCATTAGTCGACTTGTTGTGAGGCCTCACTATCACTGTTGTCTTTCGGCTGGATTTTGTTAACTCATTGCCCGTCGTTGGCGGTGATAAACGTGCAATCCTTTTTCACTGTTCAGTTCAAATGTGATGTGCGAGATAGAAAAAAATACATCACGATTCGTTTCTTATCAAGATATCGAAGTGAAATTTTAAATTACCGGTATGTGGTGAATAATTATGTTACTATTATGACGACTTTTGCCTCACTTTGTTTGAGTTGACATTAAACGGATGAAATAAAGTAGTGCTGCAACCTAAAAGTATCCAGTGTAAACAGAAGCAGCACAGTAGCGTACATATTTGTGCTCAAGTTTCGATATCTACCGTAATTTACGGGCTATAAACTGCTACTCCCCCCGTTTGAACCCGGCGCCTCATAGCGCTTGTAGTGCAGGTTATATTTAGATTTTTAAAGGCTATGTCACTCTCACAATGTTTCCCCACACAATTATCTGTAATAATGAGTATATAACAAAAAGGAACAAATCCCTCTACATACAAAATTGGATTGATAAAAATATTATATACTTGAAAGATTTATTTAAAGGCGAGTTTTCCGAAATTTCCAGGTTCGCGGTGAATCAGTAACAGGCACACTTTTGCAAAATAGACAATGTTTATTGATTAGAAAATGCAGAATAAATGAGATTTATTGATTACAATCCCACAAAAGCAAGCAAACAAGTATCACCAACAAGTATAACAAATGTCAACGATGACGCTAGATTTGAGTTTGTCAACCCCAGAATCCCCGCGTTACCGTTACAGCAAAACAAAATGTCCCTTTAGCAATGAAAATCGCTTACCGTGACAAATGAGCGAGGAGCCAGAACACTCCAGCAGAGCGGCAAAGGAAGTCCGCCAGGGGTCACGTACGGATCGCCTGGCTTTGTTCCTTTGCTTTGTTGAGGGAATCATATATCGATAGTTCGTATGTTGAGGTACCACTGTACCATCGGGTGTGGAATCCCATCAATGTCTTCGCAAATTGGCCGCCATCTGCTGGCAAAAATACACATTGCAAGAACAGGTCTATTTAAGGCAGTAATGACGATAGACATGTAAAATGTCGATAGAGTATTTTATATCGCTTTTTGTGATTTATATCGTCATATTGTACAGCATAAACTGGATGTCTATCGCAGTCAATGAGTTAAAACTAAAATCCTGAGCTGAAATTATGTTCTACTGTTTGGCAGTGACAAGAACCATAATTGCAAACCCTTTTCACAGTCACGTAGCGTTTGGTGGTTAAATACGAGGCGATGTTATTACACCTCGTTTTAATTACCGCGCAGCCAAAATAATTTTACCTTGGAAAGAGGGAAAGAAAAAAAAAATAGGACCCTGAAGCAACAAGCACTCCAGGGAGCGGGAAGCCGGCACGCAGCAACCAACGTGTGATTAATCCGCTCAAAATGCTGAGGAATGCGTCTCCGGTTACTCTTTGATATTTGCTGCATAGATGATCAAACAAGAAAGTATCATTATTGGCTCGGGTACGTTTAATCATTTAAAATGTTTAATAATGTGCTCTGCCATTATTGTTCCTTTTGCCTATAGTGTAATAATTATCTTTTGTGCGGCATAAAATGTATAATTAACATGAATTAGTGAATTACACCAAGTTGAAAAAATTGTATGTCATTGAGAATTGACATTATGATGAACTCGTTCCTTGCCAATGACGATGGATGCCCAATCATATGGCTGGTTTATCCTGTGAATGAGTTAATCAAATCTAGACGTCCAGTTCGTTCAATCACTGCTGCCCCTCCCACTTCAAACTGATTGGACGTCTATTGCCCTCAATGGCAGGCAATGAGTTAAATGCACAAAAATTAATTTAGAAGTTATTAGGAGTGTGAAAAAATATCGAAATGGTGATACATCGTGATACTTTGTATCCTAAAAGGTTATCGATATGCTCCTGCCAAGAATCGAGATATCGTTTTAAAAAGATGTCAATGTTCAAAAAAATAAAAGGAACCAACAAGTTGCTACCAAAATCGTCCACCATGATAGTGTCTCAGTTAACTATATGGCTTCCATTGGCGGCGTTGGATGCCCAGTCCCTTAAGACTGGGATCACTGTCGCTCTTTCCGATTTTCGGTGAATTTACAGGTCACTTTTTGTTCATTTGAGGGCATTTACTGGTAATTTCCTATTGAGTTTGAGTCACTGCCCATTCATTCCGGGTGCCACTTCCTGTTCTGTAACCCAAAAGCAACAGGAAGTGACTAGGGGTGTAACGGTACACAAAAATCTCGGTTCGGTACGTACCTCGGTTTTGAGGTCGCTGTTCGGTTCTTTTTCGGTACAGTAAGTAAACAAAATGCAAAATATACATGTGCTAGTTGTTTATTACACACCTTTGTACTTTCAACAATAGGAACATTAGCCTATACAAAGCTAGAATTCTGTTCAAAAAGTAGCGGGTATTTAAAGATAATCCAACAATAATTTGCCTCTCAGACCCCGCGTATTGGTCAGCTTTCTTTCTGAAAGAAAGAAGAAAAAAGAAGTCCTGTGCTAAAGAGGAAAGCAATCCCAATGACAAAGATTTTAACATGTATTTTACAAATGAAATGCCTCGATGAATTTTTTTTTTTTTTTTTTCTTATGAACGGTTTTCAAAAGCTTTATCGGTGGATTTTCTCAAGTTAAAGCGCCACACAGAAATTAATAAATTCAATTGTGTAAGCAGGATCTGTGTATTATTCTTATTATTTAATTACAGTTGTTTTAGCTCATTTCAATTTATTTTATTTACCGTAATTTCCTGAATATAAGGCGCACCCGTGTATAATGCGCACCCCAAATTTACTTGTAAAATTATTGTACCCGTTTATAACGCACACCCTAATTTTAGCACCAATAAATAGAAGAATACAAGAAAACAGAGCTCGTGTACAGATACAGAAATGTCATTTTACTGACTGGTGAAACACAGCACAAGCATAGCATATTGGTAGTTCAAAACATATCATAAACTGACAATATTTTACGGTAATAATATGATTTGACAACTTCTCCAACTTACCAGAATCTAGGAGAAAACAAAACAGATGTGACTTTTCTTTTAAAGGCTGCTGTATAACTTGCTCGTTTCATCATGATGAATACATTTTTCTTCCATGGCTTGATACGGTAAAATGAAAGTGAGAACGTAAGACGGAAATCCGAGAGAGCTCATCGATGTCGACGCGACAGTAACAAAAGGAACAATTGTTATTTGGGTTTTGAGTTTCCTGAGGGACACATATTGTTGATGGACACACACACATTCCGAACCGAGCACCACGTACTGAAATGGTTCAATACAAATACATGTACCGTTACACCCTTAGAAGTGACCAATAAAATGCCCCAAAATCAACCAGAAGTGACTGAAAATAACAAGTAATGACCTGAAATGGCCCAAAATTACCTTGTTGCCTGGCATTGGCTGTCACTGATGACCATAGAAGTGGGAGTGGTTGCCATTGACGGTGCTTGACGCCCAACCCATTTAGACTGGGAACGTTCGTTCATTCGAAATTGGAGCATTCACAATCATTCTTTCGGATTTTCGGGGCATTTATAGGTCACTTTTTGTTCATTTTAGGGCATTTACAGGTCATTTGCTGGTGATTTTGAGTCACTGCCAAATGACTGGGAGATTGGCGGGTCACTTCCTGTTCTTTAAGTCAAAATAAACAGGAAGTGACCCATGAAATACCCCAAAATCAACAGAAAGTAACTGAAAATCAATAGGTAATGACCTGAAATGGCCCAAAATTCCCTCAATGCCTGGCATTGGCTGCCACTGACGGCCATAGACGTTCAATCCGTTTGAAGTGGGAGGGATGGCAGCGAATGAACGAATGTTCATTCGCTGCCACCCTCCCACTTCAAATGGATTGGACGTCTACTAGTGATAAACTCATTCCAATTCACAGCAGAAGCTTGTTTTTCTGTTTATTAGTCGTTTTGTAGAATATCCTAGAATGATTTCCTGAATGTCTCGATAGTGGTTGTATCGCCATATCGTTATCGTGAGCTTTGTACCGCAAATCGGATCATATCGTGAGGTACCAAGAGGTTCCCACCCCTAGAAGTTACATTAATTGTGCAAAATTATTAAGAAAATGTCCAAATTAATGGATTAGTTTTCCCATTTAGATACATTAATCATTCCTCCATATTTTAAATCAACTTTTTTCATTTTAATGATTTTTTTTTTAAAACCGATGTCTCAATCCCAAAATGTTGGCTTCAGTGCAAACGTGTCACATTTTTCACGGGGGTTGCAAATCGCTCATTTGCATAAAAATTAAAACATCGTCAGGGTTTAATTAATAAAAGGTTGCAATTACAACAGCAGGCAACATACATATATCATCCCGGCTTCCCCACCCATTCTTTGCCATTATGCATTCTCTTTGGTCCATATTTGGACGCCTGTTTACTTTTTTTGGGGAGTCGCCAGAATCCTTCGTCGGCGCCAAGGATGAGAGAGCATGAAATATTGATCACGGTCAACCATAAATAGAAGTTTAATCCCTGAAAAAAAGCAGAGGCCATCCTTAAAAAGGGGAAATGCTTGTTTACAGTCATTGCTTTATGTTGGTTTACACTATCGCATCACTGTGAGAACATTTGTTAAAGTGCCTGTGACACGAAAAACCACGTTTATTTCATCATACACGCGGTATTTTATGCTCCTGGACCACTTCGATGTGTGAAGAAGCGATCGATATATTTATTCAATTTTTTGAATCCCACGCTACGAAAATGACAGACTTCCGGCTTTGTTCTTGCATTGAGGAAGAGGGCGCTGTGACTTGAAGGGAGAAGGAGTCCTCTTCACTATACAACCGTACTGTTGTATGAGAAGGACTAAGGATTCAACTGATTTTGCGGATTAATTTGTTTATTTTTCGCATCACACCAGCCAAACGGCTGCAGAAAAATCTTGCTGTATGAGGGAGAGGCGTGTGCGCCTTTTTTTGGGTTTGAAAAGGTTCCCATTCACCGGTGGATGATGGCCAAAACAAGCCCTACTACTATGGGACCATGGGACTTACGAGGAACTGAGTAAACATCGTGTTTTGTATCATGTCTAATACTGGGATCATTTTAATATATAGGTGGATTGCATTTTGTGGCTGACATGCTCCTCGTCCCCTCGGCGGATGACCGGCAGCTTGTCGCACATCGCCCCCGCCGGGAGAGCACTATACTCGGCTTATTGCCCTCTTCATGTGCCCGCTGTTCTGTCAAATTTTTCAACCGATCAGAGATTGCAACTTTGTGTTAAAAATAGCCGCAAATACAGTGATTACAAAGTAAACACGACAAACTTTTTTTAAATAAAGGACTACTTACTAAGCCTGAACGATATATCGTTTAAACATCGCCATCGCGATGTGCGCATGCGCGATAGTCCCATCGCAAGGATGTGCGATAGTTTTTTGTTTTTGTTTTTTCCAATCCACAAACCTTTGATCTGCTTCATTCGGTCTCGCTCGCACAGCCTCTCTCACCCCCTTTCCCAGCTCTCAGTCGCTGCGGCATTTGCTTATTAAAGTTAACGATGGCTTTGATCTGGTCAAAGAAGTCGGGCAGCAATCTGTCAATCATCATTTAACTTGTTAAACAGTTTCTGCAAAGAAGCGCAGGCTGGAATTAATGTGTGTGTCTGTGGGGGGAGAATGTGGAGACGTTTGAGACATTTAAAATAAACGCCAGAAGTGATTATGAGGAATTTGTAATTTCTACATGTCACTCCAAGAGTCACAGCCATGTTAGGTAAACAGAAGCATTTAATAAAGGCAAGCATTTTTCTACTACAGTACTTTATTCTTGTTTAAAAATTATTCAGTGGGATAATTATGTTTAAAACTGATCATAATTATATTACATTTGAAGTGCTTAGAAAGCATTTATTAAAATATACTGTATATATATTTTTAAAAATCATACTTTGGGGGAAAAAGTGAGAAAAAACATGTCTTGTATGTATATCTTTCCAGTGATAGATCTGAATAAATACATTGAGCACACACACACACACAAAAAAAAAAAAAAAAAAGGGGGGGGGGGGGGGTTTGCGCTACTTTGCGCTACTTTGCGGTTTTTCACTGATTGCGGCGGGTTCTGGTCCCTATTAACCGCGAAAAATGATGGAATACTGTACACTGTGGTCATGATGAGTCGTCCAAAGTCTTTCCAAACAGCTATTCAAGTCATCTAGTAAAAATTTCTTTAAAAAAAAAAATACATATATATATATATATATATATATATATTTTAGTAACGCAATATAATATCGCATTATATCGCAAACCCCCAAAAAATCTCAGCAATAGTTTTTTCCCAATATCGTGGATGGGCATGTAAAAAAATGCACATATTGTCATGTTAGCGGCATAACAACTGCAGCGGCCCTCCTATGAGTCTCTCGCTGTTTACGACTTCGGCGTGTAGTAAAGCATTATTTTGCCATATTCGTGTTAACCATTTGGCAGCTACACGCTCCTCCGACGTCGGCCGGTTTGTCCGGTGGTCATTGTCAAGCTGCTTCCCCGCGAACGAGCCCTTTGCCCTCAGCAGGGGAACGACGAGCTCTAACTTGTTCGCCGCCGGGCGGTTTGCCGATCAGCAAAATCAAGCGGCAACCCAGTCGTCATGTGAAATGATCTAGGCTAGTTCTGTGTGATTTGCCGCTTCGAAGACTTTGAAACATCACTCGGTTCGGGTTAGCATGTCGGCTAGCTGTCACGCCTCTTGGTTTGTTTCTCCGAAGCCGGGGAAGGGAAATGACATATGCCCGACTTAGGTGGCATAAAATATCGTTCGAGAGGTGCGACAGTAAAGGCCGAGTTATACTTCCGCGTCAGACCTGCGCCATCAAGGAAGACCCGATTTACGATCCTGCGCCGTAGCTCGACGCGGTCCTATTGATTTTTCAAACCCTAGCTTCAGCCTAGCATCACGTCAACGCATATGACGTGGTGGAAATGGACTGTGATTGGTTCGCTCTCAGACTGTTGTTTCCGGTTTAGACGCGAAATCACCGCCATTGTAAAACATTATTTTTCTACACGCAAAAATGGATCAAGCCGACGGGAGTATCATCGGAGAGCAAGTCTTGTCAAGACATTATTATGATTGCCAAATGGCAAGGTCGACGATTGGAAAAAAAAAATGGAAGAACCACCGAGACGTGTGTGTTCGGAATCGAGTGGCCACACGAAGCGGTGACCCAGTCGGCCAAAAATTGCCAACTTTTTATCACTTTATGTCGTATTTTTGGTTGGGTGCACTTCATCATTTATTGTGTACATATGTTTGCTGTGAGTCTGTGACTTATTTACGTGTCACACTTCAAGTATATGAAGAATAAAGCTCAGGTTTAGTGTCAAAAGACTTGTTTTGATCTTTAATTTTCAATAATTGACAGTTCACACACGATACATCATCACTGATTGAGAGTGCCTCGGTGCTTTTAATGATAACATTAAAATCAAGGCTCCCAACGCAGTTTGGGAAGTTCCATAGATGCCAGAAATCTGCTATGGCTTCCCACTGGCTGGTTGTAAGACACGGCAAACAAATCGGGCTGGAGGGCTTTGCAGACCTTGGGCGCAGTGCTCGACGCCAGTTTGAAGCTAGCCGCCACAGCTAGCTATCTCCACCAGAGTCTAGAACTCTCTGTGCGGCATCAAAAGTCGGCCAGACCGCCTCGAAACAGTCTTCTGCGTCGCCTGCCCCTCAAAATTTGTATGATCAACATTTATTCAATGTTGATGAGCAGAGGATTTACATTCAAGCGTTCCATCTTGCATTGTTAATTATTTCTCCGTAAAACTAGACTAGCGGAAGTCAACAAGCATGCCCCAAAACAGTACAAACATAACGCCGCACCCCTCTAGTGGCTTGGCAGTGAATTACAGACCAACGTGTTCCCTCACCGCAGAACTATCGAATGCTCAGTGACGCCGTAATCACTTCGCCGTCACTGCAACGCAGGAGCATAACTCAGGCTTAACGGTGAAGCCGACAGTTTTGACCATTATGAAGTAATTTTGCCATGTCGTCCTGAATAAATGCATTTTTAGTATTTCATATTCCATTTAGCACAAGACTGTTATTTGTCATGACCATGACATTTATTTAGCTATTGGGGAAAAATACTTGGTTTAAAACAATATCCTGTAAAAATATTGGAGTAGAGAGACTAATACACTGACATTTTGCGTCTCTCTTCGTCGCGTTTTTCTCGTTCTGAATAATTCCCCCTCAATGGGCTGAATAGTAAAACCGATGAGCCCATTCTTCCGCTGATGTTATCCACCTATTGGGGACGCTAGAGCCCTATAATGGTAGGCGTGGCTAACTGGCAGATTAAAAGACTAATTTCTCGTCATCTGCGCTTGCTAAATTGTTGTATATTGTTGAATCGTCTCAAAATATTAGTCTAATTCACATAATAATGCTATTTAAGACTCTTTTTCTCCTATCATACGCACTTTTAAGCTTCCATAGAAGCTGCCTTCTTATTTCAATGGCCTCAATCTTACATCCGCCGCCGTTGACCCTGAATGATCTGCAGTTGCATCGCACGTCCCGTTTAATAAGCATCAGTGCTGAATGTCAACAAAACAAAGGCCAAGCCTCCAGGTATTTCTGTTGTAATATCCAGGAATTATTGCTATGTCTGTGTACTCGCTGTCTAGGAAGATTCCACGAGACATGACTGGCTTATAACATTGAGTTTTATATTAAATACATGGCGGAAAACACAGAGTGGTCGAGATTTTCTTTTTCAAACATGAACCCTTTTATATGTTTTGTTTTTTAGTTTTTCTTTGTTTTGATCGATTGTTTATCATCTAAAATATCAGGGAAAATAGGTCAGTGACAACAACAAAAAATACAATTAAGCGATAGTTATGAGGTAGATATCCGTGACAGACACTAAAAATGAAAGACATTTCGAATAATAAATATACAGTGGTACCTCTACATACGAAGTTAATCCGTTCCAGGACCTTGTTTGTAAGTCGAAATGGTCGTATGTCGAGCAGGATTTTCCCATAGGAATACATTATAATTCCATTAATTCGTTCCACAGCCCAAAAACCTTCACTAAATCCTTAAAAAATACTGCTGGTACTATTACAAATGGCAATTACACATAGCAAAACAAATAAATTATAAATCAAAATCGGAATAATAATAATTCCTGTATTAATGTAACGAATCGGGTTCTAATGTGGCGGACGTTTTTTGCTGACCCTGAACGCACCGCGGGGCTGACGTGCCAGAGACAGACCGGTGAGTTTGAGTTTCACTTTCACTTTGAATGTTTTCTTGACAACACCGTCAATTGCGGCAGACAGAAGGTGTTTTTGTTTTGAATAAGTTGTGAAATAAATGATAAAAACGTGGCGAAGTTGGCGATTTCTCTGGAGATGTTACCACAAAAAGAATTGTCAGCTTAACTTATAAAGACTGGCGAACGATGGTCGGAGGAGGACCGTGGAGATGTATTGTTGAGCCATTTCACGGATGCCCACCCTACGCTCATATTTTTCTGTCATTTGCATCTTCATTTAGAAGGTAAGCGTCAACTTTTTCCTTGTTTCACCACCTGTACCAACCTTTTCTGAAACCAGTGTTGATTTGTCGCTAGGGATGGGAATTGATAGGATTTTTACGATTCCGATTCCATTATCGATATTGCTTAACGATTCGATTCTTTATCGATTCTCTTATCGATTCTAATTTGGGGGAAAAGAACAAACGTTTTGATTGGCATCGAGTTTATTTAATCAGAAGTCACAACCTTACAAACTCACAACGAGATCAAAAGAGGCCCAAAGCCTCAATGTTAACTGTGGCAATAAGTGGCAAATACACAAGAATGTGTAACATTTTACTGAAACATTTATCTAATAGAAATAAAAAATATTGGTATATATTGGCAGATAGGTCTTTGTTCTGCCTTTGGCAATATGTGTTAAAGCAGGGGTCCCCAAACTTTTTCCTGTGAGGGCCACATAACTTTTCTCTGATGAGGGGCCGGGGTCAGTTTGTTACAGAAAAAGTGTGACGATTGCAGAAGTGCATAAATGTAAAAAATTATTGTTTTTCAGAAAGCCACAATCAAATAACCCTTTCTGGATTCTTTATAATAATAATTAATAATAAAAACACTATTAATTAAATAGATAATAACCAAATAACCTTCTCTGAATTCTTCAAGGAAAAGGCCAGAAAATAAATAACACGATTGAGAAAAAAAAAAAAATTTCAAAATGGCCGGACCAAATGTGGAGGCGGGCCGTATTTGGGCCGCGGCCCGCAGTTTGAGACCTAGTGGAGCACGCATACACCCAAAGAAGAAATGCCGCATCCAAGTGAGTGAGAGAGGGAAACACTTCTACGAGCCTACGTTCTTTGTTAATGTTAATATCTACAGAGGCAACGCCTGTATGTATCATCTTTTGTGTTGTTGTTGTTGTGTTTCCACTCGCGATCGGACACTTAAATCCAGTTGTGTAGTGGTTTGAACGATGTGCTAATGCTAGCGAACGAATGCTAACCATACTGTTATTAGCAGCTAATCATCGCTGATTTACGTTGATGCAAACCTGTTTGTTATTGGGGACGAAATTGATTTGTTTCATTTCTATTCTTAGTTTCACTCTTCAAGTGATGGTTGAATAAAGTCAGCAAATTATACCAACGTCTTCTGCATCGTCATTTGGGAGTTTAGCTAGCTGTATAGCCGGGACTTTTATTTTATTTTTTATAGCCAGGACTGACCCTTAGCATCTCTGTGAGGACAGCACAATCGTATTCCCTCCCGATGCAGTTATCTCCACCTTGCAATGACTGCAAGTCGCTTTGTTGTAATTTTTCCTCGTGAAGTGAAGACACACTTTCGAGCGTTTGAACCTACGTGCTGTCATTGTTATGTTTATGGCTGCAATGCTCGTGCTTACCCGTCGTAACCTTTCATTTTTACACTCTTTCCTGGTGAAGTGTAGTCAAACTTTGGAGCGAGTGGTTCTTGGCGCCATGCTAGTTTGATGCGTCTGGACAACAACACACGTCACGACGCAATACGCGTCTTTAGGAATCGTTAAAGGGATCGTTAAGGCTTTTTCATTGTGATGTCGAGGCCTCGAAACACTCGGAACCGGTTCCGAATTGGAATCGGATTTCGATTCCCATCCCTATTTGTCACACAAGAAAATCCGCCGTGCATTCGTCTGCGGTGCTGCCATTGTCGTCGTATTTCGAGCATGTCGTCGGATGTAGAAACAAATGGCGAGTCAAATTTTACGTCGGATGTCGAAAAGTTCGTGTGTCGAAGCAATCGTATGTAGAGGTACCACTGTACTGTAATGACTTACTTTCTTTTTATGGCTTGATTGAAAGAAAAGCGGTTGCACAGTGTCCGTAAACCGGGGTCTCCAGGGTAAAACGGACAAATTAAAAGTAGTCCGGGGGCGTAATGCGCCATGAAACTGCTATAGCAGCATATAGACATATTGTTCTTTCAAACACAACAGTTCTTGTGGCTTAAAATACAGCAGTTTATTTTAAAGAGGGGTGCATTCAAACTCCTCATGATCACTTCTGGTATTTATATCTCTCCAACGTCTCCACACACACACACATTCATTCCAGCTTCCTTGCAGAAACTGTTAAACAAGTTAAACGATGATTGACACATTGCTCCGCTTTGAAGTCTGCTTCTTTGGCAAGATCAAAGACAACGAGCGTCGTTAACTTTAATAAGCAAGTGCTGCTGTGACTGTGAGGAACAAAAGAGCTGGGAGAGGGAGGGTGTGAGGCTGTGTGCAGAGCAGAAAGCAAGGCGTATGTGGATTTAAAAAAAAAAACAACTATCGCACGTCCTTGCGATGGGACTATTGCGCACACGCACATCGCGATGGCGATGTTTAAACGATATATCGTTCAGGCTTAATATATGATATATATATATGAAACTCTCAATTTACAACTCAATATATTCACACTCAAACATAACATTGGCATAAGCCAAAGGCTCAGCTAAATTGATGCTCATGTCAAAAGTCAATTGAAAGAGAATGTTAATTTTGGCCAGTATTAAACTTGCATGCAAAACCAATAGAGATTTTTTAGCGCTCTGATTTCCTGTTTTCACCACTCTGCAGTGGTGGAACAAATGCCTACAGGGTTCGGGTGTGATGAACATAGACCGGACCCCCAGAGTGGACCGTCCAACGGAGAGGGTGCTAGTGGATAAATATTTGCGGGCCCCTACACACTTTCATAGGCCCCTTAACACTAGCCCTTAAACACTATGTTACAGCTCCACGCATCATCTCACCTTTCTGTTTGACCTTCCCATCGCCAAACCATGCCCATTACAGCAAGTAGGTCCCACTAATATGGCTATTGAGGGTTAGATTAGGTTAAAGAGCATACAACATGAGAAAAAAAGTCTTAAATAGCATTATTATGTGAATTAGAATCATATTTTGAGACGATTCGACTATATACAACAATGTAGCAAAGCGCAGATGACAAGAAATTAGCCTTTTAATCTGCCGGTTAGCCACGCCTACCATTATAGGGCTCTAGCGTCCCCAATAGGTGGATGATGTCAGCGGGTGACTGGGCTCATCGGTTTTACTATTCAGCCCATTGAGGGGGAATAATTCAGAACGAGGAAAAGCGACGAAGAAAGCCGCAAAACGTCATTGTTTCAGTCTCTCTACTCCAATATTTTTACAGGATATTAACAAAAATGCACTTATTCAGGATGACATGGCAAAATTACTCCATAATGGTCAAAACTGTCGACTTCACCTTTACTGTCGCACCTCCCGAACGATATTTTATGACACCTAAATCGGGCTTATGTCATTTCCCTTCCCTGGCTTCGGAGTGTAAACAAACCAAGAGGCGTGACAGCTAGCAGACATGCTAACCCGAACCGAGTGATGTTTCAAAGTCTTCGAAGCGGAAAATCACACATAACTAGCCCGGAACTTTTGACATGACGACTGGGTTGTCGATTGTCTTTGCTGATCGGCAAACCGCCCGGAGGAGAGCAATATACAGTTCATTCCCCGGAGGAGGGCGGCTGCAGTTGTTGTGCAGCTAACGTGCAGCTAATGTGCATGAGGAGAGCTTTTTACATGCCTATCAATGATCAAACGTAAGTAGTCCTTTATTTAAAGAAAGTTTGTAGTGTTTACTTTGTAATCGCTGTATTTGAGGCTATTTTTAACACAAAGTTGCAATTTCTGATCGGGTGGAAAATTTGACAGAACATCGGGCACACCAAGAGTGCAAAAGCCGAGTATAGTGCTCGCCTGGCGGGGGTATGTGCGACAAGGAGCATGTCGGCCACAAAATGCAAGTGACTTCCGTATTAAAATGATCCCAGTATTTGACATAATACAAAACAAGATGTTTACTCACTTCCTCGTAAGTCCTACGGTCCCGCAGTAGTCGCTTGTTTTGGCCAATATCCACGGTGAATGGGAACCTTTTGAAACTCCAAAAAGGCGCACACGCCTCTCCCTTATATAGCAAGATTGTTTTTGCAGCCATTTGGGTGGCGTGATGCGAAAAATAAATGTATTAATCCACAAAATTAGCTGAATCCTTAGTTCTTCTCATACAACAGTACGGCTGTATAGTGAAGAGGACTCCGTCTACCTTACACGTCACAGCGCCCTCTTTCTCAACTCGAGACTATTGCCGGAAGTCACTCATTTTCATGGCGCGGGATTCAAAAAACTAAATAAATATCGCGATCGCTTTTACATACATCCAAGCGGTCCATATCATTCAGGAGCATAAAATACCACGTGTATTTTGAAATAAACATGCTTTTTCGTGTCACATGCACTTTAAGGTTATGGTCGTTAAAAGCAGGGGGTGCGAAAGGCGAGGGGCACGGAAGGTGAGTACTGAGAGCCGCAGTTGGATCAGGTGCGGTCGCACCCCACTCACTTCTGTCCCTGGCACTCCGACAAGCTACAGAAAGGCTGATTAAATGGAATGAACATTACTTATAAATCATTCAACTAATTCTTTCTCGAGAACTCATATACTCATATACTTTTTATGGTAGCTACTGTATTTCAGTTTGACATTAATTCTGCCATTAGTTTTCAAATGGCAATGGGAGGCAAAGTTGAATAATTACTTAACAATAAAGCAGTTCTGTTTGTTTTTGTTGTTGTTTTTTTTTCAACTGCTACAGAAAAACTTTTGCTGCCAGCATGTCTATCACTTGCCCGCCACTAGACTGGCAGCTGGTGACTACACGTTTGCCTCTTTTTTGTTTTCAGTTGCGTTTTTTTTTTTTCTTTATATGCCCAATCTGGTTTGTTGCATCTAAAATTGGCTCAGATGAAGACGTATTTACATGTTGTAGCGTGTGCTAAACGGAGATTCAATCTGACAGCTTCTTGGCTTTTTTTTCTTTATTTTCTCGGGGTGGGTGTAGTGTCTTTTGATGTGTCACAGTAACAGGCGGGAACATGATGGGCCTTGTCTTTCTCCACCCAGTCTGGAACCGCGAAAACCTCCGCGCTGGCTCGGGCGCACCACGGAAAGAAAAAGACATCCACTGATTATGCAGCGGCAGCCGAAAAAGCAGTTTGTTGTTTCTGTCATTCAATGTAGCCGTTTGCTTTGATGGGATTTGATTTAAAGCTTGGCATACATGTAAGGAAAAACCCATGCAAAGCAGGGATGGCCGCAATAAATGATTCATGGAGGAATCTTTTGGAAGGTTCGTTCAAACAGTCATCAATTTTGCAGGGGTTTAGAAATGTACATTTCCTAGAAGTGCCAGTTGACTCTTGAAAATTGTTTGTATAGCACACCCTGGTTTTTGGAAAATTTGGCCCCAAACTTGTTTTTGGCAGCAATTTTTGTCTGTCTTTTGGACTTAGTCGCATCTTAATCATTTCAAAATGTGTTCGTCTTCGTCTAGTTTTCTTCGATGAAATCTCATACAAATTTCGTGTATTCGTGTATCATGTATTACTCTGTAAAATTCAAAAGTTTTAGTCCAAAAGTAAAGGTTTGCAACAATTTTGAATGAAGATATACAGACGAGCACATGTTGTAGCGTTTACAAAAACAATGGCAACTTATACACACTCATCAGGAAAAGCAGTACATTATTTTCAATTAAACCCACCTAGAAGCCACGAATGGTATTTAAAAAAATGTCCAAGCATTTAAGAGAATGCTCACTATGTTAAAGTTGATGCTAATGCTACTGAGATTGCTACGCTAACGCGATGAGTTACATTTAGCATATGATGATCACTCAGCAGACCTTTTAAAGGCTAAAGCAAAATTTCAAATTCTCTCTTGTCAAGATAAAACAAATATTAGCATGTTTCCAAAAAAGCAAGATGGAGCGAAGCCTAGCTTGAAACACATCCTGAAAACAACACTGGCCCCAAACTTGGTCTTAATGTCAAAAAAAGCTGCCTTATTCAGGTCTTATTGGATATTTTCTAGGTTAAATCATTGAAAGTTTATTCCCTGCAGCCATGTCCATGCTACATGAAATTTAGTAACTTTAAAAATCTAAAAACACATCTGTCATTTTGTTTTGAAGCGGCTGTTTTTGAAAATTCAGCTTGTTTTCTTGTTGTCGTTGTTTTCTGCTTTGAAGTACAACCTTGTTCCCGCAGTAGCGGACCCTAACATCGGCAAAAAAATAAACCACACATTTCCAAAGATGGACGATGGACTCTATTCCTCGGCTCTACTGTCACGGACCCATTGTGTTATTCCCCCTTTCCCGCGATCGCGTGTATTTTTGTTTGAATTTACCTTGAACGCATCCCTTGGTTGTTTTCTGCTTTGAAGTACAACCTTGTTTCCGCAGTAGCGGACCCTAACATCGGCGACCAGTAACAAACCACACATTTCCAAAGATGGACGATAGACTCTCTTCCTCGGCTCTATTGTCACGGACCCATTGTGTTATACCCCCTTTTCCGCGATCGCGTGTATTTTTGTTTGTATTTACCTTGAACGCATCCTTCCTTTGTTTTATGATTTGAAGTACAACCTTGTTTCCCCAGTAGCGGGCCCTAACATAGGCAACAAAATAAACCACACATTTCCAAAGATGGACGATGGACTCTCTTCCTCCTATTTGTGGTCAGAATCCATCCGTGTCACGTACTGAATTAACAATATTTGCAGCATTATCTATAGTCACTGGTATGGATTGATTTGGCCTTCTTAACTTCCATTCAGTCATGGTGGTTTATAATTCATCGATGTAGTATATGGACTACGTGTCCCATAATCACTCTGTACTCACGTAGCCAATGGCACGGGATGTAGCACATCTAGTTTGCTATTTCATGATATCTAGTGTATGTGCCCATAAAAAAGTTAGCAAACGCCAC
Organism: Corythoichthys intestinalis; assembly: GCF_030265065.1. NCBI lineage: Eukaryota > Metazoa > Chordata > Actinopteri > Syngnathiformes > Syngnathidae > Corythoichthys > Corythoichthys intestinalis. The sequence continues at coordinate 14,428,089 of NC_080413.1, read as the reverse complement.
AGTCACGTCTGCTCATTACTGCACAACACCAGCATATGACAATCGACTTTCATAAACAGGACGAGTTTTAAGCACAGCGCTCTTAATTTGCCACTCAATGTTCATCATGTCAGCTGTCAGTTGTCAAAGTGAGGTTGTTAGTAGCAGCCAAGTCAGTAACAATGTTTTGGCGGACTTCGTTGTAAATATCCGGTGTTGTGCGGAAAAGTAGCCGCCCCGCGTGAAAGGCCACCCCTGACGGGAGCGCCCACACGTCAACAGCACTGTCACGCCGGAGATGGTTCGCAGTCAATCCAGAGCACTGACGCGGCCAGTGTTATGCCGAAAAATGTAACCCCCCCCCCCCGCGTGAAATGTCCTCCCTGACGGGAGCGCCCACACGTCACTCGTACAAACAGCTTTTTCTTACCAATCCTAGGACAAGGAAATGGCTTTCTTGTCCTGTGAATATGTATTATTTTACTCAGCTTGAACTAATAAATGTTGTACTATGAATATGCATTATTTTACGATGCTTGAATTAATAAATCTTGTACTGTGAATATGTATTATTTTACTCTGCTTGAACTAATGTCATACCTGTGTGATTCTCATTGGGATATGGTCGTGAAAAACTGTAGACTAATACATTTCAGTTCAAAGATGGTTATGTGGCCCAGTCCACGATTTGTTACCAAAATACAGTACTAGTATTTTGTGTAATTTATTCATTCAAAACAGATTTTTCAGTTGTAAATCCATTACTGTAGTGCGTCCAAGAAAACATTTGATGTTTGCACCTCAATAAAGCATCATAAATAAGCGCTACCGTCGGGGGGGGGACATTTCACGCGGGGGAGGGGCATTTTTCGGCACAACACCGGTAAACGTTGAACAATAGGATATAATGGAAACGACTGGCTCCGGCGCTATTTTTTGCCGGACCTGGAACGAAGATGCATTTTGCATAGTTGGTAACAAGGAATCCGAACTTTTAACAGCACGTGTGTCGCATGCGTGCACGCACGTGCACGCAAGGCAATAAATCGCAGCGGAAAAATTACCGCCTTCATTTTTATTTTATCGTGCGATAAATGGAATTATTGCATATTGCGACAGGCTTAGTTATACCCCCTTTCCCGCAATCGCGTGTATTTTTGTTTGTATTTACCTTGAACGCCTCCCTCCGTTGTTTTCTGCTTTGAAGTCCAACCTTGTTTCACACATAAGGGCTACTTGTTTAAATCCCGCGATTTTCCTGGTATTTCGGCGTGTGTGAAAGGGGCTACATCTTTAACTGAAAGAAACCCAATCAAAATGGTGCTTTTCTAAAATATAATGCAGATTGTGTTTCGAGTTTGCGGCACTTGATTCAAACCTTTTTAGTGAATTGTAAACCATTTCTTAAAATGATAGGAATGAATGGAAAGAGTGTGGGACGTTCTGCATGTGGTCCAAAAATTTGCAACCAGACAAAAATGTCAAATGTACTGCAGAATTAGCTTTCAGTATCTGTAGTTGTCTCCGTTCACAGAGGTGCGAAGGTCATATGGACTCGGGTACCCCTCCCTCACTGTGTCGCCCACGGCATCACCCCGCAGGTGCGAGCCTGTGGCCTCATGCCGCTTGAAGCCCAACTTTGCCCCCCTTTCAGATCCACAAAGCTTCCGCCATATGCTTGGCATGCATGGCCTGTCACACAGCTCAGTGATAGCACGCTGGCAAAGGGCTCCACCCCCTTAGGGAAACTGACATATATCCTGCTGCGTTGTTGTATTATGTAGCAGGAGGGGAATTTGCAATAGGCATAAAAAATCAACATTTCCAATGTTTTTTCTATGATTAAAGCATTCTTTTGTTCAGAGATAAAACGACTCCGACAGCTGTCACGATGGTGACATGAAAAGAAGTCTTCATACCATTCTGTGTGTAAATAACCACGACCTGTAAAGAATCTATGGGGAGTTAAAATTCCCACCTGTCCACGCCGCACGCCGCATACACGCAGCCAAAATGGGGCTCTATGCATTTAAATACGAATATTACTACAATGACCGAAAGTCTTTGGGAGACTGTGAAAAGCTGAGGGTGACACATTGGAAAATTGTTTGCAGTGTTGTCACATTACTTGAAAAAGTAATTTAATTGCTGATTACGCCTCAAAAAAGTAATCTAGTTACTTTACTGATTACTTCATTATCAAAGTAACTAAGTTACTTTAAAAGTAATCTATCAGTTACTTTTTACCCAGTTTTCTCCCTTTGCCGCCTCAACATAAGAATAACAACAGAAAAATGTCATCACATGTAATTGACTTTCCGATGATTGAATTTAAAGGGGAATATCAGAATTTCGTGCTAGCTTAACCACTCCGGAGCCCTGAAACTAACAAATATCTGACAAAGTGCTTGGAATTTGTTTAAATCAACTCCACCGACCAATGAAACCCCGCTAACTCTAAGATTAAGCCTAATGTCAAAACTTCTTAATTTCGGGGTATGGTTAACAGCATATCAGTGCCAATGTAAAACAATGCAAACTGACAGCACAATGACCAACAACACACAAGTGGATTGTACAGTGCAATAAACACAAAGGTGGTGACGGGCGCGGATGCGCGTGCAGCCGTGCACATTAACAACCCGGAAGTACTCCTCTCAACACACACGCGGTCAATTTGGCCACAAAATGTGGCAGCAATTAAGCACTTTACACTCAATTGGACTTACCTCACGGCATAAAAGTGCAACACGCATATGATGTAAACAGCGCGAATGTCCACCCACCTCAGTCCCACAACACGTAAAGCGAGACAGGAAAACAGGAAATAGCTAAGAGGTTGTCATGGAAACATGTACCGGGAACCTTTTACTTTAGCATTTTCTATTCAAAATGCTCTTCGTACATGACTACAATATTCTTCATTCTACATATGTTATGAGGCAATGAAAAGATAGTAGTGCAGAAACACTAAGGAAACTAACTTTAATCAGATTACTGGTGTAGAAAAATGAACACATTAGATTACTCGTTACTGAAAAAAGTAATCAGATTACAGTAACGCGTTACTAACTAACGCGTTACTGACAATGATTGTTTGTAAGGTTACATCATAATTAGGGCTGTCAAAATTATCGCGTTAACGGGCGGTAATTATTTTTTAAAATTAATCACGTTAAAATATTTGACGGATTTAACGCACATGCCCCGCTCAAACAGATTAAAATGACAGAACAGTGTAATGTCCACTTGTTACTTGTGTTTTTTGGTGTTTTGTCGCCCTCTGCTGGCGTTTGGGTGCGACTGATTTTATGGGTTTCAGCACCATGAGCTACAATGGCGAGTTACTAGTTTATTTTTTGATTGAAAATGTTACCAATTGTATTAAAACAAAACATTAAGAGGGGTTTTAATATAAAATTTCTATAACTTGTACTAACATTTATCTTTTAAGAACTACAAGTCTTTGTATCCATGGATCGCTTTAACAGAATGTTAATAATGTTAATGCCATCTTGTTGATTTATTGTTATAATAAAGAAAAACAATACTTATGTACCGTATTTTGAATGTATATATCCGTCTTGTGTCTTAGCTTTCAATTCCAACAATAATTTAATGAAAAATATGGCATATTTTATAGATGGTTTGAATTGCGATTAATTACGATTAATTAATCTATAAGCTGTAATTAACTCGATTAAAAAATTTAATCGTTTGACAGCCCTAATCATAATGTTATATTATTATTATGCTGCCGCCTTTTTCGGTTTGGACGTCTCTGTCCGTCAATGGAAGTAAATGGGTTCATGTTTAGTGGTAGTTAATAAACTCCTGCCGGACCATGTTCCAAAACGAACCCCTCCATCCACACTATTGACGCTCTTAAATCTCGAGTTATCGACGCGTTCCTCTTAAATCAATTAGCAATCTGCGGCGTCATTAGCCGCTAACACCTTTAGCGCAGAGGCACACTAATTCACGGCTTGCTTTAATTGTTAATGCTACCCTAATGATTGGGTAATTGTCTTAATGACAGAGTAAGATTATGGCACTAAACACTTTTTTTTTCTTCTCTTTCCATGTTTCTGTCTCCGACGCTTTGCTGCCTTTGATGAATCATCTCCAGGTAAGAAAAATGAATCAAGTTTACTTTTTGTTTTATCTTTGTAAGCACAAAGATACTGTCAGTATGATTGAAAACACATTTTGGGTGGTGTTAAAAGGAAATCCATTATGAGGGATAGTTGGGGGGGGACAAGGTCACCTCAGTCGTTTTCATGAAGGTCCATTGAGACGTATTTACCAATGACGAGCGAGTGCGTGAGATAACGTCCGAGAACTTCGTAATTGAGATATCAATCAGAGAGGTTATTTTGGGGGTAATTGCCGAGGTGCTTTTGGTGTGCGGGACGACGAGGACGAGGATTACATGGCGCAAATGAGAAAAAACTGTCTCTTTGAGTGTCTACTATACATCTTTTTGGAAGCGTCATCTTTTCCGTTGTTGTTGTTGTCAGCTGTTTTGGCCCGAGGATGCAACACTGTGTGATTTTTGTTCTTGCTAGTAATGTTTTTGATTCCGATTCCGCTACCCAGCTGTGCCTATTGGCCGATACCGATACATTTTCTGAAGACTTGCAATTTTTTCCCCTTTTAGTACTTAATTACTGCATCACAAATATTTGCTATCATGGCTTGGTCAGACAATGCATAACAACCTTTGAGCCTACCTGGTAAGGGCAGAGGTGGGTAGAGTAGCCAAAAATTTTACTCAAGAGTAAAAGTAGTCATCCAAAAAAATGTTTTTAAGTACAAATAAAAAACGTATCCATTGAAAAGAATACTCAAGTAAAGAGTAACATTTTTTGTAACTGCAAATTTTTGTTTTGTTTTTTTGAAACGATGGTATTTTTTTCTCTCAGCACAAACTTATCTATATGAACTGTTGTTATAATGATATTGTACAATAACCCATTACGTAACCACATTAAGACAAAGAAATACATTTTAAAAAATCATTAGAGGAAAAAAAAAAAAACAGTAATGAAGCATTATTCGTCCAAAGAGCATGAGCATGCCCTGCCCTCTAGTGGAGAAAATACTGTAGTTCCTAGTTTGAGTAGTGAATACTGTAGTTCCTTCATAGTTACTATTATGAAATTAAAAGGATCATATCTCCGGTTTTCCGTGGTCAGTTGATGCCAAATAAAAACTGGGAGAGAATTTTAAATCCGTGATTTCAATTCATGTTGAGGGCAGCGCTCTATGTCAAATACTTCATTTGTTACGGTGATTTAAAGACACTTGATTGAACGGGCTTGCATGAGCATAGAACGGCAAGCTTGCATCTGATTGGTGTAATGGAGTCATGTGATTATTGTTGCGACGTCTCATTGGTGAAATTAGTAGCGCTACTCTCGGCAATAGTATCGCTAGCAAAAAATAAATAAAAAAATACATTTAATATCTAGAATATAGAGGGAAAATGTGACGACTTCTGTGTAGCCCAAAGTAGCGGAGTAAGAGTTGCGTTTTTTTCTTCACAAATGTACTCAAGTAAAAGTAAAAAGTATGGCTTCGTAAAACTACTCTTAGTAACGGAGTACATGTAATGCGTTACTATCCACCTCTGGGTATCTGTGACAATAAATTAGGGTGACCATATTTTGATTTCCAAAAAAGAGGACACTCAGCCCGGCTTCAAGATACTTGAATTTTACTCGAAGTTCACTCAAAGATGCCTATATCACTTAAATATATTTAAAGTGTGCCCCCTCACTCTGGATGGAAAAATGCATTTTGAAAAAAAAAAAAAAATAAATAATGACTTTAAAAAATAAATATATATGTATGTATGTATAATATATAATGCAGACCCATAGAAATGTAGTCCAGTCAATACACATACACACAGTAGGCTATGTGCCAACTAAACATTTTTATAAATTACTATCACGACAATTGTCCTTGACAAATTGTTATTCCCATTCAATTGATATTCTCTTTCAATGTTTTAGATTGCACACAAAAAACCCCGAAATAAACTGACAAACTATTCAACCAGCATGTTTCCAAATGTAGCAGTTCAAAACTACGTTTCCCATAATGCCTAGCGCGGTTTAGCTTACTAATAGTTAGCTGAAGAAAAAAAAATCAAACTTTACCATAAAAGTTTACAATCATCGGCAGCGCAACGATGCGACACGAAACGGGATTTTACAGTCAAAGCTTCGACAGAAGTCAACAGTTGCCATTATATACGTATTTATCGTAAAAAAAACTTCAGGGGTTGTGGCCAAATCGTCAACCCAGTAGATGGCGGTAATGCCTCATGATAGGGGTAAACTGCCAACAAAAACAAGAAGAACTACTCCTTCCCTTTCTACTACTAGGAGCCATGTAGGACTTGTCCGGGCAAAAGAGGACGTTTGGTCACCCTCTGCAATATACAGTACCACATTAGCTTAGCTCATGTGCTAATCACTTAAGCAAGCAGAGGACACAAGTTTGCTAACCTGCTTTTTCCAGTTTTCACTCCATTGAACAAATCTAACATCTTTATAGAAGCTCAGTTAATTAAGTGTTCACAAACTTTAACTCCTGGCTGGTGTTACCGTTTAACATGTACATTTATTCACCATTTAAAGTATAGGCTCATACAATGAAAATGACTGCTAATTGAGAACATTCAACAACACATACAGAAATAACAACTCTCCAAGGATTAAAAACAATTTATTTTTCTGTTTCTGCTTCTTCGGCTGCATTTGTAATTGGTGGCCATGTATTAGGCATGCACGCTAACTCGCATCCATCACGCGCTGAGCAAACCGACCCGCATGCGCGTAAACATCAAAACAGATTACAACACATGCTGGCTCCACGATATTCTAGATTATTGGTCCCCACCCACCGGGCCGTGGTACTAGTGAGTGGCACATTTGCTACAGGGCCGCAGAGAAATAAATTGTTTATTAACGACTGCAATCTGGCCTGTGGCTCTTGACCAGTGTTGGGCACGTTACTTTAAAAAAGTAATTAGTTACATTACTCACTACTTCTTCCAAAAAGTAACTGAGTTAGTAACTGAATTACTCTATAGTAAAAGTAACTAGTTACCAGGGAAAGTAACTATTTCCGTTACTTTAAAAAGAACTTGTTGTATGTCAAAGAATTTGAAATTTTCGGAGCAGTATTCGAGTCAGTGGAATAGAGAAGAACAGACAGGTAGTTAACTTGTTAGGTGCTTCAGCAGATTTGAATTGCTTACCACAGATGTCGACAAAAGCTTTGCCCCGGGACATAAATTACACATTACATGCAGGTTCTTTCCTTTAATTTCGACAAACTTGAAATAGTGTCTATATCTCCACCTCGTAAAGGACCATTTTTCTTCTGACTGCTCTGCCATCCCGACCCTGTGCATCTGTTTTGCGTGTGTATTTGCCGCACGCGCTGTTCCGGTTTGCTTGTGAAATCACCGGCTCTGATTGGCTTACGGCGACACATGACTCTAACCCTCAGCAAATCACATCTCTCGAGGGGCTGCATTCAGGTAGGCTAGTTTCCCGACAATTCACGTCACCTTCAAAGCGTCTGCCGTCCTCAAGATGGAAGCAGAATTATTGCTGGCTGACAGTGGGAGATGGGAACGAGGCTAGCATCAGGTGTAGCAAACACAGAAACATTACCAAACTTTGGAAATCATTGTCTAATTGAATGAGCAGGGACAAACAGCTTGGAGTCAGAAGTACGTGCGCTATTCTCGAACCTGAACGCACCCCAAGTCTTGGATGACAAATCAACAGAGCAGAGAGTCGACTCGACACGGCTGGTAGTTTCTTCAATTTATTCAGAGTAAGTAACGCACCACTTTTGAACGTCAGTAAAAAATAACGCCGTTATTGTAACGGTGTTACTCCCAACACTGCTCTTGACACATCAATATCCCTGCCTACTCTATAGATTAATCCGAGTAAAGTTTTGTATCGGTCGCCATCTAGTGGTTGCCCAGAATTCCTAGGGTGTTTGCTCACCTATAGCAACCCAGCGCCGGTCAATGTAAACAGTAACTTTAGCTGCTGTTGGCTGTGTGCTACGGGTGGCGACGTCTTTGGACAGCTTTTATACGGCGAAAAGGCCACATGCTAAGCCAGAAGAGGAGCCTACAAACAAATCCATTCTGCATAATATGTGACTAAAAGTTAGCAAACGAGGCAACAAAAGCGAATGCACTGAGCGCATCATACCTTGCATAAGCTAAGAAACCTTTCACGGTTGGGGAAGAACTCATGCCTGCGAACACGGATATCTGCTGACAGGTTTTAGGAGAGGCTGCTGTTATAAAAAAAAGGTTGATTCAGTGTATTATGAGTGACATTTTCCCTCCCTTGACTGTCATTTTCTGCCACACATTGCCGGTCCGTGAAAAAAAGGCCCACATTACACCAGTCCGTGGTGCAAAAAAGGTTGAGGACCACTGATGTAAAGCACTTTGAATTGTCTTTTGTTGAATTGTGCTATACAAATAAATTTGCCTTGCCTTACCTTGACTGTATTCAAGCCCGACTTCAAGCCAGGCGCTAACGGTAATGCACAGCTCCATTGCTGCCATCCTCCCTGCCTCTCACTCTCACGTAATTGTTGTTTATTGTTTATTATTATCATCGGTATCATTGACAGTTACAATATAGCATTGTGATAAGATTAACCCGAAGAAAACCGAAGAAAAGACAAGGGCTGACAAGAGAAGCCTGGGCTTATTAAATCCCCATCCCCAATTAAACCAAAGGACGCACATCATTACATGATAGAGTAGGCATTTCACATTGTGGTACAAGTACTGTATTTTTGTTTGTTTGTTTGTTTGTTTGTTTGTCTACACATGAGTTATCTTCCCAAATTGCTGCATAAATTCCGATTTGGGAGACTTGACAGTTCAGACCCCCGCCACATTATGAAAAATGTGACCCAAATCGGATGTAAAACCACACACGAAAGTGACCCAGATTGGTTTTGAAATGGTCCACTTCTGTGGGACTTGTCATGTTCAAATTGTCAAGAAAATGCCTCACTTGACTCGAAAAAGCACGAAAATATCAAATTTGTGTATTAAGACCTGTGGTATGAACCTAGCTTAAATCTCGAAGAGTATATATTGGGTAGCAGTCGCACATTATTTCTTAGTACTAATAACCTGCATTTTAACGCCGTTTTGGGGCCCCTTCTGATACTCATGTCGGTATTGGTGCAACACTAACTGCTTGTACTTTTACTATTTAATTATAACTCGTGGCTGCTCATTCTTTTAGCTTCCACTTTATTTGAACCGCGTTTAACGTAAGCGTAAGCCGCCATCGTCTTTGTTTTAAGGGCACGAACGCGGCACTCATGAATATTCCACTCCCTCTCGAGATGATTTCCTCTCATAACGTAAGCCATCGTCCCCAAGGACAAACTTTTTTTTCCCCGCTCTCGCACTTCTTCATCTCGCCAAACGAGCCCGTGAGAGTCGACGTACACGCCCAGGTGGATTATTTATGAATTAGCATAAGAGTGTTCACTTTTAATTTGCCATTTTCTGCCCAGCTGCTTCCACATACTTTGCTGCGCGCTTGGTTACTTTGGAGAAACGTTTTTTAATTGGAGTGACGGTAATAACGTTGACGGCCTTGTAGAATGCATGCGAAATTTAAAATAGGCAAAAGCGTGGAAAGAAAATTTCCCTCCGGGCTTTTAGGATAATAAGAAAAACGGAAAAAACGGGTAGTTTTTTGGCAACACTTGTACTAACAAAGATGACGAAAATTAAGGTATGTCCTTTACAAATTAATCAACAAAAAAAGTGACATAAAACCATCTGCTGTGCATTCTGATCAACTTGATTGCTATGCCCAACAGCTCCCGATTGGCTCCCGACACACAATTATTCACCCAATCATCGTCAGAGGCCGGGCATTAATGACGGCTTCAGCCAAGCATGACGCAGACATGATGGGCACATTAGAGCGGCGGTGGCGGGCAGCGAGCTGGCAAAAGAGGAGAGAAACTATTTGAGCATGCTGTCAACAGGCTGCAGATGTGACAGACAAATGAGCAGAACGTGTTTCTCATCAAGCCGCTGTCTTGTCTAATTCATAAGTGCTGCGTCCGATTGAATAATGTCCCCTTGGCGGTGAAGTTTCAACCATTGGCTGCCTTTGACGGTGATAGACGTCCAATCACGTGGCTTTTGTCAGGCTGTCTACTGTGAATTTAAATGAGTTTATTGTTAATAGACGTCCAACCAGTATTGTTTTTGGCAGGCCTTTTAATTTTTGTCTTCGTCTTAGTGCTGCAGCGATTCATCGATTAAATCGAGTAATTTTATTAGAAAAAAGCTTTGAATCAAATTGTGCTGCTACGAGGATTCGTTCAGAGTGGTGCTGTAATGATTTGTTTTGAAAGTGTTTGCATTTTGTTTTATTGATTTGGGTGGATACACTGCCCCCTAGTGGCAACAGTGAATGACATATCTCATCTAACATGGCTGGATCCAGCTGCACCCTCTTAAGAACAACATAGAGTTGTATGTTTTTGTTTGCGCTAATATGATTGTTTATGGATTCGTAATTTAGAGGGTTTTTGTGGGAATGTGTGTTTGAACGATTTGTTGAGAGCATTGTTAAAAAAAAAAAAATTCCAGCATCTTATAGCATTTAAGCTAGCACATTTTTGCCATGCAAGTTAGCCAGTTGTTCTTTTGTTGTACTTCGATCCTCATTTATTAATATTTTTATACTGTTTGACCGATAGATCGGGTCCGATCACGTCATTTTCAAAGTATCGGAATCGGCAAAAAAATATCGGACATTCCTTTTTTTTAATATATATATATATATATATATATATATATATATATTTTTTTTTTTTTTTAATTTAAATCGTTTTCTAATTGTATTTAACGTTACAGACAAAATGTCTTACACTCATCCAGAATAGTTTTGGCTTAAAGTAGGGCTATCAAATTTATTGCATTAACGGCGGTAATTAATTGTTTTAAATTAATCACGTTAAATAATTAACACATGCGCTGCACGACCCACCTACGCATTGTCGCGTTCAATCTATAAAGACACCATTTTACCTATAGATAGCGCTAAAAGGCAGCGTATAATGAGTAGAGAGAATTTTGACAGCCTTTGGAGCCATTTTTTATGTGGCTAAAGCCTTACAATTCCTCTCTCAGCAATTAAAAATAACGTGGGAGGCAATGTGGGGAAGAAAGGTAGTAGTTGATCATTTTCTTAACACCCTATGTTCTTTCCCAACGCAGAGAAGATATATCAATTGGTGCTCCTACGCACAGTCATGGTTGCACTTCCCATCATGCATTTAGGCAGAAGTTAAATGGCTGCAGTATCATTTACTGAAAGCTCAACAAATACACTAGATGGCAATATTTAGTCACAATATACAAAGTCACATTTATCCTTTAAGAATTACAAGTCTTTCTATCTGTGGATCCCACTCACAGAATGAATGTTAATAATGTAAATGCCATCTTGAGGATTTATTGTCATAATAAACAAATACAGTACTTATGTACTGTATGTTGAATGTATATATTCGCCCGAGTTTTATTCATTTTTTTTTCTTAATGCATTGCCAAAATGTATATGATCGGGAAAAATTATCGGGAATGATTGGAATTGAATCGGGAGCAAAAAAAAAAAAAAAAGCAATCGGATCGGGAAATATCAGGATCGGCAGATACAAAAACTAAAACGATCGGGATCGGATCGGGAGCAAAAAAACATGATCGGAACAACCCTATTTTAAGACTAAGCTCAGATATTTAAATTGAGTTTTAAATGCATTCATTGCTCTTGTAAAATGAAATTGCAAGGCGTACCGCACGCAACACATCACTTTTACTCATTAATATTCATGACGTTAGCAATTGCTGCTTGGCGGGTCAAGCTCAAGTTTGTCCCAATGCGAAATGCAGGTAAATAGTGTACAAACGAGATGTTTACTGAGCTAAACCTACCAATTCTGTCCGAAAATGATGTCCCTGGTGCCAAGTTCACTGATAAAGATATGAAAGAACATACAAATGTTCAATTCAAGAGATGGCTTGAGTGTTGAGGGCTGAAAAAGACAGGAAAAAGAGCCTACCTAATCCAGAGGTAGCTTTTTTATCGACACCTTTTTCTTGTGTGTATTGTGCACTTAAATAATCAATAGCAGCAGCCCTAGTCTTAGTGATACTTGAGCCATTTTAAAATGTGTTCATCTTCCTCTAGTTTTAATCGACGAAATCTCATACAAATTGCTTCTAGTAGTCAACAGTTCCTCAAAAGGTGTTCGTCTGTACAATTCAAAATTTTTAGTCCAAAAATAGAGGTTTCCAACAATTTCGAATGAACATAGGTAGACGACTACATATTGTAGCGTCTACAAGAAGCCAACTTCATGATGATCATACACACTCAGCAGTAAAAATAGTACATTAGTTTTAATTAAATAAATTTTTAATAAAAAAGATTAGAATTAAATTTTGCTGCTTCGAGTAATCCTTTAATTAAAGTGGCGTTGTGATGGTTTGTTTTGAAATTGTTTAGTTTAATTGATTTGGGTGGATACACTGCCCTCTAGTGGCAACAGTTTAAATGACATAACTCATTTCACATGACTGAATCCAGCTGCTCCCTGTTAAGACAAACCTAAGCTGTTTTTTTTTTTTTTTTTTTTTTTTTTTTTTAATTTTATTTTTTTAAATGGATTTATAATAGTAGTTTATAGGTGTACCTTGCCGTTTTTTGTGGGAATATGTGTTTGAACCATTTGTTAAGAGCACTGTTAAATTAAAAAAAACAAACAAAACAAAAAAATTAGCATTTTATACCATTTAAGCTAGCAGACTGTTGCTATACAAGTTAGCCATTTGATCTTTTTATGTGCTTAGATCCTCATTTATTTATTTGTTTATACCGTTTGAGGCTCAGCTCAGGTATTTTAATTTTTTATGTTCCTTATCCGATTCCTCAATTATTCAAACTAGTTCATCGATTAACCGATTGCTAAAATAATCAATAGCTGCATCCCTAAATTAAACCCACCTAGAAGCCACGAACTGCATGTGAAAAAAAAAAAAAAATCGCCACACTAAAGTTTATGCTCATGCTAACACGAATGCTATGCTAACACGACAAGTTACATTTAGTGTGTGATATCAGTCAGCACAGACCTTTAAAGGCTAAAGCAACATTGCATATTCTCTCTTGCCAAGTTATGAAAACAAATCTTACTAGGTGTTTCCAAACCAGCAAGATGGAGCGCAGCCTAGCTTGATCTCACATGAGTGACATCACCCAAACACTGCTACGATGCAAGCTGATGTACTCCACGTAAAATCTGAAAATACCACAGATTGTGAATATATGACAGAAACTATCACATTGTTGACGGAAACAACACTGCGTCCAACCCATTTGAAGTGGGAGGGTGGCAGCGAATGAACGGACGTTCATTCGCTGCCACCCTCCCACTTCAAATGGATTGGATGTCAATCGCAGTTAATGGCAATGGGTTAAAATGAATCAAATACGACTTTGACTCGTGTGTTTTATTGTTTTTCATCAGAAAAGGAACTATTGATCGGTGCTTGATCGATCTGTCTTTGAATTGATTTGTCATCTTCAAGCTGTCGCCAGCTGCGATTGATTCCAGCTTTGTACACACTGGTCCAATCTTGACATATGTGACAGACTGTTTAGAGAATGTGTTCGCTCTATGGGGGGGTAAAAGTCAAATATCCTGACTTCATCCTGTCTAACCAGCCTCCCAGATCACCTTGACACCATTTGATTTGAGCAAGAAATCACGTCTCTTGACAAAGCAAAATACAGCCAAGGTGAAAGACAGTCTAACATGAGTTCAATTAGATCTAGAGTGAATCGTATTTTAAATGACTTGAGATCTAAAGATCATTTAACGCAAGTTTTTAGTCAACACTGACATTATTCCCGCTCTTTGTATGCCTTAGATAGTTTAGGCATGTGAGTGAATGCCACAGGCATTATTAATGGGTAGTTTCAGGAATGGCTGGCTGCTTATACGGGACATAAAAAATGGCTTCCACTCGTCTGGTTGATACACTCGTAAAATCCATTTGGCACATTTGAGAAGCGACGCTATGTATCAGGACTGTAAAACTGTTTCTGGAAACCGGATTAAAGGAAGGAGTTTTGACAGGAGCAACCCGCTTAGAAGCACGGAATAATCAAATATCACGCACCTACCGATGATTACATATCCATACGATGCCCGTAACATCTGCTGGCGAGGCAGGGAGAAATAACGGCGGAGTGAAAACATCATTAAATACAAATCAGTATGGCTTTCTAACTCGGAAAGAAGGCTGAAGAATCACATCATTATAGCTCTCCAGTCCTCCCAGTGGTGTAGCGGATCAATAGACTGTCCCTAGTGTGGCTTCACATAGCGAACCAGCTCCACAAAGCCTCTCATTATCCATTGCAGGACAAAAGCGCTCCAAGCACATGTGGCATTGTCTTTGGACATGACATTTAAAATATGTCATACCATTTTTAGTTGCATTTAGAAAAGCAAATGCGGCGTTTTAACTCACATTTGTATGGAATTAGTAGTAGTTATGATTTCAAACTTAAAAACTTAACATATAAAGAGAGAGGACTCAATATTGAATCTTGTGGAACACCCCAAGTTGGCATTGTGAGTGTGCTATGCTTTGTGCGAGTGACTCCTTTAAATATTTGGAACGTGTTACATTTTATTGTTGAATTAAACCTCCCCCCCACCACCACTGTGCTATACAGTGGAATGAAAAAGTGAACCTTATCTTAACCATCAAATGTGATCTGATTTTTGTCAAAATCACACAGATGAAAAAAGCTGTCTGCATTAACTAAAACCACCCAAACATTTACAGTCATTGATCAAACATTGATATTTCAGACTATTTATGTTGCCTTCGACCCTGCAGATCTCTCGAACACCCCCATCCTGGATGTAACCCCAGACCATGATTTTGCCACCACCAAACATCACTGTTTTCTGAATTAATCCCGGATCCATGCGGGCTCCAGTAGGTCTCCTGCAATATTTGCGCACTATGGTGTAATTCAATGGAAGATTAATCTGAAAAATCAACCTTTTGCGACTTTTCCAGCGTCCATCCTTTTGACAGGCTGTGGGCCTTGGCAGATGCCATGCGGTTTTTTAATTGTCTGCACCCTTAGAGATCTGCAGGGTGAAATATCAACAAATCTTAGCTGCCTCTTACATTCCTAACCATAAAAAGGGACAAATTCTGCAGCAGGACGGTGCTCCATCGCATAATTCAATCCCTACCTCAAAGTTCCTCAAGGCAAAGAAGATCAAGATCCTCCAGGACTGGCCAGCCCAATCACCAGACATGAACAGGATGAAAGAGGAAGCATAGAAGACGAAACCCAAGAATGTTGATGAACTCTAGGAGGCATGCAAGACTGCTTTTATTGATATTCCTGATGACTTAATCAATAAATGGTATGAATCCTTGCCGAACCGCATGGATGCAGTCCTTCAAGCCCATGGAAGTCATACAAAATATTAAATCTAGATCTCACAGCACCACTACTTAGTTCGCTTATGTTATGTAACATATTTTTGTATTTGAATTACATTTTTTGTTCAATTTTCACTCTACTTTCTGTAGGCGACAAAACTTTTGTCTTGCCAAAATTTGACCTTCATGTCTTCATTGAATGATAAATCTTTTTTTTAGTGAAACAAATATATTTTTGTACATTCAACATCATTTGGGAGGGTCTTAGCTTTCATGTGAGCCATTTCTGAAACCAATTAAGTAATTAAAAGTCAGGGTATGAGCAATTGTTTCTACAAAATGGATAAGCGACAATACTTTTGTCAGGGACTGTACGTACTCAACCAGTTTTCCTGTCCTTTGAGAGTGATTGGCAAACATAAATTCCTGAAACCTCGATGTCAAGCACAATGATTAGGATTCATATACAGTGAACACATGCATCTCAAGAAGGTGGACAGGGTCACACGTTGTTTGACTGGAACATTGACTACGTCTACGTCTTTGCCTAATGAGACTTAAAGAGCAATTGAAACTATTTTTTTACCAAACAATGTTAAGTCAGTTGTATGTGCAATCACTGATGAGGGTTTTAAAGCTGCCCTGCCCACTATAAAAAACACACCTGGTAAGAAATGTCTTGATGAGAAGCATTGTCTGATGTGCATCATGGCTCAGTCAAAAGACCTGTCTGAAGGCCTGCGATCAAGGATTTTTGATTTGTATAAAGCTGGGAAAGAATACAAAACCATTTCGAAAAGTCTGGATGTTCATTAATCGGCAGTCAGAGAAGTTGTCTAAGATTGGTCAATATATCTGTGCACACATCAACTATATGTAAAACTGTGGACAAGAATGGTGTTCATGGGAGGACTCCACGGAGGAAGCCACTGCTGTCTAAAAAAACATTGTTGCTCGTTTAATTTTTGCAAAAAGGCACTTGGACACGCCACAGAAGTTTTGGCAAAATATTTTGTGGACTGATGAAACCAAAGTTTGTTTGTTTGGGAATAACACACTATGTCGTGTGTGCAGGAAAAATGGAACAGCTCACCAACATCAACACCTCATCCCCACCGTGAAGCATGGTGGAGGGATGATCATGATTTGGGGCTGTTTTGCCGCCTCAGGGCCTGGCCAACTTGCAATCATTAATGGAAGAATGAATTCAAAAGTTTATCAAGATATTTTGCAGGAAAATCGGAGGCCGTCTGTCCGACAGTTGAAGCTAAAAAGAGGATGGATGCTGCAACTAGACAATAATTCAAAATACAGAAGTAAATCAACTTCAGAATGGTTTCAGAAGAACAAAATACACTTTCTGGAGTGGCCAAGTCAAAGTCCAGACTTGAACCCCATTGTGATGCTGTGGCATGACGTACAGACATCCCAGGAATCTGACTGAACTAAAGCAGTTTTGTAGCGACGAATGGGCCAAGATTAGTCCTGATCGATGTGCCAGACTGATCTGCAGCTACAGGAAGCGTCTAGTTGAAGTTATTGCTGCCAAAGGGGGGCTACAAAATATTATATGTGATGGTTCACTGACTTATTTTTCCCCCCTTCTGTCAATGTTTGCATACTATCCTCATTTAAATATGATAACCTATAAATGTTTGGGTGGTTTTAGTTAAAGCAGACACTGTTTTTTTCATCTGTGATTGTGACAAAGGTCAGATCACATTTGATGGTGATGTTATGCAGAAATATGAGAAATTCCAAAAGATCCAGATACTTTTTCATACCACTGTATTTCAATCAGCACACAACATGGATTTACGGTCTTACACGCTCCCACGATCGTCCCCACTATGGATGAAATTAGGTCATGATATTTACCGTGTTAACGAGTTTCTATTTTTGAATAATTAACATGGAGTTTTTGGGCTTTGAGGAGGGAATTGGGTCTCGGTGTAATCTTTCACGCCTCTCGTGAACATACAAAAGATGGGATTTATCAACTAAACTCTAAGTAGGGGTTAAGAACCAAGATCTGGAAGCAAGGCCCACCCTAAAAATGATTAAAATTACTTATATTATCTTAAACTCTTAACCTTGTACCTAGGGTTGTTCCGATCATGTTTTTTTGCTCCCGATCCGATCCCGATCGTTTTAGTTTGAGTATCTGCCGATCCTGATATTTCCCGATCCGATTGCTTTTTTTGCTCCTGATTCAATTCCAATCACTCCCGATAATTTTTCCCGATCATATACATTTTGGCAATGCATTAAGAAAAAAAATGAATACAACTCGGACGAATATATACATTCAACATACAGTACATAAGTACTGTATTTGTTTATTATGACAATAAATCCTCAAGATGGCATTTACATTATTAACACTCTTTCTGTGAGAGGGATCCACGGATAGAAAGACTTGTGACTTTGTATATTGTGACTAAATATTGCCATCTAGTGTATTTGTTGAGCTTTCGGTAAATGATACTGTAGCCATGCCCCAATGCATGATGGGAAGTGGAACCATGACTGTGCGTCGTGATATCAATGGATATATCTTCTCTGCGTTGGGAAATATCTTCAGGTGTTAAGATAAAGATCATTTGCTACCTTGCTTCCCCACATTGCTTTCCATTGTATTTCTAATCGTAGGAAGAGGGATTGTAAGGCTTTAGCCAATTAAAAAAAGGCTACAAAGGCTGCCAAAATTCACTCTACTCATTTTACACTGCCTTTTATCTCTCTATATCGGTGAAACGGCGGCATAACAGATTGAGCGCGACAATGCGTGAGTGGGTCGTGCAGCGCATGCATTAATTGCGTTAAATATTTTAACGTGATACATTTTTTTTTAATTTATTACTGCCGTTATTGGGATAAATTTGATAACCCTACATTAAGCCAAAAATAAAGACTCTGGGTGAGTGTAACATATTATGTTTGTAACGTTAAATACAATTAGAAAACTATTTAATTAAAAAATATATATATCAAAAAAAGGCATGGCCGATATTTTTTTGCCAATTCCGATACTTTGAAAATGACGTGATCGGACCCGATCAATCGGCATCTCTACTTGTACCTCCAAACTAACTCCAAAACCACTTAAATTGTCACAGTATCACGAACTGTAAAAATACCTGCTATGAGTTTCCTAAAACAAAATGTGAACAAAATATCTTTCCACCGGATTGGGCAGGTAATGCAATACACTTTTCTTTTCGTGACATTCTTAAAGCGTCTCTTCAGCTTTGAGAAAGAGGTCAGTGAGTCCTCTTCCCGTGCCAGTCCGTGTGATTTGCATTCACCCAGACGGTCATTACGGGGCACTGATGCGGTGAGCGCAGCTTGTTTTCTCGCACTTAATCAAATGAACCCCGAGTCCACGCAGCCACTTGCTTGTCTTTATTTGCTCCGCGTGGCTCTTGATGCGTCCAAAATTGAGTTGGCGGTGCTCTCAGGGAAGTACAAGTGGCTGGATGTCCCCCCTAATATATGCCCACCCCTCCAATAGATGGAAAACAAGCTTTGAAAAATACAGCTGTGCCCCGTTGCGGCTTTATTGTCACTTCCTCACTTACTTACAGCACTAAACAGCAGATGCGCTTCCCTATTTGATAGCTAGAGAGTTGACAAAGAAACAATGTTACCCCTTCCAGTGAAACCAAATGAGATATGACGATCTTTAGATGCAATGTAAAAATGCTTTTGTATTTTCAATTGGATTTACGAATAAAGTCCGACCTCAGAAACTTTCACGATGAAGTTGAGTTTGACTATACTGTACTTTTGTAAGGAGACAGATCATGATATTGGGAATATAACTCATAAATATCCCAAGGTTACCCAGTTTTGTGTGGCTTTAACAATGTTTATTGATCATAAGATACCAGTTAGGGTTGTTCCGATCATGTTTTTTTGCTCCCGATCCGATCCCGATCGTTTTAGTTTGAGTATCTGCCGATCCCGATATTTCCCGATCCGATTGCTTTTTTTTGCTCCCGATTCAATTCCAATCCTTCCCGATAATTTTTCCCGATCATATGCATTTTGGCAATGCATTAAGAAAAAAATGAATAAAACTCGGACGAATATATACATTCAACATACAGTACATAAGTACTGTATTTGTTTATTATGACAATAAATCCTTAAGATGGCATTTACATTATTCACATTCTTTCTGTGAGAGGGATCCACAGATAGAAAGACTTGTGACTTTGTATATTGTGACTAAATATTGCCATCTAGTGTATTTGTTGAGCTTTCAGTAAATGATACTGTAGCCATGCCCCAATGCATGATGGGAAGTGGAACCATGACTGTGCGTAGTGCTATCAATGGATGTCTTCTCTGGGTTGGGGAATATCTTCAGGTGTTAAGATAAAGATCATTTGCTACCTTGCTTCCCCACATTACTTCCCATGATATTTCTAATCGTAGGGAGAGGGATTGTAAGGCTTTAGCCAATTAAAAAAAGGCTACAAAAGCTGCCAAAATTCACTCTACTCATTTTACACTGCCTTTTATCTCGCTATATAGGTGAAACGGCGCCATTACAGATTGAGTGCGACGATGCATGGGTGGGTCGTGCAGCGCATGCATTAATGCGTTATATATTTTAATGTGATACATTTTTAAAACAATTACCGCCGTAATTGGGATAAATTTGTTAACCCTACCTTAAGCCTAAACTAAAGACTCTGGATGAGTGTAACATATTATGTTTGTAACGTTAAATACAATTAGAAAATGATTTAATTAAAATATATATATATATTTTAAAAAGGCATGGCAGATATTCTTTTGCCGATTCCGATACTTTGAAAATGACGTGATCGGACCCGATCGATCGGGATACCAGTGTTGTTTTTGGTAGCACTTTTGAATTTTCGTCTGTCTTTTAGACTGTAATATTTATTAGTCATATTGTAGTCATTTCAAAATGTGTTTGTCTTTGTTTAATTTTTGTTGATGATTACTCAAAAGGTTTTAGTCTGTAAAAAGTTTTATTCCAAAAATAAACGTTTCCAACTACCGTTTTGGCCCGAATATAAGACAGTTTTTTTTTTTTGCATTGAAATAAGATTGAAAAAGAGGGGGTCGTCTTGTTTGAAAAAGAGGGGGTCGTCTTATATTCGCGGTCTAGACATTATACCCATTCATGACGCTAGATGGCGCCAGATATGATTGAAGCAATGTTCTGTCATGACGGATCTCAGCTACTCTCCCCATTCACGACGCTACATGGCGCCAGATATCATTGAAGTGATTTTCTGTCATGATAGATCTCAGCTACTCTGAAGTTTAACCAGTTTGAATTATTTTATTGCAATGTTTTTCCTTATTCAGATTTGCTTCAAGACTACAGTTAGAGATAGACTTCACTTTGATGGTTAATGCATTTATTGCAATTTTGTTGTTTTATCACAATAGATTGGTTTATTTACATTTCAAAAACCAGAAGCCATTCATTTACCAATGTGATTGCACTTTAGTTTACATTAGGGCTGTCAAACGATTAAAATATTTAATCGAGTTAATTACAGCTTAAAAATTAATTTATCGTAATTAATCGCAATTCAAACCATCTATAAAATATGCCATATTTTTCTGTAAATTATTGTTGGAATGCAAAGATAAGACACAAGACTGATATATACATTCAACATACTGTACATAAGTACTGTATTTGTTTATTATAACAATAAATCCACAAGATGGCATTGACATTATTAACATTCTTTCTGTTAAAGGGATCCACATATAGAAAGACTTGTAGTTCTTAAAAGATAAATGTTAGTACAAGTTATAGTAATTTCATATTAAAACCCCTCTTAATGTTTCGTTTTAATAAAATTTGTAAAATTTGGTAGGGGGTTGGGCATTGGTAACATTAGGGAGCACCAAAACTCATTGCACTAACGTCCCAAAAGAGACACCATTGGTAAAACCCATGGGTCTTCTAGTGTTAAATCAACATTGCATATGCTCTCTTGCCAAGATAAGAAAACAAATCTTATTGTGTGTGTTTCAAAACAAGCAAGCCTGGAGACAGGAGAGGACTCAACTGTTGAGTTTGGGGGGTGCAGCACATCACATGAGTGACACAACCAGACACTGCTACGATGCAGGTTAACTACACGTTTTTAGCTCGTTATTGTCTCGTCATCGTCATGAAAAAACTTATCGTCAATGAAATATTTTCATTATAGAATTCGATGACAACAACACTGTAAGATACTAAATGCTACAGACCAGCTACCAGGGTCGCGTCACCAAATTTCCATCACTCCATCACAACGAAGGTCAGAAGCCTGTTTTTTGAATAAACACTTTTTTTCAGTTTTGGAAACCTTTAAAACTACTGTACGGAAGGCTGAAAATCGAATTTTCAATTTGTGAGTGTCAGCTTTCAGTGGAATGACTCATAAATTCAAGGTTTCTACCCAAGTAAAGATATGAATGTCTGATTCCCTCGACTTACTTGAATAAATTAAACTTGCGTTTCAGAGCACCGCTGTAATTTCAATCTAATCATTGCACTTAAAAACACCACAAGTTGTCCTCTAAACCTGAATATTGGATAGATTACAAGGGAGCAGTTATATTTTCTCCATAAGTAATAAATAAGTTCCTTTATTGATTGTAATAAAATTGTATATATTGCCACAACGAGGAAACGCCCAGTGCATGTATAGATTGCATTTAACTAAGTACATAACATTATAATATAGCTCTTCCTTCTAGGTAAAGACTGCGTAAATTTAGCCTGTGGTTGAACTAACAGCAGTGTCATATTTTAGTGGAAGACAAATGCTAAAGCTCCCTCGGGCGCAGTAAGAAGTTTGACTTTACTAGCTTCCCTTTTGCCGTTTGTGGGCGTAAAAAGCGAGACCCCATAACTTACGTACTAAAAGTGATTTCATTCCAAGGCTTTGTTTTTAAGCCAATGTGCTCTAAAGTGTGTTTGTGTTGCTTATGATGCCGAAAGCAGCCAAGGGTGATATAGAAACCATATTTTGACACATACACACCCTCGACGCACGGAAGTAAAGGAACCGATCTAAGCTGTTTTTCATTGCCATTAAATATGCATCGGTCTTTCATGTGGCTCCGTCTCAGGGATATTTTCCGGCAAGAAGCACACCAATTTTTTTAATCTTCATCTTTTAATTAAGAATTTTGAATGAGGTCTGCGCCAAAGAAGAGCTAATCTTTATTAAATGGAATTTCTAGGTCACTGGGTGGCTTCGGGGCCCGGTTAGGAAATTTCACAATGACAACCGACAGCGTTTAAAATAGCTAATTTTTCGTCAATTAACCTCAGGTAGCCACTGGAAGAAAGCGTGCCGCAATAACGAAGGGTCTCGGGGTCCGCAGTCTAATTAATATTTAGCCCCTTTTACCTGTTCGCGTCAATCCGTCGCGATAACGTCAAGAGGTCTAGTGAACGTCAGTTCTGAGGTGGTTGCTGCCATCTTGTAGACGTTGCAATCCATCATTTTCAGACTTGTGTCAGTTGGTGTTAAGCGAAGAGTGCAGAAGGGGTTGAATCTTAATTTCAACACTCTGCTGGTTCCTCCTGACCACCACCACTTTCACCTTTTCTAGCGGCTCTTCTCTTATCCTTCTCTTTGTAATTAAAGGCAGTGAAGGGGAACTGAGGGGAGCGACTCAGGATAGGTGTCCATATTTCACACGAAAGCCTGCTGGCAGCCAATACCGAGCAGACTAATAAAATATGTCCTTATACAAACACGTCCTCAACCCTTTACTGGCCATTCACCTTTTGTAATTCAACTCTCGACAGTTATTGGAGTGGACTGTGAGATTACTTTTTCACTTGTATTTCTTTGAAATTTACGACAATGACCCTTTATTTGCTTCGGTCACCCACAAATTACGATAATCCAATAATCCGATGGTTTAGTGTTAATTTTTTGTCCAATACTTTTTGTAAAAGTACAAGTCAAAGTTGTATTAATGTCAGTCTAAGGCTCAGTTCATACCCCAGGTCTTAATGCACGAATCCGATCAGGGTGACTTTCGTATGACCTCCGTGAAGTTGCCCTCCTATCAGATGCAAATTTATATAAAAATGATGTTAGTCGTTTGCGCTACGTTTGAGCTGTAAAACGTTTTGTTTGTGCCGCTATCTTTTTTTTAAGATATTTACAATTCTTTTATAGGTCAATCTGAGGTCAACCAGACCCCCATTTCGATTAAAAATGGCAAAAAATGGTGTCAATCGTTTCTATTTTGTTCGTGCTGTAAAAAATTTTGTTTGTGCTGCCATCGTTTTTGAGATATTGAGATGCTAATTTCGAGTGAGGACGTCACGCAGCCCCCCATTTATATCAAAATGGACCCGAATTGGTGCCATTCGTTTATGCTGCTATCGTTTTGTAGATATTGAGAATAATTTCGAATGATTACGTCACTCGCATTTCCATATCCAACTCCCGCAGCTGATGGAGCGTACCATCTCAATAACAGAGGGGTGTCCCAACAAATCGCGCAAACATAGTACTAAGAAATGGCACCTCTTCGTGGTGCCATTTGTCTGCTCTAGTTGTTGGGACACCCTCTGTTATTGAGAGAGAGTTGGTATGCGCTATCAGCCATGATGGAGGGGCTGCGATTCACGTCATTGCTTAAAATTAATATCTCAATATCTATAAAACGATAGCAGCAGAAATGCACATTTTTACAGCACAAATGTAGCACAAACGATTAACATCATTTGTATATAAATTTGCGTCTGATGGGGGGCCAATTTCACGCAGGTCTTTCGTATGTGGTTTAAATCCGATCGGGGCCACATTTTTCCAGAATGTGGCGGCGGTCTGAACTGGCAAGTCTCTCAAACCGGAATTCATGTAGCAATTACGTCAGAAAAGAGCGAGAGAGACAGGGCGCTATGGTAGCTGTGGACTAGCGTTAGCTCCTAGTTTTAATGCGGCTTTTGGGGAAGGAGCGGGCTTGAGAAGTCATAAAAAAATAAAATGGGTTGAGGATAAGCCTGAGAATGATCGGTTTTCTCTCTGCTCCAAATGAGCAATATTTCAAGTTTGCTGACATACTCGGGAGTCGGAGCAAACTCTCCGTATGTATGTGTGTGTGTGTGCGTCATGAGTAGTCATTTGTTTTGATGCTCCTGCGCATGCGGGTCAGTTGCGCAGCGCGTGTAGGACTGCGAATTAGTGCACATGCGTGATACTTGAACGGGCTCAATGGACAAAGTCAGTCTGAACCGGCACACCAAAAAAAAAACCAGATATGACAAAAAATCGGAATTGTACATTCAGACCCAGGTATGAACCTAGCCTAAGTGTTGAAAAAACCAGCGGTGTTCCACAAGTGTCTAAGGCTAAGTTCAGACCGCAGGTCTTAATGAACGAATCGAATTTTGTGTTTTTCCTACTCGAGTGAGGCATTAACTTGATGGTCTGAACAGGACAAGTCGCATAGAAGTGGACCATTTCAAATCCGATCTGGGTCACTTTTGTATGTGGTTTAAATTCGATCTGGGCCACATTTTTCCAGAATGTGGCAGCGGTCTGAACTGTCAAGTCTCCCAAATCGGAATTCATGCAGCAATTACGTCAGCAAGGAACGAGAACACCAGGCAAGATGATAGTGATGTAGCTGTTCATTAATGTTAGCGCCTAGCTTGAACCAAAAGAGCAACATTTCAGTGTGTAGTTATTTGTTTTGATGCTTTTGCGCATACGGGTCAGTTTTCTCAGTGTGAGTCGGACTGCGAATTAGTGTGCATGTGTAATAATTGAATGGGCTCAATGGACAAAGGCAGTCTGAATGGGCACGCCAAAAAAACAGATATGACAAAAAATCAGAATTGTGTATGAAGACCTGCAGTTGGAACCTAGCCTAAATGAATGTCAAAATTACTTGACCTCGGAACCAGTACTTCCACACTACCACACTAGCATCATGCAGGCGTAGTTTTTAGCAACGTCGGCATAGTTTGTAGCGGCTATCGGCTGCAGTAAGTTTTTTTTAATTTTTTTTATTGCTTCTTCCTCTATGCACGTGACGACAGCGCGTTGTCCCGCATTAAAAGTAGTCCGGGCAAAACGTGATGCTTAGAGCTGGCAAAATTAAACGATTCCTCGAGGTGAATAAAATTACTCGGATCAGTTTTTAAACTCCTGTTGCTCGAGTATTTGTTTCAGATCTAATCAGAACCAAAAATGACCAACAAAGTATCGACTCACTGACAAAACTAGCCAGAAATCAGCATCCACATCCAAATTCATTCTTTAGTTAACTTGCAAAAGTCTTCCCCTCGTGTGAGTTTAATTTTGTGGCGGTGTTGGTAAAGACAACGACGCTTCCAGCTTAACCGCAGACGCTAGAATGCCCACTCTGCACTACTGTCAGAAACCTCAAACATTCCCATTCCTACAATTCCCCCAATATTGTAGACGGCGCTAAGAAGTAAGAAAGTATTTTCCCCTCCTCTAATGTCAACGTCTTAGGTGTTTCAACGCTGCAGTGTTTCCCCAGAGGTTGACCTCATGCGTGGTACCCAAGCCGGCTACTACAATTGGACAAGATTGGAGCCTGTCACAGTAATGGGGGTCTCCAACCCGCAGACAGTCGAGTGTGTGTGTGTGAAATCTTTGACACAAGTGTGTAAAGTGATGGCTGAGGACACGAAGCTCCAAACAGAGCCTCAAGGGCATGGTTTGAGCTGCCATAAACATGTGGTCGGGAGCCATCTTTAGGGAATTGATTAGTTTAAATGGCGACGGTGTTAAGCTCATAAATAAACATTGATTGCACATCCTTGGGCTGATACACTTCGATTTTTTTGTTGTTGAAAAATGTGAAACTGTCGGCTGTCCCCGAAACCAAACAGCCTTGAATGTTATTTATACCTTGAAGGCCCACCCATGTTGGTTTTAAAGACACCATAGAAATAGACACTTTATCAATGGTTTAATGTAGTGTGTAATGGCAAAACACACAAAAACAAGCACCCATTACCTCCACTTATATAATAATCTTTATGTTGCTAGCATTAAGGCTACATAAACTAGTACCGTAGCTTGTCATGCTAACACTGACTTGTAGTCTCATGGCATTTTTCCCACAATCTGGAGTTTGTTCCAAGTAATCATTGTGTATTAAAGCCACGCAAGGCAAGGCAAATTTATTTGTATAGCACAATTCAACACAAGGCAATTAAAAGTGCTTTACATCACATGAAGGTCATAAAAATCACATTTTAAATCAAAAGAACGTTAAAACAAAGGCAGTCTAAACAGGAAATAAAATTTTACATGAAAATCACATTCAATTGAAATCAGAAATGGAAATAGAGACAGATTATGGATATGCTGTGATAAACACATTTTTAACCGGTTCCAGACGACCTTAGGGGTCTAGATGTTTCATAGGGATCCAACAAATCAAGCATGTATTTTAGTCCAAGGCCATTAAGTGTTTTGTAGAAGAGCAGAAGTATTTTATAGTCAATCCTTTGACTCACTGGAAGCCAAAGTAACGATTTCAAAACCGGTTTAATGTGGTCCAGTTTGCTTGTATTTGTAAGGACGCTGGCAGCAGCATTATGTACTAGCTGCAGCTTCCTGACTGATTTTTTATCAAGACCTGTAAATATACCGTTGCAATAGTCCAATCTACTGAAAATGAATGTATGCATAATTTTTTTCTATGTGTTGTTGAGTCAGAAGCCATTTAATTCTGGCTATATTTTTTGGTGGTAATAAGCAGATTTAGTGACAGTCTTTAGATGGCTATCAAATTTTAGGTCAGAGTCAATAATTACGCCAATATTTCTGACTTGATTTGTAGCTGTAAGTGACATTGTGCTAAGGTGCGTGCTTATCTTTGACTCTTCCTTTTTTGGCCCAAAAATGATCACTTCTGTATTCTCCACATTTAGCTGAAGAAAATTCTTCATTTCATTGATTTGATGAATGCATTTACTCAGGAATGCATTTACTCAGGGAGACTAAGGGACAATAATCATGTGGGGACACAGAAATGTAGAGTTGTGTGTTATCTGCATAGGTGTGATAAGGGATGTCATACTGCTGAAACAAATACTCAAGCAACTCAAGTAACTCGAGTTTAAAAACTGATCCGGGTAATTTTATTCACCTCGAGTAATCGTTTAATTTTGCCAGCTCTAAGCATCACGTTTTGCCCGGACTACTTTTAATGTGGGACAACGCGCTGATGTCACGTGCGTAGAGGAAGAAGCAATTAAAAAAAAAAAAAATTGTACTGCAGCCGACAGCCACTACAAACGCCGCCGACGTTGCTAAAAACTAGCCCGTATGATGCTACGGTGGTAGCAGGTAGCGTCTGATGCGTCTCATAGAGATCACATGTTTGTTGAAATAGATGCGAAATGACAGCGTAAGCGGCGTTAGTAAACAGCCGCCATTTTAAAGCAGTAGACTTCTAAGCGCTAATAAATAAATTTAACGTTACTGTCACTGGCTCGCGTAACGTTAGCCCTGCGTGGGGGCTAGGTTTCTATTAATTATGACCACTGTCGATCCGTGGCTAACGTGTCTTACATACAGGCTTTATTTAATCCGTGAAAACATAGCATTGTGGAGTGATGAGGGTGTAAAATAAAAGGAGTCATTGCTGGATAAAACACCAAGTAACACTGGTCCCTAATGTGCTCCAATACAGCAGGAATCATACATTTATTTTGAACACTGCAAAAACTCAAAATCCTATCACAGGGTTCACTAAATCCTCAAATGATTATGTCATCAGCAACCTCTCCAGAAGCCTGATAATGATCCTGATTATTTTGATTCAGGTGTGTTGGATGAGGGAGACATGGAAAACGCAACAGGAAAAGTGGCACCGAGGTCCAGATCTAGTGAACCTTGTCCTGTCAGGACTTAGTTTAGACTAACGTAAAACTTAACTAGAACTTAAAAATAGCTTGACACAAATTGAAATTCAGTTGAAACACGTGTGGAAAAACACCTAACTTTTAAGTGATGTGTGTTATCAAGCATAATGGCATTTTTAGGTAAGAAATAAATATATATTTATAAGATCTAAAAGTTTTTTGAGTGAAAGCAGTGAATTAGTCTTATTTTATTCTAGTTAAATCTGAGATGCAATTGTTGGCTGTTTTCAACAATGTACATCGAAAATAAAGACATTGATTGACTGAAAACGGTTCAGTATTAGATGAAATGTCTTGTTTTCTCATGTATATTTATAATTGCTCTTCACCTAAAAATAAATGTTTTATCCGATTACTCGATTAATCCATAGAATTTTCAGTCGATTACTAAAATATTCGATAGCTGCAGCCCTATACTGTTCCATTATCTGAGCTAGGGGAAGCATATACTAGTAGATGTTAAATAAAAGTCGTCCAAGAATGGACCCTTGAGGGACTCCACACGTGAATTTGGTTCGTTCTGACTGATGGATTCAAATTGACACAAAGAAATCCCGATCATGTAAATAAGATGTGAAACACTGAAGAACAGTTTCAGTGAGCCCTACCAACTGTTCCAATATGCGGCGTAGGATAAATCAAGTGGAGCTAAATTCCAAATGAATTAATGCATTTACCGTCACTTACAACTATAGACTTCTAATAGCTAGGTTAACTGGGAAAACTGTCAGCAATTAATCTAATGGAATACACTGGATAATCATTTTCGTCTTCAGACAACAAACGAGTGGTGACTGAACTTACAGCAGCATTAATTGACAATCACTTCTTCACCATCAATTAATTGATTTATATGCCTATCTGCTTCAATTCCTTTCAAAGACCTACCTTCCAGAACCACCCTGTGCATACTAACGGATAAATTAATTGATAAGATCAAGCATTTTAATGAATTTTCCAATCATAGCTTTTGATTGTGAATCATCCCATTGACTTTTTAATAGAGGAGAGGCCCTTAGCCTAACAGAGCGCGACAGGCTGCTTGGCTTCAGGCCTGGAGGCATGGAGAGCTTGATCTGTCTTTATGCTCTTTTAATTACACGTGGCTGGGCGGCCCCTGCGGTCCCCAGAGAGAGAGCGAGAGAGTGTGATGGGGTAGAAAAGCTCCCATCAGGACCAGCCGCCAATCTGCTGGATGACAGCTCAGCATTAGCCTACCTAAACACCCTCAGGGGAGGTGACTCTAAGAGTGGGTGGACGACAGTAACCTCAAAAGGCGCAAGCTGAGGGTAATTTAGAAGACACATTTACAAGAGCCACAGGCATCTGTCATTCATTGGTTGCTCCTTTCAACAGCGAGGCGGCGAATTTTTGTGTCTTTCCACACTACCCATGTTCCTCAACTTTCACACAAAACAGTGACAAGAGGGAATACGATGAATTCCTGTGTATTCCCAACTCTAAATTTGGTTCTGCTTGTAATACCTTTAACACCCAGGAAAAAAATGACCTACACGATTGGGGGAATTGGTTTAGTACACCAAATGATGAACCCTGTGCACAAATTGACAAATACCAACACTCCGTGCACTGGTGTACCCCGAAGGGAATAGACTTCCTCACTCCCCTTTTCCTGAGAACCACTCTAATACACCCCCCGAGCCCTTTAATTCGCACGCCTCTCACCACCGAGAGCTGTACTTCACTCTGAAAATGAATGGCGTCACCTCCAGGGTATGTCAAGGTGGAGGGGGGAAAAAAACGTGTCTACACCCCTTTCACCAGAGATTTTTTTCTCGCTCTGGTTAATGCTCGAGCGCCGAGAGCTGTTACTTCAGGCAGGCCCGGCCAGATGAGACCAGAGGAGACGGTTGGCGGGAGGCATCCGAGAGGATGCAGGCTGTAATCACAGGCAATCATCAGCCTTTAGTGGATTTCTGGTCTGACCTGGCTGCCCTGTGAGGTATCATTTGAGCCGTGAGCTGTAGAGGAAGAGAGAGAGAGACAAAGGGATGATGACAATGATTATTTATAACAAGAGCAAACCTAACAGCAGCACAGTGTCCTTACTGTATCACAGCCACCGGAACACTGGGCTTTTACAACTCAGCCTGGACGGATTGGAAAATGATTGCTATCACTTGAGATAGCGGAGCTTGTCTGCTGACTACTGGACACGGACTCACTGGTTTTAAAATAACCTACAATTGTGCTGTATCCAACTGGTACTAACCTTAAATCAGTTCTTCTGAATTGAAGCATTAGTTGCCAGTGGTAGCACAAGACATGTAGTCACTCATTTTTAGACACACTGAGACATAGTTTTGGATCAAACTCAAAGGTCATGTGCAATTCGTTCAAGAATGCTGGCTGGCCTGTGATTTGTGTTTATTTCCAAGCCATTTTCCGTTTGACTTGTAGGTTTTGGTCTAGTCTTTGACTCAACTGTCAAGATTCAGTCTCGGTCTTGTTTAAACTTGGGTCTCGGTTTTTTTAATCCCAAAAGTTTTGATCTTGACTTAGTCTCAGTTGTATCTGCTTTTGGGCAAGTCATTGTCTGGTCTTGATCGTGGTTTTGGGGTGCAAATAGGCATGTGCCAGTATGAGATTCTGACGTTGTCATAAACTTTAGCAAAGATATCAAAGTATTGCAATTACAGCTAAAAATGTGTTACTTTGAGATATTTGGGTTTAAAAATAATAATAATAAATTCGATTGAACAGGATTTTTATTTTTCAGAACATACTTGCAAATTGGAACATGAGTATAAAGTTAAGTTAAAATAAATTAAAAAATATATATATAACAGAAATATTCTCAATAAAATTAGCCATTAGCCAAATAAAAGTAGCCACAGCTCAACCACCGCTAGACACACTAAACACACTGGAGTTAACTCTCGTAGCTGGTGGGAAACATTCATCACAGTGTTTTCTAACGTTTGATTTTGTATAAATGCAAAATAATATTAGAGGTATTGCCTCCTCGTCATCCACCCTCCGCAAACATGTTTTACATGTCGGTTGGCCCTCCTACTCTAAGCTGCGGACGTCTGTAACTTTTCTGTAGCCAAAGTATTCCCATACTAGCGATTTCGTTTTCTTCCATGGGGGTAAAAAGTTCTG
Source organism: Corythoichthys intestinalis (assembly GCF_030265065.1). Classification (NCBI taxonomy): domain Eukaryota; kingdom Metazoa; phylum Chordata; class Actinopteri; order Syngnathiformes; family Syngnathidae; genus Corythoichthys; species Corythoichthys intestinalis. Next base: position 14,396,473 of record NC_080413.1, on the reverse strand, counting down.
GAGTTTCACCTCCTCCAGCAGTCCTTTAGCACAGCTACACTGAGACTGACACTGAGCAACAACCAGTGGGGGGAGGGATGAGCCTCACAACTGCAAGCAAGGGATTTCTCCCTGCAGTTTTGGGACATAAAAGAAGCTAATGTTTTGAAACCTTGACGTTTTCATACCACGGTATACCTTGAAACCAGTAATCGGCACATGTCTATGTGCAACACTAACAGCTAACCGTGGCAGTAGATTTTTGAGCAGGGGTGGGCAAACCGGTCCTCAAGGGCCGTAGTGGATCCTGTTCGTAGTTCCAACTGATCAATCACAGACAGTTTAACAAATGAAATTTCTGCTGGAACAAGAAGCTCCTGACTGCGATCAACTGATTGCGCTTGCAAGACACTAGATTGGTGAAAAGGTTTCCTCTTGATGGTTTGGAACGGAAACCAGCACCCACTTTGTGGAATATTTTGCCCACCCCTTGTATTGAGGATACTGACAGTCAGTGGCGGTCTTGGCAATTTGGGGGGCTAAGGCGAACATATCCAGGGGCCCTCTTCATGGGTCAGGGGTTAAAAAGGTGAGAAGAGTGTGGAGGAAATATGTTCCGTTACACTAGGGCTGTCCTGAACGACAAATTTTCTCCTGATTAGTCAACCGACTAGTTTTACGATTAGTCAACTAATCTAATAATTTTCTTTTTTTTTTTACCAATTTTGCAATGAATATTTTGTTGACGCTTATTAATTCACAAAACCATTTTGGAACACTTAAATTCTTTATTAAAGTACTGTACATATAATCATGTAAATAACAATAATTAATCAAAAATAAACAATGAGGTTACATGCTGATAGCATTTACTAGTGCAAAAGAATGGAAAGTAAACAGATTCAGAACACTGACTTTGCCTTTCCAACATTATTCAAAAAAATTCTTTAAAAAAATTCTAGCATTATTATTATAGTATACTACTATATATAATAGTAGTATAATAATTATAATAATTATTCATTGCCAGTCATATTTGTCATAAAGAGTGTCATTTGAAAGCTATTCTTAGTGTAGAGTCTATATTCTGTTGTATTTACTCTACATATTATAATATTAATTCTGAAGTATGTGGGATTAACTCCAGAAACCGCTAACCGAAAGCTTTACACGCCGTAACAAAAACATTCTTCGTCATTGCTTGTGGTGTCACTAGTAGATTATTATTATTTTTTTTTTTTCGTTAGCAAATGCCATTAACCAACTGTTGAGTGTTATTATATGACTGATTGGAACTGTAATGCATTGTTTCGCCACAGGGTGTGCTGTCGTGTATTTTATGTTCGGTGTGAAGAAGAAAAAAGTTGAAAGAGGCTTTAGCGTCCTGTTCTCAACTTCTCCCTCACTGCACTTTGGCTCTCATGGAAAGCACGTCCGCTCATGCGTTCGAAATAAACCATACCCGACGTGCAAAGTAGCAAGTGAGCTGTAAAAAAAGCGAGCTTAGTGGCGTGAAAAACGCAGGAGAGCTAAGTGAAGCTAACGAACAGCTAAGCGATGCTAAACGGAGCTAAGCGAAGCTAAACAACGCTAAATGAAGCTAAGCGACTGATACTCAGTCCGTCTTCGTGGAACAGTCCATTGTAGTGTGTGTGGGGGGCGGGGGGGATAATATAAATGCAGCATTCAAATGGCTTTCTTTTTTTTTGTTTTGTTATTTGTTTGTTTGCTATGCTGCCATAATTATACATTACGAATAGTTGGGGGTGCTGCTGGCTCCGGTTGCCCAAGCCCTTGCTCGTGGGGGCAGGGGCAGCTGGTTGGGGGCCCCTACTGTTTGGGGGCCTAACAATCACCTACTTCGCCTGGATAGTAGATCCGCCTATGCTGACAGTAACATAGTGTAGTAGAAGATGCTTTTTTGATATGTTTTTATGACTGTGAGTTTTGTTATTTTTCTTAATCATCAGAAATTAGATGTTCAGCACAAAATACCTGTCTTTAAAATTGCTTTTAGCACACCAGAGCGTAAGAAGTGAGCGCCAAGTGTTAAATTTACCACACACCTTACAGAATTGAATGATATTACCTCTGAAGGGGTAAATTATCGCATTTCCCCGTTCAGTGTGCCGCTTATACAGAACACTGACAAAGAAAAATGGTGAGAAAATCCCAATTTTTACAGGCAGTGCTGCCTTTGAAACTTGCCTTCTTTGGAACGTCTCCAAGTTGTCAGGGAAAGTCAGGATTAATATCGATCTGTGTTGGTTTACTTAGCCGGATGCTGTCAGCCTCCACTGTGTATAAAGGGCTAAAACTTTCTAAGGACGTGTTGGGTGGGTGGGTGGCTGCATCATGATGATGATGCATACATCAAGCCCTCCGCAGCCTCCAGGCCACATCTAATGGAATTTTGTCGCTTGGCTCCACTGTCTTTCTTCATCAACATACAAGCGGCGCCCGCTGACAGCAGCGCACATATACCAATTTGACACACATTTGAATCAGTTCCAGTGTATTATCTATATATGAGATATGTGTGCGTCTACAGCATTGTGGTTGTATATGGAGATTTTCTCCTTTAATGGTATATGCGTTGCGGTCAGGTCTGCTTGTCGGCTCCCAAATGGGATCTTCCGTCATGTTCGCTGCCTGTTTTGGCACCCGCTGAATTGCTTGTGTGTGTGTTTTAGTGTGTGTATGACTGAGAACAGTAGGTCAGGGCAAACCAGCTCTCTCTTGCCATCTAGTGGTGGGGGAGGACAAACTCATTTAAGCCACCACATTATAAGGGCCAGACATGTCTTGATTTTATGGAGTTATTGGGTTTTATAGACACTGAACATGAAACCTTAACAACAGCGATTTCTAACTCGGGATGGAAGAATCAGACTTTAGACAAGCACTCTTATTCAGTGTTAATTTGTGCATGTGTGTGTGTGTGTGTTCGCCTCAGGAGAACTGAGGCTTGACGCTGTGAGTAATTGAATCGCCTTTTTAACGCTCCGCTAATAGATTCTGGGGCGCTTTTGTGTGATGTGCAGATTTATAAACACACAAAGGGTTGTGGCACCAAAATAAACCATTTTGAGGTTGAAAGATTGCATGATATGTAGAATAAGTGATTCCATTTACTGTGTTGTTTCACAATTAAACATCTGGCATAATGAAATGGCTGTCTTATGGAGTTTGCAGTCTTTGAGGTGATTGGTTTTTAAATGCATTTAGTCTGTGATCCTGGATAACTATTTTAAATATGACATATAAAACATGAACAACTATACCAATCTATGCTACAATGCTGTCAAATTTATCACGTTAACGGGCGGTAATTATTTTTTTTAGATTAATCATGTTAAAATATTTGATGCATTTAACGCATGCGCGGAATGACCCGCTCATGCATTGCCTCAAACAGATTACAATGACGCCGTTTTTTTACACATTGAGAGCTAAGAGGCAGAGAAATGCGAGTGGACACAGGCGTTCATTGGACCGCGCCGTTTATTGGCATAACCTTCGGCAACCCTTTCACAACTAACATAACTATTGTGGTGTGCGATGTGGGGAAGAATGACAGGAGATGATCTTTTTCTTTACACGCTTCATTGAACACAACGCATAACATATACCATTTGCAGCCACCAGAGGCAGTCATGCATTTGGGCGGAACAGTTAAGTCGCTACAGTATGATTTAGTGAAAGCACAAAAAAATAATATTCCTTTCTCTCAAAAAAAAAAAAATGTTCACAAAAAGTAAATTACTCAATGCAAAGATAACTGACATTCCCAATTAAAATAGCGATGCAAAATACACATAAAACTTACTCAGACTTTGGTCAAACTCTATTCAGACATTTCGTTTATCTCAACAAATACACGAGATGGCTATATTTAGTCACAATATACAAACTATCAGAGGTCTCGTACGTTGTGAAGTCAACACTCAAATGAACGTAAGGTACAATGAACCCGGAAACTACAGCGTCAGTCGAGGGGCAAAACGCACTCGTGGGCTAGATCTCTAATTTAATTTAAAACTCGCCATTGACACCTTGTGGTATATTTCAATCACTACCTTACGTAGTTAAAGACACTGTGGAAGAACGGCAGGGAGCCCATATGACATCCCGCTCGGCGACGTCAACAATGGGGAGCTATTAGTTTTTTTATTGAAAAATTTAGAAATGTTATTAAAATGAAAACATTAAGATGGGTTTTAATATAAAATTACTATAAGTTGTACTCACATTTATCTTTTAAGAACTACAAGTCTTTCCATCCGTGGATCCCTTTAACAGAAAGCATGTTTATGCCATCTTGTGGATTTATTCTTATATAATATACAAATACAGTACTTACGTACAGTATGTTGAATGTATATATCCGTCTTGTGTCTTATCTTTCCATTCCAACAATAATTTACAGAAAAATATGGCATATTTTAGAATTGGTTTGAATTGCGAATAATTACAATTAATTAATTTTTAAGCTGTGATTAACTCGATTAAAATTTTTAATCGTTATACAGCCCTAATTATTAGAGATGTCCCGATCGAATCCGATCACGTCATTTTCAAAGTATCGGAATCGGCAAAAAAATATCGGCCATGCCTTTTTTTAATATATACATTTTTTAATTAAATTGTTTTCTAATTGTATTTAACGTCACAGACATAATATGTTACACTCATCCAGAGTCTTTAATTTAGGCTTAAGGTAGGGTTATCAAATTTATACCTATAACGGTGGCAAGTAATTTTTTTTAAAAAATGTGTCACCTTAAAATATTTAACGCAATTAATGCATGTGCTGCATGACCCTCTCAGTCGTTGTCGCGCTCAATCTGTAATGACGCCGTTTTACCTATATAGAGAGATAATAGGCGGCGCAAAATGAGTAGAGTGAACTTTGGCAGCCTTTGGAGTCTTTTATTAATTGGCTAAAGCCTTGCAATCACTTTCCCTATGATTAGAAATATCATTGGAAGCAATGTGGGGAAGCAAGGTAGCAATTGATCATTATGTGGGGAAGCAAGGTAGCAATTGATCATTGTCTTAACACCTTAAGTTATTTATCAACACAGAGAAGATATAGCAATTGGTAGCACGTTGCACAGTCATGGTTCCACTTCCCATCATGCATTTGGGATGGCAACAGTATAATTTACTGAAAGCTCAACAAATACACTAGATGGCAATATTTAGTCACAATATACAAAGTCACAAGTCTTTCTATCCGTGGATCCCTCTCACAGAAAGAATGTTAATAATGTAAATGCCATCTTGAGGATTTATTGTCATAATAAACAAATACAGTACTGTTGAATGTATATATTCGTCCGAGTTTTATTCATTTTTTTCTTAATGCATTGCCAAAATGTATATGATCGGGAAAAATTATCGGGAATGATTGGAATTGAATCGGGAGCAAAAAAAAGCAACCGTATTGGGAAATATCGGGATCGGCAGATACTCAAACTAAAACAATCGGGATCGGATCGGGAGCAAAAAAACATGATTGGAACAACCCTACTAATTATCACTAATACTAACTCCCTCATGTGAATTGAAGCTCTTGAGTTTGATCCGAGTGGCCAAAAAGTCTTAAAAAACTGCCTTTTTAACCAGCTGAACTCCTTTAGAAGAGCACAGATGGCTGCAATAAACATTTACCACGTCTGCTACTAAGCATTCATTGTGCAAGCAAGCTTCCACTTTAGTTTTAATGCGTCCCTCTGGTGGCAAACCAGCACTCTGACGCTCCTAAAAAGTGACCTGATGCTTGAGGCGAAAGTCATCTTCCTTCAAACAGGAAGTCGTGTTGCCCAAACAACCGACCGACCTCTTTTTCACGGCGCATCTGTTTGTGAGTGTGTGTATAAGATTTAGCTCTCATGGAATTCAGCTCTGTCTGAAGTTGTGACAGCAAATTTAAACAGGATGCAGGATGCTGCAGTCTTAGTTTATTAAATAATTTCTCATATAAAGGGCGGCTTATTCTGCTTTCTCCTTTTTTTGCTTGCTTGAAAAGTGATAACATGATAACAATGTTGGGCGTACACGAGGGGATAAGGAGACCAAGACTGGGCCTTCTTGCAAAAATATCCATTTTTTTTCCTCCTATATGCTCTGATCTTGTTCTTTTTTTTTCCTTCACTTTTTTACTTTTCATTTTTCCGTTAACATTTCTGGTTCTTGCCCTGGCCCTGATTATGTGAGCACTTTAGCCACTGAGAGGGAGAGTGGCACTTTGCAGAAAAGCTCAATATACACTGACAGCAGTGTTGTTTTTTGCAGCCCTTTCAATTTTTGTTTTAGTCATGTCATATTCTAGTCATTTCAAAATGTGTTCGTCATTGTAGAGTCTACAAGGACATCACCATCTTCATGATGATATTACAAACTCGGCAAGAAAGCAGCACATTATTTGCAATTAATTAAACTCACCTGGACACCACAACTATATGTAAAGTTTTTCAAGAGTTTAAGAAGACACTCACCGAGTCGCTGCGCTAAATGCTAATGCAGATGCAATGCTAACGCTGCAAGTTATTTTAGTGAGTGACACGACCAAACACTGCTATATGCGTGCTAACTACACATTAGGGGTGCACGATATCCATTTTTTGAAACCGATACCGATATGGATAACTTCCTGCTCCTCAAAGCCGATACCGATATCGATAACCGATAATTAAAATGTATATTCACCCGAGTTTTTGAACACCTGGAGGTTTAAAAAAAAGAATAATAGTGGATTCAACATAGATTTGTCTTTGATCCCACCAGAATTTTCATAATGACATGCACATTATTATCATGAACAAAACAAAGACAAGAACAGTCTTGACTTCAAATAAAGTGCCAATATTTATTTTTTCAAGTAAGTATAATTTGAGTCAATTACAATCAATTAGTCAATATAATTGAAGATGTGTTTCCTGAACAATGAGCACTGAACTAAAACATAAACCTAACAGGTATTGTGCTTTGTCATCAGATAAAAATATTTGGTGCTACAGGAGACTGTTGTGGTCTTGGTCCATGAAACAACTTTCTTAACCTGGGAGACAGGTTAGGACAGCAAGCCTATCAATAAACAAAAGGCCTCTCAATAACTTACGAACTTATAACTAACACTGTAAACATTATATAGTAAGGTTTATCACTCATTCCTCATAACATAAATATGGTAGAACAAAAAGGATTAATGGCTTGCCTTATAATAATCAATATAACTGGCAGTGAGTGAACCCATATTCAATAAAGGATGAGGTTTATTCTCTGCATAGTATAAAATCCTACCAAGCATGCTGACAGGACTAACATTACATGACAAATATTATATGTATGTATAACATAGCACACTAGCTTGAGCTACTCGCCTTAAGCATTGGCTGGCTTCTATATCACAACAACTTATGAAGTTCTGTACATATGACCCTTCACCACCGAAGTAAACATATATTGCACATCTATATGTTATAGTAAACATAAATACTTACAGACATATATTTCCAAGGCGGAAACGTAAGTAACAGAAAGCATTCACGATTGTCAATGCTAACGCTAGACACAGCACTGTGTAAAGTGAATGAGTTTGTGGGCCACATTATAGATGCAGCGAATTATTCTGACCGGCAGGTGGCAGCAATGCCCCACAAATGGTCAACTGATTGCCCAGCCAGCGAGCACAGTTCATACTGTATTATCAGTCCTATTAATTATGTTATTGGATGTATTGGGATGATGTCATAATTATCATATTATCGGACCGATAATTATCAGACCAATAATTATCGTGCAATAGTACTACACATACAGTACAATAACAAAATATCACACATTGTGAACTTATGACGGAAACTATGGCTAATTTCATCTCGTTCTCGTCTTGTCAGACGACAACTGGCATCCATTTCGTTATGTTTTAGTCTGCCAAGACACGTTTTTAGCGCGTCATCTTGATGTCATTGTCATGAAAAATATTGTTCGTTGTCGAAATATTTTCATTATCATCATCGCTGACGAAACAACACTGATTGACAATAACATAGATTAGTAGATGTCCTGATAAAGCTTAGTTAATATAATTTGATTTGGCCATGAACAAAGAGCATATGCATATCAGTGTTGTTCTATTTCCGAATTGTGAATGTTTTCTAGGAATTTCTGTACAGCGACATGATGCTAATTTCTAAAGCATGTCAATGGCATCTTCTAGTGCAGGGGTCAGGAGCCTTTGAGACAGAGAGCCAAAACCCAACATATTTTAAAATGTGATTCCACAAGAGCCATACAGTGTGTGTCTATTAGAGGTGGGAATCTTTGGGCACCTAACGATTCGATTACGATTACGATTCAGAGGCGCCGATCGAATTATAAATCGATTATTGATGCGCACCCCCTGTTCCCTCACCCCCCACTTTTGATGTTTTGTACATTAGTTCCAAAATTGTTCAAAAATCCTCTCAGGCTAAACCAAACTACCATTTCGTTATCAAGTTAACAGTTAATAACAGTAAATAAAATACTCAAGTCCCCGTTCTGTATCAGCAGCTTTAAACTACATTCAATTAATTTAATGTTGTAAATCAACCGTTAAAGTTGTTAAAATTGCTCCTGTTACTCCATAATTTCCCTTCTGTCTATTTTCGACATGTCAAAGTTTTAAAACTGTTTCATCATTTAGAGATAGGTTCAAGTCAAGATTTTGCCGATTTAGGAGTATTTTTTTAGATAAAAAGTTAATTAGGTTCGCTACAACAGAGCCTTCTAGAGAAGTCTACTGCTTTAAGATGGCGGCTGTTTACTAACGCCGGCAAGTCTGTCATTTTGCATCTAGTTCTCTAATATTGTATCTTAACTGGAGTGTATTAAAAGGCTTGAAAACCCTTACCTTAGGACTCTTTTGGGGGGGACTGTAGTCAGGTTGAATTACACCATGTCTGATCAATCAAATACATCACGGCTGATCACTGAAATAAACCTCCAAGTTTTTTTCAATCAACAATCTTGATCATTTAATCACCTAGCCCCCTGCTAGGCCTGGGCATTGACCATACACACTACTGAGTTGTATTGTGGAACTCAACAATGTTGCATCAACATGTGAGCTCATTGTTTGCCCTTGACTCTGAGTATAATATTGTTAACCAAACATTGAAAGGAGTGTATACAGGAACGTGCAGGGTCATAAACAATCGTAAACCTATGGAAATCAGTCTATGATGCCATTGTTGTATTATGATCGTGACCTGGATTCTCAATCAAGGCATTGTAAGGAGCACATACAGCCTTACACACCACTGAGCCAAATTATGAGCTGTCTGTGAGGGTTTTTTCATGTTCGCGGCACCCTTTTTGCTTTCATGTTGGTTTCTGTTCATCCTCACAGTTGGAATCAATGAGCTGTATGACTGTTGCAGGACAAGGAGAATGAGTTCCTCTGGGTTGCATCCAAGCCACCCCAACACGACCCCCCCCAGTCCCCTTGTTTCATGTCTGGTGTTGTTCCATTTCTCGTTCCTCCTCTCCCATGACCTCAGGGATTCCTCTGGGCGCGGAACGTTCCAGAATACCATCGTTCCCCGTCCCCCTGCTATCCGAAACGAAGCTGAGACAAACCCAAAACCTCACTGACGAGTGAGTCATGCAGATAATTGTTACTTTGAGAGGGACGTATCCGGTTTCTCCTTCTTTTTGCTGGTTTAATTTTGCCTCGTACAGTGCGGCGTCTGGGAAACTTCGGTATTTTGGGGCAAAAGACGGATCGGGTAAATCAAAAAATGGGAATTTAGGACAGTTTGTCAATTTGGTGAAACCGTATACAGCTATCACGGGGTTGTACTGACAGGGTGATACATTGATTTTAACACATTGACTGCCATTGACGACGATTGACGTCTCATCGCCAATGGCAGCCTGAAGTTAAGGAACACTGTTTCTTTAAAGAACAGACAACGAATGTAAGACATTTTTTAGCAAGGAAGGAATTGAGAAGAATCCCTCCCACTTCCAAATACATTCACAATACTGCAACCCCCCCTCCCCGTCCCATGTGAGCGTCAGCCTGATGATGACTGGCCCTGTCTGTCCCAGCTCTGCTGACGCGTTACTGCACTCCGACTGGTGTGCTTTGTTGTCCGCGCTACTTGTTGCTCCCAAACAGTTAGTCGCCACTCAACTCTTACACGGGACGTCCGGCCGGGACAGAGCGGCGGAGAGGGCTGCGTTGCGGTGAGTTTTCTGTTCTGTAAAGTTGTTGAGCTCGTGGGTGAGAACCGCGTGGAAGTGAGAGAATGTGGCTTTTTGCTGACTCACCGATTCTCCGAGGTGTGTTATAGTGGCACCTCGGAATACTTAAAAGCCTATAAACTGTTGACATTCTGCCAATATATATATCATATTATATCTCAAACTGTAATGTTTTTTTAAGAAGAACAATGAGTGTGTGTCAAGTTTTTCTTTAGCCCGACATGAAATAGTATTGCTTTGAGAAATGAGTGACCGAGCTTTTTGAAACATGAGATGTCGTTCAGATTTTTCAAGTTTTTTTAATAAGGTACAAGCTCTATATAGTATCAGTGAACACAACTTATTTTCCAATTAGTGTGAACATAAAGAGTACGTCAACACATGTAGACAGATGATACAACAATACTTACCGGCATGTATTCTTTATCCTCTGCAAAAAGTAACTACTGTAGATTAGCAATTCTCAATGAGTCAATCATTAAACCCTTTCTTTACATCATATTTAGTGCTTTTATTGCTGTTTGAATTCCAGTATTACACTATAATGTTTCCCTTAATAAAATGTAGGAATGTGTTTTTGAACAATGAATTAAACAAATTTTAAGTGGTCACCTTTCAGATATAGCAAAGTGAATTTTATCCGGAAAGTCTGAGCCCTTTGTTGCTGCACTCTAAAGTACTGTATGGTAATGCAGACCTCTTAATGCAGACATCCAGACACGTGAAGGCTATACACACTCCTGCGACGTCCAGTGTGAAGTTGCATCACCCTGTGATCTGATTGTTTTTTCAGGATGTTTCTGAAAGCAGTCATCATAGGGTGCATACAGTGGTATGAAAGAGTATCTGAAACTTTTTGGAATTTCTCACATTTCTGCTTAATATCACCATCAGATGGGATCTGATCTTTGTCAAAATCACACAGATGAAAATACAGTGTCTGCTTTAACTAAAACCACTCCAAACATGTATAGGTTTTCATATTTTAATGAGGATAGCATGTAAACAATGACAGAAGAGGGAAAATAAGTAAATGAACCCTCTGCCTAAGGACACTTAAAGAGCAATTGAAACCAATTTTTACCAACCAATTTAACTCAGATGTGTGCCTAATCACTGATGAGTGGTTTAAAGCTGCCTTGCCCTCTATAAAACATATACCTGGTAAGAATTGTCTTGTTGAGAAGCATTGTGTGATGTGAATCATAGCTCGGTCAAAAGAGCTGTCTGAAGACCTGCAATCAAGGATTGCTGATTTGTATAAAGCTGGGAAAGGATACAAAAGCATCTCTTAAAGTCTGGATGTTCATCCATCGACAGTTAGAGAAGTTGTCGAAGAATGGAGAGAGTTTGGCACTCTTGCTTCTCTCCCAAGGAGTGGACATCCACCAGAGATGACGCCAAGAGTTCAGCGCAGAATACTATGAGGGGTAAAAAAAGAACCCTAGGGTGTCTGCTGAAGACTTACAGAAATCACTGGCACAGTGCAATATCTCTGTGCACACATCAATTATATGTAAAACTATGGCCAAGAATGGTGTTCATGTGAGGACCTCTGCTGTCTAAAAAAAACATTGTTGCTCGTTTAATGTTCTCAAAAGGCGCTTGGACACTCCTCAGACGTCTTGGCAACATAATTTGTGGACTGATGAAACCAAAGTTGAATTGTTTGGGAGTAACACACAAAGTCATTTGTGGAGGAAAAATGGAACAGCCCACCATCATCAAAACCTCATCGCCTCCGTGAAGGATGGTGGAGGGAGCATCATGATTTGGGGCTGTTTTGCTGCCTCAGGGCCTGGACATTTTGCAATTGTCAATGGAAGAATGAATTTAAGTTTATCAGACAGTAGAAGCTAAAAAGAGGACGGATGCTGCAGCAGCAAGACAATGATCCAAACCACAGAAGTAAATTACCTTCAGAATGGCTTCAGAAGAACAAAATAAACCCCATTGAGATGCTGTGGTATGACCTAAAGACAGCGATTCATGCCAGACATCCAAGGAATCTGACTGAAGTACAGCAGTTTTGTAGAGAAGAATGGGCCAAGATTAGTCCTGATCGATGTGCCAGACTGATCTGCAGCTAGGAAGAAAAACAGGAAGCATCTGGTTGAAGTTATTACTGCCAAAGGGGGGACCACGAAATATTAAATGTTATGGTTCACTTACTTATTTTTCCCCCTTCTCTCATTGTTTGCATACTATCCTCATTAAAATATGAAAACCTATAAATATTTGGGTGGTTTTAGTTAAAACAGTTTTTTTCATCTGTATGATTTTGACAAAGAAATGTGAGAAATTCCCAAAAGTTCAGATTCTTTTTCAAATGACTGTATAGGAGAACCTTTGACGTTAAAATATGACTTCAAATATTGAATGTCAATTTAAAACAATCCAATTCTCTCATTGGCTGCCATTGCAACTTCGAACAGATTGGACATCTATCACTGTCAATAGCAGTGAAGAGTTAAGCTGAAAAGTGGCATTGAAGCGACTGCAAAATGTTCAGTGATGTGCTTTGTCGCCACACACACTCACACAAACACTTGCGTCTTGTCGTCTAGAGGGAGTGCATTGTTTGCTTCACATCATTGTCCCTGCTCCCCTTCCATTCACCCCCCCCCCCCCCCCCCAATCCCCTCCCTCCGTCCTACCACATCTGGATTGGCCCACCAGCTGACTGGGAATAAGGGAGCGGATGGGATAGAGATAGAGTGCATACAAATGCTCGGGAAGGGGGCTGCTGTTCCCTTGGTGGAGTTTTTGTGCGAGAACAATGTCTTTGTGAAAGCACAGAGTATGTGAGGAAACACACACAAGGTGTTTTCACACCTGCCTCATTCAGTTAGGCTAATCATTGTTTACCCCCCATAGGCACAGTTTGTTTAGAGTTCCACTACAATGCCTGTAGTTTATATGCACATTGACCTTTTTCAGTGCCCCAAAAATGGAGCAATTAAGGTACTGTACCTTGCACGTGGGCAAGAGAGGCCAAAGTAGAGAACTCGTTTAACTCATTGGCTGCCATTGACGGTGCTAGAGCCCAATTTAATTGGAAATCATATTTATGAAATGAGTCAATTGAATTATGAGCTTGTTCGCAGTCAATCGCAGGTCAAGGGACTATTGCCACTCCATTTTCAATGCAATTTACCAGGAACCTTTACCTGAAATGGAAGGTGTACTATACAATTTTAGCGAACTCCAGAGGATACAAAATACAGTGGGGCAAATAACTATTTAGTCAACCACCAATTGTGCAAGTTCTCCTACTTGAAAAGATTAGAGGGGCCTGTAATTGTCAACATGGGTAAACCTCAACCATGAGAGGCAGAATGTGGGAAAAATAAAAACAGAAAATCACATTGTTTGATTTTTAAAGGATTTATTTCCATATCAGAGTGGAAAATACGTATTTGGTCACCTACAAACAAGCAAGATTTCTGGCTATCAAAGAGGTCTAACATCTCCTAACGAGGTTTAACGAGGCTCCACTCACTGTTTTAACTCATCATCGGTATAAAAGACACCTGTCCACAACCTCAGTCAGTCACACTCCAAACTCCACTATGGCCAAGACCAAAGAGCTGTCGAAGGACACCAGAGACAAAATTGTAGACCTGCACCAGGCTGGGAAGACTGAATCTGCAATAGGTAAAACACTTGGTGTAAAGAAATCAACTGTGGGAGCAATTATTAGAAAAGGGAAGACATATACAAGACCAATGATAATCTCCCTCGATCTGGGGCTCCATGCAAGATCTCACCCCGTGGCGTCAAAATGATAACAAGAACGGTGAGCAAAAATCCCAGAACCACACGGGGAGACCTACAGAGAGCTAGGACCACAGTAACAAAGGCTACTATCAGTAACACAATGCACCGCCAGGGACTCAAATCCTGCACTGTCAGACGTGTCCCCCTGCTGAAGAAAGTACACGTCCAGGCCCGTCTGCGGTTTGCTAGAGAGCATTTGGATGATCCAGAAGAGGACTGGGAGAATGTGTTATGGTCAGATGAAACCAAAATAGAACTTTTTGGTAGAAACACAGGTTCTCGTGTTTGGAGGAGAAAGAATACTGAATTGCATCCGAAGAACACCATATCCACTGTGAAGCATGGGGGTGGAAACATCATACTTTGGGGCTGTTTTTCTGCAAAGGGACCAGGACGACTGATCTGTGTAAAGGAAAGAATGAATGGGGCCATGTATCAAGAGATTTTGAGTGAAAATCTCCTTCCATCAGCAAGGCCATTGAAAATGAGACGTGGCTGGGTCTTTCAGCATGACAATGATCCCAAACACACAGCCAGGGCAACAAAGGAGTGGCTTCGTAAGAAGCATTTCAAGGTCCTGGAGTGGCCGAGCCAGTCTACAGATCTCAAGCCCTTACAAAATCTGTGGAGGGAGTTGAAAGTCTGTGTTGCCCAACGACAGCCCCAAAACATCACTGCTCTAGAGGAGATCTGCATGGATGAACGGGCCAAAATACCAGCAACAGTGTGTGAAAAGCTTGTGAAGAGTTACAGAAAACGTTTGGCCTCTGTTATTGCCAACAAATAGTACATAACAAAGTAGAGATGAACTTTTGGTATTGACCTAATACTTATTTTCCACCATGATTTGCAAATAAATTCTTTAAAAATCAAACAATGTGATTTTCTGGGTTTCCACATTCTGTCTTTCATGGTTGAGGTTTACTCATGTTGACAATTACAGGCCTCTCTATTTTCAAGTGGGAGAACTTTCTTAATTAGTGGTTGACTCAATACTTATTTGTCCCACTGTACATTCTACACATTATAGTTCGGAGTCTGTACACAAACTCTTTGGTCAGACTTTACAAATTTTCATAATTTTACCACAGATATGACTCTGACACCATAGATCAATATTGATAAACAACCCAAAAACATCTTTCTCACTGTTTTCAACATCTGCATTAACCGTCCCACCTCTGAGGCAGAAAGGTCCATGTTCTGCAACAGCATCGGTGTTGAAACATCTCTGCCCATGAGGAATGGTTTTGGCGCTGCAGCGGTGCCATATGTGCAAGCGTAATTCACCGCTCTCCTGCTGTCAACGCAGCTGCTCGCGTCTCACTCGAGTCATGACTGTAACAAGCTAGCGTCACTTTGATTTACAGTCAGGCGGTTCTATGGCATTAGAGTGCGCGTGGCTTGAACAGTCTCCATGCTGAGCAGGAAACAGAAGAATAACGACATAAGTTTTAAAAAATGTGAAATGCGTAATATGGCAAAAGTCGTGAAAGGTCTACACGTTGATTCAGGTTAGCATCCTTTAAACACGTGTCTGCATGTGTTTTTCACACCGTTAGTCTTTCCTGTGTACCCGCTGTGCTAGCCAACGGCTGCTATCCGGGGAAGCAGCAGAGCCAGCAGTAATCACAAGTGTGTTTTGTATCCGCACAAAGAGCCAGCTTGCCTCCCCTCCCACCAATAATAGCTGTAATCCACCCCTTTCAAAATGATACATAACATAGAGAGACGAAAACGAGAATGCAGCATTTTGACTCGTTTTCGGGACTCGGCTCGGCGCATTAGCATGCGTGATTGTTATTTATGGAGAAATAAACGCTAAACATTTATTTGAACAATTCCAGTTTGATGTGACAAATGCTACAAGCACTGAACAGCTTAGCAATGAATATAACTCTTTGTGCAAAGTGAATTGGCTTAATAAAAGGTGGTGAAAAAGAAACATTACAGAAAATTAGTAGTTCTTAAATCTCAATTCATTAAGGACTTGACTATTATAGGATTATACGCCTCGCTGCAGAATTAAAAAGCCAACATTTGATGCCACAATGCAGTCAACTTTATAGTGGTTAAATGTCTGTCTCAATTATTTGACATACAGTCCCTGACAAAAGTCTTGACGCTTATCCCTTTAGTAGAAACAATTGCTAATAACCTGACTTTTAATTATTCAATTGGTTTCAGAAATGGCTCATATGAAAGCTAAGACCCTTCCAAATGATGTTGAATGTAGAGCTGCAACTATCGAATATTTTAGTAATCAAGTAATCGGATAAAACATTTTTTTTTTTTTTTAGGTAAAGAGCAATTATAAATATACATGAGAAAAAAAGACATGTAATCCAATATTGAACCATTTTCAGTCAATCACTGTTTTTATTTTCAATGTACATTGTTGAAAACAGCCAACAATTGGATCTCAGATGTGACTAGAAAAAAAAATTCACTGCTTTCACTCAAAAAAAACGTCAAGATCTTTCTAAAAAATATATATTTATATATATTATATATTTCTTATATATTTCCAGTGCTACTTGGTGTTTTATTCAGCAATGACTACTGACTACTGAGCTAAAACTGACAATTAGCTTTATTATGTTCTAATTTTACACCCTCATCACTCTACAGCGCTGTGTTTTTACAGATTAAATAAAGCATGTATGTAAGACAAGTTAGCCTCGCATCGACAGTGGTCATAATCAATAGAAACCTAGCCCTCCGAAGGGCTAACGTTACGTGAGCGAGTGACAGTAACATTATATTTAATAGCGCTGAGTACTGCTTAAAGATGGCGGCTGTTCACTAACACTGCCCAGACGCGGCCGAGTCTGTCATTTTGCATCTAGTCCTAAATGCATGCGATATCTATGAGACGCATTGGACACTACCTGCTACCACGCTAGCATCATGCGGGCGTAGTTTTTAGCAACGTCGGCGTGGTTTGTAGCGGCTGTCGGCTGCAGTAAGGTTTTTTTTGGTTTAAGGTTTGTTTTGTTTTATTGCTTCTTCCTCTACGCAGGTGACGTCAGCGCATTGTCCTGCATTAAAAGTAGTCCGGGCAAAATGTGATGCTTAGAGCTGGCAAAATTAAACAATTCCTCGAGGTGAATAAAATTACTCGGATCAGTTTTTAAACTCGAGCTACTCGAGTTGCTCGAGTATTCGTTTCAGCTCTAGTTGAATGTACAAAAATATATTTGTTTCACTGAAAAAAGATTTATCATTTAATGAAGACATAAAGGTCAAATTATGGCAAGACAAAAGTTGTCGCCTACAGAAAGTAGTGTGAAAATTGAACAAAAAATGTACTTCAAATACAAAAGAAGTGTAAGAGGCAGCTAAGATTTGTTGATATTTCAGACTATTTATGTTGCCTCAGGGTGCAGACAATTAAAAAAACGTGTGGCATTTGCCAAGGCCCACAGCTCTGTCAAAAGGCTGGACGCTGGAAAAGTGTCAAAAGGTGGATTTTTCAGATGAATCTTCCATTGAATTACACCACAGTCGCCGCAAATGTTGCAGGAGACCTACTGGAGCCCGCATGGATCCGAGATTCACTCAGAAAACAGTGAAGTTTGGTGGTGGCAAAATCATGGTCTGGGGTTCCATTCAGTATGGGGGTGTGCGAGAGATCTGCAGGGTGGAAGGCAACATAAATAGTCTGAAATATCAACAAGTCTTAGCTGCCTCTTACATTCCTAACCATAAAAAGGGACAAATTCTGCAGCAGGATGGTGCTCCATCGCATACTTCAATCTCTACCTCAAAGTTCCTCAAGGCAAAGAAGATCAAGATCCTCCAGGACTGGCCAGCCCAGTCACCAGAAGTGAATATCATTGAGCATGTCTGGGGTAGGATGAAAGAGGAAGCATGGAAGACGAAACCCAAGAACTTTGATGACTTCTGGGAGGCATGCAAGACTGCTTTCTTTGATGTACCTGATGACTTCATCAATAAATTGTATGAATCCTTGCCAAAGCCCATGGAAGTCATACAAAATATTAAATTTGGATCCCACAGCACCACTACTTAATTCGCTTATGTAACATATTTTTGTATTTGAAGTACATTTTTTGTTCAGTTTTCACACTACTTTCTGTAGGCGACAAAACTTTCGTCTTGCCAAAAACCAATTGAATAATTAAAAGTCAGGTTATTAGCAATTCTTTCTACAAAACGGATAAGCGACAAGACTTTTGTCGGGGACTGTACGTACTCAACCAGTTTTCTTGTCCTTCGAGAGTGATTGACAAACATAAATTCCTGAAACCTCAATGTCGAGCACAATGGTTAGGATTCATATACAGTGCACACATGCATCTCGAGAAGCTGGACAGGGTCACACGTTGTTTGACTGGAACATTGCCTACGTCATCCCGGTCGTATTCCATCTTTGTCAGTTCTCGTTGTAGACGCGTGTCTGGAGCACACCATGTCTTTGTTGCTCTTGGGACTAAAACAAGTGTGAGATTTGTTTCACACACTTTTATCCCTCTGCTATGATTTGTTAAACAATGCTGACTGTGTCATTGCGTCAACTATAACTACCTCATTTGGTAGTCGTCAGTCGTCCCATTGAATTACTGACCTTGAGTATTTATTAGCTCCTTTCACACTGGGCATTTAAGCCTGATTTTTAATGGCCCAAGTTCAAAAATGTTGTTTCTGAGAATTAAACAGCAGTTATACATGATCAGTTTCACAGGACAACAGAGTGAAAAGGGGCTACAGATAGTTGTAGTGTATTTTGTTCAAATAGTTAAGTGGATGAATGAACAATGGGCATGATCTGGCTCAATAACAGATGCATTCCAATCGTCGTAGACCAAGGACCGGAAGCCTAAAGATTGTAAACCTGTCAGGTCAGAAGCCTGAATCAGTAACAGGAATCTTGTCCTGTAAAACGACAACTAATGTTGGGCAAATGCTTGGGTTGTTGCCAGATTAAATCCCATACTAGTGTCATGTTCAAGACCACAAATGAGACGAGATCAAGACTTGGCCCAAATCAGAAAACACTATGACCAAGTCGAGATTGACTTTTGGTCGTCAAGGACAAGACTGAAACAAGACAGAGACCAAAACTAGTCTTTTAGGAGTCGATTCCAAGACCAAAACAAGACCTTTGAGATATGTCTTGAGCTAAGACTTTTTTAAGTTTAGAAAGCAGCCCAATGCTACCCACAACAGTGGCGAGAACCCAAGTTACTAAGGCTAGATTCATACTACAGGTCTTAATGCACGAATCCGATTTTTTCGTGTTTTTCCGACTCGAGTCAGGCATTAACTTGACAGTCTGAACGGGACAAGTTGCATAGAAGTGGATCATTTCAAATCCGATCTGGATCACTTTCGTATGTGGTTCAAATCCGATCTGGGCCACATTTTTTCAGAACGTTACCGGCGGTCTGAACTGGCAAGACTCCCAAATCGGATTTCATGCAGCAATTACGCCCGCAAAGAGCACGGAGGACGGCAGCCATGTAGGCATTAGTGCCTAGCTTGAACTCTGCTTTTAAGCACGAAACGGGCTTGACCACAGTCATAAAAAAATAAAATGAAGAAAAGAATAAGCCGTACAATTTTCGATTTTCATTCTGTGCGCCGAATGAGCAATATTTCATTATTGCACACATGGCCGAGTCGGGGCAAACTGACGCACCCACGTCATTTCACGCACACATGTCAAGGCTCGTGTGTGCGTGTATGCGTTCTATCAGTCCATTTAAACTTTGAATATAAGACTAAACGGGGATGATTAATGTCTGTTATTTGTGTGCTCTTTTTGGAAATCAAAATATGATCACTCTGGAATGACATACCGCTAGCATGTGTAATTTATTTTGATGCTTCTGCGCATGCGGGTCTCTTTACTGAGCGCATCACGGACTGCGAATTAGTGCGCATGCGTGATACTTGAACGGTCCCAATGGACAAAGGCAATCTGAACGGGCACGCCAAAAAAACAGATATGGCAAAAAATCGGATTTGTGCATTAAGACCTGTTGTATGAATCCTAGCCTAAGTGCCTCACAACAATTTTCAAAGAACACTGGAGCTCTAAAAAATCGACAAAACTAATCAGAGGTAACAGAAAACTTGCTCATTTGACCAGGAACCAAATAATCATGTGTGATCATGGGAGTAAGATCTGGAAGGACAGATTTTTTTTCTTCATTTTTTTGGTCGGTGTGGGTGATAGAATGGATTCACACCCTGGTTGGTTGCCTCAATCCAAGCCAATTAGTACCACAGATGGTCTCACCACTGGAAGTCTCCTGCTACTGACACCAATTTTTGAAGAAACATGTGAGGTAGCACCTTCCATAGCTGTAAATGTGCAATCAGGGGAGACAATTCAAGAATTGACCACAAACCCAATGGTTGTGTGGTCACGAGAAAACTTTATCCAAGGACAGCTTTTGGTTAAATTCCGCCACAACACAAAATCTGGGTGGCAATTCATATGACCATTTGCGATAGAATCCCCTCAGACACTAACACCACCTCTTAACGATGGTGGCATCAATCCAAGCCACTGAACACCCTCTCATCCTTGTCCCTGATTCAAGCAGCCATTGATCCATAAATGAAGAGTCAGTGCATTTCAGGACAGATGCGCTGCCAGCCGTGGATGAATAAAATAATGCACGTCCGTGAACACAGATCCGTAATGCGTATGCTGTGTGTGTGCGTGGGCGCCAACACTCGCCATCCCTTACGTGCACTCGTGGGCACGAACCTGTTCATGTGTCAGAATAAGTTATGGACTCTGGTGAGGTGTTAAAAGATGGAGAGCCTGCCAGCGTGGACTGAATCATAGTTGGTTGAATTATATTTTTTCTTCCCTGCCTCGGCCCAACATTAACATCTCACTCAGAGGTGGGTGTTTAATGGCTGCTGTAAAAGTAAAGGCTGGTAAACACATAAAAGTGCCAAAGTGAGAGTAGAGACTGTGTGGGGGGAAGGGAACAAATAATTGCAGTCTGTTTACACCAAATTGAATTCTTTAGTGTTCTTACAGTCTTCTGGTCATGGTTGGTCAACTTTGCCCCAAACACTTGCCAGTCCATGGGGGGTTGAAGGCCAAATGTAGTGCATCTGTAGTGTTTTCTCAGCTTTGCCCCAGGGGGAGCTGTAGCTCCAGCTGTGGACTATAAAATCCACTCACCCCTATGCCCCACCATGCCCCCTCATCTCCTCTACTGGTCCTACCCTCTGGACCACACTAACAATCCATCACCATGATATTCCGATTAGTTTTTAGCCTCATGGTTGGACTGACTGTTTCTGTTTTGCCGTCACGTCACCGCCGCGAGTTATAACCCTCTTAGGTGCACATGTGCCTCTTTTCCCAAAGCGAATCGTAAAGCCCCTTGAATGGGAGTCTGGTTGAAGTTATGACTGAGCTCCGGCTCTGGAACTAAATAACGTCTCTCGTGGACCGATGCGTTGTAGTGCTGCAGCACGTCCATTGCTTTCCACCCCTGTGGGCCTTGTTGACCCGTCATGTGTGACTAATGCTTTTGACTTTTACCAAGAATTGATAGTTTTTTTTTTGTGAAGGAATATTAAAAAGAGGTCTTGTCCTTCCTGCATGGACATTTGAATGGTATGGAAGATCACAAGACCAGTGTTGGGCACGTTACTTTAAAAAAGTTATTAGTTATAGTTACTCACTACTTCTTCCAAAAAGTAACTGAGTTACTCTGTAGTAAAAGTAACTACTTACCAGGGAAAATAACTATTTCTGTTACTTTAAAAAGAAGTTGTATTTCAAAGAATTTGAAATTTTCTGAGCAGTATTCGAGTCAGTTGAATAGAGAAGAACAGACAGGTTGTTGTGTTATAGAACCTTGTAATTAACCCTTTAACACTTAGGCCAATTTTGGCCGAATTTGCATGCATTTGATGTTGCCTTTATATTTCAAAGAAAAAATTGTTTACAATGGCCAAGTTGGGTCCCTTTTTTCAGGACACTTTGAACTTCATGTCCAAACTGTTGTTATCTTGACTGAACAATTATATTTCACATTTTGGACCCAAAAAGACAAAAAAATCGCAAAATCTTTTTTCAAAATGTGTAATGTTGATCTCCCATTGACAACCAAACATGCTCGACCAACCGTTTTGAAGCTTGATAATATTTATTCAACCTGTTAGGATAAACATTTACTAGAAAAAGATAAGATTGAATAGTTTTATGTTGGACAATTCAACACAAACAGCAGGTATGGTCATAGGCGTTTTTGGCCTTTACACATACTATGGTCAAAACAGGTTATATACAGTGCAAAATGGTGAGAAAAAAATATCTATATATCATCTAACACAAAAAGGGTTTGGAGGATATCTTTTTGTGAAGTTAGGTGTTGTACCCATCACCTTATCAAAAGTTTATACGTACATGCAATCAAGCTTCTCGAACACACATCTACATAAAAATTGAAAAGATTATAGTGAAGAAAAAATATATCTAACATTAAAAAAGTATTTTAAAAAAATATTGACAAGCAGTTCAGTTCAATTCAAATTTTTCCGACTCCTCTCAATTTTTCAGGCATGAGACCCAATAAAGTTTTTTTTTTTTTTTTGCGCACTCAATAAAGCTTCTTCTTGAACAGGTCACGGAGCTGCGTCACACACAACGCCGTTCGCCGTTTGCGCGCTGCTGTCACTTCTACTCGCCGAGGCGCCAACTCATCCAAAGAAAACGACAAATACGGCTCATGTTCTTCCTTGAGTTGATGAAATAATGCATTAGCTTGCGCTAAATGTAGTTTTAGTTTCATTCTCTACGTTTCAAAGTCGCTCGCTCAAACCAACCGGCCGTAGCTTGCTTAGCATGCCTCCCTTTCATTTGTTGGCGCCGCGCTCGGAAATTTATTAAAAATGATCACATTCGGTTCGCCCTTCTTGACATCACAACGGCTCTTGGGATATGTAGTCTTTTGGGCTGCTTTTGGTTTTGATAAAGGACAAGAAATTATAGAAATATGGAGATAGATACATGGTCCATGCAGTGTTGTAATGCATATTTCTGTGTGCAATAAAACTATGAAATTCAAATGACATTATCTCCCGTTTTTCTTGGTCGATTGACTTCAAATAAAAACTGGTTTGGACATCAACTTCCGCACTTTCAAATGAGACCAACCAGCGGCACGTGGGTGACGTAATTACAGCGTGACGAAGCTTCAAAGACGATATGCGTAAACGCGTAGCTGCCGACACGTTCGGTGTTAAAGGGTTAAAGATGTCCCGATCGATCAGGTCCGATCACGTCATTTTCAAAGTATCGGAATCGGCAAAAAACATATCGGACATGCCTTGTTTTAATATATATATATATTTGATTTAAATCGTTTTCTAATTGTATTTAACGTTACAGACAAAATGTCTTACACTCATCCACAGTAGTTTTGGCTTAAAGTAGGGCTATCAAATTTATTGCGTTAACGGCGGTAATTAATTTTTTTAATTAATCACGTTAAGTAATTAACGCATGCGCTGCACGACCCACTCACGCATTGTCGCGTTCAATCTATAAAGACGCCGTTTTACCTATAGATAGCGCTAAAAGGCAGCGTATAATGAGTAGAGAGAATTTTGACAGCCTTTGTTGCTATTCTTTATGTGGCTAAAGCCTTACAATACCTCTCTCAGGAATTAAATATAACGTTGGAATGCGGGGAAGAAAGGTAGTAGTTGATCATTTTCTTAACACCCTATGTTCTTTCCCAACGCAGAGAAGATATATCAATTGGCAGCCCTACGCACAGTCATTGTTGCACTTCCCATCATGCATTTGAGCAGAAGTTAAATGACTGCAGTATCATTTACTGAAAGCTCAACAAATACAGTAGACGGCAATATTTAGTCACAATATACAAAGTCACATTTATCCTTTAAGAATTACAAGTCTTTCTGTCCGTGGATCCCTCTGACAGAAAGAATGTTAATAATGTAAATGCCATCTTGAGGATTTAATGTCATAATAAACAAATACAGTACTTACAGTGGGGAGAACAAGTATTTGATACACTGCCAATGGGTTTTCCCATTGGCAGTGTATCAAGTACTTGTTCTCCCCACTGTATGTACTGTATTTTGAATGTATATATTCGTCCGAGTTTTATTTTTTTCTTAATGCATTGCCAAAATGTATTTGATCGGGAAAAATTATCGGGAATGATTGGAATTGAATCGGGAGCAAAAAAAAAAAAGCGATCGGGAAATATTGAGATCGGCAGATACTCAAACTAAAACAATCGGGATCGGATCGGGAGCAAAAAAACATGATCGGAACAACCCTACTTGTAATATTTATTGCACCTCACCAGCAACATTTATCCTACACTTGAAGTGCAACAAAAATAAACAATAAGATTTTTCGCCACTAGCTTTGTGGTCGCTTGTGTAGTTTTTAGGTGCTTCAGCAGATTTGAATTGCTTACCACAGATGTCGACAAAAGCTTTGCCCCAGGACATAAATTACACTTTACATCCACGTTCTTTCCTTTAATTTCGACCAAATTGAAATAGTGTTTATATCTCTACCTCGTAAAGGACAAATTTTCCTCTGAATGCTCTGCCATCATATCCCTCTGCATCTGTTTTGCGTGTGTGTGTTTGCCGCATGCGCTGTTCCGGTTTGTGTGTGAAAACACTGGCTCTGATTGGCTTACCATGACATATGACTCTAACCCTCAGCCAATCACAGTCACTTCCATCGCATCTATCCAGGGGGTGCATTCAGGTAGCCTCGTCCACCTACTCCTCCCGTCACCGTCAAAGCGTCTGCCATCCTCGAGATGGAAGCAGCATTCTTGCTGGCTGACAGTGGGGGATGGGAACGAGGCTAGCATTCAGGTGTAGCAAACACAGAAACGTTAGCAAGCTCTGGAAAGCATTGTCTAATTGAATGAGCAAGGACAAACAGCCTGGAGTCATAAGAAGTACGTACGCGATTCTCGAACCTGAACGCACCCCAAGTCTTGGATGACAAATAAACAGAGCAGAGTAGATTTGCTACGGCTGGTAGTTTCTTGAATTTATTCAGAGGAAGTAACGCACCACTTTTGACGGTCAGTAACGGTAACGACGCTGTAACGGCGGAAAAAGTTAGTTAGATTACCCGTTACTGAAAAAATAACGCCGTAATGTAACTGTGTTATTTATAACGGCGTTATTCCCAACACTGCACAAGACACCCAAAACTTCTAAAACAACCCATAGATTGATCTCTCTAATGGTTTCTGGGACTGTATTCTGTTTTTGTGACATGACTTTGGAACTCCATTCCTTCCAAAGTTTTTGATGATGATTGATGATAGTCCATATGTTAGCTGATGCCTTTTTTGTTTTCAGATCATCTTGAGCAAACATGTTTTATTCGAGTGTTTTCCAAAAATACTTATTAGAGTACAGAAGAGCCTTCAAAGTGGAGTTCCAGCCATTCGTTGGTTGACTTCCAAGTTCTCATAGGAAATCATGTAAAGAGAATTCATTCCAGTTTCAGGCTTGAAGTGTTTCTTGAACTTAACAGGCTGCTTTAATTTAACATAAACTCGGTTCTCGTACCCACTTTCATCATGATAAATCCTGGAAATTACAACATAAAAGAGGAGGATGTTGGAGTTTTTTTAGGGTTGTTTTCTTATGTCTTTGAAAGTGCGAAATAAATGAACTCGAATTGAGTTATTTGACTGTCGTAATGCCATACAGATTTTTCAGCGCTTTATTGAATGCCGTTAGAACATTACAACACATCCGGAACAGTCCATGTGTTCCAACACACGCAATATTCATGCACAAAGCCCTCACTATCCCAAAGTCAACCTGCATTACATGGCACTCGAGCCTATTAGTTTTTATACCGCTGCTGGTCCCGCTGAGTCGTCTTGGCTGCAGACAAGCTCTGCTCTTCCAAAAAGGTGATGGGGGGCGGATGATCGGGTGCTGTGGACAAGGCTCATTTATTTAGTGCATTGGCTTGGCCTTGGAACCAAACAGGATGGACAATAATTAGACGCACAGCCCTAATGACCACCTTGTGTCAGGGTCGTTTCATGGGGTTGTTTGTGAGTGGTCACATGTTGGCAGGCACAAAGACTGAGTCAGGAAGGTGTGTTATCTAAATATATCCTACTATGTTATAGAAAAGTGTCAGTTTCATACATTTTGAGGAGCCGGGGATTGGCCGATAGCTAAAAATATACGTAACATACAGATGATGTCCGAGGCTCATTCCCTCCCAGCCATTTTCACCAGAACAAGGACCTTCGCTCCTGGCCGTTTTACTGGATTTTGACTGATTTTGCAAGGCCCACAGAAAATTCTGTTCTATTGCTAGATAAACATGGAACCCACCAAAAGAAAGATTGGACTCTCTTCTTTCAGCAGGAAAAAAAAGTAAGTTCATATCTTTTTCCATTCTTTAGAAATCAGCATTAGAAAATAGCTTAGTTTGAGCAATTTTCCAATTGATTGAGCTTTTTGTAAAAGCATACATTTCAAACATAACTTTGACTTCAACACAGCTATTTTTTGCTTTAGTTACATCCCAAACATCTGAATAATGTTTTCCTTTTACAAAATAACGTAAACAACAAGAAAAATACTCACTTATTTACACATAACTAACTGAGATGACGCTGTTTTGGCCATGACAGCCGGGTAAACTTTTCCCTCACCGCCTGTCTCATAAAGATGGATTTTTTTTAAGTCTCTGCGGGGTCTGCTCGGTGAGCAGCACGGATTCAACGAAATCGTCCGCTGCACTGGTAGTCCCGGTTGTTCTGCTCGGTCGTCCAGCACCTGGCATCCAAGGCGTCCTCTCGGTTGTTCTGCTCGGTAGTCCGCCACCTGGCATCCTTCCGCCGGCGCCCCGGCCGTGCTGCCCGGCCATTCATTGCCGTTGAATCGGGTTGCGGGTCTTACCAAATGCGCTACTGCCCTCCAGTGGCCAGTTTTATTGCTTTAAAATGGATTTTCAGCTTTGTGCTTTGGAGCTCAGTTGAATGAGAACGCAGAGATGTCTCTTATGAAGAAAAAAAAAACGTAAAAGACATATAAATACGTCTTTGGGACACTGAAACAATTAAAAATAGAACGTATTTATACGTTTTTGGGACCAAATGAGTTAGTTGGCCTTATTGCGGTCTTTCCTTTGTGAGTGAATTCATTCAGGTAATACCTGATTAGTGAAAGCTCACTTTTGGCTCACATTCAAACTGTTTCAGGTATTAAGAGGCGAAAATGAAAGACTCATACGTGGTAGAATTTAGTACTTCTCCAGAAAATTCCCCTAGCAATATCCTTAAACGTTGTGATTTGTGTGTGTGTGTAAAGCAGAATATTATTGCATTTTAATTCTTGGAGAAGGAAATTTACCATAATTTTTGCACTATAAGGTGCACCTGACTATAAGACGCCACCCACCAAATTTTATACGAAAACAGCATTTGTTCATAGCACTATAAGCCGCAGCTGTCCTCACTATATTATGAGATATTTACACCAAAAGATATCAACCTGTACCACTTTATGTGACAGCGGCATCATAAGACAGGCATAAGACCAAATGAACCACCGTGAAGCTTTGAACGAATTGGCTGCAAAGCTTCATTGTTTCACAAATCTTCAATTTGGCCATCACTGTTCTTATGGGGGAGACAGTCAACCTCTGCTGCCACCTGCTGTCAACACAGTTGTCATCCAACAGTCCTCCTAGCATGCATTGCAGCGCTACAGATCTAAACAACAAATCAAAATTCATGTTCTGTGTTAATTATTTCTTCAGTTACTGTTCTAGTTGTTTCATTAATTGCTAGTTATGGAATTTGGTAACACTTTATTTGAAAGTGGTGCCATAAGACAGTCACAACACCATCATAATTATGACATGACACTGCCATGAGCATTTATGAATGCTCATGACAAATGTCATTTTGTTTCATCCAGCAAATTATCTCCCTTTTGAATGGATGTAAAAGATCCGAGCTTGACATAAATGGAGTCAGTGACATAATTTGCTGGATGACATCTGTCATAAGGGTTCATTAATGCCCATGATAATGTCATGTCATAATTATGACTGTCTTATGGCAGTCTTATCACGCTGCTGTCAAATAAAATGTTACCTATTAGCCCAAATAAATCAACAAATAAGCCGCACTGGACTATATACCACAGGATTCAAAATGAGGGAAAAAGTAGCGGCTAATAGTCCGAAAATTACGGTAGTAGTTTGGAAAGAAGTCGGAAAATTATAATCGGCGCACCCCTAATGTTATATATTTAAAGTGCCTGTGACACGAAAACGTATGTTTATTTCATAATACACGCGGTATTTTATGCTCCTGAATGAAATGGACCGCTTGGATGTGTGTGGAAACGATCGCTATATTTATTTAGTTTTTTTAATCCCGGAGGGGGTCCTCTTCACTATACAGCTGTACTGTTGTATAAGGAGGACTGATTCAGCTGATTTTGCGGATTAATACATTTATTTTTCGCATCACGCCAGCCAAACGGCTGCAGAAAAATCTTGCTCTATCAGGGAGAGGTGCGTGCGCCTTTTTGGGGTTTCAAAAGGTTCCCATTCACCAGTGGATATTGGCCAAAACAAGCCCTACTAGTGTGGGACCATGGGACTAAAGAGGAAGTGAGTAAACGTCGTGTTTTGTATTATGTCAAATACTGGGATCATTTTAATATGTAGGTGGCTTGCATTTTGTGGCTGACATGCATGCGGGGCGGCTATTTTTCAGTACAACACCGGCGGCTCGTTGCACATCCACCCACCGGGAGAGCACTATATTCGGCTTATTGTGCTCATGTGCCCGGTGTTCTGTCAAATTTTTCGACCGATCAGAAATTGCAACGTTGAGTTAAAAATAGACACGAATACAGCGATTACAAAGTAAACACTACAAACTTTCTTTAAATAAAGGACTACTTACGTTAGATCATGGATTGGTATGTAAATGTTCAGCGGTCATTGTCCAGCTGCTTCCTCGGCGAGCTCTCCTGTCCTTATTAGCAGGGGAACGAGCTGTAAATTGCTCTCCGCCAGGCGGTTTGCCGATCGGCAAAGACAATTGACAACCCAGTCGTCATGTGAAATAATCCGGGCTAGTTATGTGTGACTTTCTGCTTCGAAGACTTTGAAACATCACTCGGTTCGGGTTAGCGTGTCAGCGAGCTGTCACGCCTCTTGGTTTGTTTACATTCTCCGAACCCGGGGAAGGGAAATGACATAAACCCGATTTAGGTGGCATAAAATATCGTTCGGGAAGTGCGACAGTGAAGGTGAAGTCGACAGTTTTTACCATTATGGAGTAATTTTGCTATGTCGTCTTGAATAAATGCGCTTTTATTATTTCATATTCCATTTAGCACAAGACTGTTATTTGTCATGACCATGCCATTTACTTAGGTATTGGGGAAAATACTTGGATAAAAGGAATATCCTGTGAAAATATTGGAGTAGAGAGACTGAAACAATGACATTTTGCGGCTCTCTTCATCGTGTTTTCGTCGTTGTGAATAACTCCCATTCAATGGGCTGCATACTAAATCAGATGGAATCGTGACTCCGCTGACGTCATCCACCTGTTGGGGACGCTAGAGCCCTATAATGGTAGGCGTGGCTAACTGGCAGATTAGAAGACTAATTTCTCGTCATCTGCGCTTTGCTAAATTGTTGTATACATTCCAATCGTCTCAAAATATGATTCTAATTCACATAATAATCCTATTTAAGACTTTTTTTCTCGTGTCGTACGCACTTTAAATTGTATTTTGAGACTGAAAATCGAGACTAAACCCAGCAGTGCCAAAGACTCTAGTGCAGAACAGACAAAAATATTTGAGAGATTTTAGAAAAAGCCAGTCTTATTTGGACAATTATACGTTACCAGGGGAACTTGTACACACAATTAGGAAAATTGTACATTTGTTTGGTTTCGTGTTTCTTTGCGGCTTCATGCCATGCCACCGGGTTCATATTTTGTCAGTGTAAGCAGGGACGGTCTGGCCTGGAACTGGAGCGCGGGGGTGTACATTCCAGTGAAAGCCGATTGGGCTGAGCTTGCAAATTTGTTTGTGTTGTGTGCGGTTGACGCTCATGTAAAGTGACAGACAGACTGATCAATGGACCTTTCGCTACCACACTGGTTTGTTGCCGTCTATCATAAACGCTTCCATTTATTAATTCGCTTGACATGTTATGGATGTTAAAGTTGTAAACCACTGCTTGTAGCTGACAATCCAAATGGGTTTTCATCATATTTAAGACGGTGAAACTCAACTTAGATTTATGGATTTTCGTGTCAGTCGTATGTCAAGGTATGACTGTACAAGGTTTCCTTCCAGTGCTTTATCAAACGTCTTTTGAGGGTATTTGTTGATTGCAGCATACAGATATCACGTGTCCATCGCCGCTTGTGTGTGTGCTTCAACGCTAATTAGGGAGGGCCGCGCCACAGAGCAGCCAGCGGCAGCTCTGGGGTTTGCATAAAGTTTCATTTATAACCCAACGTCGCCCGTGTTTATGCGCATTTGCCCCGAGCCAAGTCAGAGTGAAGACATGTGCTCAACCAAAGTAGTTATCAGTGTGGGTTAACAGTATTTATAGCTGTGATTTATATGTTGTCTTAAAAAACTGGGGCGATTATTCGCTGCGATTATTATGCATCTTATAACTTCTTTTGCGGTATTGTTATAAGTAGCACTTCTCTTGGTTTTTATTTATTGCGACTTTAGGTGGAAGATATTTTTAGAGGTAATTTATCGTCTGCTTTAAAAGAGTGAGTGAGTGCTCTTCCTGTCTGTAGACAGGATGCGGGACATGCGGCAGGCATCATTTGGATGCTTGAGAAATGCAATCTGGTTCACAGAAGACCAAGTGAAGTCTGAATATTTTTTTCTTCATTGCAGTTATGTTACGGTTACTTGAGATTGTATGGTTCTATGCTGTATTTTATTGTATTTGTCAGACTTATTCATAAACTGTATGAAATGTGAAGATGTTTCTATATAGGCGGAATTAACTCTCACTGCGTGTGTTCTCATTTTAAATCAAGCGGTGGCAAATACTATAATATAGATGCAATCCTGGGGTGAAACTGCAGGGTGTTATTATGCGGTTCACAGCATGCTTGGGTGTTAATAAAAGCTGGCTTCTGTGTGTCGTCTTGCTTTTGTTTCTCCTTTTTTTTTTTTTTGCTCGTTGCTCTTTGGCCTGCAAGTGTGTGTGTCACCAGCAGAGGATGCCACTGTTTGCAGTTTCCATGTACAGTACAAGGGAAATGACTTATTTAGAATTTATTTTCCTTAAATGAACATTAAAGTACTTGAACTAACCTCAATGACATCACAGGTGAAAGTATAGAGTTGACTGTACATTAACTCTTTATGGGGCATTTGATGTCCAATCCATTTTGACTGAGATAGGATGGTAGCCCTTTCAGCCCTCCCAGTCAAAATGGGATAGGGCGTCTAACGCTGTTAATGGCATTGAAAGATGAACATTCATAGCCTTTCTTCAGAATAGAATAGAATAGAATTGAATTGAATTGAATTGAATTGAATTGAATAGAATAGCTCTTTATTGTCAGTATACAGTTGTACAATGAAATTTTGGAGCATCTCCCTTAACAGTGCAGGACAAGTACCGTATTGGCCCGACTATAAGACAGCTCTGATTATAAGACGACCCCCTGTTTTTCAAGACTCAAGTTTGAAAAACGACTTTTTGAACACCAAATTAATTTTTAGACAGAAAATAATTACAGTACATCCGAAACAAATGATTATAACAGTGTATTTCAGAGAAAAAGCATGTTATTTTGCCTCATTCAAATCTTAATATCTGAACATTTAAAAATGTAAACTAAAGTGCAATTAAAGTGCAAATAAATTGCAATAACTGCATTAACCATCAAAGTGAAGTCTAACTGTAACTGTAGTCTTGAAACAAATCTGAATAAGGAAAAACATTGCAATAAAGCAATGCAAACTGGTTAAACTTGAGAGTAGCTGAGATCTGTCATGACAGAACATCGCTTCAATGATATCTGGCGCCATCTAGCGTCGTAAATGAGTATAATGTCTAGACTGCAAATATAAGACGACCCTCTATTTCAGTCTTATTTCAATGCAAAAAACACCGTCTTATATTCGGGCCAGTACGATAAAAATCTCGAAAGCGGCTTGCAAGAATAAAAGTATAAAATGTAAATAAAAATAAAATATGTATGAGGTAGTCAGTGAACAGTGAACGCATTTAATATTGCACATTAATATTAATATTGCAAGTAAATAAGTCTTGCAGTAGAAGCAGTTGAAAGTGAAGGCATTGAATATTGCACAAGTAAAAATCTCGAAAGTGGCTTGCAAGAATATATGTATAAAATCTAAATAAATATAAAATATGTACGAGGTAGTCCTATTTTCAGGCAGTGCAAATAATTGAAGTGAAGTAGCAGCAGTTGACAGTGAAGGCATTGAATATTGCACATTAATATTGCACGTAAATAATTCTTGCACATAAAATATGAGTGAATAGAAGTTAAGTAGAAGAAGTTGACAGTGAGGCATTGAATATTGCACTTAGTAAGTGTTGCACATAGTATATTGCTTTTAAATTAATATTGGACATTGAAGGTTTAAATGATTTGGTTCTTAGTGGTTTACGTATTAATAAATAAACCTTTTTTTTTTTTTCAGTTAAATGAGGAAAGCAAAACTGTAAATATTTTATATATTGTATTGTGGACATCACATTTTGGGTCATTACACATTTTACATGAGCCAAAATTTGACGTGCACTTAGGGTGATGCCAGGGCCTTATTTTTAAAATTACAAAAAACACTTACCGGTTCTTTAGAGTTAATAAATGTACAGTAATTTTTGGATTATTTGCCGCTTCTTTTTCCCCTCATTTGGAATCCTGCGGCTTATAGTCCAGTGCGACTTATTTTGTTGATTTATTCGCGTTAATAGGTAGCACTTTTTGACAGCGGCCTCATAAGACCATCATAATTATGACATGACACTGTCATGGGCAAGCTTCATTTGGTCTGATGAAATTATTATAATGCCGCTGTCAAATGAAGTGTTACCGTTTAATATATATGTGTAAATATAATGTATAATGTGTATATAATGTGTAAATATCCCATAACACAGTGAGGACAGCTACAGTTTATAGTCCAGTGTGGCTTATCCATGAACAGATGGCGTTTTCGTGTCAAATTTGGTGGGTGGCGGCTTCTAGTCAGGTGCATCTTATAGTCCGAAAATTACGGTATGTAAAAGTGAATGTGGATTAACAACAAAACATGAATCAAGAATCACAACGTGAACTGCATCATGACTAAATGTTACAAAAAACATTGCCTGTACAGGTAATTGTTTTATGATGGTATGTTTTATATTATGACCATCTTATTTTTATTTCCATAATTTCATATGGGGAATAATTCCAGTTATCCTGACACTTCCAAATTCATGTTCCAAGCCTTTTTCTTTTTTTTGCTTCACTTGGACAAAAATTCCGGCCCTCATACCTCGGCGATCTCACTTTACACCCAAAACAACATCTGTCCCCTTAGTCGCCAGTGACGGAAGCGCTCTGGTATCTGGGCTCTGTCGCTAGCTCTCTCCCACAATGCCGAAACACAATCGGCGAACACGTGGCCGCAGTGTTTGGGGAATGTGACAATGCAATGTGGGGCTTAGCAGAAGTTGTGCTTTGTTGTATAGCGTGGGATGCACAAAAGGACAGTTTCTAAAGCCATTATTCTCTAAAACAAGTCCAGAATGGTTACTGCATTTGAGATACAATCTTGCGGAAGTAAGTATTAGTCATTTTTGGCAGTGATTATTAGAGTTGTCCGTTAATTAATTTTTAACCAATATCCCGATATTGTCCAACTCCAAAAGTCCTATACCGATATCAAACCGATACCGAAATATGTGGACTTAACATACATGGACTAATTGTACTGTGATGCTCAACTGGATGCTTTAATTATGGTAAATGAAATAACTTCAAGGTTTTCCAAGTAAACATTCTGTGGAAAATAAGAGATCAACTGAAGTTTTGGAAAAGTGCCTATATTGCACTATTATATTTATTGTTGAAATCAAAATACTGCAAACATCATTTTTTTGAATAAGGCACTGTCATATCATATATGGTTCACACAGTGGTTCTTGCTTAAAATAACCACAAAGGCACACAGTTTCAGTATAGTGAATTAGGTAAAATGTTGGCATATAAAAACCAACTCGCAATAACTTTTCAAATAAAATAAGTACAGTAATTTTATTGTAAATTGAAATCAATCTGCCCTGATCTATTGAACCCTAATGAATCAACAACAGAGTTGTCCGATATTTTTTTTAACCGATATCCCGATATTGTCCAACTAAAAAAAAATCAGATACCGATATCAAAGAGATACCGATATACGCGGTCAAGAACTTAACATATTATGGCTAATTTATGCAATATTTCTCGTCTCCTCTCTTCTCTCACCCACCATCCCGCTTCCACTCTGGTCTGTAGTCTAGTCACTTCCCGGCTCGATTACTGTAACTCACTGCTCTTTGGTCTCCCAAATAAGTCCCTCCAGAAACTGCAGCTTTTCCAAAACTCAGCAGCACACCTCATCACTCGGACCCCCATCACACACCACATCACCCCCATCCTTGGTCAACTTCACAGGCTCCCAGTAAAACTAAGAATCAATTACAAGATCCTTGTCATTACCATTACCTTGTCACTACCTACGCACTCTCCTCTGTATTAACTGTGCCCCCCATTCACTTCGGTCCTCCTCTATCCTCCACCTTTTGGTCCCCCGTGTCCGTCTCGCCAACTTCGGTTCCAGAGCTTTTAGTCACTGTGCCCCCCAGCTTTCGAACTTCCTAGCCCCTCGATCTTTGCTACCCCTCGATCTTTGCAATATAACTACTCTCTCACTTTTCAAAACCAGACTCAAAACACACCTGTTCACACTTTCTTACCCACCATGATCCTTATTTTGTTTTTTTTTCTGACCTCTTAAACTTAAACTCATTTATACTTATCCTGCTTTTAATCTAATTTTATGATTGTTTTGTTATTCCTGTTGAGCTATTGTGTTCCCATCATTCTTCTAAAGGGTCTTTTCGTGTCTTGAAAAGCGCTCTAGAAATAAAATGTATTATTACTACCGTATTGGCGGTAATATTGAATATAAGACTGTGTTTTTTTGCATTGAAATAAGAGTGAAAAAGAGGGGGTCGTCTTATATTCGCGGTCTAGACATTATACCCATTCACGACGCTAGATGGCGCCAGATATCATTGAAGTGATGTTCTGTCATGACAGATCTCAGCTACTCTCCCCATTCACGATGCTAGATGGCGCCAGATATCATTGAAGCGATGTTCTGTCATGAAAGATCTCAGCTATTCTTTTTAGTTTAACCAGTTTGCATTATTTTATTGCAATGTTTTTCCTTATTCAGATTTGTTTCAAGACTACAGTTACAGTTACAGTTAGACTTCACTTTGATGGTTAATGCAGTTATTGCAATTGTGTTGTTTTATCACAATAGATTGGTTTATTTACATTTCAAAAACCAGAAGCCATTCATTTATGAATGTGATTGCACTTTAGTTTACAAATTTACATGTTCAGAAATTAGGATTTGAATGAGGCAAAATAACATGCTTTTTCTCCCAAATATATTGTTATAATCATTTGTTTCGGATGTACTATAATTATTTTCTGTATAATAATTAAATTGGTGTTCAAAAAGTCTTTTTTCAAACTTGAGTCTTGAAAAAGAGGGGGTCGTCTTATAATCAGGGCCGTCTTATATTCGGGCCATTATGGTATTATTATTATTACATTCACTTTGAAGGCAACATGCATATTGGATGTTGTCGATATTATCCGATATCATTTTAAAATGCTTTTATCTGCTAAAAGTAGCCGCTACCCGATGTAAGTATTCACCATACTTTATTAAGTAAAATGGTTTTAGTAGTTTAGGTGTGAGGTTATCACTAGTTTGTATGTTTGTGATTATTCACTGCCACCCTAAAATCCAGAAACATTCTAAGCTATTTGCCCTTTCACCTTAAACAGAGACCTCTGCTGGACCCGATAAGTCTATAAAAGCAACATGAGTTGACCACCTCATTGAAATTAAGCAGAGCGTAGCATCAGCCCCCTTAAAAGCGCTTGATTTACAGTGCCGCTTCGGAGGAAAACGCCAGTGAGTTGTCATGCTAATTTAGCTCGCCTGAGAGGCGTGGGAAGCTCGGTCATACACACGGGTGTGTGCGTATCGGGATGCTCGAGGGGAAATCGCCTCGGGACCAACGAGGTTTTTGACCCATCGACCGAGTCAAATGAATGATCTGGAAATGCTTCGTTTCCAATTACCCGCGATAAGGGAACAAATCCTGTGTGTGGTATTTCCTGTATATTTTTATGTTGAAAAATAACAATGTGTTTCGTCAAAAAATAGATAAATAGACATCAAACATCATAAAATCGTGTCAAATATGTGCATTC
The DNA here is from genome assembly GCF_030265065.1 of Corythoichthys intestinalis. Taxonomy (NCBI): domain Eukaryota; kingdom Metazoa; phylum Chordata; class Actinopteri; order Syngnathiformes; family Syngnathidae; genus Corythoichthys; species Corythoichthys intestinalis. The sequence goes on along the minus strand of NC_080413.1, from coordinate 14,359,865 downwards.
TTTAACTCTACATACATCAGCTGCCCTTAGGGGTACTTTTGCAGCGAGTCCTCTCCGACATATTGTTAATCACCCTTGTCGGCACGCCTCGTGACCACCCCTGAAAATCTCCCGCAGGGGCTATTTTTAATGCCTTAGGTCACTGACCTCTTCAACAAGGGTCACTACCACAATCAGGGGTATCCGTCTTACCCAGTTCATCTCAGGTACAGTCTTAAAGGGCAGTGTTGTTAATAACAGCGTGAGAATATAACAGCGTTACTAACGGCGTTATTTTTTTTCAGTAGATAGTAATCTAATCATTTAATTTTCTCATCTTGACAACGCCGTTATCATTACTGAGGCGGTCAATATGCGTGACTATGTTGGTTGAATGACGCGAGAAAAGTCTGAGAGAGACGGACTCATGGAGACGAGAGAGAGCAGAGCAGGAGTGGTGAGGAGGCAAGGGAGTTGTGACGCCGTTGCAAACGCGATGCTAGGTGGCTCCAACAATGCCTGACTGTAGCCGATAGCCTTCAAACTACGCCCACATGATGCTACGGTAGATATCACATATTATACACCTAGGTGCAAATGGCAGACACGGTGGCATTAGCAACATGTATAAAGAACTAGATGTCGTAGTAAACAGCCGCCATCTTAAATAAAGGTGTAACGGTACATGTATTTGTATTGAACCGTTTTGGTACGTGGTGCTTGGTTCAGAACGGAGGCGTACCAAACGAGTTTCTGACGTAATGTAACCCTTATTTTTCGAGGCTATGAGTAGATCGGGTTATAGTTTCTTTGTGTAGATTATATTTACTCCGTCTTCTCTACTATAATGAGGACCAACACGGTAGGACAATATAACCCAGAAACGTCAACGGCGCAACAACATGGCCGCCGCGAGAATTCAAACTAATATGTAATCGTAACCCACTTTTTGAGTCCATCAAATCTCTTGAGTGGTAGATCGGGGCACAGTTGACTTGTCTTTGTTGATTTACTGCTGTCTTCTTTGCTATAATAATAACCAACAGGGCCCCGTGTTCAATACAAAACCCTCCTACCACAACAAAACAAATCGGAACTAATAATCACATAGGAACTAAAGTTATACAACATAAAATATACAATATAAATGAATACTACATCACATTGTAAAATATAAACACATAATGAAATAAATAATAGCCCATTTAAATAAAATAAATTGAAATGAGCTAAAACACCTATAATTAAATAATAAGAATAATACACAGATCCTGCTTGCACAATTAAATTTATTAATTTCTGTGAGGCGCTTTAACTTGAGAAAATCCACCAATAAAGCTTTTGAAAACCGTTCATAAGAAAAAAAATGATTCATTGAGGCATTTCATTTGTAAAATACATGTTAAAATCTTTGTCATTGGGATTGCTTTTCTCTTTAGCACAGGACTTCTTTTTTCTTCTTTCTTTCAGAAAGAAAACTGACGAATACGTGGGGTCTGAAAGGCAAATTGTTGTTGGATTATCTTTAAATACCCGCTACTTTTTGGGCAGAATTCTAGCTTTGTATAGGCTAATGTTCCAATTGTTGAAAGCACAAAGGTGTGTAATAAACAACTAACACATTTATATTTTGCATTTTGTTTTCTTACTGTACCGAAAATGAACGGAACCGTGACCTCAAAACCGAGGTACGTACCGAACCGAGATTTTTGTGTACCGTTACACCCCTAATCTTAAAGCAGTAGACGTCTCAGGAAGGCTCTGTTGTAGAGCACCTTCCTAGCGAACCTAGTAACTTTTTATCTAAAATGCTCCTAAATCGGCAAACTCTTGACTTAAATCTATCTTTAAATGATGAAACAGTTTTAAAACTTACACATGTCGAAAGTAGACAGAAGGGGACTAATGCAATAACGGGAGCAATTTTAACAACTTTAACGGTTGATTCACAACATTAAATGACTTCCACACATAGCAAAGGTTACTATCTAGTTATCGCAATATCCACAATACCCCTGTGTCTAGTTAAGTTTCGGGTAAAGAATTGGTCTAGGGCCAATTGTCCCAAAAACTCTTTAAACTTCACATTGTGTGACCTGTTCTTCTTCTTTTTTTTCCAATCACCAGTTACTTTGCCAAGTAACTAATTATGCTTACATTCAGGTAACTGAGTTACTAACGCATTTACGTTTTAGGAGAAGTAATTTGTAACTGTAATTAATTACTTTTTAAAGTAAGATTAACAACACTGTAAAGGGCATATGTTCCGAATACATCCACAGCGGGCTAGAAATTCTCACGAAAGGGCCCTTAACTGTCACACAACAGTGGTTTTGTTGCATCTACAAGCTCCACGTGGCACGCGCTTCTCATGCGAGTGTTTCCATGACATCATTATATCAAGCCAGCAACTTGTCCGACAAGATTTATCGTCTACAGAACGACCCCCTAATATAAAGACAAGCGAGGACATGAAGTAACCCCCACGGGCCCAAATACAAGACAGTGTCACCCCACCTGCAGAGTCCCAAACAGAGAGGTCAGACTGGTAATGAGGAGAGGAGCAAGCATGTTGACTCATCAAACACTACTCGGTGTGTGTGTGTCTCCCCTCTCTTCACACTGAGCACACATGGAGGTGTCATGTTGTCAGACGAGAGGAAATTAAATGGCTTTTCCATCTTTTGAACTGTATGCTAATTCAATATTGATGGTAAGGTTGCCAAGGGAGTCTTCCACAATAAAAATATGGGTGATTAATGCTAAAAAAATAAAAAATATACATGATTAAAGAGTTTCATAGTGGGAATTAGCTGCAATTGATGGCGCTAGATGTCAATGGCACTGAAAAGTCTGACCTCCTTTGCAGAGATTTAAAAAACAGAGTGTGTTTGTCACAGAGTTTTTATACCACAGGATTTGATTATTTTTGCATGGCTTCTGGAAAGAATGTGCGGGTAAAAGTTTTCTTTTTTTTTTTCCTATCTGTCTTCGTGTTTCGTGTCTCGATTCTCATCGCGCTAGAGCAGGTGAAGTCGAGCGACTACTGTAGCTCATGAGGTGACGAAGTGGGATTGTAAATTTGACCGAGCGGTCCTGCTGGCATCTGTCACATGACGCCACAGCTGTTGTCGCTGGGCGAAATAGAGCCGACAACAAGCGTCTTGTCAGGATTGGTTAGTCAAGAGTTTATGGTGGTGTTCATGGGTACAAAAGATTGGTAACGCCCCTCAATAAAAGAACATATTTTTAGATGAATGGGAATTCAAATGGATATTTTGGGGAAATGTGCAATGATCATTTTTTCTCATGCTATTATTATAAGTGCATGCTAGTAGGAATGAGGTGTAAATGGTCAAGTTCCAAAGATTGCCGAAGAAATGCATTTTCGTTGTCAAGGGCGTTGCTATGGGTTAAACAAAGAATTTGGAAGGGTTGCGTTAAAAAAAAAAGAAAACAAGAAAATATGCTTATAATTGTTTAGCCATTGATATTATTCAAAAACATGGTTGGCCAACCTTAGTTCACATTTCCGCTTTAAAATGAATCATAACTGCCCGTTTTTTGCTATAGAAATTCTGCGATTGAAGCATTTATTTACAAGAATTTGAACCAGTACACATTAAAGTATAAGTCAATACAGATTTATTTTGTTTATCACCTGAACCAATACACATTAAAGTACAGTGGGGCAAATAAGTATTTAGTCAGTCACTAATTGTGCAAGTTTTCCCACTTCAAAATTTTAGAGAGGCCTGTAATTGTCAACATGGGTAAACCTCAACCGTGAGAGACAGAATGTGGAAAAAAAACAACAACAGAAAATCACATTGTTTGATTTTTAAAGAATTTATTTGCAAATCATGGTGGAAAATAAGTATTTGGTCAATACCAAAAGTTCATCTCAATACTTTGTTATGTACCCTTTGTTGGCAATAATGGAGGCCAAACATTTTCTGTAACTCTTCACAAGCGTTTCACACACTGTTGCTGGTATTTTGGACCATTCCTCCATGCAGCTCTCCTCCAGAGCAGTGATGTTTTGGGGCTGTCGTTGGGCAACACGGACTTTGTTTCAACTTCCTCCACAGATTTTTTATGGGGTTGAGATCTGGAGACTGGCTAGGCCACTCCAGGACCTTGAAATGCTTCTTACGAAACCACTCCTTTGTTGCCCTGGCTGTGTGTTTGGGATCATTGTCATGCTGAAAGACCCAGCCACGTCTCATCTTCAATGCCCTCGCTGATGGAAGGAGATTTTCATTCAAAATCTCTCGATACATGGCCCCATTCATTCATTTTTTCTTGTACACAGATCAGTCGCCCTGGTCCCTTTGCAGAAAAACAGCCCCAAAGCATGATGTTTCCACCCCCATGCTTCACAGTGGGTATGGTGTTCTTCAGATGCAATTCAGACATTCTTTCTCCTTCAAACACGAGAACCTGTGTTTTTCCCAAAAAGTTATATTTTTGTTTCATCTGACCATATCACATTGTCCCAGACCTTTTCTGGATGATCCAAATGCTCTCTAGACGGGCCTGGATGTGTACTGGCTTCAGCAGGTGGACACGTCTGGCAGTGCAGGATTTGAGTCCCTGGCGGCACATTGTGTTACTGATAGTCGCCTTTGTTCCTGTGGTCCCAGCTCTCTGTAGGTCATTCACTAGGTCCCCCCGTGTGGTTCTGAGATTTTTGCTCACCGTTCTTGTTATCATTTTGACGCCACGGGGTGAGATCTTGCATGGAACCCCAGATCGAGGGAGATTATCAGTGGCCTTGTATGTCTTCCATTTTCTAATAGTTGCTCCCGCAGTTGATTTCTTTACACCAAGCGTTTTACCTATTGCAGATTCAGTCTTCCCAGCCTGGTGCAGGTCTACAATTTTGTCTCTGGTGTCCTTCGACAGCTCTTTGGCCTTGGCCATAGTGGAGTTTGGAGTGTGACTGACTGAGTTGTGGACAGGTGTCTTTTGTACCAATGATGAGTTAAAACAGGTGCCATTAATACAGGTAACGAGTGGAGCCTCGTTAGACCTCGTTAGAAGAAGTTAGACCTCTTTGACAGCCAGAAATCTTGCTTGTTTGTAAGTGACCAAATATTAATTTCCACTCGAATTTGGAAATTCATAAAAATTCAAACAATGTGATTTTCTTTTTTTTTTTTCACAATTGGTGGTTGACTAAATACTTATTTGCCCCACTGTATAAGTCAATACAGATTTATTTTGCATTGATAATTTAGCCTATTAATTAATCAGGTTCATATTCATGAGAAATGTAGCCCTGACCCCCGTTCACCCAATCTGTTTGGGTTATTAATGTCTTGACTTGGCAATTTTGGGGCCTAAGGCGAACATATCCAGGGGCCCTCTTCATGGGTCAGGGGTTAAAAAGGTGAGAAGGGAGTGGAGGAAATATGTTCTGATACACTGGGGCTGTCCTAAACGACAAATTTTATCCTGATTAGTCAGCCGACTAGTTTTACGATTAATTGACTAATCTAATAATTTTTTTTTTATTTTTTTTTTTTTTATTTTTTTTACTAATTTAGCAATGAAATTTTTGTTGACACTTATTAATTCACAAAACTATTTTGGAACACTTAAACTCTTTATTAAAGTACAAATAATCATGTAGGTAACAATAATTAATCACAAATAAACAATGAGGTTAAATGCTGATAGAATTTACTTGTGCAAAAGAATGGAAGGTAAACAGATTCAGAACCCTGACTTTACCTTTCCAACATTATTCAAAACAATTCTTTAAAAAATTCTAGCAATACTATTATAGTATACTACTATACACAATAGCAGTATAATAATTATAATAATTATCATAATTATTCATTGCCAGTCATATTTGTCATGAAGTGTCATTTGAAAGCTATTCTTAGTGTAGAGTCTGTATTATGTCGTATTTACTCAACATATTATAATATCAATTCTGAAGTATATGGGATTAACTCCAGAAATCATTATTTATATGACGAACATGACGTGCTTTTCCTGTTAACCAGCTGTTGAGTGTTATTGTATAACTGATTGGAACTGTACTACATTGTTTCGCCACAGGATGTGCTGTCGTGTATTTTATGTTCGGTGTGAAGAAGAAAGTTAAAAGAGGCATTAGAGGCCTGTTCTTAACTTCTCCTTCACTGCACTTTGGCTCTCATGGAGAGCATGTTCGCTCATGTGTTTGAAATAAACGATAGCCAACGTGCAGAGTAGCAAGTGAGTTGTAAAAATACCGAGCTAAGTGAAGCTAACGAACAGCTAAGCGATGCTAAACGGCGCTAAATGAAGCTAAGCGACTGACACTCTGTCCGTTGTCGTGGAACAGTCCATTGTAGTGCGTGTGTGTGTTGGGGGGGGGGGGGGGGGGGGGATAATATAAATGCAGCATTGAAATGGCTTTCTTTTTTGTTTTGTTATTTGTTTGTTTGGTATGCTGACATAATTATACATGACGAATAGTTGGGTGTGCTGCTGGCTTCGCTGGCCCAAGCCGTTGCTCGTTGGGGCAAGGGCAGCTGGTTGGGGGCCCCCTACTGGTTGGCGGCCTAAGGCGATCGTCTACTTGGCCTGAATAGTAGATCCGCCTATGGCTGTTATATCGTCCCTCCCAACTTTGAGACCAAACCTACGCCCTTGCCCTGGACATCAGGTCCGAGACCCCTGTCCTATATGACCGTAGTGACATCTAAGGGAAAAAAATCAATCCGTGCATAAAGAGGTTAAAGTGTACTTCTCTGCAGGGGTGGAACTTTGAGTGTGTGGGGGGGTTCATGTATGCTTATCGCACCCGGGCTCTGTTCACATTTGTTCTGCCACTGCTTCTATGGCTTTGGAAATAAGGGAATAGGGTCTTTAGGAAAGAATTGTGATGGAATTTCTATTGGGTAGGAGTGGCTATGAAATTCTGTTAAATAATGTTCTTTTTGCCTTACCTGGATGAAGGTGTGGTCTACCTAAAAAAAAATCAATCATCAAAATAGGCAGGGGTACCTAATAAACTGTCCCGTTGCTGTTATACGTAGACCTTACAGAGGGAGGGAGTGCCGAGTAAATGGAAGAGCAGCAGAGGGAGGTGTAGTGTTTGGAGGATTAGCCTCTCGCTCTCTTTCTCTTTCTCTCTCCCTCTCATGCTGTGTTTTCCAAACTTTCTAAGCATGTGTGCTCTGCTCTGATACTTTTTGCCACTCCGCCTTTAAGACACCAGTCGACATCGGACTGAGATTTTTTTTTTTCAATAAGGAAAAAGTACATTTTTATCTTTGAAGTTGGAACTTGAAAGCGCCATGAGAGCATAGGACGCAACAAGTGTGTACCTTGAGCTTTTCATGAGGTTCTTTCGGGGTTCATTTTGTCGCCATGTCCTATGGGACGTTTACGTACCACTCGTCGGACCGTAGCATGACACCTCCGAGTGTTCCGCCAGTGTTGTTCTGAACACGTGTTTTGGACTTTCTTCCAATTTTTGCCGTTTGTCGTTGAGTATTTCATCCCTTTACTGTCATGGAAGGCGACCAGGGGACCGGGCAGCCCTCGGAGGAGACCCCCCGGGCCGACAGCGCCGCTGGTTCCGACAGTTTCTCACAACTTTGGAGCGAAATGATGGGGATGCTGGTAGGTTTTAAAGGGAGGGGGTCGCTTCACAAGTGTGTGTGACTTTTAAAGTTGATTATTTTAGTTGTGCTTTTATTGAAAACGCGTGAAAACCTGGTTCCTCCTTATAAAAAAGGGGAAACCCTCAATTTGAGTTCATCAAATGCTGCTAGGCTATGTAAAGTAGTCTGTATGCAGTACTAAAGTGTTTTTGCTTGCATTGTTGCCATTCCATGGTGGATTCTTTAGCTACACGTGGAAGCCTTTGACAGCAGCCAAAACAGGTCCTCTTTAAAGCCAATTATTTTAAAAACAGAGTACTTCCATATTCTTGACATCCAACTCAAACTTAATTTGATTTCAATTCCTGGCAAGACTTTTGGACTCACAAGTCTCACTAAAACAATCAAATGAAGAGAAATATTTGAGGTAGTAACTAAGTTACTTTTTCCAGACCAAAAAACATGGGAACATTATAGAATTACTCAATTTTGAGGGAAAAATATGGAATGATCAATCACATCTTATACATGCAGGCCTATTTTATCAATAAGTGTGAAAATTGCATGTCTTCATGTTGAATAAATTTGATTGTAATGGCCTTGGATAAAAGTTTCAGCGACATCACCTTGCCCAAAGCAGATTTACAACTTCATCATGAATGACTTTCATCCTATTGGCATACTTATGTAAGCTTGATCTCTTCTGTTTAGGTTTTAATGGCACTTTCATTTCGCTTTTCTATATGTACATTTCCTTTTTTTAACAGTACAGTCACATACAATGACTCCAGTTTCTTCATATTTGTTCATTTGTTTTGCTGTGTATCAAGACATTGCTTTAAGTTCTCGGTCTTGGCGCTTTGATACGAATCTTTGATGCTTTAATAATTGTCTCAATGTTACCATTTTTTTCACCCTAGACTTATTGTGGTTCCCTAAAGCTGGAACGTTTCCATTTGAAATTATTTTTGTTCAGGCCATGCTAATTATTTGCTTTTTTTCTGCACAATCAACTGTGTAAACATTCTCCAAGGCTAGTTTTTGCCACGGGTTGAATAACTTGTGTCTTTATAGTAATGTTTGTTTTCCACTGCTGTATGTTATATACGTGCACTAGTAGGCCGACTTCGGTATACTGACTCGGACAGTTGCATGTGTACACATGTGTGGTAGTATTTTAAAGCACTTAATATTAACAACTTGTACTGTATATTGCAATGTACGTGAAGACAAAGCTATTTTCATGTTAACTGGGTAAGGTGGCACTGAAACATTTGGGATGTTTTCATCCGCTAAATGTAAGATATTTTTCTCTGTAAAATGCTATTGTGTCGTCCCGTCTGTTTGATACACTGACCAAATGTGTTCGCAGCCAATTCCGCTCTGCGTCAAGACGAGAGGTGTTAATTTGGTTTGGTCTGGCTCCCAAGATGAGAATGGTGTGTAAATGTAGTGTGTTTGTATTGCGAAGGAGGGGTTCGTAGGTGGTTGATGCTGTTCTGCCCTCTGACACCGGGTGGGAGACCTGGCTTACAGTCGGGCAGTTTATCCAGATTTATTGCTCCCGAGGCAGATGTCTGCGAGGGATGTAGTCCTCGTTTGACGTTTTTCCTCCTCTTCCCGCTGCCAGCTAGCTCACACGCAAACACACATCACAACAAAAACAAGCTTTTTGTATGTTTTTGCAGACGTAAAGTGCTAATTGGCTTCTATTGTTGCAGACTTGATCAAAGATTTAAACATCTTGCTGCTGGGCAAAAACAGAATGGGGTACAAACGATGTGGCAGCTTGTTTCCATTTGGGAACCGGAAACATCTGAAAACCTGATGTTGTTGTTGTTAAATTACATGAAAACGACCTGGATACCTGGATGCACTAAATTATTTGCTTGTATTTCCGCTCATAAAAAGCCTTCATAGGAGCAGCCTTGTAATTTCCGGGTTTGACCAACTGTTGACGTGACAAAAATCACTGTTGAAAATGTTTTTGCTGGATGACTCCCCTCCACACGCAAGAACTGAGCCTTCTACTTGCGGAGATAGCCATCAATCCAGATAGACATCTTCACGCTTGCTAAGCTCTGCTTCTTAACTACGGTTCAGTTCTAAACTCTCCCTGAGGCATGCAGCTCACAATTTGACTCTTGGTATTTCTTTACATTTCATCAATTTGGTCATAAAATGTGCAGATTTTTGGCAAGCGTGCGGTCTAAGTCCCAGATGGTTGTGGAATGTGATTACAAATTTAATGAGCGCGCCAGCATGTTAGTTGTTGTTTAGTGGTTTATTCCAAAGAAGACTCCTTTCTGCAAATTAGCAGTCAAGTCAATGACAATACCTTTCCATTTGATGCTCATCAGTAAACCGGATTGCCAACACTAAAGTCATCAGATTTTTTTTCATCCAGTTATGATGTCAGAGATTTCTTAAGCCTAAGCCTTGTGAAAAACCTTGCCTGCCTGGAGGGAATCCCTGTTTGAAAAGAGAGGTGTGGTATTACATATCGTGTAGATGGGAGGGTTTTTTTCCCCCTATGTAAACCCAAAAATATAATAGCGCTCTTGAGACCAGAATATTGATTGTGTCTGGGATGTGCAAGACAAGGCGATCCTTATGTGATTTCCCCCATGTGAAATCATCTAGTATCGTTGTGGGGGATTCTTTGTAATCTGGCATCTTCACAGTGCCACATTTTTGCTAGGTGATTATAATACGAATCCGAACAGTTAACCACGAATTAGGTTTAGCTATCAGCAGTCCTTAGCTCCACTATCTAAATGTTATGGTCCGCTCCGTGACTGTAAAACTTCCACTGTATAGCAAGTGTAACACTTTGGCTTATATTCCTGAAGAATGATATCAACTGATCCGGTCCACAGCGGTTGTTTTGGGTACATTTTAGACTTATCTCAAAATCGCATACCGTTCCAAGCTAAACTTTCTGTACTGATTGCTAGACTCAACTATGGACCAAGGCCAAGCTGGCTCACTTCTCGATAACTGCCCCTCCTTTTATATGTCTCATCACTATGTTCCTTTAGGCTTCCTATGTTGCTTGACTGTTCAAGGCACGGATATCCTCAGGAAGGCCACTCAAAAAGGCATGGCTGGGATGGGATCCCTTGCTTTACCTTCATCAACTCTGACTAATCTTTTTGTGGAATTCTTGCGCCCATTAAAAAAACTATTAAAGCAATTAAGGGAAATGAATTTAAAATCGATCGATCAAATGTTTGCCACGATCTTGTCAGGTTTAATGGATTATTACTTCCACATTAACACTGTTGCAGGTAGGCATGTACCGACTACCGGTTTCAAGGTATACCATGGTATGAAAACGTCAAGATTTCAAAACCGCAAAAATTTTGTCATACCGTCCCTAAGGTAATAGCTATTTTTTATGTTCCAAAAATGCATGGAGAAGTCCCTCACTTGCAGCTGTTAGGCTCAACTCTCGCCCACCGGTTGTTGCTCAGCAGTGTTGTTAATAACTGCGTTAAAATATAACGGCGTTATTTTCTGTTGAGTAATCTAATTAATTTTCTCATCTTGGCAACGCCATTAACGTGACTGAGGTGGGAAAGGCATGCGTTAGTATGCGTTACGATGTTGGTTGACTGGCGCGAAAAAAGTCTGAAAAAGACGGACTCATGGGGACGAGGGAGCAGAGCAGGAGTGGGCAGGAGGCAAGGGAGTGTGGCGCCGTTGCAAACGCGATGCTACTCTGCTAGGTGGCTCCAATAATACCTGACTCTAGCCGATAGCCTACAAACTACGCACACATGATGCTTCGGTAGATATCACATATATACAGAATTGATGCAATTAGCGACATGTATAATAAAGAACTAGATGCGTTAGTAAACAGCCGCCATCTTAAAGCAGTAGACTTCCCAGGAAGGCTCTGTTGTAGAGAAACTTCCTAGTGAACCTAAGTAACTTTTCTAAAATGCTCCTAAATCAGCAAAACTTAACTTAAATCTATCTTTAAATGATGAAACAGTCTTAAAACTTACACATGTCGAAAATAGAAGGGAACTAATGCAATACCGGGAGCAATTTTAACAACTTTAAGGGTTGATTCACAACATTAAATGACTTCCACACATAGCAAAGGTTACTATCTAGTTGTCCGCAATATCCGCAATACCCTGGGCGAGGGCCAATTGTCCCAAAAACCCTTTAAACTTCACATTGTGTGACCTGTTTTTTGTTTTTTTTTATCACCTGTTACTTTGCCAAGTAACTAATTACTCTTACATTCAGGTAACTGAGTTACTAACGCAATTACTTTTTGGGAGAAATAATTTGTAACTAATTTTTTAAAGTAAGATTAACAACACTGTTGCTCAGTGTCAGTGAGTCAGCTGTGCTACACGATGGCTGGAGGAGGTGAAACTACAGAAAAGTTAGACGACTTAGAAGAGGATGGCCAACTGACATGTAAAACATGTTTGTGGAGGGTGGCCGCCGAGGAGGTAAGACCTCCAATATGATTTCGCATTTACAGTATACAAAATTAAAGGTTAGTAAACACTGTCATGACCAGCTAAGAGAGTTACTCCAGCGTGTTTAGTGTGTCTAGCGGTGGTAAAACATGTTTTTTTTTTCGCTCTGGCAACTGTGTTGACAAAGAGAGTTTGTGTGTATAATGTAAACATGATACGAGTCATACACACGTGCTTTTTATGGAAAATAATTATTTTTGTTCTGATGGAAATAATGTTGAGCTGTGGTTGTGGATGTAGGCTCACCTATAGAACTGTTTTTTTAATTTAGAATATATATATATATATTATTTTTTTTAAATTTAAATTTAACGTTATACCAACTGTATGTTCCAATTTGCTCATATGTTTTAAAACATAAAAATCCTGTTCAATTGAAAAGTTTTTTTTTTTTTTTTTTTTTTTTTTTTGTAAACCCAGATATCTTAAACAAATTTTTGAGCTGCAATTGCAATACCGTGAAACCGTGATATTTTGGGTTAAGGTTCTCATACCGTCAGAATATCATACCTGCACATGCCTAGTCGTAGGTGATGTTTAAGCTTGCTTGTTTGTATCCATGACTGACTGAATCGTTCACCTCTAAAGAAAACATTAGTACAATACAACACAAAACAAGTCAGCTGGCAGTAATCTTAACCGGCTGATCCGGTCGCTAAGTTGCGTAGCATGTGAAAGTGATCACGCCACTGCCGTTCTCCTGACATAATATGAGACACCTGGCTCCATTGTAAGCACTTTGTCATTGTTCTATCCCAAAAGTGCACAGTCGCGAGTCGAGTTCGGTAACAATGCCACGGATACCCACCATTCAACGTCACTGAACCCCGGAACTGTCAGGAATGTAAGTCCAAAGAATTGACCAGAACTTGCATAATGGCTTTTGCTAGCACTTTAGCCTCTGGAGATATATTTTCAGGTACAGGCTGGACCGCTGTAATGAGACGGAACTTGTTCACATATCTTAATGAGGCTTTAAAAAGATGAAGAACTTGTTCAAATAACCTAAATATAAAGAGGCAAGTGGTCCATTGAGGCAAACCTTTGTGCTTGCTAGAATGCTATGTGTGGAATTCCATGGCCAATTGATTAAAAGTGAGGAGAGTTGACTTGGCCTTCTCATTGTTTCCATTCTCAAAATTGCAGCTACAGTATAGGGAAGATGTAGCTTTATACATCAAAGTATGAAAGCGATGCCTTTTTCTTGTCTTGCGACATCATGCTTTGACAATTTCAAGTTTTATTCATTTTTTTTGCTCTATTACCTCGCCCTACTTCAAGAATGACACGTGTTCCTGACCGACAATACACACAAGCATTGCTACGTGTTCCTTCTTGGGTGTTGTTTTTATTGTTCCAAGTCAATATTGAAAGTTGGAACCTCCCTTTTTCATTCAGGGTGGAGGAGCAATTACATCATCCAGACAAGTCTGACTCTCAAACTTTTGTCACTGCATTTTCACTCTGTTTTAGTTTTCAGTCAACCCATAACTCGAGATGTAGACCGAACACTGTCGAGGTTGTACAATCAATTTGAACCCCTACGATCTGTTAATTCGCACGAGGATTTTCAGTTTTCTCCATTTCCACACGTGAACCAACTGGATCGAATGTACACGTGATGCTTAGCCGAGGCACAGTCGCTCAAAACTGTTGATTCAGCTAGGTTGACTGCACAGCTGGAGTCATTACTTCTGCTAGTGTGATCAAGCTAATCCATCACGCTTAACACGGACTAAACTTGCCCGCAGCTTACCAGGAGTTTCTTGAACCTGTACAGGCAGCTGTATGGGTTAATGTGGACGGTATGATATAGCAGTTTTATTCAGGCCACTTTCCCTCTGCCTTGGGTTGTTTTGGAATCTTCTGCATGTTAATGTGTAAAGAAGACCCCATGCCTGTGTTTGCATGTGTCACTGGCAAGCCTCACTTCCACTCACAGTGATCCATTCATGTGCGGCCTGGCACCCGCATAGGGAGTCCGGTTGAGAATGTCTGAGAGAGACTGTTCGGACCCTCGCGCAGTGACTCAATGCTAGTTGTCTGCCTGGCACAGATTAGATCAACACTGATGAATATTTATTGGGCTATCATTGCGAGGATGGCCTACATTTTTACAAAGGCTAACAAACAAACTCAAGATTCTGAAGTAGTATGATAATCATTTAAACGGATCTCGGCCTTTTCTAGTGGTGGGAATCCCTTGCTACCACACGATACGTTTTGCGATACAAGGCTCACAATTACGATGATCTCAAGATATGGCGATTCAACGATAATTTTGGGCAATATCAGGTCAATAACTGTTGATTTTCAGTCATTTCCTGTTTATTTTGGGGTATTTCAGGGTCACATTCTGTTGATTTTGGGGCATTTTATGAGTCACTTCCTGTTGATTTTGGGTTACAGAACAGGAAGTGACCCGGGAATGAATACACAGCGACTCAAACTCAACAGTGACCTGTAAATGCACAGAAATGCACTGAAATGAACAGAAAATGACCTGTAAATGCCCCGAAAATCGGAATGTGAATGGTCTGGTTTCTTTTCTTTTTTTTTTTTTTTTTAATTTTATGTTAACCTGTCCTGTTCAGCTGTTTGACACAGAGAATGCATGTCTAAATGTCCGGTTGGTCTGAACAGTTTTAATGTTTCACATTGAGAGTATGACATACTCCCATTGTGATCATTCAACATACCTCGTTTATAATGACAAATCAGCGAACAGGAAGGGGCTATGGGGGAACAAAAGAAAAGAAACACAAACAACAACAAGAAATATATTGAACGGCTACACTATCAATATGTTGGTGCTATCGTCAGCTAGACGTATTTCCACTTGACACCATGTGGGTGCCTGTTGACCAGGAAAAGAAGGGGGTGGGTCTATAAGCTAAGTAAGTGGGAGGGGTGGAGTGTACACAAATCAGCTCTGTGATGTAGAAACCAGTAATCGTGTGAATCCCTTGTGAGTGTAAGCCCGTCTGCAACCGACCATACGCCGCCACATTGCCAGTCCCGGCACCGGGGTCCCCCACCCGAGTGCGCCCAATCACATCTAGCCATGCGCGAGCACCACCAAACACGTGACAGCCACGCAGACGAGCGGAGAGGCCGCGCGGGGGCCACCCCAGGGCTACGGCACAAACCCACCCACCCAGCCAGCCAGCCAGCCAGCCAGCCCGGGGAGAAAGGGCGGTCGGGCAGATGGGAGCCAGCGCAGCCCATCCCTCCTCTCGCAGTCCAGCAAAGGAGCAATCGTCCCTCGGGCCACCCGTGCCTCTCGATTCTTGGCATAAGCATATCGATAACCTTTTGTGATGCAAAGTATCACGACATATCACCATTTCGGTATTTTGTCACACCCCTAGTTTCTGTAGTCTTTAACATACGTGTAGGGCTGCAGCTATTGAATATTTTAGTAATCGAGTATTCGACTGAAAAATATCGAGTAATCGGTTTTTGAGATAAAGGGCAATTATAAATATACATGAGAAAACCAGACATTTCCCCTCATATTGAACCATTTTCAGACAATGGCTTTTTTTAGCTATATACATCGAAAATAAAGACAACAATTCCATCTCAGATGTGACTAGGAAAAAAAAAAACAAATTCATAGCTTTCACTCAAAAAAAAACTTCTAGATTTTATTTTATTTTTTTAAATCGTTAACGCTTGATAACACACAGCACTTAAAAGTTAGGTGTTTTTCCCAACTGTTTCAATTGAATTTCTATTTGTGTCAAGCTATTTTTAAGTTCTAGTTAAGTGTTGTTAGTCTAAATTGTAAGTCCTGATAGGATCTTGAGTTTTTGCAGTGTTCAAAATAAATATATGATACCTGCTGTATTGGAGCAGATTAGGCACCAGTGTTACTTGGTGTTTTATCCAGCAACGACTACAGTTAGCTTTAATATGTTTTTATTTTACACCTTCATCACTCTACAGCGCTGTGTTTTTACAGCTTAAATAAAGCCTGTATGTAAGACACGTTAGCCAAGCATTGACTGTAGTCATAATTAATAGAAACCTAGCCCTGTGCAGGGCCAACGTTACGTTAGCAAGGTACAGTAACAATCGTATTTATTAGCGCTGAGAAGTCTATTGCTTTAAGATGGCAGCTGTTTACTAATGCCGGCGAGCCTGTCATTTCGCATGTAGTTTTATATACATGTGCTAACACCGCTGAGGCTGTCATTTCGGATCTTGTTCCATATACATGTGATATCTATGAGAGGCATCAGACACTACCACCGTAGCATTATGCGGGCGTAGTTTGTAGCAACGTTGGCATAGTTTGTAGCGGCGGTTGGCAGCAGTCAGGTATTATTGCTTCTTCCTCTGCGCACGTGATGTCAGTGCGTTGTCCCGCATTAAAAGTAGTCCGGGCAAAACGTGATGCTTAGAGCTGGCAAAATTAAACGAATGCTCGGGGCGAATAAAATTACTCTGATCAGTATCTGAACTCGAGTTACTCGACTTACTCGAGTATTCGTTCAAGCTCTACATACGTGATACATATCTTTTTTGGTGTCATGGGTATAGAAAACTTTCTCTTGACCCGAAATACATGTCAACATGACAAAGACAGGAACTGTGCTGAACGCAAGCAAGCGGAAGACTGCTTGGCTTTTGAGTTCAGGGAATGACCGACGAGGGAAAGGGCATACAAGGTGTATCGGGACAAAGACCAGAAACAAAGCTTGGCCTGGCGAAAGGCATGATAAGAATGACTTCAAGTTAAAAAACGGAGGCCATTTATTCAAACTTATTCTTAACTTTTGTGTTTGTATTGAATGTGCAGTGATTATCTAACGGGAACAATGCATCATCCCGTGTGCGTGCCCCTCCTGTTTGGTTTGGTTGAAACTGTTTAAATGATTGGTAAAGCAACAGCCGCACTTTGATAAATATTTAGATTATTTTAGGATATTATGTAAACTTAATTATGTAAGTACGGTATGAACTCTACATCACCCTGTATGTTATGCTTGGCACCACTTCCAAAGGCCAATTTTATGGACGCACTCCGTATTTGTTCTGTTGTTTAACCTCATTCGCTCTCTCTTTACAGGATGGTTCACTGGGCAACATAGATGACCTCGCTCAGGAGTACTCCGAATACTACAACACCTGCTTCAGCGACGTCAGTGATCGTATGGAGGAGCTCCGCAAAAGAAGAGTGTCCCAAGAGCTTGAAATGGTGAACAAATACTGTCACTTCGTTCAGCTGTAGGTTAGATAGTAGCTATTTTTGTCATGGAAGAGGGAAAAGCAGGACAGCAACTTGTTCAAAGGGACTGTAAGCCAACACAGTGGTAATTGTGGAAATCCACATGAGAGTTTGGTTGTCCCTTTCACATGGATGTAGGGTAGTGGGGCACCTCGTTGGTTGCCTAGCTGCAAGCAAGCATATGAAGGAATGCAGCGGGTGCTACCACAAAGGTTGTTTGTGTGTAGGCACACTAGTTGGTCAGCTCACATGTAAACAAATCGAGTTTAGTGCATCGTCTAATGTTCAACATGATCCATTCTGGGATTTTTTATTCACGTTGACAATCCGTGATAGTGTTCCATAGTGAATTCACCATAAAAATAGCATCAGAGCTCAGTTTCTTGAGCACTTTAATTTGAAACTTAAGTTTTCTGTACTTCAGTTCTACTCACACTGATGTCATGTTAAGAGTGTACTCAAGTGTACGTGGCTAATGGACTGCTCCCAGCTCCCTAGCCAAATCAATGAATTATGATTTTTATCATTTTTTATTTGGATAGTCACGTTCCATTCGTGACCCATGCTGGCGTTCCTCCATTGTGTCAAAGCTGGGAAGCCCCATCTTGAGTTTCATTTGAGTGGAAACTGATTAAGTCACGTTTGCGTTGCACGGTCAGACTAAAAAATGTGATCTGCCAAAGTTTGAGGTCCGTGGTGGAAGTACAAAAATGTGTGTCCAGATGCTGATCGCGTGACGTAACAATTGGACTCAATTATTGCTCGCACATGCTGCACGTGCATTATCAACAGGAATTCGTTGAGCCGTAACCTTGTACTGTACCTTGTCTTCTTCATTTGTGGTCACTGTCTTTGCCTGTTTTTGATTGTGACTGTGGTTGTGGTTGGGTAGACGAGGCCTTGTCGAAAGCCAGCACAGATTTATTGAATGCATCTTTTTTTTTTAACAATACATCAAAGCCATTTATAGTGGAAATGATTATGCATCTGTTTGAGTGTTCTCACTGTGTGGCCCTTAAGTTAAACATAATATTTGTAACATATTGAAAATTGCCTAAAGATAATTTGAAACAGTCCCATCTTTGATGGAGTAAACCAGGGAAAGAGGAAGTAATCAGTGCCGGTTTTTGTCGAAGAAGAGGCGAGAGCTGGCTGAGCCTTGAGCCTGAAGGAGGATGTGGACTGGGGCGAAGGGATGAGGGGAATGAAGAGGAGGAGAGTTGAATTTGAGAGCCTGCAGCTGTCTCGCCACTCTGCAAAGTTTGGCATCAAAATAGAGAGAGGAGGGAAACAAGGGTGAGACAATAACTCATTCAGGTTCTCTCAAAAAGAACAGTCTCGACCTGAGGTGTATAGATTTTACTTTCCAAAATTTATAAAGTATTCACACTTCGTGAAACCACTTTTCATTGGAACTAATGCTAGAGTATGACAAGATTTGATACAATACTGTTGCTCAGATCACTCCAAGGTCTCATTTTGGGCTATTGAATCTAATTAGAACGAGGAGACAGAATTAGCTTGAAATGCCATACACCTGTCTTCCCGTGGATTGATGGCGGTAAAGAAGGTCACAATCAATGGAATTCATGTTAATGGCGAGGCATTTAGAAAGTAGCTCTCTAGAGGGACGAGGCCTTTATACGAAAGGCCAAAGTCTTGTAAAGGGTACAGGAAGATTGGTCCTTGCAACATTGACTCCCTTTCCGGTTATTGTCTTTCTTCCGGTCTCAATTAGATCAAATCACCAGGATCATTTCTAGTCAGAATGCATTATACAGTGGTATGAGAAAGTATCTGAACCTTTTGGAATTACTCAGATTTCTGCATAAAATCACAGCACATGTGATCTGATCGTTGTCAAATCACACAGATGAAAAAATAGCGTCTGCTTTAACTAAAACCACCCAAACATTTATAGGTTTTCATATATTTTAATGAGGATAGTATGTAAACAATGACAAAAAGGGGAAAAATAAGTAAAGTGAAGCATCACATTTAATACTTTGTGGCCTCCCCTTTGGCAACAATAACTTCAACCAGACGCTTCCTGTAGCAGCAGATCAGCCTGGCACATTGACCAGGACTAATCTTGGCCCATTCTTCTCTACAAAACTGCTGTTGTTCAGTCAGGTTCCTGGGATGTCTGGCATGAATCGCTGTCTTTAGGTAATGCCACAGCATCTCAATGGGGTTCAAGTCTGGACTTTGACTCGACCACTCCAGAACGTGTATCTGAAACCATTCTGGAGTTTATTTATTTCTTTTTTTGGATCATGCATCCATCCTCTTTTTAGCTTCAACGGCCTGAGCTTTTCCTTCTAAACATCCTGATAAATTTCATTCTTCCATTAACGACTGCAAGTTGTCCAGGCCCCGAGGCAGCAAAGCAGCCCCAAATCATGATGCTCCCTCCATCATGCTTCACAGTGGGGATGAGGTGTTGCTGTTGGTGAGCTGTTCCATTTTTCCTCCACACATGATGTTGTGTGTTACTCCCAAACGATTCCACTTGGGTTTCATCAGTCCACAAAATATTTTGCCAAAACTTCAGTGGAGTGTCCAAGTGCATTTTTGCGAACATTAAACAAGCAATGTTTTTTTTTTTAGACAGCAGTGGCTTCCTCCGTGGAGTCCTCCCATGAACACCATTCTTGGCTATAGTTTTACATATAGTTGAGGCGTGCACAGAGATATTGGACTGTGCCAGTGATTTCTGTAAGTCTTGAACAGACACTGTAGGGTTCTTTCTTACCTCTCTGAGTATTCTACACTGAATTCTCGGCGTCATCCTTGGTGGACGGCCACTCCTTGGGAAAGAAGCAACAGTGCCAAACTCTCTCCATTTGTAGACAACTTCTCTGACTGTCAATTGATGAACATCCAGAGTTTTAGAGATGGTTTTGAATCCTTTCCCAGCTTTATATAAATCAACAATCCGTGATCACAGGTCTTCAGACAGCTATTTTGATCGAGCCGTGATGCACATAAGACAATGCTTACCAGGTGTGCCTTTAATAGAAGGCAGGGCAGTTTTAAACCACTCATCAGTGATTGGGCACACACCTGACTTAAATTGTTGGGAAAAATTGGTTTCAATTACTCTTTAAGTCTCCTAAGGCAGAGTGTTCACTTAGTTATTTCATTCATATTTTGTGTGAATGTTTGCATGCTATCCTCATTAAAATATGAAAACCTATAAATGTTTGAGTGGTTTTGGTTAAAGTAGACACTGTTTTTACATCTGTGTGATTTTGACAAAGAGCAGATCACATTTGATGGTGATTTTATGCAGAAACATGAG
Organism: Corythoichthys intestinalis; assembly: GCF_030265065.1. NCBI lineage: Eukaryota > Metazoa > Chordata > Actinopteri > Syngnathiformes > Syngnathidae > Corythoichthys > Corythoichthys intestinalis. The sequence goes on along the minus strand of NC_080413.1, from coordinate 14,339,228 downwards.
AAATTCCAAAAGGTTCAGATACTTTTTCATACCATTGTACCTGTTTTTTTTTTTTTTTTTTTGTTAATGAATGGATCGATCAACTGATAACTTGTTGGCATATTTGATTTGCCACTATAAACCCATTGCAAAATAGGCCTTATCTTAGCTAGCTAAATTGCAGTTTGTTGCCATTGGTAGTTTAGTTAGTTGGTTTACATTCTTGATACAATGGCTCCGAGACTGACTGGCAATCAGTGATAATGTGATAAGTATGTAAAATGGATGGATGGATGGAAGTCACTTATCTCCGCTAATGTTTTTGGGTTGTACTGGGACATTGTTTTTGCTTTTTGTTTTGTTTCGCGCGTAGCATCCGCTAGGCCTTTTAAGGGCCTCTCAATAACACAGCGATGGGTGTTCAAGTAAAACATGTCTCTTACCCTATTTAGAGCTGATGATGGAGGCTCTCAGCGATCACTATCCACTTCCTGCCGGGCCCCCCAGCGTGTTGTTTCTCTGTATCTTCGTGTTAGCGTGGCAACAAAAGGGGCTAAATCAACATCCCCTAAGGGAATGGGGACCTATGGATTAGCACTACCATGCACCGTTTCCCAGCAGTCTAATACTCGACATAGATGGGAATCTCATTGGTATGCTGATGGTACAGAAATATTCTGAAGCCAGATATACAGAACCTGAGCTGCAGCTGTTGGATGGGTAATTTCTCATAGACCAAAAGGGAAGAAAATGTATCCGAAAGATATACAGATGCATCTCGCCAAAAAGTGATTGGTTATTTGGCTGTGGGGTGAGCCTTTTAAGTTCATGCTATTATGCAGCAGGGGACATTATTAAAGCGAAATCTTATAAATGTCATTCTCAAATGTGTCTTTGAAGAGTTCCTTTGATACTTTTTTTTTAACACAGGAAATTCTTGATTGTGTGATGACATTGCTTGAGCCTCGGGAATAACCTCAGGAATGTTTAGTGATTTGGTTGGCGGTCGAGACTGCGAAGCGTTTTGCTTATCCACGAGGCGAGCACCAGCGGGGCTAAGTTATTCTCAAAGTGGGGCAGATCATTGAGGTTACGACTACAGAGAAGAAAGAAAGACAAATGCCAGGTGCTTGTTTGCTCTTTCCACCGACGGGCATTAGCATTGGAACGTAGCCTGCAGCTCTTTTGTTACGTTAAGAGTTCTTTCAAATATATGTCGGCACTCATTCAATGTTGGGATAACCTGTCGGCAGGTGTTGAGTTTGTAATTCTTTGAGTAAATTTATTTGTCGGCCCACAGAAGGTGACTATGTCATTGGAATTTGTAATAACTCGGGTATTTGCCTTTGAATAGCAAAAATAATGTTGATCCAGAAGGAATGCTTTACACACAACCCTGCTTTGTGTGGATGTTCTCACTAACATGCCACTTTTTGGAACAGATGAGGGTAGAGGTGTTACTGAGTGGGCTGGTTCTTTTCTGTTTTATTAGTGGCTACCGAAAACATCAGACTGGTGTGTGTGTTTATATGTACGGCTGGTTCCGCATGCTTGAATCACGCCATACTGGTCCCACAGCTATAACGTCTTATTTTGAGCTTGCACCAGGCTTTCCAGTTGGTGCCTGTTTCTCCAGCAGTACTATCGACCTCACTCTCGCCCACCCAGTCTTGTTGCACCGCGCCAGCTGGCATACCTCCACCAAGCCACCTGGTCTTTCGGGTTTTGCCGCGTATCCGCCTACCTTACAAACTTGGCATCGGCTTCACTGCGGTAACTCCTGCCCATGGTGGGTTTTGCAGTTATGCTTGGACCAACTGTTGCTATGTACTCTAATTCATATGAGATATTTCTGTTCTGTACTTTTTTAGAAGTCAATAAATAGCTAGAAATTTTTTAAAGGATCTTGGATAATTCAATTTTGACACCAGTGTCATTGAGTGCAATAATCATTCCTGGACGAGTTGTTATAGTGTGGTAATTGCTCAATTTCCTGCAGCTGATGCCATTTTGTCTTCTTTAAACCGCAAACAAATAGACACTAATTCTTCAACTGTTGGTTTCCTCAATTGCTTCAAGACACAATTAATCCACAAACAAATCCACATATTATAAAAATAATATAAATGGATAAATGAATCGATTAGTTTGCACATTCCTAGTTTTAATCCCAAGTCATATATTAAGATAATTGCCTTAAAGCAATTTGTTCATAGCCATGTGTCTTAGTTTTCTGGTGTCCTGGTCTGCAGTGAGCGTGATTCTCATTAAAGCAAACATGCCCTCGCTATGCTGCCCTCACCTGATCTTTGATTCAATTCAGTCACACATAAGCCATCAGGGCCGGCATCACAAACAAACCCACTGACTGATCTCCACGTTCACACGCATGTACACCAGTTCACGCCGAGGTAAGTGGGGCAACATCTCGGCCCGATGCTGCTAAGTTCATGTAAAGTATTGCGTCGCCTCCCCTGGGATTCATTTATGTGAACTATCCTTCACACGCCCACGTAGAAACCTGGCAAAAACATTGATTTTTTTCTCTGTCAGCAAAGCTTCTGACAGAAATCCGAATTTTACCCCCGTAAGCTTTTGCATGAATTTTTCAACATCATCACCCCAGCGCTGGTACAAAGTCGCTCTCACAGATCTTCTTTTCACTGATCTTTCTTGTTTCACACTTTCAAAGCCTCCCTCTGTGTCAAAGATTGAAGTGGGACGAATTCTGTGTTTGAATCTTGTGTACATCATCCATGGTGAAATGTACGATTCGCCGTCAGATGGTGCGATTTTGAAAGTGCGGCACATTGGCCAGACAACTAACGGCAGGGCGTTTTTAAAAATTGATTTTGCGTTCAGACTTGCGAGACTTTCACAAAGCCTTGAAAAAGGATCTGATAGCCGAAGCAATCTCGTGCCACTTTGTGAGAAACGCTGTGATGTGCCACCGAGCTCTCACCTTGTTCACGGTGGCTCACTTTCTTTGTTCAGCCACATCATTGTTAACAGCTCAGTACTTTAAACCCAGCAGACTGCCAAGGTTATTTAAGGATAGATTTGTTGTAATAACTTTCTAAAGTTTAACTTCTAAAGCAGGACGGGGAATATAAAGTAAATGTTTAGATGTTATTCCAAAGACAATGACAGTGTTCCAATACAGAGATTGTTTGATGGCTGACGTAATGTGGACAAAAGCCCATGATACATCTCAATATGTCTTTTTCAAAATCAGAAATGCAACCATATGTTCTATCATTGACTATGCCAGTGTACTAGGGATACGAGTATTCTTTAATCAGAATTATTTTGGTGTCATCAAATTATTCTGATGATGTCACTCCATAGACTTCATAATATAATCACGGGGCAGGGGCCGATTAATAGGGGGCTTATCTCCGTCAAAGCTGACCGAGTGTAAACACAGACAGAGAGCTTTTTACGTTGAAAGTTCTTGTGAATAAATGCCTAAGTCCCTGAATTCTTTATAGATATGGACGTAAAACAGTCTCGATTCTTGGTTAAAAGTAAAAAAATAAAATAAATAAAAACGGGCAGTTAGCATTTATTTTACGTAAATATGTCAAATGTACAGTGGTACCTCTACATACGAAGTTAATCCGTTCCAGGACCTTGTTTGTAAGTCGAAATGGTCGTATGTCGAGCAGGATTTTCCCATAGGAATACATTATAATTCCATTAATTCGTTCCACAGCCCAAAAACCTGCACTAAATCCTTAAAAAATACTGCTGGTGCTATTACAAATGGCAATTACACGTAGCAAAACAAATAAATTATAAATCAAAATTGGAATAATGTAATAAAAAGAGTAATAATAATTCCTGTAATAGTGTAACGAATCGGGTTCTAATAAGGCGGACGTTTTTTTGTGTACCTGAACGCACCGCGGGGCTCACGTGCCAGAAACAGACCGGTGAGCTTGAGTTTCACTTTCACTTTGAATGTTCTCTTGAGAACACCATCATTTGAGACAGACAGCAGGCGTTTTGTGTTGAATAAGTTGTAAAAGAAATGATGAAAACGTGGCGAAGCTGGCGATTTCTTTGGAGACAATAAGAATTGTCAGCTTAATTTATAAAGACTGGCGAACGATGGTTGGAGGAGGACCGTGGAGATGTATTGTTGAGCCATTTCACGGATGCCCACCCCACGCTCATATTTTTCTGTCATTTGCATCTTCATTTCGAAGGTAAGCATCAACTTTTTCCTTGTTTCACCACCTGTACCAACCTTTTCTGAAACCTGTGTTGATTTGTCACACAAGAAAATCCGCCGTGCATTCGTCTGCGGTGCTGCCATTGTCGTCGTATTTCGAGCATGTCGTCGGATGTAGAAACAAATGGCGAGTCAAATTTTACGTCGGATGTCGAAAAGTTCGTGTGTCGAAGCGATCGTATGTAGAGGTACCACTGTACTGGTAGTCTTTAAGCCACTGTGGCGCCGCCTTATCACCAGAAAGAGCTTTTTACGTTGACAATTCTTGTAAATAAATGCTTAAATCCCTGAATTCTTTACAGATATGAACGTAAAACAGTCTCGATCCTTGGTTAAAAGCAAAAAAAATGGGCAGTTCGCATTTATTTTACGTAAATATTGCCAATTATGACGCCAATACCGTAACGGTTAATTTCTCCCTTTGATTTTTTTCACAATGCTTCAAAATGCATGCATGATACGAAAAATATAATTACCTTGAATCCTCAAAGAAATCACTCCTGAGACAATCCTTCCTGTTTGTATGCAGTACAGCCTTCATACTTTTTCAACCTAAATGCGGCATTGGATCACTGCATATGTTTGAGAATAACTGTGACCGACTTCGACCGACTGAAGCGGAGTGTCGGACGCCCCCTACTTGAAGGCGTGGCGCAGTGTCTGGGGAATGTGTCCCGTCAATATCATTATGAAGTCTATTAAGGGTGCACGATATCCATTTTTTGAAACCGATACCGATATCGATAACTTCCTGCTCCTCAAAGCCGATACTGATATCGATAACCGATAATAAATATATGTATTTTAAAATGTATAACCTGAGTTTTTAAACACTTTTTACACTTTTAATTTTTTTTTTTTTTAACTAGTGGTGGATTCAACATAGATTTGCCTTTGATCTCACTAGATTTTTCGTCATGACTTGAACAAAACAGTGCGTTTCAATTCTGCACTCCCCGACAGCCAGCTAAAAATGAATGCACTTCCATAAACCACAAGGCTTAGTCTTTTCTTGCTTTTATGGGAAGACACTCATCTTAATAATGTGAAAGTACAACCCAAAAATACATATATTCAATACTCCATATACAACAAACTGCACAATACACGTATATACACAACTATTATATGTATAGCATAGCACACTAGCTTGAGCTACTAAAGCATTGGCTGGCTTCTATAACACAACAATTAAGTTCTGTACATATGACCCTTCACCACAGAAGTAAACATATGGTGCACATCCATATGTTACAGTAAACATAAAATACTTTCATACTTCCGAGGCGGAAACCTAATAGAAAGCATTCACGATTGTCAATGCGACCGCTAGACACCGCAATGTGTATGTGAATGAGCTTGTGATGTGAACAAAACTACTGTGACAAAAAATAAATGCAATGAATTATTTTGACCAGCAGGTGGGAGCAATGTCCCGCAAATGGTCAACTGCTTTCCCATACTAGTGTGTAAAGTCACTGTACACTGTAAAGCCAGCACAATACATAATATCGGTCCTGTTAATAATGTTATTGGATTTATTGGGATGACGTCATAATTCCTATTATCGGACCGATAATTATCGGACCAATAATTATCTTGCACCAGTAAAGTTTTTGGTCACTCATACTAGGAACAACAGTTTAGAGTATTTGAGATAATCGTTGAATTGCTGGATTGCTATTTTGTCCTACTACAACAACTCATTGCAGGATTAAACTTCCTTCCAAATCTTCCTGACATGAAATCCTGGCAATGTAATAAAACCACTTCCTGGTCCTTGGCCTGTTAGTCGACGTTCTTTTGGCATGAGTCAGATGATACCTGCCATCTCACTTAAGGGAATATTCCATCTTTCTTCCAGACAGATTGTTATTGGGCTGTTTCGACATGGCCTGATTTGAGTCTTGGAAAAAATACAGTGTAAGGTTGAAAATAACAAAAAGGTAAACAGATTAATGGGCCTTACGGATGTGAAGTGCTTCAGTGTGTAACTATGCATTTTGATAAACTCTCAGGCACAAAATATGGCCAAATATACGACCATACTGATCAGGAAGCGTGACATAGTATATTTCGGAAGGTGATGGAGGTTCGGTTTCCTATGAGTAAGGTAGCATGATTCATCTAGGAGAAAACCATCATTTCTCTCTTCCTGTTCATTTGTGAATGTGACTTAATTCCTCTTTTGTTATTAAAAGGTCAGAAGTTGGCTTCCAGCCTGCCAACATAACTGTCACTTCCTTTATGCGAGCACATTGCTTTTAAAGAGATGAACATGTATGCCTCCATTGTTAAATTAATGTCAAACAGTACTCTCATCCTACCCTAATAATTCCATTTCATGTCCACCCACAATTTTACTTGTTCTATTAAAGGGTCTCCTTGATTGACAATGGGGGAAATTAACAATCACTCACTCATTTAGGAACCCAGCTGATACCTACCGTACTTAATGATTAATCCAGATTTTTTTTGCCTCTATAAATCCTGTGTAAGAAAGTGAATTTGACCTCAGACAAGGTGTCAAAGTGAATATAAAAAGGATTTAAAAAAAAAAAAATTAGTGTGAATTATCCCTATAAAAGCAGGATCTGAGAGGGATAATTTCCTGAATATTAATTGTAAGGTTAGCTAATGAGATAAATTGCATGACATTGGGATTTTTTTTCTTGTAATTTTGTACAAATGCAAAGTTAGATTTATTTTTTAATAGGACTTCTATACAAATGTATTGGACGTCCATCGCCATCAATGGAGTTAATCGACTCTTTTGGAAAGAATAGGTATTTAACAGATTTTCAGAACTTACCACTGATATTAAATATCTCATTTTTAATTTTAGACACTAACATTCAACCAAAGCAATTTGATATTTACTTTTTGTTCCCTACGGCCTTTGATGTCTTTCTTTTAGCACCTGTTCCAGTTTCTCTGGCAATCCGCCTAGACGGAAAAGTGTCGCGCTCTGCTGATTCTTGCCCAGTAGTGAGCGCCAGTGTTTATATGAATGTTAAACTTACTGAAATATTTCACCATTTATGACAGAAAGGGTTTGGTCTTCTTGAACAGTCACGTTTTACAAGTTGAATTGCATAACATTCTTTTCCTAGTCTTTTCAGTTAATACAACATAAATAGAAACAAGAACTAGGGTTATTTTTGGCACGGATGACTCAGTTATTATGACAAGTTGCGAGCCGTAATGTTTGATGTAACACATACTAAACACATCATTACTGTCATTTCAGCAGCTCACGTGTGGAGTTTTGCGTGAAATTGACCTGTTTCTTTTTTTCCTAATTTATTTATTAGTATGTGTTGAGGTAGGCTATTGTCAAAGTCAAGGTCCACTACTTACGTATTATTTCAAGGGCAATTAAAACAGGTAATGCTGCTTTTTGCAAGGCTAAACATGAGTAATTAAAGGGGTGGGTTAAACAAGGTGCAGGCACGTGCTCCTGTGTCTGTTTTCACCCATATGTGACAGGTTTGTCGACATGCCTAGGAATGGGCTTCCCGTATGAGGGTATTATTATAATAATATAGGGCTGCAGCTATCAATTTTTTAAGTAATCGTTTAATCTATGGATGAATTTGTTAGATTAATCGAGTAATTGGATAACAAACATTTAATGCGTTACAAAATCATTTTTACGGGATGTAAAGCAAAGAAACAAATGTCTATGCTTGCATTAACATTTATTTTGACCTGGACATCCATTTGCGCCAAGAGTTCATTTTCAAAAGAGCAATAAATGCATTTAAAAATAAATTAATTTTAAAATGAATTAGATCATTTTTTTTATACCGCTTTAAATAAAAAACAAAAACATGAAAAAAAATTTTTTTTAAATGTCTAATTAGTCAAATTGATATTTAATTTTAGTAGATTGTTATACATTTGCATAGTAAAAATCTGCTAGCCTAAATGCTATAAAATATAAAACTTTTTATTAATTGTCTTAACAAAATGTTCAAACACATATTCTCACAAAAAAGTCTAAATATGCCTTTACACTAAATTACAAATGTATAAACAAACATATGAGCTCAAACAAAAACTTATGTTTGTCTGAACAGAGAGCAGCTGGAATCAGCCTAGACGAGTTATGTCATATTCACTGTTGCCACCAGAGGGCTGTGTATCTTCCCAAACCAAACAAACTACTCCTGAAAAAGAGGGGATAGATCAATTAGAGGTTCATCTGGTTGTTGGGGTTCATAGTTCACTGTGTAGTCAATTACTGTAGACGGCAGGGTAGGTGTCGCTCTCGCTGAGGACGAACATGATCCTCTGTGGCGTTCTGTGATGCAGGCTGGCGTGCAGGAAGGTGATCACGCTTTGTTGGTTCCATAGCGTCTTGTAAGGGCTTTATCCGGCTCGAAGGACCATGAAATAGAGGGCTAATTTAGATTGTGATCTCTCTGTGGGTGCATCGAATATAGCCGGTGACGCTATGAAGTTGTGACTCCGATCAGAGAATCAACAGGCCATTCAGGATTTATTTTGTTTACTTTAATGATGATGAGCATTGGTGTGGGTGTGATTTTTCTGCAAATACAGTATGACAATATGCATACACATTAAACAGGAAAGTAAATCACAACGATTGATAAGTGAATTGGGAACATAACAGACTCAGCCTCAACAAAGTGGCCTACGATCAGCTTTTGCGATTAGCACTCGGCAGCTAGTGGTTAGCTCGTGGAAGCTAGCGGTTAGCTCAAGGCGGCTAACGAATTCAACGGATTATTAGCAGGAGAACTGTCATCAACTAAACGGGTTTATACATTGTTAAGGCACACTTCAACACTATACTTCTCTCATTTACACACAACGTTCAGATGGCAAGTAAACAGGACTGTAGGGAAGAGAGAGTAACTCTAGTGAGCTTCACTCTTCTTAAAGGGCCAGCATCGCAACAATTGAACTAAAAATCACACGCACGATGGGGCTTTCCTACATTGAAACAAACCATTACAATACCACTCAAACTAATCATCAAAGCAGCAAAATTTAATTAGAAGCTTTTTTTCTAATCAAATTACTCAAATTAATCGATTTATCGTTGCAACACTCTAATAATATAAAAAATACAGTATATGTATATTATTACTTGATGTCTCATCTGCAGTCACTTGACCCATTTTCTTTGTAAAAACACTACGATCTATACACAGTGCTTTTTTTGCATAGTCCTTATACTGTCCATCTTTTTCGTCATGATCTTGACTCACCTTTTTTTCTCTCTCCCGTAGGAGAAACAGGATCCAAACAATATCTCTTTACAGCTTCGCACTGAGATTCAGGTACGTTGATGACACATACATGGACATTCAACATTCACTTCAGTAGGAAGAAACAATGCTCGCTTAAGACAAAGAAAATGACTAATGTATTCCAGTGTTAGACTGTCACTGTAATAAAACATTTATTAACTCTACAGGCATTGTTATCAGTGACATATTGGTGCGAAGTAAAGTTAACTATTATCGTCTAGCCCTTGATTGGGTATGATTTTTGTTTAACACTGCTAGGACATAGGAATGTATACAAAGTGTATTATGTGGATGGCTACTTTACAGTAGCTTTTAAAAGGTTTGGCCTAACCTGTCTCTTCTCTTCAGGAGTCCCTGGGATTCAGCAGTGAAGTCTCAACTCCAGAAACGGACAGAAAGTAAGTCCATCTCGTCTCCTCCCGCCGACATACAAGCAAACCCTTGAATTGTATAGTCTGTAGCATGTCAGCACGATCCACAGTGCAAGCCATACAGTGTCAAACATGACGTCACATGTCAAATGTAGCTTCTCCACGCACAAACGCACATCCACCTGCTGCTTGTGTGATTGATGGAGCTTCCTAGTGAGGGGCTTCGGGGAAAGGTCACTCAAGCATGCCCGCAGGCAGTCGAGGTCACCTCCTCAGGTGGAAAGCTGCCACTTAATAGATGAGCGCAGCCATGCGTGTGGAAGAAGGTCGACTTTGTGTTTGGGGCAAACTCTGGTGCATGTAGATACATGAAAACACTGTTTTCCTGAGACGTATACAGTACAATGAAATGTCAGTAGAGGATAGGTTAAAGTTGACTGTTAAGCTTAAAAAAAAAAAAAAAAAGCCATATTTTCATTATTGTAATCAGTAGCGTTGTTTGAGACTATTTCTTCAACCTCAATTCTGTAGTTTTAAAAAGGCAAATGTGTACTTAATATTCCAACCATTCCTGAGAAAAACTGAGGAAGTCGGGCATTTTAAGTTGTCCTTCAAAAAACGAGCTCTACTATCTTGCCCTTTTTAGAATCCCTGCCAAACCTTTTTGGAAATTTTCATGTGAATTAAAAAAAAACAGGGATGCCGTGTTAATGACTTATACAATATGAAATCTTGTCAACATAAGTTAACGGTAAGATAATGCTAATTGTACAAACGCAATGGAAACTAAACTGTGATAAGACCCTCAACTCCTTCATACTGTAAATGGCAAAAGCAATAAACATTTAGTTATTATACACAATCTTGAAAAAAAAAAAAAAAAAAACGTAGGAAATCAGCCATTTTGAATTCAAGTCATTTTACATGAATTTCAGCTATTTTCTGGTGTGCTTCATTACTAAATCTGAACCGTGTATGCGACCGTAAAACAGCATAACCAATTTTCCCACACCTCAAACCCAACTTCAACATTGCTTCTTCTCCTACCATATGCTGACCAGCTGGTTCCACCCTTACAATTGATGTTGATTTATATTATATTAGGCAGTGTATACATTATGGTGCATTGTCATATTCCACATAAGCTTTGTGACCCATACTTTGTGTCCCTCGGCCACATCCTTGCGGCGCTTACAGGAAAACCGCTGGCTGCTTCCTCTTACTGACCTACTGGTTCCAGCAGGCTTTCTCCTTTCCTTCCTGCCTTTGTGTCCAGATGGGGGTAGGAGGGCACATTTTGAGGGCGATGGCCAAATGATTACGGACCAAGGAGCTTTATTGAACCGGGTTTGGGAGTGGTTCCTGTAACACAAAGTGGATGAGATCATTCCATAGAAATGGGTCACCATGTCGTTCCTTCCTTAGTAAAAACATTAGAGATACCCGTAATTGACTGGTGTACTCTGCATTTTTTACCAAGTCAGCTGACATAGACTGCAAATCCCTGCGAGTGTGGACCGAATAAGTGGTTTAAAAAATAGGTGGATAGATGCTTCACATGACGTATTCGGTCGTAGAAATATTTAACAGCACAAAAAGGTCTTAGCTTTCATATTTTGGGGGAGACTATCACCCCTGGATGACCCTCCATGATCTCGCACTGTCCACATGCCAAGCATGTGCAGCAGAGGAAGCGCATACCACAGACCGGCCTCTCTCGTAGATGTATATGTTGCGCAGACAAAAGCCCCAGCGTGATGGAAACCAGATGCCAAATCATTTGGAATGACGTCTTCGCTTTGCCTTTGCTGTCTTTTTCCTGCCTGTCTGGTTTCTTTTGCTCGAATGATAGTAGTCGTTTAAAGATTGCATGAAGAATGCCCTTGCTTTTCTAAATGCTGCCATAGACGTCTAATCCATTTTTACTGGGAGGGGCTAGCAGCGATCATTTGCTGATGGTCATGGCGAAGAGTCTGTGAATCTTTCTTCTGAAAGGTTTCAGCATTTAATAAATTAACTGGCTGTCTTTGAGGGCAAGAGGTACTGGTATTTCAAATTGTTTTACTCAATAACAGTTTTATAGACAAAAAAAATTCCATTGTTTCTTATGGGAAAGAATTATGATAGGTTTTTTTAGAGAATGGATGGAACAATATTGGGGTAAAAAACTGACATTGCAACTTTTTGGAAGTTTGCGATATAGTGATATTAAAACTAGAACAATTCTCACTAGATGACTTGAAAAGCTCTGTTTGGGAAGACTTTGGTTGACTCACCATGACTACATTGTATTCATATAATACTGTTTAATCCAGGCTAAGGGGGTTCATCTGTGAATGATGAAGATTGCTGTATATAAAAGGGATCCAGGAGGCCATGTCTCTGCACACTTGCTGCTTTCATGAAGCAAAAAAAGGTTTAAGTGTTAAAAAAAAACAAAAAACAATTTCACGTCCTGTGATGGGACTATTAAACACATCGCGATTGCGATGTTCAAACAATATACAGTCGTACCTCTACTGAATAAATTAAATTAAATTAAACTATATTCTATAATATCCTATAACATAATTCCTATATTTTCTATAACCATATATCAGACTTGAGGCAGTGCCAGTGAAATTCTTTTTCACTCTATATATGTGTCACCTAGTATGAAACCCTAATACTGGTTTTAAACCCTAAAACTGGTTTTAAACCCTAGTTTGGAACCCTAATACTGGTGTAAAATCCTACTTTGACACCCTAAAACTGGTGTTAAACCCTAGTTTAAAACCTTAATACTGGTTTTAAAACCTAGTTTGAAACCCTAATACTGGTGTAAAACCCTACTTTCACACCCTGATACTGGGTTTAAATCCTAGTATGAAACCCTAATACTGGTTTTAAACCCTAGTTTGAAACCCTAAAACTGTTTTTAAACCCTAGTTTTTAACCCTAATACTGGGTTTAAAACCTAATAACAAACCCTAATACTGGTGCAAAACCCTACTTTGACACCCTAAAACTGGTTTTAAACCCTAGTTTGAGTATTCGATTAGAAAAAAAAAAAGATTCGAATTAAATTTTGCTGCTTCGAATATTCGCTTAATTATTGTGGCGTTGTCATGGTTTATTTTGAAAGGGTTTGCATTCAGTTTTATTGATTTGAGTGGATACACTGCCCTCTAGTCTGCCTCATTTCACATGGCTGAATCCAGCTGCTCCATATTAAGACCAACATAAGCTAAGTTTTTGTTTGAGCTAATTTTTTTTTTTTATTATTTAACGCATTCGTAATTTAGTTTATGGTATATTTAGCCGTTTTTTTTGGGGGGGGGGGGAATATGTGTCTGAACCATTTGTTAAGAGTATTGTTTTAAAAAAAATGCTTTTATAGCATTTAAGCTAGCGGACTTTTGCTATGTAAGTTAGCCAATTGTTCTTTTGTTGTACATACTGTAGATCCTTATTTAATTTTTTTTAAAAATACCATTTGACGCTCAGCTCTGGTATTTTATTTTTCATGTTCCTTATCCGATTACTCGATTGTTCGACAAACTAGTTCATTGATTAATCGATTACTAAAATAATTGATAGCTGCAGCCCTAAAGTACAGTACTGTGCTGTATTTTTGCCTCTCGTATCCTGAAATTTCTTTCGTAACAGGAGGCAATTGTTTCCCGCTGAGACATGTGGTAACCTGAAAATTGTGTTTGTAGAGAAGTTCGTAAATAGAGGTACCGCTGTATAGTGCAGGCCTAATTCTTACAGTAACTTAATTAAAAGTGTCTAGTCATTGTTTTCAGGTATAGTCATTGTCAAACCCCAAATTCCTGCCACAATGAAAACCTGTCATCACCCCAGAACAGGACGAGAAGCCCTGAGGGGCTGACCCAGACTTGATCTTTGGCTGCACCTCACACCACCCCTACTCAATCCTTGTCACTCCTTGTTGGCAGGAGGTGGGCACACTTGTCAAGATGCATAACAGTTTGGCAATGACATGGTGCTCTCAGGCAGCACGTTTCAAGCTAGGGACATCCTGTTTGGGGTATTGTAACATAGAGCGGGAAGAAACTTAATAACTGGTGAAGTAAATCTATCTAGATGGGATTAAAAATGACAATTGAAGCACCTAAAGAACTATAAAAGAATAGTATAGGGCCTACTCTATGTAGTGCTAACTAATGTTGAGGTATTGAAATTCATATTCTACTGTATGCCTTAATTGGAAAGTTAGGGTTTGGGCGATAAGCATCCTCCATTTGCGTAAGATTTAAATTAAAAAAAAAAAAAAATAGATGGAGGGTTAAACCAATTAAGAAGGCAGGCTGCACAATGCCTGGATTGACACACTCTCTGAAAAGACATTCAAGCTCTTTTTTTAAGTGTGCAAGCAGCATGAATGTGTGTGCGCTGCTCAGGGTAATTTATAGAGCATGAAGGAAGAAGCATGGCTCTTGGTTGTGGGGGGAACACTGCCTCAGAAAAGGTTTCTTTTAGTTAGTCTATAGGCAAATGAGTAGAGGCATCCATTCAATTAGCATCTCATTACAATACCACATCTCTTTGGAAAGAGCATTGAAATTGTTACACAGGTACTGTAATAGTGGGGAGAAAAAGTATTTCGTGCACCACTGAGTTATGTTGCTCTCTTAATTTTGATTATTTTGGACGGTTTATAGACCTGTCAGGACTTTCCACGTCTCCCACTCCTCTCTCGTGTCATGCTTGTGACCAGCGGAGGGAAGTGGAAACACAAATAGGCTGAGTCTGCCCTCTTTAAGTTTATTTCGCCCCCTCTTACTGTCCTCTTTTTTCCCCCCTTTCCTCCATATTTTGCTCAGTTTCTTTTGCGGCCCCTCGTTGGGCTCAGAGCTCTTTATATGGAACCACTTCTGACCTCATGTGGCGAAGAGATAGAACTGCAGCTCTGGTTGCTGTACTTGAATAAGTATATGAAAAAAAAATTGAAATGTTTTCTTGTTCACCCTCAGGACCTCCTTGCACAAGTCAAGTTCTGAAGATGGATCTGGAGGTAATGGATAAACCCTCTTTAAGAATTTACTAATAGTGTTGCACTGATACCATTATTTGGCTCCTGATACTGATTCCGACGGCCTGTTGGTCCTGATATTGCTTCAAATAGACTGGACTTCTACTAGTGATAAAGTAGTTGGTAGGAGGGTGCATCTTGGCCAGAGGAAGAACAAATTGGTAACACTTTATATGTTATATGCTTATGACAGATGTCATTAAGTGTCATCCGGCAAATGATGTCACTTTTGAATGGATGTAAAAGATACTGGACATAAATGGAATTAGTGACATAATTTGCCGGACGACACTTATTGACATCTGTCATAACATAAGCATTCATTAATGCTCAAGACAGTGTCATGTAGGCATGTGCCGGTATGATAAGCTAAAATATCACGGTTTCACAGTATCGCAGTATTGCAATTACAGTTCTAAAATGTGTTACTCAGAGATATCTGGGTTTAAAAAAAAAAAAAAAAAAAACGTTTTTTTCCATGGAACGAACAGGATTTATTTTTCAAAACCTTTTAGCAAATTGGAACATAGGTATGTAAGTTAAAAAAAAGGAAACAAAATTAAAATAAATGCAGGCCTTTAAGTGAGCCCACAGCCACAGCTCAACATTATTACCATCAGTAATAAAATAATTGAATTCTTTTCCATAGAAAGTACGTGTGTATGACTCGTATCATGTTTACATTATACACACTCTTTTCCTCGACACAACAGTTGCCAGAGTGAAAAAAAAAAGCTGCATGCTTTTACCACCGCTAGACACACTAAACACACTGGAGTTAAGTCTCGTAGCTGGTGGGAAACGTTCATGACTGTGTTTACTAACTTTAATTTTGTATAAATGCGAAATAATATCGGAGGTATTGTCGGCCCTCCTCCGCTAAGTAGCAGCCATCATTAACGTTTCTGTTGCCGAAGTATTCCCAAACCAGCGATTTCGTTTTCTTCGATGGAGGAATAAGTTCAGGAGTTTCACCTCCTCCAGCCATCGTGTTGCACAGCTGACTCACTGACACTGAGCAACAACGGGTGGGAAAGGTTCAGCCTTGCAGCTGCAAGCGAGGGATTTCTCCCTGCATTTTTTGGACATAAAAAATATGGTATGGCAAAAAATTTTGGGCGTTTTAAAACCTTGACGTTTTCATACCACGATTGACCTTGAAACCGGTAATCTGCCCGTGTCTAGTGTCATGTCATAATTAAGATGGTCTAATGACAGTCTTATGAACCCACTGTCAAACTAAGTGTTACACAAATTGTATTTTTGTGAGGCCTGGCAGTGGTGCAACACTAGCTAACAACATTTTTGCAATTTTAATCTTCATATCTCCCTTCAGGCAAGTGGGATAACAAGAAGAAAAACAAGTCTTTCTGGCAGAATTTCCGCAAATCCCAACACAAGCCGGTTGTGCGTCAGCCATCCAAAGGTTTGTTCGGTGAATTTTTTTGGGGTGTTTTCAATATTAACCCACACTCAATGTTTGACCGTCTTCTTTCAGGTGAAGACATTGGTTACGTGGCCAGTGAGATTACTATGAGCGACGAGGAGCGAATCCAGCTGATGATGATGGTGAAAGAGAAGATGATCACCGTGGAAGAAGCACTAGCTCGGGTAGGAGCTTTCAAACAACTTTCTGCTTTCCCCCTAAAGCCAGATACTTTAGGCAAGACTAACTACCATCTTACTAAAATGACTTATTGTTACTAACAGTAATGAAAACCATGTGTTTTTAACCTATCGTTTTCTATGCACACACAAACTCCAGACTACTATGGATTCTAGTTTGGGGGGGGGGGGGTTGTAGGGGGGGGGGTGATTTCTTGGAGTGTGGGTGTGCAGAATTTAGTGTACCATCTGATGAGGTGGAGGACTTCGGTGCGTAGTGGCTTGCTTTCAGTAGCTGGACATGGTGGATTCTCATTTGGCTTCCCCGCCCTTTTGATTTTGTCTTCTTGTTGACACGAACAGCATTTATTGTGTGTTCCGCTACTTCTTCAACCTTTTCCTTCCCTTCCTACCTGTCACTCACCTCCCCAAATGCCTTGCTCATGGGCACCTCGACCGTCCAACAGCATCTTAGCGCTCTTGAAATTTGTTATTGGCTGTCATGAAGACACCAATCAATGAGCAAGCTTTGTGGATTGTGTTCCCCCATAGAAAATACATCACTGACCAACCACTTAGTGTCTAATACTGGTAGTGACTTCCAAAAAATGCATTAAAGGATGTAGTGAGTTGAAAACTGTGCAAATATCTTTGGCCACCATTTTGTTTTAGCAGTGAATTAATGATAAAAATGTCAAATAGAACATAATCTCCATCAAGGTGAAACTTATGATAAAAGTACAAAAATATTAATAATTTAGCCCATATACAGCGCCGCTTAACAAAACGAAGTGGAAACCCATTTTGCATTTTTTTTTTTTTTTTTTTAAAGTACAGTGATACTTCGACATGCAATCGCTTCGAGATGCGATGTAAAATTCGACTCGAAACATGACGATTTATGACAGCGTCTCAAAAATTCGACTCAAAACATGACGATTTATGACAGCGTCTCAAAAATTCGACTTGAAACATGACGATTTATGACAGCGTCTCAATTTTATTGTTTTCCCGCAAGACGGACACATGGCAGATTTTTTTGTGTGAGAAATCAACATGGGTCCAAAGAAGGTTGGTGCAGGTGGTGAATAAAGGAAAACGGTGACTTTTTCCATTGAAATTAAGAAGGAAATGATAGAAAAATATGAGTGTGGTGTGTGGTGAACAGGCTCGGCAATGCGAATATGTCTACGATCTCAAGGATGACTCTCATTAATACGATTATTATTGTAACATCGCTAAGGAAGTCACCAGCTTCATTAAGTTTTTAATCGGCCGACGCTGACAAAAACGAACATGAAAAGAGAAAGTAAAACTTCCCACTCTTTCGCAACTCTTGCGTCAGTCACACTGTGCGTTCAAGAACAGCATGCAAAACACAGCCGCCACATTAGAAATCATTAACATCAACACTATTATTGTTGTTATTATATTATTATTATTAAGATTTGCATGTATAATTTGGTTTGCTTTGTATAATTGCTATTTGTAATTGTCCCTGCAGTATTTATTATAGATTTACCGTAGGTTTTTAGACTGTGGAACAAATTAATCCAATTATAACATACAGTGGTACCTCGACATACGATCGCTTCGACACACGATCTTTTCGACATCCGACGTAAAATTTGACTCGCCAGTTGTTTCTGCATCCGACGACATGGTTGAAATACGACGACATGACAGCACCGCAGATATACGCATGGCAGATTTTTTTTGTGAGAGAAATCAATACAGGTTTCAAAAAGGTTCGTAGAGGTTGTTAAACAATGGAAAAGGTGACACTTAACATTGAAATGAAGATGCAAATGATAGAAAAATGTGAGCGTGGGGTGTGCATCCGTGAACTGGCTCAACAATACAGCCGTAGAATGTCTACAATCTCCACGGTCCTCCTCCGACCACCGTTCGCCAGTCTTTATAAGTTAAGGTGACAATTGTTATTGTGGTTACATAGCCAAAGAAATCACCAGCTTCGTCAGGTTTTTATCATTTATTTCAGAAAATGTCCAACACAAAACGGCTACAGTCCGCCACAGTCGACTGTGTTCTCAACAAAACATTAAAAGTGAAACTAAACTCTCAAACGCACCGCTCCCTCTCGCTGTCACGTTAACCACGCGGTGCGTTCAGGTACAGCAACAAACGTCCGCTACATTAGAACCTGATTCGTTACATTATTACAGGAACTATTAGTATTATTATATTTTTATTCCAATTTCTATTTATAATTTATTTGTTTTGCTATGTGTAATTGCCATTTGTAATAGTACCAGCAGTATTTAGTAAGGATTTAGTGTAGGTTTTTGGGCTGTGGAGCGAATTAATGGAATTATAATGTATTTTTTAATGGGAAAATCCTGCTCGACATTTGAGTCCTGGAACGTATTCAATTTTCTTATGTAGCGGTACCACTGTATTGTAACTTCGTAATAAGGTTATTTCGATTGCTCTTGTCAATGTAACTGTAATGATGAGTGTGTAGTACATCAGTGATATAATTGGGGCAGCAGTTAATAGATTGTCAAATAAATCTGCAGCTTTGAAATTAATCTTTTTGAGCGCACCCAACTATAAGACGCACACACAAAATTTTATAAGAAAACAGAATGTATTCATATACACTACCGTTCAAATGTTTGGGGTTTAAGCGACCCCAAATCATAGGGAGGTGTCCACATTGTTTTATTGGATATTTACACTAAAAGACATTGAGCTCTTTAGCCTGGAAAAATTGATCAATAAACCGCACTGGAATCTAAATCGTAGGATTGAAAATGTGGGAGAAAATGTGGCGGTATGGAGTATGAAAATTCGTGTAATTGTCTAAAACCTTCACTCTACATCCTATAGAGACATTTGAAAATATGTGATGAAACTTAAATGCAAATTTATATCTGATTATTTGATTAATCAGTGAAACAGTTACTAAATAAATTCTACAAATATTTGACAACTATTCACAGTTGGAAACTTTTGCATACTGCAATTCATTTTTGTTCTAGACAAGCTTCCCTTGTTCTTTCGGTTTCTTTTTTTTTTTTTTTTTTTACTTTTAAATCAAACGTAAAAATACAGCTCAGTTCAGTAATTTGGCCAAAGAGCATAATTACTGACCACTACATCACTTTGAATGCAGCTGGCCATAAGCGCACGAAGAGAGCGGTGGCGCCGCCCTCTCCCTCTGCTTCTCTTAACTCTTCTTCCTCCACGTAGCTGAAGGAGTATGAGCGCAGCAGACAGTCCGGCAGTACTGACACTGCAGAGTGGACTGACGGACCTGCAGCCAGTCCAAACCAGTCCTCAAACTGCAACGTAAGTACACCCCACTTCCCACCTCCCACTCGCTCCCTACACCCTCGACCACCTAAAATCCCTCACGTTCTGTCCTCGACTACTTTTGCCTTTCAGTCTGCTCAACAGCCAAGGATGAATTTTGTTCCAATGCATGTTGTTTTTCTTTGACGCGTGTGCTCGTAAGACAAAACCACTCAACTTCCATCTTACCGACCCTCCTCTTCCTACTGTTTTTTCCCCCCCCAACAATTCTGTACCGGCCAAACGATAGTTCCATTATGTCCTATTTGCATTGTGTTGTACCTTCTCTCCACCATGTCATTTGGATCATACTACATTTCAGTTTGAGATTGTGTGAATACTCGTTGGTGACTTTTTTTAGGCGGATGCCTTCGACTGGCCAAACCACAGAACATTGGGGCCTTTTAAGCATTAGTAATTGTCTCTTGTTTGCGCACGTCTGTCTTGGTTGGCTTTTCTCATTTATAATCTAGGTCACAGCTGATTTTCATTAGCCTCACACAGTATGGTATCATATGGGCGAAACGTGCAATTTAGCCCAGCGCTCGACCCAATTTTTTGCAACAGGATGTGAGTTGATTCCAAAATCCAAGTTCCACATAAGTGATGTTTCTATTTTCTGTCGCTTTTGAAAACACTGAGAGACATCCGATCTTCATGCGACTAAATGAAAGTGGCTTCTTTTAGCTTCTTGTTATTCAAGATAAATAGTCAGTTTATTATTATTGGCCAAGCTAACAGTTTGTGTAGGTTACTGAAAAGAAAACGTTATCTCTGCTCATTCACGGCCATTCAGAGCAATAGATGTCCAATGCATTTTAACTGGAATGGGTGGTATTGAATCATCATATTTCAGTACCATTGATGGCGACATCAAGCTGTCGCCATCAATGATAGCCAATAAGTTAATATACATATGATATATGATATATATGATATATCACGATATTTTGTAGCCCAAAAGGTTATCAATATGCTCCCACCAAGAATCGATAATTTGGTACCTCTACTTAGGACATTAATTGGTTCTAGAAGTAGTCTCGTAACCTAAAAATTTTGTAAGTAGAGATGCATTTCCATCTAAATGACCTAATCTGTTCCAAGCACAACTGAAATGCCACATTAAATTTTATAATTGCTTCGACTCACAATCTTTTCGACATGCGACATTTCGACGTAAAATTCACCCGATTTGTCACATTATTACAGGAATTATTATTATTTTATTATTCCGGTTTTTATTAATAATTTATGTGTTTTGCTATGTGTAATTGCCATTTGTAATAGTACCAGCAGTATTTATTGAGAACTTAGTGTAGGTTTTCGGACTGTGGAGCGAATTAATGGAATTATAATGTATTCTTATGGGAAAATCCTGCTCGACATACAACCATTTCGACTTACAAACAAGGTCCTGGAACGAATTAACTTCGTATGTAGAGGTACCACTGTATATATACAGTTATCTTACCTTTTGAGTGAGGCAATGCCCTCTTTGACGAGATCGATGGTGCCTTTCACCTATTTCTCTTCGTGAGACAAAAATATGAGAAGGCCTGTGGTGAGGAGACGTGAACTCTTTTGGCTCAAACGTCAACCTGCAAGAACAACAACACCGTTGCACCTCTGCATGTCATCATACTACCAAATTGAACCGTCATCAACAGTAGGCCAATAGTATAGTATTTTTGCCTCTCGTAACCTTAAATTTCTTTCTCAACAAGAGACAATATTTTTCCGTTTATGCATGCTGTAACCTGAAAATTACGTTTGTAGAGACATTCGTAAGTAGGGGTACCACTGTATATCGTTTAAAAAGGTGTAATTGTTTATTTAAAAAAAGAAGGAAAAACAAAAGAACCAACAGTCTGCTACCAAAATCTTCCATTAGAATAGTATCTACGTTGGCTCACCGGCTGGCATTGACGGCGCTCGCCATCCAATTCATCTTGACCGGATTGGACGTGTAACGCAGACAATGGCACTGAAACGACAGCATTAACAATCAGTCTTGGGGGCATTTAGAGGTCAATTCCTATTCATTTCAGGCGATTGAGAGATTACTCCCTGTTGATCTTGAGTCACTTCCTATTCAATAGGGGACATTCTTGAGTCACTTTCTTTTCAGTAAGCCAAAATCAACAGGATGTGACCTGTAAATACCCCAAAACAGACAGAAAATCAACAGAAAATGACGTGAAATGCCCCAAAATTAAGTAATTACCTGGCATTTGCTGCCACTGTCGGCCATAGATGTCCAATCCGTTTGAAGTTGGAGGGTGGCAGCAAACGTTTATGAACGCTAAAAATTGTTTTGTTTTGTAGAATATTGTTGTATCACCAAATCGTGAGATCGTTATCGTGAGGTACCCAGAGGTTCCTGTTCCTAGTTGTAATGGTGTACCGCACGCATGCTATTTTTAGACCATGACGTAAAGCGGAAGGAAAGCAGAAGAGGGACATTATAGACCCGCCCTCGCATAGACACCATGTTAATTCTGCTACATATCTCCGGTAATCTTTCAAAAACGAACATGCCGATCACACATTGCTTTTGGGGAACTTGTAGAAACGACTCTAGACATTGCGACATTTGAAGAATGAAACCAAAAACTCGGAGGAAAAAATGTGAAGAATGAATCAACTTGCACGGACTTTTAACACCAGCTCGGCAGTAAACATTTATGCAGTAAACATAATGGCATTGTCTTTCAGAGGACAAAGAGGTAAGCAATTTTTATATTTTTTAACTATTTTTAGCGTGGCGTTGTGCCGTGCTGCTTCTGTCTGTGCCGTGCTGCTTCTGTCTGACAATGAAAAGAAAATGGTAAAATGGTATCTGACTGCCACTGTTACATTTTCTGTTGTTAAAAAAAAAAAAAAAACCTTTAATGAGGGGGAAGTGTAAATAAATTATAGAATGAAGATTTGTTATCAATAAAAAAATTCAAAGGGTTCGTTGGCTGTCACTGAGTAGCATTTGCGATCGTTACACAAAACAAATAATATAAATGACCAAGAACGGTCAGAGACGTAGGACAACCAGAGGATATAATATGTAAGAAAGACAAAGGATAGCTTGTTGAAACAGGAGAATGTCATTGTCAGTCGCGTAAGAAAAAGGTGTGGATAAAAAAGCTAAGGCTATGCTTCGGTCGGCTCGTTTTTTACGTCTTTTTAACTGAACATTTGTATGTTCTTCCTCATCTTTGCCAGTGGAATTTGGCACCAGGGACATCCGTTTCGGAAAGAATTGGTAGGTTTAGCTCTGTAAACATCTCCTTCGTACACGATTTCCATTCATTTGCTATCAGGGACAAACAGTCGCGTGTCCCCCCTTAGCAACAGTAGCTAACGTCATGAATATTAATGAGCAGAAGTGACGTGTTGCTTGCGGTACGCCATTAGTGTTATCCCGATCTGATATTCATATGTATCGGCGCCTGATGCGACTTTTTTTGGAGTATCGGACATCATCAGATTCGGGCCCAAGATCCATTAAACACGTGTTTTCAGTAGTGACGTGCATTTTGGCTGCTGTAACTCAAACCACCAGGAAAATACGTGTCCGCTGCATGGGACGTAGCAGTAAAAGTATTATTTTTAAAAAGAGCATTTCTCGAGGAGGTACCAGCACAGCTCACATTGATACAAAAATATGATTTTTCACCTGATTTGTCACCTGAAAGTTAGCACTACCATTTAAAAAAAAAAAAAAAAAAAAAAAACGTTTTAGTTTTAATAATATCTGACGGCCCGTCAGGTTTATAAAGCACTGGAGGAAACCTTTAAGTGGTTATAAGCCACAGTTACTGTGTGGTCAATGTGAAAACAGGTCATTCATTAAGCAACTCTGATTCGTCTATCACTGTAAATGGCAGACAATAAGTTAAAAATGTTGGAAGTGAACATAAGTACAAATCTGATCTCAAAATATCTCATGAACTCTTTCTAAACTCTTCCCAAACTTCCCACAGAGTGAAAAGCATAGATTTATCCTAAAATGTATTGGTGTAAGACCAAGGAAACCGCGTTGAACCGCTTTAGTCCTCTACTGCAATCATCTCACTTCCTTTTAGACCATTGATGGATTTCGGGGAAACAAAGGAAGACTTACTGAAGGTTTTTTTATTTGAAGAACAAAGCACAGCGACAGCTTGGTACAATAAAGAGGAAATCCTAAAATTGGCATCTCTTGTTATTATTTGAACTCTTTCCGGGGCCTCTATGTCGTCAACCACTTCTTGAATGGAATTAAGGTCAATCCCAACTGTCTGTGACTGCGTGTGCTCTATATGTAGACATGTCTGCACAGTACATGCCTGTTTCTCAAGTCATTACGCTATATAATGACACTTGTTAATACGCGGCATTCATGTTGTCTTCACTCATGGGCCCGTCTTCCTTTTTGGCCATCTGAGGCACACATTCCAGGATGGGCCATTAGGGATGCGGGGGCCACGGCAGGGTCACGGGGGGCTCAAATGCCGGGATTGTTCTCTGTGCACAACACACGCAGTTCTGTTGCTCCGAGCGAGGCATGGCACATCCCGACCGCCCCTTATTCCGGAGTTGAATCCAGGCTAGGTCTGTGCGCTCAGATATGATTTTGGACCTCACATTTGCATTTGCGACTGCACTGTGTGGATTGTTCATGAGGCATTCAAAGCCCTGAAATTCATAAACTGGTGAGTAAGAATGCATGTTCGTGTGGTGGACCGGGTGAGTGTGTTGGGACAGATGTGGTCGTGGTTTTTAAAGTCTTTGGTGCATAGAAATGGATTTGCTAGGGCGCTGACCTTATGGCAGTTGAGACCTTTTGAGTCCTGTTTTGATTCATGGCTTGCTTTCTGCATGAGTTATTTATGCGGTGGTTCGCACGCACTTGAATGCTTTATCTTATCGTATCCTCATACGCCCTAAAATGGCTCATCTGTGCAGATGGGATGTTTAAAGAGGGGGTGTGAGGTAGTCCCATAATATTTTTGTTAGAGTTCTGCAATGCTGGGATGCTTTGTGTTCGAAGCAATTGTCTAGTTACTGTATAAGTGCTCGCAAGTTTGAAATCTTGAAGAAAAGTCGAAACACTGCAAGAATTGTGGTTTGCTAACAGTGGAGTTTTGGTTTTGTGTGGTTTGTGAAAGGTTAAGTAGTAGTCTGTGAAAGTCGATCGCGTTTTCCAACTTGTCAGAGATTAATAAGGTTTTACTTGACAGCGCTTGGAAAGTTGGAGCGTCACTTAGGCGATGCGGTGCCATCGAGTATTTACGAAATGTCACGTGTGCACATGCCAGTGTGTTCCAGACCGCGGTTGTTTACATCATCCTCGCTGTATGTCAGCTGCCACCGAGCCAAGGTTGTGGTCAAAAATAAGGGGAGGGAGGGGAGAAAAAAAAAGCAATTAAGCTATTTCTTCATGGCCCGACAGGCTCGCTCTATCGTTTCGTGCGCATGAGCGTGTATGTGTTCTTCTTTGTAAGTCGCATTGTCAACCTCGG
Source organism: Corythoichthys intestinalis (assembly GCF_030265065.1). Lineage (NCBI taxonomy): Eukaryota > Metazoa > Chordata > Actinopteri > Syngnathiformes > Syngnathidae > Corythoichthys > Corythoichthys intestinalis. The sequence continues at coordinate 14,313,900 of NC_080413.1, read as the reverse complement.
CGAACCGTAATGCGCTGTTGCCGTGGAGACCATTGGAAACAAGTGAAGCTGTTGCCGCTTCGTGCCAGCGTTCGTGGTCTCTGCCAGGCAGCAATTATGCTACATGCTCAGGTCATCATCTTTAGCCTTACAGAAATGACGAATGCAGAATTATTTAGTCGATCATTTATAATTTGACATGATTTCAACACGTTTGCCAGCTAAGTGACTCGGTAAGCAAAAAATGTTTTGTGTTGTTTGTCTCAGTGTGTTGCTGCGCCATTGGAGTTCAGTTGATTCATTGTTTTGTTTGATTTGATTCTCTGTTTTATGTTTGCACTTCAACTATTCATTGCAGTGAAATTGTTGACTATATGCTACTTGTTTTAAAGTTCGCTGACTCAAGTATTTTTCTAAAAATCATTTTAGTCTAGTCATTAACAAGTCAATGTAATTAACCCTTTCATGCACAGGTTTTTTCATACTCTTCAAGGGCAACTATTTAACTCGGGGGTCAGCAACCCGTGTTTTGAGAGCCGCATGCGGCTCTTTAGCGCTACTCTAGTGGCTCCCTGGAGCATTTTCAAAAATTTTTCAAAATGGAAAATGATGGAAAAATGACATAAACTTTCGTAACATTTTCCAATGCTGTAAAAATATGTAGAATAAATATTACATTTCAACATTTTCTGTGGCTGTTGTAAAGTAAACAGCTATCCACTCGCCCTCACTATCCCCTTGGGGGGCCTGCGCTTGACAGTGAAGTTCATTATGCTCGCTATATGATTGGCCTAAGAGTCAAAATGCTCTCCCATAAAATGCCTATTTAAAAATGAAACGTCGGTCAAAACAACACTTGCACGAACTGTTGGGTTATCTTTTTTTCTAAAACCATGGACGATTTAAATGAGGAAATTTTCTACTACTTAAAGACAGGAGACTACAGCATCAGGACTTTCTCCTGAAAATGTCCCCAGGACTGAAAGGCGTACATTCGAGAGATACAGATGTACATTCTTAAACAGGCATTTTATGGGGGCGCATTTCAACTTTTCGGCCAATCATATAGCGAGAATAACGGAACGTCACTGTCAAGCGCAGGCCCGCCGAGGGGATAATGAGGGCGAGTGGATAGCGTACCTACAATGACGAGTACATGAAGGAGACATTCATCAACTTATCAGAACATCTATTTGTGGACTTCAAAAACAAAACCGAGATAATAAAGAAAATCAAAGACATGCCCAGATGAGGGACATGTTATGCACAATCCTATTTGTTGTTTTTCGAAACCTAAAAAATAGACTTCACAATATAATATAATATGCCTAAAAATAAAAACTACATCAAAAATCAGATTTCTTTATTGCATTTCTATATTTTCATAAAAGCAGTGAAACAATTCATTAATATTGTAATGAAGTTAAACTTGAGGTAGCACCATACACAGAGTGGTCACGTGGTGTGTAAGATGCACTGCAGGGAAAATAAACATTAAATCATGAAGGCTCATTATGTATTTTTAGCCGACTTAGTCATTTTGATAGTAGGCTAATATAGCTAATACAGATACATACAGCATGTGTTGCCTTCATTATTAGGCTTATTCAAGGCTTTTCAATTTTTGCAGCTCCAGACATATTTTTGTTTTTGGTTTTTTGGTCCAGTATGGCTATTTTAACATTTTGGGTTGCCGACCCCTGATTTAACCAATTGATTTTGACATACACAGGCAGCCCTCCCAGTTTAAATGAATTAGACGTCTATAGCCATCAATGGCATGCAATTAAATACTATGAAGGAGAAAAAAATCTACTTTAGAATCTTACATGGGGCCATATCTACCTTGTATGTTTTTATTCATTTTAAACTCATTATTTAACTTTTGTTAACATTTTATTCATTTATATATTTATTCGTTTCATTTATAAATGCACTTGTTTCATATAAAAACTGCAATAATGTTAATTCCCCAAAAATGATATAATAATAATTGCTAATATTTTTTTAAATGACCAAAACAGTCACAGGTCAACTTCTGAATACCTGTAGACTTTAGTGACCAGTCCCTGAAAGGGTTAAAAACTGAAAAGCATTAAAACCAAACTATGACGATGACAAGAATACCACTTTTCATGTTCAACTTATTGGTTGCATTGACGGCGATAAAAACTGGTTCAAATAGATTGGACGTCTATCACAGTCAGTAGCAGCCACTGCATTCATTGTAATGGGAATTCTAGGAATGTATTTTATAGTCTGACTGGAGTCACAGTGTGTTTCCATGAGTGATGAAGCTGTTTTGAGCATCTTTTTTCCACTACACTACGACTTCACCAAGCGTTTAAATGCAACAGCTATAAATGGAGAGAGAAATCACTTGGGTGTTGTCACCCATAATGGAGTGTCCTTGCACCCCGTCACCAACCCCCATGAGAGTTAACGGCCTCCGAAGGCGACGCATCCCATCTGATCGTTGCACTGATTCATGTTCGGTCCGTTCATTGTGTTACAGTCCATTTTGTGGTGAATTAATTGTGGTCTCCGCAGTGTCTGGCGTCCATTTCTCACCGCACTAACTTTGACTCCATTTAAACAATGCTCCCATTGATGGCATGCAAGGATCACAAAATGTATTTTTCTCACTTAGCTGTTTCATTGGAAAATTCTTGTGCATCTGTGATTTTTATCACCTTTTATTTCTGCTGTTGTTGCATTCTCTAGTGCTACATTCATCAGGGCTGCTTAAGAATACTGGCGTCCAGTGGAACGTCAACCCGCTTCCTCTTTTTTTTTTATTGCAGCAATCTCGCGAGCAGTCCGACGACGAGCAATTGGAGGATTCGGTGAAGTTTAAACGGCTGCACAAGCTGGTTAATTCCACCAGGCGTGTTAGGAAGAAGCTCATTAAGGTGGAAGAGGGAAAGAAGCATGGATCTCAAGGTTTGTAAAGCTTTTAAAAGTTTTTTTCTTTTTTTTTGAGGAGAGTAGAAATACATTTAATGAATTTTATTAAATGAATTTATAAATGTTAGAAATATACAGGAAATTGTTAAATTGAAATTTTAATGTGAGATAAATCAATAAATATTCTAAGTTTTTCATGTTATTATTTTAATTACTGAACAGAAATATTAACATCAAGTATATTATCTTATTATGTTATATATTATTATAGTAGGGAAAAAATAGGTATAAGAACACTCACCACTAGCATAACCTCGATCAGTTGTCTCATTTCTGAGAAATAGTTGTCTAAGCTTACCTGAAACATGTTGTCAGCAGTTATATAATAGTGTGTAGATATTTACGTTAGCTTAATGCTATCCATTAGTGACACTTGAGTTAACACTGAGCCATTTTCACTTAAACCACCGATAAGTTACACACCGTTAGCGTGTCATCAATATACAGTGGTACCTCGACATTCGATCGCTTTGACACACGATCTCTTCGACATCCGACTTAAAATTTGACTCGCCGTTGGTTTCTACATCCGATGACATGCTCGAAATACGACGATTTATGACAGCGCTGTAGTTTCTTTGTTTTCCCACAAGACGGACGCATGGCAGATTTACTTGTGAGATAAATTAACATGGGTTCCAAAAAGGTTAATGCAGGTGGTGAAAACAGGAAAAAGGTGACGCTAACCAATGAAATGAAGATGGAAATGATTTAAAAAATGTGAGCGTGGTACGCGCATCCGTGGACTGGCTCGACAATACGGGTGTCGAATGTTTACGACAGACATGTCCAAAGTCCGGCACGGGGGCCAAATGCGGCCCGTGGTCAAATTTCATCCGGCCCCCAGCCTCTGTCATAAAATCAATAACGTCTGGCCCGCACACAGACTTAATAAATTGGTCAGCAGTATTGCTACCAGCTTACACACTAAATGCTGCTCCTCGTTTACCCACTAAAAGGCATTAGCACTCTAATCAACATTACCCCGTGTGAACCTTTACTCCCAATATTCTAAGATGGCAACAATCAACAACAAAAAAAGTTGACTGCGATGGCCGACGCTTCAAAGATAGGTGAAAATTTGACTATTTCTTCACTAAAATACACAACAATTGTGTCTGCCTCATTTGCAAAGAGACAGTGTTTTTAAAGAGTTTAATGTGAGGCAATATTAGCAAACAAGACACGCTGACGTGTACGACAAGATTACAGGGAAGATACGTAGCGAGAAATTGAAGCAACTTGAAGCTAGTTTAATTTTACAGCAGCAGTATTTCACAAGAGACCGAGAGTCGAAAGAGAACGCCACAAGGCCTATTTGCGAGATTGTTTAAATTATTAATTAAAAAAAATAATAAAGCAAATGTGACTCACAGAGTGGCTTGCTAAAATTTGCCTAAATATATTGTTCTACGTAAAGGACGTTAGCCAAGGTCGGCCGCCCACATTTTTACCACACCAAATCTGGCCCCCTTTGCAAAACATTTGGACACCCCTGGTCTACGATTTCGATGGCCCTCCTTCGACTTTCGTTCGCCAGTCTTTAAAAGTGAAGGTTATTATTATTATTGTGGTAACATCGCCAAAGAAATCGCCCGCTTCGTCAGGTTCTTAATCAATTATTTTGCAACACAGCATGCCTACTGTCCTCCACAGTTGACGCCAACAACAAGAGAACATTAAAAAAGAAAGTAAAATCCCTACCGCACCTCTCTTACTCTGATGCCTTACTCTGTCACATCAGCCACGTGGTGCGCAGACAGATTAGAACCCGATTCTTTACATTATTCAGGGTTCCCGCGGGGTCTTAAAAAGTCTTAAAAGCGTAGAATTTATGAATTTGGAAATAATACCTTAAAAAGTCGTGGAAAAAGTGTTGAATTTTCATATCTGGGTTTAAAAATTATGTTGTATGTAACTTCTCCATGTCTCATTTCTCCTCAAAAGTGTCATTTGTCATTTTGATTGAATAACGTAGCCTAAATAAATAAACATTCTAATTGAGAACGTGACATAGCCTGGATCAAAATCCCGTCCCGCATGAATCCCATGTCACGACGGGAGTCCCGACCAAATGTCATGGTCTACATGACACAGATTTTTTTTTACACCTAGCCATACATTTCATATTAGAGAGAATGGGAAATGTAAACTCAACGAAGCGTGGTTGAGGAAACAATCTTTTTGTCTTTGGCTCAAACCAGTGAATCGCAGTCTCTTCGTATGGGAAAAAAAAAAAAAAAGATTCAGCTGGGTACAATGGGCATAAAGGCAATAGAGTCCCATGCTAATTCATCCAAGCACATAACTTCCATGAGAGGAAAGAAACTCTCTCCATTGCCGTCGTAGAATTGCCCTGTATAAGACAGCCAGCTGCTCACGAGGCTGAAGAGACAGAAGCTAAAGCCAGCCAGCTAGCTGCTAATGTAAGCGAAGCGACAGCAGCTAACACTAGTGAGCTAGCTGCTCGTGCTGCAGCCCCCCTGCATCCCAGCCCAGCTACGATTGCTAGTGGATCTACGCACATCGTTTGGGTCCACAGCAACCATGAAAGCAGAGTTTAGAATTAAAAAAAAAAACACACTCGCCACGCTAAATGCTAATGCTAACAAGAACATCTCTACTTGGCCTGTGGTCTGTGCGCTGTGGTGGTGTCGCGTGAGTAGCCTATTCAATACGTTGCATTCTTACAGTATATCCTTCACACATTCCACAGTTCCACTTTTCAGAAATAAATTAACTCAAATTCACAGATTTTGTTTTTCTTTAACGATAAGGCTGTGAAATAGGTATGAAGTTTTTTTAATGTTCTTAATTATGTCCTTAAAAGTCCAAAATTTTACTTGAGGAAACCTGTAGGAACCCTGATTATTACAGGAGTTATTATACTGTATTCCGATTTTTTTAATAATTTATTTGTTTTGCAATGTGTAATTGCCATTTGTAATAGTACCAGTAGTATTTATTAAGGTTTTAGTGTAGGTTTTCAGGCTGTGGAACGAATTAATGGAATTATAATGTATTCTTATGAGAATATCCTGCTCGGCATAAGACCATTTCGACTTACAAACAGGGTCGTGGAAGGAATTAAATTTGTATGTAGAGGTACCACTGTATGGTGAACGTATTTTTAAATTCAATTGCTCTGAAATGAGATTTGCAGAAAGAACGCTGAAACGGTACTTGGTGGGCTTGCCGACAGTTATCTGATATTCTTTTAGACTGCAGGGGGCAGTAAAAAGCACAATAAATAAAAATGAAAAAGATGTTTATTTTTATTTTTTTAATCTATTAAGAGGCTGTAAAATGAAGATTTGGGCTCTAAATGACTTTAGTTAGAGTTATTACAACTTAAATAGTTGTGGATTCATTTGCTAATCGCAAATTGCAATCATAGTAATCTTAGTTTCACCGCCTGTTTTTTTTTTTTTTTTTTTTTTTTCAGATTTCCTAAATGTAGAGTGTGTGCCCACCTGTGACGACAACAAAGCGTTGTACACGGGGGTCCTGAAGAAGCACTCGTTGCCTCAGGAGTCCTCCCTCAGCCAAGATCAACTCTCCGTGGACGGAGACACCGACAGCCTGACCACCTCCCCTTCCTCCAGTAGCTTGGACACCTGGTCCGGACACCGTTTGGTGAAGACCTTCAACAAGTCTTCAAGTACCCACGGCCTCATCCGCCCGCCGAGGAGAACCCCGGTGGGCTCGGTCCCCGGCGTCGGCGGTAGCGGCTCCTCATTCTCGGAGTTGGATGGCTGCGGCTTGGACGAGGAAGGGAAGTTGTCGCGTTCCACAACCGACGGCGAGATGCGGAAGGCCCTGAGCTCCATCTCCCACGGGGTAAGTAACAACGAGGCCCTGTACGCCTTTTACGGGCTCACCAAACCCCGCCCCAAAGCGCAGTCCCAACGCCTCATCCCCCTGGACGATGACCTCTCTCAAGGCAGCCCCAAATATCACACTGCGAGCCGACACTACGGCAACTGGACGCACAGAAAGCCCGACCCCAACTACTCGTACTCCACAAAACACCTTCTGTACCAGCGTTCGCGCAACACCAAGACCCCGTCTTCCCCCCTGTGTGTCACTCCGTCCTCCCCCTCCCGCGGCGACTTAGCCAAATCGAAATGTTTCGGCGCGGGAGGGGGTTGGGTGTTCCCCTCCCGCCGGCTGCGGGGTCGGAGCGCAGTCAGTGAGCTGAACATCACCTACGTGGTAGAGCGGAGCCTGTACGGTCACCTCAACTGGGCTCAGCTGGTCCGCCCGGTCACCCTCAGCCGAGCTGAGCGGCGCTGTCTGTTGGAGGAGGACCGCGAGGCGGACAGGAAGTGGGCGGCCAGCGTGGACCGCTGCACCAAGCGGGTGCTCTTACGCATCCAGCAGAAGTCTGTGAGTTCAGACCGTGAGGTTCAAGTCGGCCGCCTCGTGTGAGAGGGACTCTGAGTACGTCAAAGCTGCAGAATAGCTCTTAGTTCAAGCCAGTTGGAACAGGGATGAGTAGTAGTCTGAAACATTTTCATGAAATATAACCAGTTGTTTTTCAAGCTAGTGGTTTGTAATGGAATAAAATACAAAATCTTTAAAACCTATTTGTTGTGGGACGCAGCTGGACAAAGTTTTAGCCACTGGAAACAGTTGTGTTCTCTTAAATATTTCCCTTTTGATCAGTTGAAAAGTGTACTTTGTCACTATCTTGTATATTGTGATATAGGCAGTTATAAAGGTTTTAGGATTGAGTCAATTAGGCTATGTAGTAGGTCGTAATGCATATATCAGTTTTTTTTGGTTTGGTCTTATTAGATGTCTAAATAAGATTATAGACTCTATGGCTAGGTTAATACTACAGGTCTTAATGCACAAATGCAATTTTTTGTCATATCTGTTTTTTTGGCGTGTCCGTTCAGACTGCCTTTGTCCATTCAGACCATTCGAGTATTACGCATTTGCACTAATTCGCAGTCTGACACGCGCTGAGCAAGAAGACCCGCATGTGCAAAAGCATCAAAACAAATGACCACACATGCTGGCTGTCATCCGTCATTCCAGGGATATCTTTTTTTGCTTTTCAAAGAGAGGACACAAATAACAGATATAAATAATTCCCGTTTAGGCTTGTATTCAAAGTTTATATGGATCGATAGCATGCACGCACTGTCCGTGCATGTCACACACACATATGGGCAGTTTGCCCCGACTCTCGGCCGTGTAAACAATATTGAAATATTGCTCATATAGAGCAGAGAGAAAACCGATCATTCTCAGGCTTATCCTCAACCCATTTTTGTTTTTTTATGATTGTTGTCAAGCCCGGCCCTTCCCCAAAAGCCGTGTTCAATGCAAGCTAGGCGCTAATAACGCACAGCTGCACCGCTACCGTAGCGTCTCTCTCGCTCTTTGATGACATAATTGCTGCATGAATTCCGATTTGAGAGACTTAACAGTACAGACCGCCGCGAAATTCTGGGAAAATATGGCCCAGATCGGATTTGAACCACGTATGAAAGTGACCCAGATCGGATTTGAAATGGTCCGGTTCTATGCAACTTGTCACCTTCAGACTTTCAAGTTAGTCCTCACTCGAGTCGGAAAAACACAAAAAAATTGGATTCATGCATTAAGACCTGTAGTATGAACGTAGCCTATAGCAAGATGGCACATTTATCATGGAGGCCTGTGATTTCGCTGTTCAAGGATTTGTCCTTAAAAGTATTGTACAGATGTTGAGTTTATTGCGTAGCCTGGATCCCAGTTTGGTGGTACTTGACAAATCAGACTGCAGCCACGTTCCGGTACATGTGGTCCCATAACATCGGATTTCAAAATATCATATTCCATCCAGATCAATCCGTTCAGATCATCAAAGTATCTCACTCGAGTCTGGTAAAGGCTGGTCGCTTCAGATTGCAGTGTGAATTTACCCTTAGTTATAAGCAACATCTAGCCAAGGTTTATCGTCACTAAAGTGCATACTAAAGTAGGCAATACTGATACAGGTAGTCCTCGGGTTACGAAGTACCCGACTTAAGTGATTTCGACTTTAAGACGCCGGAGTCCTGTCCGCTATTTTGTCTCCAGTCGTTTTTTTGGTGAATAATGTTGACTTTTGTTTTGTGATGCATATTTCTATTTTGGCACAGGAAGCATAGAGTACGAAGTACTTCCACATGCGAGTAAGACCGCATGTACACACAAAGAAAAACGTATTTGCGCGCACACAAAGTCGTGCAGCCGAGTGAGAGAGAGATGTGAAAGAAAGCCTGCACTCACATTTGTTGCTTGTGAAGCGTCCACAAAGAAAACACCTGCATATAACGCCTTTTGTACTGTTTATTGTGCGTTTTCATTGGTGTTCAAATACTTGGGCGAGTTTATGTGATTGTTTTTAATGGTGTGCGGATGCTAACTGATACATGCTAATTGTTTGTGTGGATTGTGTTTGCTGTATCAGCAGCTAGTTAGAAACGCAAATTTGAATTGCTAATAGATGAAACTGATTTTAATTTCATTTTCATGTTAGTTTCATTCTGCAAGCGTCGATGTCTTGAGCAGCTGAATAAAGTCAGCAAACCACACGGACGTCTGACATCGTCATTTCGGTACTTATCTCACAGTTTATCAAGGACTTAACCCGAATTCACACTGCCTGCGGATGTGACAAGATTGGCCGTGTTCACGTCGTCGTAGATATTCGCAAGCATACTAATCTATATGACAATTACCACCCCCTGCAGAAACATCTACGACGTGCTGCAGGTAATCGTAGGCTTGACGCAGATTATGTTTTTCCGGACGGCGTAGCCTGACCGCATGAAGTTACAACAATACCACCATGCTGGAAAGGACATTTAGCACTAACACAAAATAAAACTACTGGTTTCCTTTCAACGTGGATCAGAGTTATAGTATTCGCTTAGATGTGAAATGTTCTGTAAAACTATTTTATTTTCCATACTTTTCATTCTCATGAACCGTTAAAATATTTACTTTTTTCATGAGCTGGTAAGTCCTCATGCGGAAAAAAGACAAACTCAGTCGATTTATATTGTTTTGTGATAAAACAACAAAAAACAAATGTTGCACTTACTACCCATCGTTTATCCTTTTGACGTGGGGATGTACATATTGTGCCTGAATTCATGCATTCTCGTGAGAGCCCCTGTTATTTCCTCTGTCTGATTGCCGCAGACATCCGTAGCGCAAACGCAACCGGTAGAAATTGTCCTGAGACATTTTCGTAGACGTCACGCAACTGTGTCGCAGCCGCAGGCGGAGTGAATTCGGGTTAGGTCCAACTTCTTGGCGAGGACTGTACAAAGACGTATACCGTATTGGCCCGAATATAAGCCGGCCCTGATTATAAGACAACCCCCTCTTTTTCAAGACTCAAGTTTGAAAAAAAGACTTTTTGAACACCAAATTAATTTTTATACAGAAAATAATTACAGTACATCTGAAACAAATGATTATAACAATATATTTGCGAGAAAAAGCATGTTATTATGCCTCATTCAAATCTTAATATCTGAACATTTAAATATGTAAACTAAAGTGCAATCACGTAAATGAATGGCTTCTGGTTTTTGAAATGTAAATAAACCAGTCTATTGTGATAAAACAACAAAATTGCAATAACTGCATTAACCTTAAAAGTGAAGTCTAACTGTAGTCTTGAAACAAATCTGAATAAGGAAAAACATTGCAATAAAATAATGCAAACTGGTTAAACTTGAGAGTAGCTGAGATCTGTCATGACAGAACATTGCTTCAATGATGTCTGGAGCCATCTAGCGCCGTGAATGGGTATAATGTCTAGAGCGCGAATATAAGACGACCCCCACTCTTTCAGTCTTATTTCAATGCAAAAAAGCTGTCTTACATTCGGGCCAATACGGTAATACATGTTTTTGGATTGTTATTTTGAGATTTGGGGGGTATTTAAATGATTAATTCTGATTTATGCGGAAATTCGGGTTACGTCGCCAGCGTAGGAACGGAACTTGCTCTTAACCCGGGGACTACCTGTACCTTATGTTTGATTTGTGTTGTTTTTAGAGAGAAATTCCTTTTACTGCTGATGTTATTTTTGGCTAACAATGTTAAGAATGTCCTCAGGTGTCAATATGAAAATAAGTATACGAGTAATCTTTAGTTGCCTTAATACTTAAAAGGTAAGACATTAGAACTGGCAGTGTATTAGCATGACGATCCATTTAGACTGCGGGGGCTGGCAGTTGAATTATCACCATCACAGTCAATGATAGTTAATGAGTCATTCATTCATTCATTTTCCGAGCTGCTTATCCTTATGAGGGTAGCGGGGGTGCTGGTGCAGCTAACTAAGGGCAGTAGGTTGGGGTACATACACCCTGAATCAGTTATCAGCCAAAGTTGGTCAATTTTTGATATAATTAGCCCTATGTAGATGATAAAAATTTGATGTGTTAAGAGTGAGGTGGGGCTATCCTGCAGCTTCGATGGTACCTGAATCCCATGGTGTACCAGTGAGGTCGTTCTCATCCAAGCAACTTTTTTGGACTCCACTTTTTTCTGTTGTCGCTTTTTTGTGTTTTGCCTTTTTTTCCGAGGGGGCCCGTGCCTCTTTAAATTTTTTAGATGGTTTTCTTTCCTTGTAATTTTCTCCGAAATGCTTTTTTTTTTTTTTTAATCTTGGGTGCATGTCCATCCCATCGAGCATCACCATCGCATTATTTTTGGACGCTGCTTCAAACGTGTTTGTTCTGCAAAAACCCTTCGCTTGGGAAAGCTGCAATGTGGGCCGCAGCTGTGGACGCTATATGCGCAAGAACCCCGTATCGCTTTTGAGGAATCTCCATGCCGAGATTAAGTGGTGTAATTTCAGAAGTTGAACTTTGATGTGCACGTGTGTGTCATCAGCTTGGGGAGGATTCATGAAAAAATAGATAAGCAAAAGGAAAACCTCACTGTTTTCATTTCATAGTTTCTCATTGGAGACTTCCCCTCATCAGAAATGATCAACTTTGAATGTGTTTCGGTTAAATCTAACAAAGTTGGCTCTGTGTGTGTGAGTACGTTGCTCCGTCCTCCATGTGTTCAATCCAAGCTCCGCCAGCCGAGGGCGCCCTAAATGCACAGTCTGTCCTTGAGGTGTTTTATGTTGCCACATCAAGAGAATCCACTTTTTGAGCCACATGTTGGAACCGAATTTTACGCTTTTTGGGCTCCATAAAACAGCTCATTTGCTTTGACAATTTCAGAGGAAAAGCACATAAAGTGTTCCATCACATCCTCCATTTGGTGCGTCTCAAATGACATCATGTCCCCCTCATGTGACTCAACCGTGATCGGTGTCATGCATGAATCACAGCGCCTTCAATCCCATCGTCCGGGGCGGATGAGGAAGCTTTGTTAAAGTGTGGCTGATTATTTGGCTTTTACCCCTTTTGCAGAGAACGTGCAGCTTTGGTGGTTTTGACCTGTCCAACCGATCCCTCCATGTTCTCAACACGGGCTCGGACACAAATGTAAGTGTACAATGACGTGAACTAGGAGTGGGAACCTCTTGGTACCTCAAGATACGATTCAATCCCGATAACAAAGATCTGACGATATGGCGATACAACGATTATCAATATATTGGTCAGGAAATCATTCTAGGATATTCTACAAATGACTAATAAACAGAAAAACAAGCTTCTGCTGTGAATTGGAATGAGTTTATCACTTGTAGACGTCCAATCCATTTGAAGTGGGAGGGTTCATTCGCTGCCATGTAATGTAAAAAATTGTTTTTCAGAAAGCCACAATCAAATAACCCTTTCTGGACTCTTCACGGAACAAAAGTAAATAAAATAAAAATAACATGATATAATAATAATAATAAATAATAATAACACTATTAGGGTTGTTCCGATCATGTTTTTATGCTCCCGATCGTTTTAGTTTGAGTATCTGCCGATCCCGATATTTCCCGATCCGATTGCTTTTTTTTTGCTCCCGATTCAATTCCAATCATTCCCGATAATTTTTCCCGATCATACGCATTTTGGCAATGCATTAAGAAAAAAATGAATACTACTCGGACGAATATATACATTCAATATACAGTACATAAGTACTGTATTTGTTTATTATGACAATAAATCCTCAAGATAGCATTTACATTATTAACATTCTGTGAGAGGGATCCTCGAATAGAAAGACTTGTAATTCTTAAAGGACAAATGTGACTAAATATTGCCATCTAGTGTATTTGTTGAGCTTTCAGTAAATTATACTGTAGCCATATCCAAATGCATGATGGGAAGTGGAACCATGACTGTGCGTAGTGCTACCAATTGATATATCTTCTCTGCGTTGGGAAATAACATAGGGTGTTAAGAAAAAGATCAATTACTACCTTGCTTCACCACATTGCTTCCCACGATATTTCTAATCGTAGGGAGAGGGATAGTAAGGCTTTAGCCAATTAAAAAAAGGCTCCAAAGGCTGCCAAAATTCACTGTACTCATTTTACGCTGCCTTTTTAGCTCTCTGTATAGGTAAAACGGCGCCATTACAGATTGAGTGCGACAATGCGTGAGTGGGTTGTGCAGCGCATGCATTAATTGCATTAAATATTTTAACGTGATACATTTTTTAAAAAATTAATTACCGCCGTTATTGGGATAAACTTCATAACCCTACGTTAAGCCTAAACTAAAGACTCTGGATGAGTGTAACATATTATGTCTGTAACGTTAAATACAATTAGAAAACGGTTTAATTAAAAAAAAAAAAAAAAAATTTTTAAAAGGCATGTCCGATATTTTTTGCCGATTCCGATACTTTGAAAATGACGTAATCGGACCCGATCGATCGGCATCTCTAAACACTATTAATTAAATAGATGATAACCAAATAACCCTCTCTGAGTTCTTCACAGAAAAAGGCCAGGAAATAACACTATTGAGAAAAAATATAATTCAAAATGCTCTCAGGTATTCTTCATGGGGCCGGACCAAATGTGGAGGCGGGCCGTAGTTTGGGGACCCCTGAAGTACAGTGTTACCTCGACGTACGATCGCTTTGACACACGATCTTTTCGACATCCAACGGAAAATTTGACTCGCCATTCGTTTCTACATCCGACGACACGTTCGAAATACGACGATTTATGACAGCGACGCAGTTACTTTGTTTTCCGGCAAGGCGGGATGCACAGCGGATTTTCTTGAGAGAAATCAACATGAGCTCCAAGAATGTTAGTGCAGATGGTGAAAAAAGGAAAAAGGTGACGCTTACCTTTGAAATGGAAATGATACAAAAACATGAGCATGATGGGCGCGTCCGTGAACTGACTTGAAAATACTGCTGTAGAATGTCTAAAATCTTGACGGTCCTCCTCCGACCTCCGTTCGCCAGTTTTTATATCTTAAGGTGACTATTATTTTGGAGGTTACATTGCCAAAAAATTGTCAGGTTTTTAATTATTATCTTAGAACTTGAGCAACACAACAAGCCTATTGTCCACCCCAGCTAAACAAAGTGAAAGCAAAGTCTTCCCTCCCTCTCTGTCAAAAACACATTCGCCACATTAAAACTCTATTCGTTACATTATTACAGGTATTGTTATTACTATTATTTTATTATTATTCCGATTTCTATTCATACTTTAATTGTTTTGCTCTGTGTAATTGCTATTTGCAATATTGCCAGCAGCATTCATTAAGGATTTAGTGTAGGTTTTCAGGCTGTGGAACGAATTAATGGAATTCATTCTTATGAAAAAATTCTGCTCGACATACAACCATTTTGACTTACAAACAAGGTCCTGGAACGAATTAACTTCGTATGTAGAGGTACCACTGTATTTGAGATAGAGCGCCGCCCTCAATATGACTCGAAAGCACGGATTTTAACCTCTCCCAATTTTTACTTGGCACCAATTGACCAAGAAAAACTACAGATATGATCCTTTAATTTCATGATAGGAAGTATTCACTATTTAAACTCAAAACTATTTTCTCCACTAGAGGGCACTCATGCTCTTTGGACGAATAATGTTTTATTTCTGTCATTTTTTTCGTATTTCTTTAATGTGGTTATGTAATGGGTTTATTGTACAGTATCATAACAACAGCTTAGAAGAAAAATACCATTGTTAAAAAAAAAACTAAAATGTAACCCGTTACACACAATGTTACTTGAGTATTCTT
Organism: Corythoichthys intestinalis; assembly: GCF_030265065.1. Classification (NCBI taxonomy): domain Eukaryota; kingdom Metazoa; phylum Chordata; class Actinopteri; order Syngnathiformes; family Syngnathidae; genus Corythoichthys; species Corythoichthys intestinalis. The sequence goes on along the minus strand of NC_080413.1, from coordinate 14,298,778 downwards.
TAACCAAGTACTTTTTTACTTGAGTACTTTTTATGGGATGACTACTTTTACTTTATTATTTTTTATTATTTTGAAGTAACGGTACTCTTACTTGAGTACAATTTTTGGCTACTCTACCCACCTTTGCATAAAACCGAATCTGGTCTCTCATATTCTTCTATTATCGATATCCTACAGAATAAAGAACAGGAGGCCATATTCAGAGAGGTGGTCAAGTCCCCCACGACTTCCCGCATATCGCTGGGCAAGAAGGTGAAGTCAGTCAAGGAGACCATGAGGAAGCGCATGTCCAAGAAGTACAGCAGCTCTCTGTCTGAACAGGTGAAACAAAATTTTCTGTAGTTAAATGTCGACCACATTAAGATAACTAGTTGTATACAGTATGCACTAGGACTACTACAAACAAGTATTGTGATGAATTAATCACTGATTATTTTTTGCAATTTGAATATTTTCATCAATGTCTCTAAATCAGGTGGTGTCAAACTCAAATCTTTTGTCACGGGCTACATCGTTATTGTGTCATTCGGAGGGCTTCAGAGTATGTCTGCCACAATGAATCGACGAACTGACAATCAGTTATCAAATGAAACTATTTTGATAGTTGATGCATCGTTGCGTTGTCTATAAGGTTTTTACGTATTTTGACATTAAAAAAGGGTAAATAGGATATTTTCTAAAAGAAGGCAAAATTTATTTCAAACTTTTGCATTTTTGTTTTTTACATTTTCAAACAAACTAAAAGGAAAATGTAAAAATTCTCTTTAGTTTATTTTTTAAATCTATTGATTTAACATTTTTTGAAAATGTAAAAACACTGAATATTCTATGAAATCTGTCGTCCTCAGTCTTTCATTGAGCACAGCCCGAATTTTATTTTTACGAGAACAAGTTAATAGACATGGTTTACTTTTGTGGGCCACGCAAAATGAAGGAGTGGGCCAAATCCGGCCCTTGAGCTGTGAGTTTGACGCTTTTGCAGTAAACTAAACAATCAATTAGGGATGTCCCAATCACGTGATCGGAAATCGGACCGATCACGCCATTTTTCAGGGGATCGGATTTTTAATTTAAAAAATAAAAAAAAATTAGGGCTGCAGTTATCGAACTGTAACTGTACTCTACTGTAAATCCCATCGATTAATTGAGTAATCAGATTAAACCCTTTTTTTTTTTTTTTTAAGTGCAATTATAAATATACATGAGAAAACAAGACATTTCACCTAATATTGAACCATTTTTAGACAATCAATGTCTTATTTTAGATGTACATTGTTGTAAATAGCCAACAATTGCATCTTAGATACGACTAGGAAAAAAACAAATTGACTGCTTTCACTCAAAAAAAAAATATATATATATATTTCTTACCTAAAGCTGTCCTTACGCTTGAAAACTCCCTCCGCAGGGCTAATGTTACGTTAGCAAGGTACATTAATGTTATTTATTAGCGCTACGTTAACTTAATTTTCCCTTGTCGTCCGCTCTGTGTAAACGGGGTGCCTTTGGTAGAGCTGCAGCATTGAAGACTTGCTTGAGTGATATGTAAGCGCTGTCTTATAGTAAATTCATGACAAAGCGTTCGCTTTGGTGTTCAGCTTGAAATGCTCCCCCAGTTTTCACATTTTTTGATTTTTCTTGGTGCCTTTCTCTTCGCTTTCGTCGGCTTCTTCGTCGTTACCTCTATATTCATGCATGGTTGAAATCAAATACAGTGGTACCTCTACATACGAATTTAATTCGTTCCAGGACCTTGTTTGTAAGTCGAAATGGTCGTATGTCGAGCAGGATTTTCCCATAGGAATACATTATAATTCCATTAATTCGTTCCAAAGCCTAAAAACATACACTAAATTCTTAATAAATACTGCTGGCACTGTTACAAATGACAATTAAACATAGAAAAACAAATAAGTTATAAATAAATAATTCAGAATAATATAATAAGAAGAAGAATAATTAATAATTATTCCTGTAAATAATGTAACGAATCGGATTCTAATATGGCGGACACTTTTTACTGTCCCTGAACGCACCGCGAAGCTGACGTCTCAGTGAGATAGGTCGGTGCGGTAGAGATAATACTTTCGTTTTCTTGAGAGCAGTCAACTGCTTAAGACAATGGGCGTTTTGTGTTGGATAAGTTCTTAAATAAATGATAAAAACGTGACGAAGCTGGCGATTTCCTTGGCAATGTTACCACAATAATAATTGTCACCTTAACTTATAAATAGTGGCGAACGGTGGTCGGAAGAGGACCATGGAGCTGTATTGTTGAGCCAGTTCAGGGACGCGCACCCCAAGCTCATATTTTTCTATAACTTGCATCTTCATTTCAAAGGTAAGCATCACCTTTTTCCTTGTTTCTCCAACTGTATCAACTTTTTTTGAAAACTGTGTTGATTTCTCACACAAGAAAATCCACCGTGCGTTCGTTTGCAGTGCTGTCATGTCGTCGTATTTCGAGCAACTCGTCGGATGTAGAAACAAATGGCGGCTCAAATTTTACGTCGGATGTCGAAAAGTTCGTGTGTCGAAGTGATCGTGTGTAGAGGTACCACTGTATATCCGCCGCCTCTGTCTTCTTCCTCTACGCACGTCACAATGCGTACGTCAGTGCGTTGTGCTGCATTAAAGCTACTCCAGGCAAAACGTCAAGGTTAGAGCTGACAAAATTAAACGATTCCTCGAGAATTCCTCGATCAATTTTTAAAATCGAGTTACTTGAAATTTTCGAGAAATCGTTTCAGCTCTAAAAAAAATATATATAGCGGAAAACACTCAGGTGACTTGCCGCCCTGAGACCCCCAATTTGGCCAAATTTCAAAATTGTCTTATATGCATGTGTGATACATCATTGGAAAGCTTAAATCTCAATTTTCTGGGAGGGGGGGGGGATTGTGAACAGAAGGGCATTGAAAAAAAATGTTTTGGTTTTTTTAAGCAGCGAAACCCTAACTGGAGGTGAGTGCATGAGAGAGCATAATTAAAGACGCCATGATTTTAACAAGATATTATCGCGCACTTACCTCTTTTCGATCCAAAAACTCCATGTAGCATGTATCACTGGGTGTCAAGACAAAGCTTTGAATGGCCACAGCCAGATTTTGGGGGGATTTTATGGGTGAAACATGGTAACATAACAAGGGTCGCGATGCAGAAATCGCAGACATCAAGGAGTGGTCGAGATTTTCTTTTTCATATATTTTTCCTTGTAAACGTTTTTTTTTTTTTCCCAATTTTTCTTTGTTTGGATCGATTATTTATCATCTAAAATATTGGGGAAAACAGTACCAAAAAAAAAAAAAAATAGTAGTAGCAAGTAGATATCCTTGACAGATTTTTTTCATTCAGTTTAAAAGTTTAAAATATGTGAGTGAATAATTTTCAGTCTTTTTTTTTTTTTTTTTTTTTTTTTTTTTTTTTTTAACTAAATGTTAGTCATCAATTAATGACTAAGCTAAAAATGACAGACATTTCGAATAATATAATTCTTTTTATGGCTGGGTGAAACAAAAGCGGTTGCGCTGTGTCTGTAAACGGGGGTGTCCAGGGTAAAATGGACAAATAGTTCGGGGGCTTAATACGCCATGAAATTGCTATGGCAGCACATAGACATATTGCTCTATCAAACAACAGTTCTTTTGGCTTAAAATACAGCAGTTTATTTTAAAGAGGGGTGAAAGAGCAGAAACTGCTTTTTCAGCCTTATTTGTGTTTTCCGCCATATATTTGTTTTTCTGCTTCGTGCTCGCGCAGCGCCACAGCCTCTCACCCCACATGTTAAGCAGTGCAACCAAACTGTTCAGCTTGCGTTTGGTACTTAAAATTAATGGCGATTGACAGGTTTGGAGCTTTGATCTTGCCAGACAAGCTTGGTAGCGCTAAGATCAAAGGCACGAATCTGTCCATCATCTTTAAACTTGGCTACTCATTATGTATAAGTGAGAGGCTGTTCTCTGCAGCGTGAGTGGACTCACTCAATTAAGCATTTAATAAAGACATAAAGATTTTTCTGCGTTATTCTTGTTTTAAAATCACATTATAAAGGCAAGATTCCAGACCAGATTCCCTAAATCAGGTGACTAGGACTTGGGGGCAAAAATACGCTATCGGAACATCCCCACAATCAATTATTTCAATAGTTGTGATGAATTTGAGCATTCATTACTTTTCGATTAATCATGTCAGGCCTAGTATAGACTTTCAAAATATTTATATTTTTATATTTTAAAATATTTTGTCATGTTTCATAGCAGTTCTGAACTATGTATAGACTTATAACTCATTAGGAGCCATTGACGGTGTTAGACGTTCAATCATATGGGTCTTTTTCATCCTTCACATTAGTTCATCACTCATAGACGTCCAGTCCATTTGAACGGGAAGGGCTGACAAATGTCCGTTTTCTGCGATCTTATTGTCATGAATAGCAGCCCATGAGTTAAGCCTACTTTTTCTTTCAAATACAGTAGATTTAGAACAATATAAAAAAAGGCTCCCCTTTTCAAACATTTACAGGATGTTTTGCAGTGCTAGCCACTTCATTAGTCCGCAGAGTGTGTATGTGGGTGGGTGGGATTATTTGTGTTGGTTACAGAATAAACATTGCTCCGAATCACTGGGATTGTCACTGCGGGGTCCGCTTGTTTTGGGTGTGTGCTTCATGCCGAGTCCAGATGAGTCATGCAAGTCTCCCTCGGCTTGCTCAAGGACATGTTTAAGAGCTTTTGAGTACAGTAATGCTTACTCTGGCTTCGTTTTACTTGCCATCGCTGTTTAGTCCAGTTGTGGCCTGCACTGTCCAAGCCCTGTACAGCGGCCAGAGCATCTGGCCATCACGGTGGTCTTATGGCAACACCGTGACCCACATTTCCGGGCTTAGTCATGCAGCCGTTGCTTGTAAAAAGCCCTAAAAATTGAAATAAATGTGATCAAAACTGTTAAACAGAAGTTGTTTTATAGGCCACAGTGCCCCCTAGTGCTGTGTTAGATATATTAATGTTTTTAAATGCCAAAAGCATGTCATGGTTTACCTCAGGATGAACTGTTGAATAAGAATTGACATTTTTGCATCACATAGTAATTATCTCATTCCCTGCCATTGACAACAATAAACGTCCAATCCATTTGAACTTCCCAGTTCAAATGCATAGTTATAAATTGCACATGATTGGGCGTGATTGTACGTTGAATTAATGTCCATTATTCCTTTTCCTCCCTTCCGCTTTTCAGTCGAGTCCGGATGGAACACCTGGTTCTCCGCAGTCCTCTCAGCCTGACAGCGACTCCCTGGAGAAGCCCAAACTCAAAGCAGGAGGCTCAGTGGAAAGTCTCCGTAGTTCACTAAGCGGACAGAGCTCAATGAGTAAGTTATTTATTTCCAAGTTAGAGCTTTTATTTTACTTTCCACGCTCAATAAAATATTGCCACATAATGACTATAAAGATGGGTGCTTCAAACAAACCACTAGAGAGCTTTTTTTTGTTTCTGTCCATGTCTTTGGAGAGCATCCTGACCTCTCACTTCGTTTAGCTAATTGCCATCAAGGATTACTTTAACCCGTCCCTCCTGTTATGTCTTTCTGATCAAACACCGACTTTTTTCAGGACACAGGCTTAACATACTTAAACACATGATCAACTCGAAACCAAAAAAATATACTGTGCGCTCTCGTTTTTCGTGGTTAATGGGGATCAGAACCCACCGCGATATGTGAAAAACTGCAATTAATGAGTCTAAGCCATAAATGATAGAAAATTCTAATAATAAATATAATTACCTTCTTTTTATGGCTGGGTTGAAATAAAAGCGTTTGCGCGCTGTCTGTAAATGGGGGTCTCCAGGGTAAAACAGAAACATTTAAAATAGTTTGGGGGCTTAATGCGCCATGAAACTGCTATGGCAGCGTATAGACATGTTGTTCTATCAAACACAACAGTTCTTTTGGCTTAAAATACAGCAGTTTCTTTTAAAGAGGGGTGCAAGAGCAGAGACTGCTTTTTCAGCCTTGTCTGTGTTTTCCGCCATATATATTTTAATGAATGCTTTTTTAAGCACTTGAAATGTAATAATTATGATTAGTTTTAAACATGTTACTATCCCACCTAATTATTTTAAACAAGAATAAAGTAGGAAAATGCTTGTCTTTATTAAAAGCTTCATTGAGCGAGTCCACTTCAGTCCACTCAAGCTGCTCACTTACACACAATGAGTTGCCACAACAACTGTTTAACAAGCGAAAGAAACAATGATTGACGCATGCAGTGTTTGAAGTTTCGGCTTCAACCATGTCTGGCAAGATCAAACCTTCACGTCAGCCATATTAAGCAACTCCAGTGCACTGCCAGACCAAAAAAAGACGCAGGAGGGAAATGGCGGCTACGTGATCGGATCGAGACAGCTCAACTGTATTTATTTTTTAAATGAAAAAAAATCTGCAATGGACTGACGGCGCAAAGTTTGAAGCGTGAAGTAGCGAGGGATCACTGTATCTTCCATTGGTAACATGGAAGTCAAGGTTACTACTTCATATATTTGTCATTGCAGTTCAATCATAACAGTCCAGGGTCTCCCCAAAAAACTTGCATAGCCTTTTCCCCTTATGTTATTGGGCAAAAAATACAAATTGACAGGAATTTTGAAATTATAACTATTATGTCCACTATCAGTGTTCCACTTGATCAGAAAGCGGGCCAAATGATAGCAATTTCATAGGATTGGAATCGGGTTAAAGAGATGTTTTTAAGATTTATTTTAAAATTTAAAAACTACAAAGCAACAGAATAAGATGTACAAGGTTCTTGTCAAAAGAAACTCCCCCAAAATTTTGTTTTGCACTACGCAACATCGAAACACTCAACTCCACCGGTGGGATTTATGCTAGTTGTCGTGGGACGTTAACAGAAAGATCGCCATCATGCAAGAGTTATGTCTACAATATGGAAATAATTTACATTCAGGTGTTTGTTGTTGTTTTTTTTTAACTTAATACATCGCTCAAAATCAGGTGACTCGAAGTTGAGTGCAAAAAAAATGTGATCGGGACACCTCCTATTATGTGTTATTATTAGGGCTGTCAGACGATTAAAATTTTTAATTGCGTTAATTACAGCTTAGAAATTAATTAATCGTAATTAATCGCAATTCAAACCATCTATAAAATATGCCATATTTTTCTGTAATTTATTGTTGGAATGGAAAGATAAGACACAAGATGGATATATACAGTCAACATACGGTACATAAGTACTGTATTTGTTTATTATAACAATCAATCAACAAGATAGCATTGACATTATTAACATTCTGTTAAAGCGATCCATTGATAGAAAGACTTGTAGTTCTTAAAAGATAAATGTTAGTACAAGTTATAGAAATTTTATATTAAAATCTCTCTTAATGTTTTTGTTTTAATAACATTTGTAAAATTTTCAATCAAAAAATATAAACTAGTAGCCCGCCGTTGTATGTATATGTCAATAAAATACAATGCTCATGGGTGCTGAAGCCCATAAAATCAGTTGCACCCAGGCACCAGCAGAGCTCCAAACTCCAAAAAACACAAGTAACAAGTGGACATTGCACTGTGCTGTCATTTTAATCTGTTTGAGCAGGGCATGTGCGTTAATTGCGTCAAATATTTTAACGTGATTAATTTAAAAATATTAATTACCGCCCTTTAACGCGATAGGTTTGACATCTCTAGTTATTATAAGCCATTTATTAACTATACTAAAACGTAGATTCTTACTGTTTTACCTTAAGGTGCACGCTGACAGAGCAGACCGCAGCCTAAGTAGACAAATTCAAGGCGTCACGATATTTCTGACCTGTAAAATATAGTGGCCCGCCAGGCTTATAAAGCACTGAAGGACTGTTTGTTTTTTCCCCAGGTGGTCAAACCGTGAGCACCACCGACTCCTCAGCCAGCAACAGAGAAAGCGTCAAGTCTGAGGACGGCGATGATGAAGAGCCGCCTTATCGAGGGCCATTTTGCGGACGGGCAAGGGTACACACAGACTTCACGCCGAGCCCCTACGACTCAGACTCCCTCAAATTGAAGGTGAAGAAAAAGTACTGAAATATCTTAGATTCAACTTGAAAATTTTGACATTCTCCCTGTTCTCACAGCGCGGTGACGTGATTGACATCATCAGCAAGCCGCCCATGGGCACTTGGATGGGCCTTCTCAACAACAAGGTGGGCACCTTCAAGTTCATTTACGTGGACGTTCTGAGCGAGGAAGAGGAAAAGCCTAAACGGCCAGTGCGGCGGCGGAGAAAGGGCCGACCACCTAAGCCGACGTCCGTGGAGGATCTGTTGGAACGCATTAACCTCAAGGTGGGAAGAAACCACGTGCCAAATTGTGCACCCAAATATTTGACATGGCATCACCAAATTGGTCACAAGATCGAATCATAAAAGAAAACATTGTTTTGGACATATTGAAAGAAATTACAGACGAGCCGAGCTAAATTTAGCAAAGTAAATTACAGGCTACTTGGTTCAATTTTTCATGTAAACATTTACACCCACTTGGTCAGAACCACATTGAACTTCCACTGAGCTGTTAAAGGTGAGTCGGGCCCACATGGCTGTTTAATTCATGCCTATACCAGTGGACGGTGGTCACAGTTCAAATTTCCAGAACATGTGCATGTTCAAATAAATTCAAATAAAGTTTTCCTCTTAATTTAACCCTTTATAGGGGCAGGGGCGGATCCACTAAGGTAGTATGGGGGATGGGGGGGAGTCAGTTGGCACCGATGCAAATTTAAATTTGACATTTACTGCTATAAAATAAGTAGTGGTGTCAGTGAGGATCTGAGTATATATAATATATACTGTAATTTTCGCACTATAAGGCGCGCCTGACTATAAGCCGCCACCCGCCAAATTTGACACGAAAACGGCATTTGTTCATAGATAAGAGAGAATATGCAATGTTGCTTTAGCCTTTAAGGTTTGTGCTGAGTGATCATCACACACTAAATGTAACTTGTAATGTTAGCATAGCATTCAAGTTCGCATTAGCATTAGGCGAATGCAAACGGCAAGCCTCCTCTTAAATTCTTGGACTCCGACAATTTATTTTTACATAGAGTTTGTGGCGTCCATGTGGTAGTGGACTAAAACTAGACAAAGACAAGCACATTTTGAGATGACTAAAATATGAATATTATCATTTATTATACAGTGCAATCACAAAAGTGAGTACACATTTCTACAGATATATAAGTATTCAGCAAACAGTTTGCTGAAGACGTGTCAACAAAGCATATGGATTACTGGAACCATGTCCTATGGTCTGATGAGGCGGGCGGGCTTTCTTGTGTACCGTCTTCAGAAGAGGCTTCCTCGTGAGATGACAGCCATTGACGCCAATTTGATGTAGAGTGCGGCGTATGGTCTGAGCACTAACAGGCTGACCCCCCCACCTCTTCAATCTCTGCAGCAATGCTGACAGCACTCCTGTAACGAGTCACATTGCATTTTGGAGGGAAAATGACAAGCAGTACTCAATTTGGACATTTAGGGATGTACGTAGTTTCTATGGGGTGTACTCACTTTTGTTGCCTGGGGTTTAGATATTAATGACTATATTTTGAGGGGAAAATAAATTAACACAATTATATAAGCTGCACACGGACTACTTTTCATTGTGTCAAAGTGTCATTTTGTCAGTGTTGCCCATGAAAAAATATACTTTAATATCTGCAGAAATGCGAGGGGTGTACTCACTTTTGTGATACACTAAGTATTATCGTCCAAAAGACAGATAAAAATTAAAAGGGCTGCCAAAAACAACACTGATACACATCTACCATATGTTGACACCGGGGGCGTAACAATCCTTGTGGATCAATATATCGATCTGTTAAGAACAATTGAATGTAATTGGATTAAAATGCACAATGATAATATTTTTGGTATTCCGTTTTTGTATATATAAAAAAAAAAAAATCAACAAAATTGTCCCATCAAAACTGATTTGTATTTTTTATTGCTTTAGGTAAATAGGAACTGATTGTGTTAAATATCTTCATCATTTTGTATTAAACCAATTGTAGGCCTTTGAATCGAATTGTCGCAGAATACCGTATAATTGTCCAAAGGCTACCATCATTTGCCCCCCACAGTTCCTGCCCCATTCTCGCCATCCTATAAGTATTCTTCTAGATCCGCCCCTGTATAGGGGACCCATTGAAATACTATGAATTTTTTTTTAAATCAACTCTAGAATGTTGTTGGAAGCTATAACCAGAGTTTCTTTGATTTTATTCATATTAAATTTAACATATCAACAAGAAGACCAGAAGTGAATTAAAACCACCCTTGTATTTGCACATTGTTCTTTAAACTCGATTCCCACTTGGTGACTTTTGTACCAACTTGAGACTTGTTACTTCGCACCTCCTGGTGTTTCACACATTTGCCATGTGATAACTTGCTTTTATCTGCCAGTGGACAACATAAACATTTTGTATCTACATTTTGAAGTGGGCGTGCGAAATACAGTATTATTCCTGACATTACTCTTGTTTTATTGTATTGTTTCTACCACGCAGGAGCACATGCCCACATTCCTGTTCAACGGTTACGAGGACCTGGACACGTTCAAGCTGCTGGAGGAGGAAGACCTGGACGAGCTTAACATCAAAGACCCTCAACACCGAACGCTGTTGCTGAGAGCTGTGGAGCTCTTGCAGGAATACGACAGTAAGGATAAATCTTGGAAATAACTTGACGGAGTCTTGAAATTTGAATTTTAAAAATGTTTGTGCGCGTCCAGGCAGCAGTGACCCGGAGCGCGGCGGCCTGTCAGGCTCCCAGGAGAAGCTGCTTTCCGAAGGCCAGGGATTGGTCGGCGACTCACCGCGGGACTCCGGATGCTACGAGAGCAATGAGAATTTGGAGAACGGTAATAATGGCTCGCCCGGGATTTAGTCTCATAATGGCTCGGTCCCATTGGTTGTCAAGTATCCGCTACATTTTCTGCACTCTAACTCCACCCATCTCATTCCTCTGGAATGGTGCCTGATGATCATCCAGCTTTTCTTGCTCACTGTAGGCTCTCTTAATCAGTTGGCATGCTTTTGTCACTCCAGAGCGGACTTTTCCAAACTGATTTCAGATCAAGAACAAAAACGTTCTTAATGGTGCTATGAAATGGTGACCATATCAAAAAATGAAAGTGACTGCACTCATGTAATTTTATATGTAAAAAACAAATCTGGCTTTTTTTTTTTTTAATCATTTCATAGTTAATATCCCATAACATAGCCCACATCACAAGGAGAATTAATCATACCGAGCTTTCTCGTGCTGTGATAGCTAGTACATGTTGACAAACAGTCACGCATCAACAACAGCTTGCTAGCAGACTAAAAATCTGCAGCTCATTCTGAGAGTGACGTTACCAAGATTTTTTAGTTGGCGTGGCCAAGGCATCCATGGAATATGGTCTACCATTTTACAGGCACTAGTTGAAGCATTTTATAACCTTTAACTAGAGTTGTCTGGGCTATTGTAGGGTAGCCGATCAAAGCACTTCTAAATATCGATAAATATCAACATCAGTTTTTCATTATCGATTTTGCAGTTAAAGTGAATTTAGAAGCCTTCTGCCTTTGTACAAGGGTGGTCACAGCTTAGCACGGCAGTTTTGATTATTGACCATTAGACGTTTTCAAATATAGATACTTGGGATTTGTTATGTGAGCAGACCATTTGCATTCATGCTGCAAAAATTAAATGAAAAATAAATGATTGAAAAATTATGAAATATAAACTCTTATATAAGTCTTATGTCTTGTGATTGCCTGCCTGTGTTTGTGATTCATTATTCGCTAAAAGCAACACTTGGTAGCTCTTCAGTTTTGGTCGATTTTAGCGACGCTGGTGGACAAACACGGTAGTGTTTTGCCTTAAGGAAGACTTGAGTTTCCCGTGAGGACCAGCGCACACCCGTAAAATTATCAATCAATCAAAAATCAATCTCCAGGTCGCCTGCAGATTGATTAAAGAACATTTCGGTTTCTAGTGGCTGTGTGAAGGATGAATATTGATAAGGTAATGAATGCAGTTGTGGTTAAACAATAGCGTAGCAGCTGTGGGGTGGCGTGGCTCAGTGGCAGAGTAATTGTGCCCCAACCCAGAGGTTGTGGTGTCGATTCTCCGCCCTGATGAACTTGTCTAAGTATCCTTGTATCCAAGATACTGAACCCCACGTTGCTGCGTCACCAGTAGCTGGATGGCCATATGACGGTTAGCAACCTTGTGGCTTAGTGTGGCTAACTCTGACGTGTTCAGTGGTGGGGAGGGGGGTCATGCCAGCGAGTGAAAGCCGGGCCAATGTTTATTCTGTATATCCTGGTAGCCTCTTTTTTTTTCCCTTCTCAGACAAAACTTTTTGTCTCATTTGTTGCTCTGCCATCTTTGCAGAATTGGTGCAAAAGCGTTCGCAGCGACTTCTGTCTTTTTGTATTTATAATGAATGGGGAAAAGTGGAAGTGAGCTATGCCGTAAAGCAGTCAGCACATTTGTAATTATTTTTGTTCTGCCACCCTCCTCAAAGTGAATTAATGCCGGTGAAAGCGATACAGACCCCCTCAAGGTATTTAAGAGGTGTCATTCAACTAGTTGTCAGTCGACGTATTATCAACAATGTTATGAAATTTTTTATAAACCTTTCAACTAGAGTTGTTCCGATCATGTTTTTTTGCTCCCGATCCGATCCCGATCGTTTTAGTTTGAGTATCTGCCGATCCCGATGTTTCCTGATCCGATTGCTTTTTTTTTTTGCTCCCGATTCAATGCCAATCATTCCCGATCATTTTTCCCGATCATATACATTTTGGCAATGCTTTAACAAAAAAATGAATAAAACTTGGACGAATATATACATTCAACATACAGTACATAAGTACTTTATTTGTTTATTATGACAATAAATCCTCAAGATGGCATTTACATTTTTAACATTCTTTCTGTGAGAGGGATCCACAGATAGAAAGACTTGTAATTCTTAAAGGATAAATATGACTTTGTATACTGTGACTAAATATTGCCATCTAGTGTATTTGTTGAGCTTTCAGTAAATGATACTGTAGCCATTTAACTGTTCTGCCCAATTGCATGATGGGAAGTGCAACCATGACTGTGCGTAGTGGCACCAATTGATATATCTTCTCTGCGTTGGGAAGGAACATAGGGTGTTAAGGAAAAGATCAACCAGTACAGTTCTACCACACATTGCTTCCCACGATATTACTAATGGTTGAGAGAGGGATTTTAAGGCTGTAGCCAATTAAAAAGATTTAAAAAGGATTTAATTAAAAAATATATATATATATATATGTATATGTATGTATATTCAAAAAAGGCATGTCCGATATTTTATTGCCGACTCCAATGCCGATCGATCGGGACATCTTTACTTTCAACCCTTTCACGTCTACTAGTCATAAAGTCATTTCAATTAATAGCAGATGAAAATTGCCACACAATTGAAAGTCTAATCGTCAATAGTCCCCTGAGTTACAGTTTTGGACTCTCTGCTCTGGAGCGGCAACCTCATGCCATCCCTTTCCCTCTCCTTTTTCCTCTCTTCATCACTCTTTCCGTCTTTGTAGGCCTTGTGTGCCATCAATACCGAAGTCCGCATGTAACTGGGAAGGAGCCTCAGCCCAGACCGCTAAGCCTAGGCTACCCCACAGTGCTGGGCGCCCCTGGCCAAAGGGAGAGAGCCTCCCCAAGTGTTCTCATGAGAACAAACTCACTGCCAGTCAAAGGATTATCAGCTCAGACCCCGCCTGTGGATTCCGCATTGATGACAGTATACAAAGGGGATGATTATGAATACTTTTGCTAAGTGTAGAGCAGAGTACCACGACATTAAGATGTTTATGCAGTGACAGTCTTGTGATGTGCCTAAAACGGATGGAAACACTCCTATTTTTCAACTAAGAAAAGTATAAGCATTTACAGTACTTGTGTTCATTTTTGAGTGTGCTCGAGCTCCCAGTTGATCTTTCTTTCACATATTTTTAACATCCATAACCCATAAATCACTGCTTTGTCAAACACCACTTTCCTTTCTGATTGATGCTTTCCAGTGTAAATCCTGGCCTTTACTTGATGTGTGTGGGTTCTCCGGTTGGGGTCTGGCCACAGTCATTGTGTGTCAGAATAGAGATTGAAGTTGTGGAAAAGAGGGGAAAAGTGCACAACTAACCCAACCCCCCAAAGAACAATAAAGACGGTGCTGCTTGCTTTTTATGTTTGGCCTCTCGTTTTCCTTGTTATGCCTTATAAACTGTTCACAAACTTCTACTACTTGTTTCGTCAATATTTTCTGCATGGGTATACAGCGGTATACAATTATACATTGCCTGTTATAGAGTGCAATAGACGTCCAATTCATTTTGAGTGGGGTTCATTCGGCTCTCCCAGTCAAAATGAATATAACGTCGAGCAACGTCAATGACACTGAAGCCTGAGCATTCACGGCCAGTCCTCCCAGTTTAAATGAATTGGATGTCTAGCGTAAAAAGTTTTTTTTTTTTATTAATACCGACTTTAAAATATTGAGAAATGTTTTTTTTTTTTTGTTCTTAATTTTGAAAATAGTATTTGCTGCGATTGGCCGGCATCCAGTTCAGGTTGTGCCTCGCCTCTTGCCTTGTGAGGATGAATTTATGAAAATGGTCTTTTTTGTCTTTTTTGTCGTATTTAGTGTAATAATAATCTCATTCAATTGGAGCACTCTTGTCAAATTCTAACATTTTTGTTATTTTGATTGGCTCACGGAATTGTATTCTTTTAAAAACTAGGGTGCAGTGATCCCTCGCTACTTTCCACCCTAGATTTTTTTCAAATTAATAAAATAAAATCAGTATTTTAAAATGCTAAGATAAATGCACGTATACATGTACAAATAATTATATATATATATATATATATATTTATAAATAAGTTTTAAATTTGTAGCGCTTAAAAATCATTTATAAATATACATACAAGGGTCGGGCAGAGCAACTTGCTTTTTTAAAGTTGGTGCCCTGAAGCGATGGTTGCTCTGAGGATGGTAGGGATGGACTTATTTGTGAGGGTGGGACTTAAAGTTTGGTTCTCAACATGCTTTATTTATTTTGTATTTATTTTTCAGGAAACTCAGTGAGCAACATGGAGTGGACGAATTTGGAAAGCGCTTTCGCTGTTAAGGCATTTTTTTCAAGCGGTCGTTCAATCGTGCATTTCAAACGCCCCCCCCCCCCCCCGCCCCCCCAGAGGGGGGCATTGTCCTGGCCGGTAGTCGATTGTTTCATGGGTAAACAACTTCGACAACGGGTGATGTAAAGAAAAACAATCCTGGCCTCCCATGAACAGCAAGGTCACCCCAAAACACGCATCTGCTATTGGGTTGTCTGTCTATTCTGTGAGACAAATCCTCCATGAAGAATTGAAATTGCATCCCTACAAATTAGCTCTGGTGCAGGAACTTAACCCAAGCGATTGTACTGCTAGCTTGAAAAAAATGCCTCAACAGCGAAAGTGCATTCCAACTTCGTCCACTCAATGAAGCACACTGGGGTTCCTGAAAGATAAACACAAAATAAATAACGCTCGTTAAGAACCAAACTTTAACCCCCACCCTCTCAAATAAGTCCATCCCTACCATCCTCATAGCAACCATCGCTTCAGGGCGCCAAATTTAAATAAGCAAGTTGCTCTGCCCCATCCTGTATAATTAAAAAAAAAAATTCAATATTATTATTTTTTTTGTTATGTAAATAAGCTCCGCCTTTAACGGATTTTCACGGGGGGTTGGGGGGATCCTGGGTCCCCATTAACAGCGAAAAATGAGGGGTCACTGTGTATGTATTGTTCCATGATGTAATATCACAACTGTCTCCTCTTTAAATGTTTTTTCTTTAAGGTTTGTTAAATTATGGCTCATATTCAAGTGGATTTTTTTCTAGTTTGGTTTTACAAAACTAAAACCAATCTGTAATTAATCTCGTATATATAGAGCACAGTACTCATATAGATTGTTTTTATGGACCCTGAGTTCATGACAAACTGTTCCAATAAATGTAAATTATATCTAAAACTAAAATTCAAATTTTGGCATGCTGTCCCCACTTTTCACACGTAATCATTTCACATTAACATAGTTATCGTACTAATTTCATTTATCATATTCAACTAACATTTCCAATTTAATGGCTGCTGCGGAGTCTCTTCATGGCATTCCATCTATTGAATTTTTCTCTGTCCATCCCATTAAAAATTTCTCTGCCGTCGTTTCACCCATCATGCTTTGTAATCCTGAGGACCAGATGGTAAGTTGCTCCCGCTTTTTCATTCTATCACGCTTGAATCCATAACATCATTTCTGCGAAATCTGAGCTAATCTTAGTTTAAGTAGATGCATAGTTAAGAACGCATTGAAAATTGGTGCGTATTTCCATTGGATTACATCATGCAGTCATTTTATTTCCTCTCAATCAACCGTTTTTATCTTGCAGGCAAGTGCAAAAAGGCGTCCCACTCCGGTCGCTCTTCCGCTGCCCAATCACCGGACTACCCCTCCCTCCCTATGACTCTCTCCAGCGAGGCCTTCCAGCAAAATGCGAAGAACCAGCGCTCCATATTCCCTAAGAGTTTGTTTAGCAAGTCCTCCTTGAAGGGCTTCAACTTATTGGGGCGTCGCAAAACCCAAAGACGATCCCCTATTCCTGCCAGTCGCAGCTGCGAGGATCTGGACGAACCCTTCCAGCCCGCCGGGTCGTGGAAACGCTCTCACTCCTTGGGAGACCTGCACTGGGAGCAGAGAAAGGATGACAATGAGGAGGTTCAAGTTGTTAAAGAACAACCCAGTGTGGGCACGAGTAGCCCAGTTCGAGTCTTAAGAGAGGAGAGTTCACCAGCTCGTACGCAGACTCCACCTGTGAGTCCAAAACCGAGATTGTACAGACCACCTGTTCCCTCGCAACTGCCCTTGAGACCTCCTTGTCCTACAACCCGAGCCCCAAGTCCTCCAGAGTCCACAGTGACACGGACTCATGCCAAAAAGCCACCGGTACCCCCGCCGGTTCCCGCTAAGAAGTCCAGAGAAAGACTCGCCAACGGGGTCTGCCAATCCCCGCTCTCAGTACCCTCTTCGCCATCTCCCACCCCGTCCCCGACGCACTCGCTCACCCGTTCACACCCGAGCAGTCCCGTGACGCGAAGTGGTACCGGTTCAGCCCCGCCTCTTCCTGCGAAAACGCCGAGCACCCCCAGCAGCCCTCGGAACGCCTCTTCGGCATCGTCCACCGGGGAAGAGGCGGGCGCGTCGGTGACGCCTCCGTGGCTGTCCGACTTGGGGGGCAAGGTTGCTGTGACGAGGAAGGCGTCCCATTCTAAGATGATTCCTGACTTGCTCACCTTGCTGGAACAAAGACTGGAGGCCGAGGGCATCGATCTCACGGAAGAGCCTTACTCTGACAAGGTTAGCAATCTGTCACTATAATGAACCTCCTTTCATAGCGGGGATAAGTTCACATCCAACTTCCTACTAATTTGCCATGTGTCAAGGCCTAAAGTAAATAGGTTGTTACTGTTACATGAATCTTAGATTTTATTCATTTATTACAGGGAAGCTTCATATCTTGGGAACACATACATTTTTCAGTTTATTCGGGGTTTATGTGGGTCATTAAAAAGCATTAAAAGTCATTAAATGGATTTTGTCAAAATTAGGCCTTAAAAAGCATTAAACTAAATATTTAAGGAAATAATAATTTTGCAAACTAGACTGTTAAAGAAACCTTTTTTTTTTTTTTTTTACGTAATAGTTTACCGATATTATTGGGTTTATCGAATAAAATCGACATCGGGTTTCGGCCAATATGCATCGAATATGGTGATATATCGTGATACTTTGTATCCCAAAAGGTTATCGATATGCTCCTGTCAAGAATTGAGATATCGTTTTAAAAAGGTGTCAATTTAAAAAAAAAAAAAAAAAAAAAAGGCGGCCATCGACTGAGCTCACGCCCAATCCATTGAGACTGGGAACGTTCGTTCATTCCAAACAAGAGCATTCACAGTCATTCGGTCCGATTTTCGGCGCATTTACAGGTCATTTCCTGTTGAGTTTGAGGCACTGCCTATTCATTTGGGTGATTCCCAGGTCACTTCCTGTTTTTTTTAACACAAAATAAACAACAAGTGACTCATAAAATACCCCAAAATCAACAGAAGGTAACTGAAAATCAACAGGTAAATGACATTAAATGGCCCAAAATTACTCATTGCCTGGCACTGGCTGCCACTGACGGCCGTAGACATTCAATCCGTTTGAAGTGGGATGGCAGCGAATGAACGAATGCTCATTTGCTGCCACCCTCCCAGTTCAAATGGATTGGATGTCTACTAGTGATAAACTCATTCCAATTCACAGCAGAAGCTAGTTTTTATGTTTATTAGTTTTTCGTAGAATATCCTAGATTGATTTCCTGACCAATGTATCGAAAATTGTTGTATCGCTATATCCTCAGATCATCGTTATCGTGAGCTTTGTATCGCAAATCGTATCGTATCGTGAGGTACCAAGAGGTTCCCACTCCTAGTTTAAATAACATTTGTTTTGCTTCTCCCTGTCTTTAAACACTTCCAAACATTTTCCCAACGCGCCTCGACTCCATGTTTGCCAACCCAAACTAGAATCCGCGTTGGAACTCATTTTATTGACATACCAATTATGTTTATACACCAAACAAAAGGCACGGTCATGTTTTTTCTCACCGCAAGGACGTGTTTTCCCAAGTAATCACGTGCCTTGTGTTTTCATTGGCCAGCACGGTCGCTGCGGCATCCCCCAGCCTCTGATGCAGCGCTACTCTGAAGACCTCCAGCAACCTGTAAAGGAAGTGGCTTCCACCATGGACCAGCTACGAGTCCGAGAGCTTCGCAAACAACACCGCATGGCTGTAAGGACGCCCAACTGCAATTCGAGGTTATGGAAAATCAAACTAGTTGATCTGATGGAGTTTTGCTTGCCCCCCAGATTCCCTCCGGCGGTCTGACGGACATGTGCCGGCGATCGGCGTCTTCGTCGAGCAATGTCGGCACAGTCTCTGACTGGCTGGTGTCCATCGGCCTGCCAATGTACGCTTCGGCGCTGGCGGCGGCCGGCGTGGACTCGCTAAGCGGCGTGGCCTCACTGACAGAGAGTGGCGCCTGGGAAGCGGGCGTACGCGACCGCGGGCACGCCCGACGACTGGTCAGCGAGGCCCAGCTAGCGGCCGCGCGCCGGGACGCGTAAAATTATCGACTGTCTGCACTCGAGTACTTCCTGTTTGCCAAGACGCTTTTCAGCACTCTTTTCTCAAATGTTTACGGCAACTTGGAGTCGATCCCGGATGCTAAAAGAATGCCTTTTTTAAAAAGACAAAAAGTCGCTGTGGGGCCGAGGTGCCCCCTAGTGGTTCAACTAAAGACTGCCTTTACGGAAAATAGCACACCGCCATTTTGTCGAACGGACGCTTCACAAGTTCTTGGCTTGTGAAAAGTCGCTTTTTATCAAGGGTACAAAAGGTTAGTGAAATTTCACACGTTTAACAGTTGGAAATTCAATTCATTCAAAAAGGTCAAATGAATTTCACATCAAAGGACAATAGCGCTCCGTTTTCGAGGTTTTTTACACCGCCAAAGTGATTATCCATTCCTGCGTGGTCATTAACTAGTGCTTGATGACGCATAACATGCACCAATAATTAGCACCTGGGTCCGTTTATCTTTCAGCCATCAGTTTTTTTCTTCTAATTCCTGGAAAATGAGCTTATTTTTGTTATATTTGTGAACAAAAAAGGCTGTTTCCTGACTCCTAAACTCCGAAAACTATCTGTTATCCGAAAACTAGCTGTTATCCGTTGTTCCTATAAGTGTTTAGCACAAGTTTGGAAAGAAATACAATCAGTATTTGTTTTCCTCAAGTTCACATTGCCGTGACTCAAAAGATTAATTTTTTTGCTACTTTATCCGCTGTTGCAGCGTTGTCTTGCTAACCCCCGATGCTAAATACTAATGTTAGCTAGCGCTACAGTTTCAAGGCCTCCAGAGTGGAGTGGAGTCGTACGCATTGTTTTAATTTTGTGGAACATTTGTTGCCAATTTTGGGACTTTCTAGCAAAATCTGGTGACTTCCCAAAGCCTCTTTTTGTTGTCTTTTTGCGGTAAGTTACAATCATTTATTTCCTATTCTACCGTATTGTATTTCTAGCGATGTTTTTTTCGTCAACGATGATAACGAAAATATTTTGTCGACGAACAATTTTTTTTCATGACGACGTGACGATGATAAGCTAAAAATGCATAGGCAGAGTTAAATTTTTGTGGCGGGGGGGCAAAACATGTTGATGACCCTGAAACGCAGTGTTTAAATTTATTTATTTAATATGCTCGGTTAGTAGTTTTTTTTCAGTCGCTCACACCTTTGCGAAACGAATCCCCACCATGTTCAGTTTGAAAATGGCGGCAAGCAAAAGAGGAGAATGCATCCTTTATGACTGAATATTCCAAGCAGGAAAATTTATAATACGGTTAGGTTTTGTGTTGGTTCCCTCCTAGTGTGTTCCTGTGATTGCCCATTGATTTCACCTGTTGTGCCTGCTCCTAGTGTATCCTCCAACCTGCATCCTTCTGTGTCACCTACCTGTTCCTCGTTGTCTTGTCTGTGTGTGTATATAAACTCCCAGTTTCTTTTCGCTCCTTGTTGCTTAATTGTCAATGTCCATGTGCACGTCCGGATCTGTTCTTGTCAGTTTTCTCCAAGCCCTCGTGCTCCCCTCAGTAAGTTTTTGATACCCAGCTTTTTGTTAGTAACCTGAGTTTTGTTTGCTTCGGTGTTTTTGGTATCTCCACAGTATTTGTTGGTACTTTTTGTTTGTTTGTTTTATGCTTGCCTTGATTAAATAATTTTTGCACTGCCGGTTTGCGTCACCTCTTTTCCTGCAATTGGGTCCAAACCAACCCCCCACCGGCATTACTTGACAAATACGTTGAAAATAAACATTATTTGTTTTATCCATTATTTTTTAGGGAAATTCTTAACCAGGCAGCTTAGGACAGCTATGCTTTTGGCCAAGATTGGGGTCCATTGAATATGGTACGCCCAGTGCTGGTTCTGTTGTACAATTAGTCTTTAGTGGGGGAAACTGAAACCCCGCTTACCATTTTAGCGGTGCTCTCCGGCGTTTCATGATCCTCATCTTCAATCTTTGGTTCTCACTCAGTAGTTGTCGCTTTTGAAAGCTTAGGTTGGAAAAAATTACATCATTATCCATCTTACCTCTTCTGTCCTCAGGTAGTTTTGGCTAAGTAAAATGACCGTTTTTAAGGTGCTAGTCACATGATCTTTTCGAAAAATTATTTTGAACCACTATAAAAAAAATGTTAATTTCATTCATTGTTGTTTTATTGCTTTACAACTTTTATTGACAACATTTCACCGGCAAAGTCTTAATTTTATATTCATAAACACTATAGAAAACTCAATTACAATGGAATGACATATTTCCCCGCCCTTAATCTCCGCGTATGTAAAAATGCGGCTAGGGAGACTAGAACATAACAAGACCAATGCCAGTTTTCGTCTTGAAGAGATGACTATGAGAAGAAAATGCCACAGTTTCTGTCATATGTTCACAATGGGTGACATTTTCATATTGTACGTGGAGTACATCAGCTTGCATCGTGGCAGTGTTGGGTCATGTCACTCATGTGAGGTGTGCTGCGCCTCTCCCTCCTCACTGGAGTTTAGGATGTGTCTCAAGCTAGGTTGCACGCCATCTTGCTTGTTTGTAAACATGGTAAGTTTGTTTTCTTATCTTGGCAAGAGAGAATATGCAATGTTGGTTTAGCCTTTAAAGGTCTGCTGAGTGATCATCAGACGCTAAATGTAAGTCATAGTGTTAGCGTAGCATTTGCCTTAGCATTAGCTTCAGAATGGCGTGCGTCCTCTTAAAAACACTTGCCAGTCGAAAGCAGAGCCACTTGGCCTTTCTGGTCAGTAAGTCTAGATGATGTTAAACACTAAGACTGTTTTTAATTTTTTTTTTTTTTTTTTTTTACTTACAGTTCTTGGCTTCTAGGTAGGTTTAATTGAAAATAATGTACTGCTTTTCCTACTGAGTGTGTGTTGTCCTTGTAGACGCTACAATATTTATTTTATTTTTGGACTAAAACTTTTTAATTTTACAGATGAAAAAATTTTGTGTTACATGACTAAAACTGAACGAAATCAGAGATTTTGCCAACTAAAACTAGATGAAGACGAACACATTTTTAAATGACTAAAATATGACAAAGACTCATAAGTATTTTCGTCCAAAAGACTAAGACAAAAATTAAAAGGGCTGGCAAAAACGGCACTGATTTTTGGGCCATTTAATTTAGCAATGTTAAAAAATAAAAATAAAAAGGTTAGAATTAGTCATGTGGCGGTATGAGATTGTCGGTATGATAACCTTATGCCAATATATCATGGTATTGCAATTGCAGCTCTAAAATGTCTTAGTTTGAGATATCTGGGTTTAAAAAAAAAAAAAAAAAAAACTAGGGCTGTCAAACGATTAAAATTTTTAATCAAGTTAATTACAGCTTAAAAATTAATCCTAATTAATCGCAATTAATCGCAATTCAAACCATCTATAAAATATGCCATATTTTTCTGTAAATTATATATAAATTCTGTAAAATAAATTGTTGGAATGGAAAGATAAGACACAAGATGGATATATACATTCAACATACGGTACATAAGGACTGTAGTGGGCATTTCACTCTACCGTCATTTAAATCTGTCTATGCTGTCCTCAATCCGAAGCGTCTACTTTTTCCAAAGCTAGACAGCTAGTGAACGGCGCCTTAATAATTAGACTTCATCCTTTTTCATCTGATTTATTAATAAAATGGCCTCAAACCATTGTCCTCTTTAGACCGTCGTAAAGCTACAAAATAAAAGTGCACAAGCGTTGCATTA
Organism: Corythoichthys intestinalis; assembly: GCF_030265065.1. Lineage (NCBI taxonomy): Eukaryota > Metazoa > Chordata > Actinopteri > Syngnathiformes > Syngnathidae > Corythoichthys > Corythoichthys intestinalis. Next base: position 14,275,743 of record NC_080413.1, on the reverse strand, counting down.
GCAACAACGTTAGCTTAGCACGCTATACAGGTTCACTAAACATAAACAAAAAGCGTCTCATACAAAAAATATAACATTTCGCTTACTAACATAATATGTACATTCTTTACAACAACCATACTTACGGACAAATCTTGTCCAAGGATCATATAAGCACATTATCAGCCCGAGACGTCGTGCAGCCATAATGAACTGGCAAGAAAACAATAAACCATGTCGCAAAGCGACCACAAGAGTTCGCTGTTGGACAGTACAAAAAGCCTTGCTGTAAAACTTACCAAAAGGCAGAATACTTTCTGAGCGGGACATGTGCGTTAATTGCGTCAAATATTTTAACGTGATTAATTAAAAAAATTAATTACAGCGCGTTAACGCGATAATTTTGACAGCCCTAAAAAAAACTTTTCAATTGAACAGGATTTTTATTTTTCAAGACATATTGGCAAATTGTAATGTAAGTATGATAAGTTAAATAAAAACAAATCACTCAAGTATTCTAAATAAAAAAATAATAAATGCAGTCCTTTAGGTGAGGCTAATTGAATTATTTTCATAAAAAGCACTCGTATCATGTTTACATTATACGCGCACTCTTTCAACACAATTGCAAGAGAGAGAAAAAACACGTTTCACCACCTCTAGACACACTAAACACACTGGAGCTAACTCTAGTAGCTGGTGGGAAACGCTCATGACTGTTGACAAACCTTTAAATCAAATCAAAATCAAATCAAATTTATTTATATAGCCCTTTACAAAACCCGAAAGGTCCCCAAAGTGCTTTAATTTTGTTTAAAAGCAAAATCATACTGGAGGTATTGCCTCCTCGGCAGCCACCCTCTGCAAACATGTTTTACATATCGGTTGCCCCTGCTCCTCTAAGCCGCGGCCGTCTGTAACTTTTCTGTAGCTGAAGTATTCCCATACAAGCGATTTCGTTTTCTTCGATGGGGGAAAAAGTTCAGGAATTTCACCTTCTCCAGCCATCGTGTAGCACAGCTGGCTCACTGACACTGAGCAACAACCGGTGGGGTAGGGTTGAACCTTGCAGCTGCAAGCGAGGGATTTATCCCTGCATTTTTGGGACATAAAAAAATAGCTAATACCGTAGGGACGGTATGACGGAAAATGTTTGCGGTTTTGAAACGGTGATGTTTTCGTACCACGGTATACTGTACCTTGAAACTGATAATCAACACATGTCTAGTTAGAGACGACTTCTAGGACAGCCAATAGCTACTTTCCTTTCTGGGGAGTTGTCAACACTGCATTTAACTCTAGCGTTATTTTTCACTAGGTTTTTTTTTTTCGAACTGCAGAATAAGAAGCAACAGAAGAAGGTATTCCGGGTCACGACACGTGACTTTCGGAAAACAAATAATAGTCGTAGGATTATTTAATTTCCCCAACTTGTGTTACCAAACTTATAATGGCTACATCAAGGCTCATTTTTTTGTTTGTCTGAAATTGAAAAAAAAAAAATGGCCCAAAGGTAAACGGACCTACATGGCTTTTTTTTCATCCTGTATTTCTGTATTATAGCTTCATTTTGATGGCGTGTCTTCTAAAGGTTCCTGTTGGGTCGATACCAGTCAGCATATCCGACACATTCAAGCACGTTTTTTTTTTTTTAATTGTTTGTGTTTTACTATATTGCCTAAGCCTTACGAGTGAGTAGTGTTGATAATAGAGTAAATGCAAGGCAAGGCCTTTTCTTCCCCGAAAACACAAGTTTTTTTCAATAATGCAGAGTTGATTTGTTATACTGACAAAAACGCGTTGTAAGATCTTAGTAAGAATATCCAAAGAGACACAACTGGTATTACAAATAAAGCAGTATTTTAGAGACAGTGCAACCTCTAAAATCAATCATATTCAGTCGAATTATAATTCATTTATGGTCAAACGTTTACAAAACAGACCCCTGAATATTAATTGTACAGCATTAACGAATACACTTTATCGTTAACAATGTTTTTACATTGACCAACAGCAACTTTGGCGTATTTCAACTGTGACAGGCAATGAAGTAAACATCTTTCAATGCCAGTCATCCATTTGAGTACTTGGGGTACATAAGTTTTGGAGGTTCCTCTGTTTAGAAAAATCTGCTACCAATATGATTTCAACATTTATTTCCAGATTCATAAAAACGTCAGATGGAAAGCAAAAAAAAGAAAAAAATCAGGGATCAAATGAGGGCACACTTTTTTTTCTAAATCTTATTCCAAGTCAAGTGTTGCTCTGGAACACGTGAGACAAGTAAAAAAAAAGATACTGACACTGTAAATGCACTTTAGAGGGTGACTTAATCTAGTTTTTTTTGCGGTGACTCCTTATTGAACAGTGTAAGAAACCTTTTTTCCTAATCACTCCCAAGTTCTTTACGCCATCTTAATTACATATATGAAATGCTATGCAGGACTTGCACATTCTATATATGTAATTAATATTTAAGTTATTTTTTTCCCTATTTTCCTTTCTATACGACTGTAATTAGCTGTACTATACGAATAGCAATACCTTTCTTCCTGCGTGATGCTTCAGCCAGTGAGGAACTGCAGACAATTTGTTTTGTAACATATGTGTACAAATGATTGTTTTATCTGCTTTACATCTACTAAATGATTGTCCATACAGATTTGCTTGTGTATTGAAATAAAAAACTCATGTCCATAGGTATTTGTCATTCACAACTATAATAAGAATAATAAACAATTTCTTGCCATATCCTGCTGTATTGATATGGTTTCAAATGCATTTTTCTTTTTTTCTTTTATAAAGCTTCACTACTTTTGTTAATGTTGGCCACCATTTGGAGTATTTTTATGGGTCTGCTACATTAGTTTGACATGTTTTGAAAAGTTCCAGTTTTTAATATTTGTAAAATATCTTAGGTAGATTAGCATATTATTTTAATAAGTTATATAAACTAACCCTTTCTTGCCAAATGTATCACATTTGATACTTAGAATTTCATGATTTTGAGACTAGTTCAGAATTTTGAAATATCTTTCCTCAACTCATGCATCTGCAGGTTCCGTGAGAAAAAAAAAAAAAAAAAAAACAGGATTTAGCAAGGGTTATAGATTTTACCATGCTTATTACACATATTTTTTCTGTTTTACAAATTTGGAGGGGAAAAAAAGGTTTCATTAAGACCTTATTTTTCAAATTATGTGATTCTCTGACAATTGCTTCATATTGCAGGCATTAAAGGGTTAAATTGCCTCCTAAACGACTTCATCGTAGGCCTGTGGGGGGGGGGGGGGCAAGGGCGTAGGTTTGCATAGGGACGGTAGGGACATAAAATTACCAACTTTTCAGGATGCTCAAATTGTCCCCACCAACCTTTAAGCAATACTGAAGCCCTCATCGCTCCTGATTAGGCATGTTCCGGTATGAGATTTTGACGGTATGATAACCTTAAGCGCAAATACCTCGGTATCACAGTATTGCAGTTATAGCTAAAAATAAATGTAATTTTAGATGTATGGGTTAAAAAAAAAAATCAGTTGAACAAGATTTTTAATATTTCACCACATTTGCAAATTGGCAGATGTTTACAATGTCAGAAGACTTTACAAAAGTAGGCTAATGGTAGAGAAGAAACTAGTTAGCCATCTTGGCATGGTAACTAGCCACGTTATCTGCCTCGTTAACAAGCTTACATTATAGTATTGTTTTACCATCGCTAGACACTAAACCAGCTTGAGTGAACTCTCGTAGCAGGTGGGAAATCTACATGACAGCGTTGACTTACCTTTAATTTTGTGTATGGTGACGGATGATGATCACGTAAATGTGAAATCATGTTGGAGGTGTTGCCTGCACGTCGGCTGTCGTTCTAAGCTGCGGCCATCTGTTTTTTTTGGTAGCCGAAGTAACCCCCATACTAGTGACTTTGTCTATTTTTGAGGGGGAAAAAGCTTAGGTGTAGTCGCAGGGGCCTCGAGGGCCGCAGTGGGTCCTGGTCTTTGTTCCAACTGACCCAGCACAGATAGTATATAACCAATGAGGTTTTAGCAGAAATGAGAAGCACCTGACTGCAATCGACTGATTGCACTTGTAAAACAGCAGATTGGTGAAAATGTGTCCTCTTAATGGGTTGCAACAAAAACCCGCACCCACTGCGGCCCTTTGTGGAATAGTTTGCCCACCCCTGAAGTGTCACAGACAGACACAGGACAGAGCAATAACTGGTTGGAAGGGGATTGGTGGGCACTGCCACTCCAAGCCACTGATTACTTACTACATTTTTGGGACCTCAAAAATAGCTAATACCGTAACTACGGTATGATGGCAAATTGTAGTCGTTTTGAAACCGTGACGTTTTCATACCACAGTAAACCTTGAAACCGGGACATGCCTACTCCTGATGCTGCATCATCAGAAGGTAAGTGAAGATAGTGTCAAAACACTTTAAGTACCGTGTGCAACTCCATTTACAATACAACATGAAATCACTTTGATTCATATTTATGAAGTAAAACCGTAAAGATTAATCATAGCTATTTTTTTAAAGCTAAAAGTCACTTGCCCTTATAAAGGGGTTAAAGGTCTTAAGTGTCAACTTTTGATTGACAGATTAGCTGTCTACTTTAGTGCTGGCTTTCCCTGAAAGGGTTAAATTTACCATGAAATTAACCAATTAAAAATTCCTGTATTGTGGTGATGTGGAATTTATCCCAAGTACCAGCGCTTCCATACGAAACAATGTAATGTATTACATTAATGAAACACTTGATGGCGCTGTTTTCCACCTTAAAGTGCAACAGATGGCAATTTTTGGACTATTTTGTACTTCCTCCAGGCTCCCTCTCTCTCGTTCCACGTTTAGTAATCTGAAACGTTTGAGGGGGAAAAAAGAAAAGGAGGAGGACTAGAGCCGGCCTAGAAGGAGAAGAAGGATGGACCCTTAAAGAGCCGCGACAAGCGAGCCGACTCTGCACACGAGTCGAGCCGAGCGAGGAGCCTCCTCGAACGGACTGGAGTCAGACGAGGAGCCGGTGACGGGTGGAGGGGATATATACTTTTTTTTTTAACTTCCAAAGTAGGACTTTCCGATGATTCTCAGATGGGTGACTTTGCACAGCGTCTCGTGAGGAGCAGATGATGAAGAATTACAGCGGTAGTCCGCCTCACAGTAACAACCAGAGCCCCCATCACGGCCACTTCAGGGACCACCGCAACCACAAGTTGAGCTCGCTCGCCTCGCTTCCTTGGCGCTTGCCGCTCCGAGCCTATGGATTCTGCATGGCGGCGCTTTTCGTCTTCTGCTTTGCCTCTCTCTTCTACCAGCTCAACGGAGGACCTCCAAGAGTCCTGCTGGACTTGCGACAGTTTCTCGGTAAGAACGCGGGTGCTTTTTGGGGGGGCTGTGCCATGCGTAAAGGCTGTGGTGAGGTCAAATGTCTGGCGTGTGCGTAAAACTCTCACTTTTACCTTGCTTTCAGCGTCACGTGTACGCCAAAAACCTTTATTTATAACTCGCATTTTTCATGTCTATATCGACAGTTACCATAGTACACGTCTACAACTTTCACTTTTACACCGTTTTGTGTGTACACGTTTCACTTGATACCGCAAAACTACTTTTACGAGTGTACTGTAGTTGCAAATGTGCACGTTTGTTTACCATTTGTTTAGAATCTTTCAGGGAAAGTGGTGACTGTAGTGGACAGCGATTCAAAAGATGACATTTAGCCCTTTATAGTGAAATTGGCTTTGGGTCATTTAAAAAAAAATAATAAATTATATATATATATATATATATATATATATATATATATATATATTTATTTATCAGCAATGATTATGTTTTTCATTATTAATCATGATTTTAAAAAAATATTATTTATAAATTTATAAATAAAGTTAATTTTAAAAAATGAAATTACAGGAAAACGGAAATGCACACTGATTACGGCCCCATATACCGCTCTAAAATATATATATATATATATATTTTCATTTTAGTGCTGCAACGATTAATTGATTAACTTGAGTATTCGGTTTGAAAAAAAGATTTGAATTAAATTTTGCTGCTTTGAATATTCGTTTAAAGTGGGGTTGTGATTGTTTATTTTGAAAGTATTTGCATTTAGTTTTATTGATTTGGGTGGATACACTGCACTCTGGTCTGCCTCATTACACCTGGCTGAATCCCTGTTAAGACCAAGATAAGCTAAAGTGTGGTTTGAGCTAGTTTTTTTTAATCCATTCATAATTTAGTTTATATTTAGCTGTTTTTTTGTAGGAATATGTGTCTGAACCATTTGTTAAGAGCACTGTTAAAAAAAAAAAAAACAGTTAGCATTTTATAGCATTTAAGCTAGTGGACTTTTGCTCTGTAAGTTAGCCAATTGTTCTTTTGTTGTACATAGATCCTCTTTTATTTTTTACACTGCTTGAGGCTCAGCTCAGATATTTTTAATTTTTCATGTTCCTTATCCGAATCCTCGATTATTCGAACTAACTAGTTCATCAAATAATCGACTACTAAAACAATAACTAATGCAGGGTTAGCCTACTCCGGTCCTCGAGGGCCCCATTCCAGCTTGTTTTCCATGTCTCCCTCCTTTAAAACACCTGAATCAAATGATCAGCACATCAGTAAGCTCTGCAGGAGCCTGATAACGATCCTGATCATTTGAATCAGGTGTGTTGGAGGAGAGAGACATGGAAAAAAAGCTGGATGGGTTCCATCGAGGACCGCAATTGGCTACCCCTGAACTAATGTATGCCATTAGTTGTGTTGAGTTCATTTTAATGTATGCCATTGACATCGATAGATGTCCAATTCATTTAAACCCGAAATACTAGCTGTGAATGTTCATGATTTTCAGTGCCAATGACGCCGCTAGATAGTGACTGCCACCCTCAGAGTTCAAATAGACTGGACGTCTAGTAGTGATAAGCTACTATAAAGCAACACTAGGTAACTTTTCAACCTTTATAAAATATTTTTATAACATTTGTGATATGTCGACTGACAACTAGTTGAATGGCACGTCTTTTTTATCTTGAGGTCTGTATCGCTTTCACCGGCATTAATTAACTTTGAGGAGAATGGCAGGAACCATGCCACACACTAAAAAAAATCATCAATAAATTCATCTAACTGGGAAGACTGGCTGGGAATGCTCATGTTTCAGTAGATTTAAAGGAGGAAAACTAACAAATCATAATTCATGCATGAAGGGGTTAACATTACATTATTGCTAGTACCATTTTATTTTTATTTTTTTTTTGTGCTTTGAAATATCTGCAAAGTTCAGTTTTACAGTTTTGTTGACATCTTTCACTTGATATGCATGATTTTACACTATGTGTACCAGTGTCACTTTTACACTTCTATGAGGGTGCATCATTTTTGCACTGTGTGACTGATAAAAGCACAACTTTAACCTTATTATGTACAGTATGTCGAACTTTAACATTTCTCCTCATATAACTGTCATTTTTCCACTTTTACCTAATATGTGTAATCTATAACTATATATACAGTATATATACAGTGCCTTGCAAAAGTATTCGGCCCTCTTGAATCTTGCAACCTTTCGCCACATTTCAGGCTTCAAACATAAGATATGAAATTTAATTTTTTTGTCAAGAATCAACAAGTGGGACACAATCGTGAAGTGGAACAACATTTATTGGATAATTTAAACTTTTTTAACAAATAAAAAACTGAAAAGTGGGGCGTGCAATATTATTCGGCCCCTTTACTTTCAGTGCAGCAAACTCACTCCAGAAGTTCAGTGAGGATCTCTGAATGATCCAGTGTTGTCCTAAATGACCGATGATGATAAATAGAATCCACCTGTGTGTAATCAAGTCTCCGTATAAATGCACCTGCTCTGTGATAGTCTCAGGGTTCTGTTTAAAGTGCAGAGAGCATTATGAAAACCAAGGAACACACCAGGCAGGTCCGAGATACTGTTGTGGAGAAGTTTAAAGCCGGATTTGGATACAAAAAGATTTCCCAAGCTTTAAACATCTCAAGGAGCACTGTGCAAGCCATCATATTGAAATGGAAGGAGCATCAGACCACTGCAAATCTACCAAGACCCGGCCGTCCTTCCAAACTTTCTTCTCAAACAAGGAGAAAACTGATCAGAGATGCAGCCAAGAGGCCCATGATCACTCTGGATGAACTGCAGAGATCTACAGCTGAGGTGGGAGAGTCTGTCCATAGGACAACAATCAGTCGTACGCTGCACAAATCTGGCCTTTATGGAAGAGTGGCAAGAAGAAAGCCATTTCTCAAAGATATCCATAAAAAGTCTCTTTTAAAGTTTGCCACAAGCCACCTGGGAGACACACCAAATATGTGGAAGAAGGTGCTCTAGTCAGATGAAACCAAAATTGAACTTTTTGGCCACAATGCAAAACGATATGTTTGGCGTAAAAGCAACACAGCTCATCACCCTGAACACACCATCGTCACTGTCAAACATGGTGGTGGCAGCATCATGGTTTGGGCCTGCTTTTCTTCAGCAGGGACAGGGAAGATGGTTAAAATTGACGGGAAGATGGATGCAGCCAAATACAGGAACATTCTGGAAGAAAACCTGTTGGTATCTGCACAAGACCTGAGACTGGGACGGAGATTTATCTTCCAACAGGACAATGATCCAAAACATAAAGCCAAATCCACAATGGAATGGTTCAAAAATAAACGTATCCAGGTGTTAGAATGGCCAAGTCAAAGTCCAGACCTGAATCCAATCGAGAATCTGTGGAAAGAGCTGAAGACTGCTGTTCACAAACACTCTCCATCCAACCTCACTGAGCTCGAGCTGTTTTGCAAGGAAGAATGGGCAAGAATGTCAGTCTCTCGATGTGCAAAACTGATAGAAACATACCCCAAGCGATTTGCAGCTGTAATTGGAGCAAAAGGTGGCGCTACAAAGTATTAATGCAAGGGGGCCGAATAATATTGCACGCCCCACTTTTCAGTTTTTTATTTGTTAAAAAAGTTTAAATTATCCAATAAATGTTGTTCCACTTCACAATTGTGTCCCACTTGTTGTTGATTCTTGACAAAAAAATTTTTTTTTATATCTTTATGTTTGAAGCCTGAAATGTGGCGAAAGGTTGCAAGGTTCAAGGGGGCCGAATACTTTTGCAAGGCACTGTATTGTATATAGACCGCATTCTAAATGCCCATATCTCGGAAACTACTTGATGGATCTTAATGAAACTAAATACACTTTATGTTGAAGGTCATAAGTTTTATTGCTTAAATTTACAAAGAAAAAGTACAAATATTTGTATGTTCTATGACAGATTTTCATAAATGTTCAATAAGAGCGCCACCTATGACTCTGCACACGTCGAGTCAGTATTCGAGCTCTTGGCAAACTCACTGAAATTTCTTGAAATTTTTCGTGCCAAGTCCTAATTTGTTTTGTAGTTGTTGCATTCTTTGCGAAATTTTTGAAGAAGGCACGCTGCACTGTCTTCGGTACTCTTAATATGCAAAATGCCTTTTCTTTTGAAGTGAATGGCATTTCTGAACCTGAAAAGATAGAAATGCCAACCGTTACACACAAAAAATTTGAAACGTTTCTACACAAGCTGTGAAAATTTGAGGTCATTCCAATGAAAATTGTCAGAATTATTGGCCTACGAAGTGGGGTCAAACATTTCGGAAGACCCTGTATATTAGTTCTGCAACGATTAATCAATTAAATCAGGGGTGCCCAATCCCGGTCCTCGAGAGCCCCTATCCAGCTTGTTATCCATGTCTCCATCCTCTAACACACCTGAATCAACTAATCAGGATCGTTATCTGGCTGCTTCAGAGCTTGCTGATGAGATGATCATTTGATTCAGGTGTGTTAAAGGAGGGAGACATGGAAAACAAGCTGGATAGGGGCTCTCGAGGACCGGGATTGGGCACCTTTGAATTAAATCGATTAATTCAATTAGGAGAAAAAAGCTTCAAGTTTACTTTTGCTGCTACGATGATTCGTTTAATTTGTGCAGTTGTAATTGATTTAGAAGGATACACTGCCCTCTTGTGACATCAGTGAATATGGCGTAACTCGTCGACCATAGACCATAGCCACATTGAGACTAGCTGTGAGCATCTTGACTTAGCATAGCAATCTTCCAGTACAAAATACAATGTAAAAATGAAATAAAATAATGATCAGAGGTGGATAGATTAGCCAAAAATTGTACTCAAGTAAGAGAAGCGTTACTTCAAAATCATATTGCTCCAGTAAAAGTAGTCATCCAAAAAAATGTACTCAAGTACAAGTAAAAAAGTATTTGGTGAAAAGAATACTCAAGTAATGAGTAACATTGTGAGTAACTGCTTACGATGTTTGATTTTTCTTTCTTTTTTAAACAATGGTATTTTTTTCTCAGCGCAAAGTTATCTATATGAACTATTGTTAGACTGTAACCTATTACATAACCACATTAAGCCAACATTTTTTTTTTTAAATCATTGAATTCCGATGATTAAAAAAAAAAAAAAATACATAAGTGAAGCATCAGTCCAGCGAGTCTGAGTGCCCTCTAAAGCAGAAAACATTTCCTATTATGATATTAAAAGGATCATAGTTCCGGTTTTCCGCGATCAATCGGTGCCAAATAAAAAACTGGCAGGGAATTTAAAATCCGAGCTTTCAAGTCATATTGTCGGAAGCAGTCCATGTCAAATACTTAATTTTTTAGTGATTTAAGGACGCCACGTGAAAGACAGGCCGGTCGGCGTGACAATAGAATAGCAAGCTTGAGTCTGATTGGTATAATGAAGTCATGTGATTATTGTTGCAAAGTCTCATTGCTGAAACTGGCAGAGCCATAAAAGTAAAATCTAATATGTAGAATAAAGAGGAAAAATGTCATGACTAGTGTAGCCCAAGGTAGTGGAGTAAAAGTAACGTTTCATCCTCACAAATGTACTCAAGTAAAAGTAAAAAGTATGGCTTAGTAAAACACCTCTTCGAAGTACATTTTTCTCAAAAAGTGACTCAAGTAAATCTAACGTAGTAAATGTAACTCATTACTACCAACCTCTGACAATTATTATATAATTTATATCGATGTCCAATACTTGTTAGGACAGAAGTGTGCACTTATGTTGATGTTAAGAGCAGTGGTCATTGTGCGAATACTCGCTGTAAGCAAGGCATGCTAAAGATTAAGCCTCAATGCTAAATTGTCCTCTAACATGTTATTTTGCGGAACTACCTCTTGTTCCAGAATTCATAAACAATTGGAATTCGAGAAGTGTTGAATATCATTGTAGGGGTTATAATATTGTTTTTGTGCTAAATTAACAATTAGCATGAGTCTAGCGCTAGTTGCGAGTGGCTCCTTGGTACGCTAGCAGAAACAGTTCATATACCGCATGCTAAATGTGTGGCTAGTTAAGGCAAGGTGCTCATTTTCGACACACTGTATAGTTCATTTTGTTTGTATAAAATGCACATTTCTGGTGAGAATAGGTTAAATGCTGTATAAAAATGTAAATATTAGACTAAATTACACTCCAGTAAATGTAAATATTATATAATGTTAGCACTAAACATACTGTAGGTGTGTGACAGACAGGCCCCAGCAGTCTTTAAAGAGCATCCAGTGATTAGATGATTTATTTACCTTCTGCCGGCTCGTGTTACTTTTGGCCACGGTGTGCCAAGATGAAGGCGAGGGTCCCTGAATGTGAATGTGGGGGTGTGTGAGCGCCAGAGAATAGTGGCTTGGTTTCGCTGGGGAGGGCGAAGAAGGCGGAACAGAGGCTTTTTTGTTCCGCCCGACTAGGGGAGGCCCGGATTTGAGGATGTCACTCAACGTGCACTAGGAGAAAGGTAGCAGACCTTTCGGGCCAAGGCGGATGGAGTGTTTGACTGTTGACCCCGGTTATTGGTGGTATTGGTGTCTGTCTTTTGTTATAAAGGAAGAGTGTTGTCAATTGGTATGGACTAAAACATATTGCAATACACCAGTTTTGGGCTCCAGTTAATCAACTCTTTTTGCCATCATTTGAGTGTTTTTTAGGGATGTCACGGTCGCATATTTTTGCACCTGAGTCCAAGTCACCTGATTTTGAGAATCTTCCTATACCGATCCGATATCGAAAAAGTTTTTTTTTTTTTTTTTCAAAATATGTTTCAGTACTGTACTTTTTACAGTAATTCCTCTTCTTCCGGGACTGTTGCGCAGTATAAAACATATATTTTTGTATCTTTTGGCAATGCCATTTTATTTCTGGATTATTTCGTCACTTTTAATCCTTTAAAAGTGAAAAAAATCTAAAAAATATTTAGGCCTGAACGTTATTGGAAAAAAATAACATTGCGATATACATTATATTGCCAGGCTCCACACTTACTGTAATTTTCGGACTATAAGGCGCACCTGACTATGAGCCGCAACCCACCAAATTTGACACAAAAATGGCATTTGTTCATAGATAAGCCACACTGGACGACAAGCCACCGCTGTCCTCACTGTATTCTGGGATATTTACACAAAAAGATACTAACCGGTTACACTTTATTTGACTGTTGCATCATAAGCCCGTCATAAGACCAAATGAACCACCATTGCTTCAAGAATGAACCACTATTGGTTCAAGAAGATTCATTGGCCATCACTGCTCCCTTGGGGGAGACAGTCAACCTCTGCTGCCACCTGCTGTCAAAACTGTCGTCCAACTTGCCTCCTAGCATGCATTGCAGCGCTGTAGATGTAAATAACAATCAAAATTCTTGTTCTGTGCTAATTATTTCTTCCGTTACTGTACCAGTTGTTTCATTAACTGCTAGTTATGATATTTGGTAACACTTAATTTGACAGTGGCGCCATTAGACTGTCATTAGACAATCATTATTATCAATATAATATAATATTGTGACAGATATCATTTTGTGTCATCTGGCAAATTGCCTCTTTTGAATGGATGTAAAAGATCCGAGCTGGACATAAATGGAGTTCGTGACATAATTTGCCGGATGAAACTTAATGACGTAAGCATTTATTAATGCCCATGGTAGTGTCATGTCATAATTGTGACGGTCTTATGGCCGCCGTCAAATAAAGTGTTTCCTATTAACTCAAATAAATCAACAAATAAGCCGCACAATAAGCCACAGGATTCAAAATGAAGGAAAAAAGTAGCGGCTTATAGTCCGAAAGTTACAGTACTTTTTGCATTGGTTGGACTGGTGCGCCTAACTTTTTTCTTAAGGTGCAGCAGCATAAAATGTAGGCGCACCCACATTTTTCATTGCATCACCTTTAACGCCATGCTTTTAATCACAATCCAACACATTCATATAATTCCTATTACTGAGTCCACTCAGATTCACTCACGCTTTGACGCTGACGCTTCCGAGAGCAGCCTCTCGTATACACAATGAGTTGCCACATACTGGCCTACCGCTTACTCCAGGGTACCCGCGGGTTATTAAAAGTATTAAAAAAGCATTAAATTTAGTTTTTCATTATTAAAGGTATTAAAAGTATTAAATTAGCTGTCGTAAGTCTGGAATTTTTTCACTGTGGTTTTGATTTTGAAGAACATCTCAGTGCGAACTAAATTATATCCGTGATGGGTTTTTTTTGTTTTTTTTAATCCATAACGAAGATGACGCGTTGAATTTTTACGATGCACTGCACTACAAATCATAATGCACCTCGTGCGTGCGCGCTGTTAGCATCATTAGCATCAACATCATAACAGCAGGCAATCGCACAGTACTGTGTGCTAACGTAAAGAACTGCTCAGATGCCTTAGTTGTTATGTTCGATGAAAGCCTCAACAAGACAACCAAGTCCAAACAGTTGGACCAGCATGTGAGGTATTGGATCGGCGACCAAGTCGCATCCAGATACTTTGGGTCGCAGTTTATGGGTCATGCGAAGGCAGTGGACCTGCTTAACATTTCAAAGTAAGTTGCCAATTTCTCCAATTATAATGTGTTAGATGCAATAATGTATTTCTGCACGGTTTGCCTTTCGAATGAATGTGAATTTCGTAGTTTTAACTCAAGAGTTAGCCATGTTCAATGGGGTATTGGCAGGTGCACTAGCCTTAGCATGGATAAACCGGAGTCGTAGATCCACCATCACGCTCAGATACACAACATGGTTGACACTATTATTGGAACGAGTGCGGGGTAACGTTGATCTGAATAACATGGCATGGTGATAGGCAAATTATAATGTAGGTGATAGTAAAACACCTCCTGTTATATTTAAATGTTTTTCTTGATTGAATAAGAGTATGGATTTTTCTATCTGATTAAAAGAAATGTCTTCAATAGCTAACAAAGGATTAACATGTTTTGTATACTTCTTGTAATGTGATTAGGAAAAAAACAATTACCAAGGGAAATGGTCATGTGTAGCTTTTTTATTTTGTGGTAATAAATGGTAAACTACTGCCATTTAGTGGCTGTTTTTTAAACTTTCACTGCCAATTGCAAGATTTACCCAAGCACTTTACAGTTAAGGTGACCAACTTGTCAATCACCAACCTACCACCTTGACTCGGTCCTCTTAAAAGGGAAACCTGTTGTATTGCAAATGTAATTTCTGAAGTTGCTTTACAAAAATAGTGTAAAATCCATCTTGTCCTGGGGAAAAAAACTGAAAGACCTTATATTTAAATGTGTTTTAATTGTATCTTCAGTAAATGTGCATTCTTTTGTCAAACACACTTAGTAATTGAGGTTAAATTTGATGTTCAGTGCTTTATTTTTTTAATATGATTCAATATTATCTAAATAATGGGTGCGAGAAAAGTATTAATTTTCAGTTGAAATGGCATTAAAAAAGGTCTTTAAAAGTCTTGAATTTAGATGTATCAATCCTGGGGGGACCCTGTACTCGTATACACAATGAGTTGCCACATACTGGGCTACCGCTTGTCTAACAAGCTAAATGATGATTAACACATTTGTGCATTTGCTCATAGAGCTACTGAGGCTTCGCTGGTGAGATCAAAGCTACAAACCTGTCAATTATTGCTGCAATGATTAATCGATTAACTTGAGTATTTTGATTAGAAGAAATCTTGGAATTAAATTTTGTTGTTTCGAGGATTTGTTTCATTAGAGTGCCGTTGTGATGGTTTGTTTTTAGAGTGTTTGCGTTTAGTTTTATTGATTTGGGTGGATGCACTACCCTCTACCTGCAACAGTAAATATGACAACTCATCTAAAATGGCTGGATCCAGCTACTTCCTGTTAAGACCAACATAGAGTTGTAAGTTTTTCATCTGAGCTATAGGATTGTTTATGCATCCTTTTTTTGTACTTCGATCCCCATTTACAGTATCATATTTTTTTCAGCTCAGGTTTTTAAATTTATTGTTAAATACATTTATTGCTCTTCTGAAATGAAAGTGCAATCATAGACTCCACCATCAGTTGGTAAGACAACTCCCACAGACTTTGCGTCATGCCTTCCCGTAGGGGGCCGTCCCATAGAGCGTTGATGTGACTTTCACCATTCACTGTGATAGACTCAAACACACGCTGCGTTCTAACACCAAATTTAGGTGGAAATAACAGGTTTACTGCATACAAGCAGGCAGGATGTTCTAAAGAGTGATTAGGTGGAGGATTCAAGATTATTATTATATTTTTCGCACCATGCATGCACTTCGAAACGTTGTGAATAGAATGAAATGAATGGAAAAAATTACCCTAACTTTAGCTTGAAATATATATGTAAAATGAATGATAACGGCATGTTTTTTAAGAAAGAATCTAGACTGTTTTACGTTCATATCTATAGAAATTCCGTGATTTAAGCATTTATTTGCAAGAATTTTCAGCTTAGAATGCTCTTCTTCCGTGACGGCTGCCATGTTGGATTAAACAATACCGTAACTTTGACTTGAAATATTTACGTAAATGAACGATAACTGCCTGTTTTTTTTTTTTTTTTTTTTTTTTTTTTTTTGCTTTTAAACTAGAATCTATACTTTTTACATCCATATCGACAGAAATTCAGCGATTTAAGCATTTATTTGCAAGAAATTTCTACTTAAAAAACTTTTTGTTTTGTGACAGCCGCCATGTTGGATTTTGTATCACTACACAATAGCAGAATTTAACCTAAATAAGTTGTGATTGTATATAGTAAAATTAAGATGATTCTGCATGCTTTCCGGCGGCACGGTGGCTTAGTGGTTAGCACATCTGCCTCACAGTTCTGGGATCAAGGGTTCAATCCCGGGCTTCGGCCTTCCTGTGTGGAGTTTGCATGTTCTCCCCGTGCCTGTGTGGGTTTCCTCCGGGAACTCCGGTTTCCTCCCACATCCCAAAAACATGCATGGTAGGCTGATTGAACACTCTAAATTGTCCGTAGGTATGAGTGTGTGCGTGAATGGTTGTATGTCTCCTTGTGCCCTGTGATTGGCTGGCAACCAGTTCAGGGTGTCCCCTGCCTACTGCCCATAGTTGGCTGGGATAGGCTCCAGCACCTCCGCGACCCTCGTGAGGAAAAGCGGCATGGAAAATGAATGAATGAATGCATGCTTTCCTCAACTATTGTTTCTTATGTGAAAATGATTGAAAGTGATTTATTAACTATTGAAAACTTGCACTAAATTAAAAAAAATAATAATAATAATTTGCAATTTTGGACAAAAACTTACAGAATATGTTAAATATTGTTATTGATCCTGAAAATATAGATGATTATCTCTGCATTTGGAGATTTTTGTGCATCTAGCGTAAAATTTGAGAATTTTATAGCCATTTTAAGTTTTGTTATACTTGTATAAAAAATAATTAATTGGGATTTTAATCTGGAACGACTTTGAATTTTTTGATGTCGCTGCGCATGGAGACTCATACAGTATATGCCTTTTGAACTTGCAATATTAGCAAGCCTTTGTTTTATATCTCCTAAAATTAATCCTGCCATGCATTAAATGTTCCTAATCCGATTACTCGAGTAATTAACTAACTAATTAATGGAGAGATTAATCGATTATTTAAATAATCGATAGCTCCAGCCCTACTGTCAATCATCGTTAACTTTAAGTACCAAACGGAAGATTCACTGCGTAGAAGGAAGGGGGGGGGGGGGGGGGGGGGGGAGCTGTACCAGAATGAAGCATAAAAATATAAACATATTTTTTAAATTAAAACCCGATCCTTTTCACCCGATTCAGATCCTCTGAAAACTGGCGCGATCGGTCCGATTTCTGATCACTTGATCGGATCGGGACATCACGAGTGTTTTAGTTTGAGTATCTGCCGATCCCGATATTTCGCGATCCGATTGCTTTTTTTGCTCCCGATTCAATTCCAATCATTCCCGATAATTTTTCCCGATCATATACATTTTGGCAATGCATTAAGAAAAAAATGAATAAAACTCGGACGAATATATACATTCAACATACAGTACATAAGTACTGTATTTGTTTATTATGACAATAAATCCTCAAGATGGCATTTATATTATTAACATTCTTTCTATGAGAGGGATCCACAGATAGAAAGACGTGTGACTTTGTATATTGTGACTAAATATTGTCATCTAGTGTATTTGCTGAGCTTTCAGTAAATGATACTGTAGCCATGCCCAAATGCATGATGGGAAGTGGAACCATGACTGTGCGTAGTGCTACCAATTGATATATCTTCTCTGCGTTGGGAAATAACATAAGGTGTTAAGAAAAAGATCAATTACTACCTTGCTTCCCCACATTGCTTCCCATGATATTTCTAATCATAGGGAGAGGGATTGTAAAGCTTTAGCCAATTAACAAAAGGCTCCAAAGGCTGCCAAAATTCACTCTACTCATTTTACGCTGCCTTTTTCTCTCTATATAGGTAAAATGGCGCCATTACAGATTGAGCGCGACAATGCGTGAGTGGGTCGTGCGGCGCATGCATTAATTGCGTTAAATACCTCGTTTCGGGATAAATTTGATAACCCTACCTTAAGCCTAAACTAAAGACTCTGGATGAGTGTAACATATTATGTCTGTAACCTTAAATACAATAAGAAAACGAGTTAATTAAAAAATATATATTATACAGTATATGTATTAAAAAAAGGCATGGCCGATATTTTTTTGCCGATTCCGATACTTTGAAAATGACGTGATCGGACCCGACCGATCGGCACATCTCTAGTTTTTAATATAATGTTTTCCTCCTTTTATGGACTACCACAAACAAAATGTTAGAAATCAAACGTTAACTTTGTAAATAAATTTGAATTTGTGCTATATAAACTTGCTCGCTGGCTCTCAGCGTTGATGAAGTGCGACAACGCTAACGCTCGGAAATGAGACCTGCGGCAGTTATTAATTCAATGAGCCACAAGATTAGAATAAATAGTGTGTGTGTCATAACAATTAGTGAGTGAGTCTGTTTGTTTTTATTGTTGTGTGTCATAGTTGCACGTAGTATGTGTAGAGGAAATAAGTCCTGCTTTGGTCTTATACTGCCATTCTTCCTTTTTCGAAGTAATATTAATTCCTGCCAGATCAGGACAGGTTGCACTTTTGAGTTTCTTAAAGCTGAAATGAACCCGAAAGCCTGATTGTTTTTGCAGATGCCAAATATAGCACCAGAGTTAGGGAAACCACTTAATCCAGACCACCGTACAAGAGAGAAACTGCTTCAAAAGCAAAAATTGGAATAATAGTAGATTATAGAATCTGCACTTTTAATCAGGACACCCCAATCCTGAGGACAAGTCACTTAAGGCTGTACAAACATGGGATTGATCTGACTACTTGCTCAAACGGTTCCTGATGAAAGCAATAAAAGAGGATCAACGCCATAATTCTGTCCTTCCAAACCATGTCAGTGAGCTGAGCCTGTCTGAACCTTCCACGTTCCAGTCGCCTTCGCAAAAGTCGTAAAAGAAGCGAAGGCGACTGTCAGTTTCGTAGCGAACACGACCATGTAGCCTTTGAAGAAGTGACCCACAGAGCTGTATCGATTAGCAGACCCAGCTGGGTATAAACAATACGCTAAAATTATGCCCACATACTCCGTGGGGTGCAATGGAATGGATGGAATTGATGCCACACAGCTCAATTTTGGTCTCATCTGACCACAAAACTTATTCCCAAGCCTTATGTGAGTCATTTAGATGTTCCCTGGCAAATTGAAGACGGGCCTGTACATCTGTCTTCCTGAGCAAGCTGGCACTGTAAGATTTCCAGTTTGTTCCTGTTGTCGCAATTGCCATCAGATTGTCAACAACTTCGTGCCGTGTACTAGAGCAGGGCGGTAAACCGAAAATTTACCGTCACCGAAATTCTTAACGATGACCGACGTAATTTTGACCATGTCGGTAAATTAATAAAACAAGAAAATAGTCTTTTCATCCCGCTTTGATTCTGTGTTGTTCGTCTATGTTCATTCCCCTTTAAGAAAGCAGTGAATGTGCTTACGTAGGGAGTCACGTGATCATCAGGAAGCCAATCAAACAAAAGCCCGGTAAGCTAACGCTAGCAGCTAACGCTACAAGCAAAACGTGATGGAGTGTGGCTTAAGGGAGGTTCACCAAACTTTCAACCGACATTTAGTAGACTCTTGGTGGCATCCAGACGGGCTTTCACCCGCTGTCCTCCTTTGTTCTCACGATTTCCGGAGATGGTGCTTTCAGTGCTTTCTTCTGGTAGCCAGGCTAACGCTAGCTAGCGGCTAACGCTACAAATGAACGTTATGGAGTCGGATAGAGGCTCTAACCTTGTCGAAACGGCTGAACTTAATGAGTGGATTGGGCACGGACTGCATCTAGCAATTACTATGTGGCGTTATTTTGTATCTGTCTGTGTGTGTGATTCCTCTGATAGCTTTTGTGATGGTAAAGAATTCTGCATAAAGTACAATCCAACGGCGAAACTTATAATGACCGAGAAATGGCCCCAGCTATTTTTATTGTGCGTGCATTTATGAAAAAATGCACTGGGGGGGGGGGGACCTTAAACCATAAAGTAAACACTTGTATTTAATAATTATATCACAGCAGCCATTAACACTAAGTTGTCTTTTTGAAGTGTACTGTTCAAGCTGCAAGTCATTTGTGTTACAGTGACATGTTTGCACAGGCATATTGATTTTGACAATGTACATTGTTCAAGTCATACACGCTGTTATAAATGTTCATACTTGAATTCTTATTGCTTACAATACATTTTTATTAGGGCTGTCAAACGATTAAAATTTTTAATCGAGTTAATTACAGCTTAAAAATTAATCGTAATTAATCGCAATTCAAACCATCTATATAATATGCCATATTTTTCTCTAAATTATTGTTGGAATGGAAAGATAAGACGCAAGATGGATATATATTTTCAACATGCGGTACATAAGGACTGTATTTGTTTATTATAACAATAAATCAGTTCTAAATCAGTTATAGAAATTTTATATTAAAACCCCTCTTAATGTTTTCGTTTTAATAAAATTTGTTAAATTTTCAATCAAAAAATAAACTAGTAGCCCGCCATTGTTGATGGCAATAATTACTTACACTATAAAATCAGTCGCACCTAAACGCCAGCAGAGGGCAGAAAAACTCCGCAAAACACAATTAACAGGTGGGCCTTTCACTCTAGTGACATTTAAATATGTCTGAGCTGGGCAAGTGCGATAATTGCGTCAAATATTTTAACGTGATTAATTAAAAAAAATAATTAACGCCAGTTAACGCGATAATTTTGACAGCCCTAATTTTTATAAATTTAATGTTTAGACTGCATGTACAATTGTTAAATACAGTATATCAAATTGAATGCTGGTAAATAAATCAACAAGAAATAGTTAATCTGTATTTCATGCATTGATTGATTTTCAAATTATATAACAGTCCGCTTGGGCGAATTTATTGTCATTTATCGTTATCGAGATAAATCTGCTCAATTTATCGTGATACATGTTTAAGGCCATATCGCCCAGCCCTACCGTGTACTACGAGGCGCTCTCTTACCTTTGCCATTAACGCCGTTTCAAACTAGCGGCAGCCTAGTGTGAAGGGCTCAGCGACAACCCATACATTGTGTATGTAGGAGGGGACTTCTCGGCGAAAGTGAGCGGTGGCCGCCGTTTTGAACAGAGCAGAAAGTCTTGAGTGAATTTTCACCGAGGGGCGGCGCCCAAAATAGAGATTCACAGCGCATCCAATAGCAGAGGGGCAGGCGTATTTATATCTGTGCTATCAAGCTGTTTTGGCGGGCAGATACACACAAATCACGGCCGACAAAACCTTGAGAAATGCGCTTTTTTAAAGTTCCACAAGCTCTGGGACACTCCAAAAATGACTCTCATACCCGTCCTTGCTAAGTTAAATGGTACCTCGATGTGCATTTGTGTGGAAATGTAGTTCACGAACAACAACAAAAACTATTTACATTATTTCCGAAACTACTAAAACTCTTTACATGGCTATTATAATGCCCCCAACTCCTTGAAATAGGAAAAGTTGCTGTTTTGTTTGACAACAATAAAAATAAACGCAATGGTGCTTGGTACTATAGTAAATATGCTTGCCGCTTTTCAATTTCTGACAGCATCTACATCAGGCTACGGGACTCCTCCCGTTTTGCGCTTGCCTTGGACCGCTCTTCACACTAGGCTGATGCTAGAGTGAAAAGGCCTTTATCTTCCTCACACTGACCTCCAGACTGAAGACAAATGGACTTTTTGCATGTTTTCTTGCTGATAATATAAAATTATATTATTTAATCATGAAATTTCATTAATGATGTCACAGTTAAAGCTTTCACTCTCAAGATTGAGATTAAACTCATATGGATATCCATCGTTGTATACATACTTAACATCAAGCGCGTAGGTTTGGTATCAACATTAGTAGGGATGATTTAATAGCATAACCTGCATGCTTAGGATGGGACAATACAAAGTTCAGGGCTACATTTCTCACGAATATG
The DNA here is from genome assembly GCF_030265065.1 of Corythoichthys intestinalis. Taxonomy (NCBI): domain Eukaryota; kingdom Metazoa; phylum Chordata; class Actinopteri; order Syngnathiformes; family Syngnathidae; genus Corythoichthys; species Corythoichthys intestinalis. The sequence goes on along the minus strand of NC_080413.1, from coordinate 14,253,833 downwards.
AACCTAATTATTTGATAAGCTAAATCAGGGGTCCCGAAACTACGGTCCGCCTCCACATTTGGTCCGGCCCCCTGAACAATTATTATTATTTTTTTTCCCAATAGTGTTATTTATTTCCTGGCTTTTTTCTGTGAATAACCCAGAGAGGGTTGTTTGGTTATTATCTATTTAATTAATAGTGTTATTATTCTTTATTATATTATATATTATATTATGGGCTGTCAAACGATTAAAATTTTTAATCGAGTTAATCACAGCTTAAAAATTAATCATAATTAGGGCTATCGAAATTATCGCGCTAACGGGCATTAATTAATTTTTTTAATTAATCACGTTAAAATATTTGACGCAATTAACGCAGATGGCCCGCTCAGACAGATTTAAATGACAGTGCAGTGAAACGCTCACTTGTTGTGTCTATGGAGTTTTGCCGCCCTCTGCTGGCGTGCTGGTGCGACTGATTTTATAGGCTTCAGCTCCCATCAGCATTGTGTAATTATTGACATCAATGGCGGGCTACTAGTTTATTTTTTGATTAAAAATGTTACAAATTTTATTAAAACGAAAACATTAAGAGGGGTTTTAATACAAAATTTCTATAACTTGTACTAACATTTTTTTTTTTTTTAAGAACTACGAGTCTTTCTAACCGTGGATCGCTTTAACAGAATGTTAATAATGTTAATGCCATCTTGTTGATTTATTGTTATAATAAACAAATACAGTCCTTATGTACCGTATGTTGAATGTATATATCCATCTTGTGCCTTATCTTTTCATTCCAACAATAATTTACAGAAAAATATGGCATATTTTATAGATGGTTTGAATTGCGATTAATTGCGATTAATTACAATTAATTAATTTTTAAGCTGTAATTAACTCGATTAAAAATTTTAATCGTTTGACAGCCCTAATCATAATTAATCACAATTCAATCCATCTATAAAGTTTGCCATATTTTTCTGTAAATTTTTGTTGGAATTCAACAAAATTCAACATACTGTACATAAGTACTGTATTTGTTTATTATAACAATAAATCAACAAGATAGCATTAACATTATTAACATTCTGTTAAAGCGATCCATAGATAGAAAGACTTGTAGTTCTCAAAAGATAAATGTTAGTACAAGTTATAGAGATTTTATTTTAAAACCCCTCTTAATGTTTTCGTTTTAATAAAATTTGTAAAATTTTCAAACAAAAAATAAACTAGTAGCTCGCCATTGTTGATGTCAATAGTTACACAATGCTCGTGGTGCTGAAACCCATAAAATCAGTTGCACCCAAGCGCCAGCAGAGGGTGACAAAACACCAAAAAACACAAGAACAAATGGACATGACACTGTGCTGTCTTTTTAATCTGTTTAAGCGGGGCATGTGCGTTAAATGCGTCAAATATTTTAACGTGATTAGTTTAAAAAATTAATTACCGCCCGTTAAAGCAATAATTTTGACAGCCCTATATATTAAATTCTATTATATTATATTATTATTATTTTTATTTTATTTACTTTTGTTCCGTGATGAATTCAGAAAGGGTTATTTGATTGTGCCTTTCTGAAGAATAATAAATTTTTACATTTAGGCACTCCTGCAATCGTCACACTTTTTCTGTTACAAACTGACCCGGACCCTCATCAGAGAAGGAAAAAGTTATGTGGCCCTCACAGGAAAACATTTGGGGACCCCTGGGCTGAATGATAAATGCAAAATCAGTATGGACTTACTAACTTTGATGTGTATTGGTTCAGGTGATACACCGTTCGATTCAAATGTTTCTTTTCAAAAACTACTAAAACATTTTAAAAACTTCCAGAATAAATGTGTGGATTTTATTAGCAAATTTAAATTCCAATATGTGAACATTTGAATATTTGAAAAAAATCTTAGTCATGGGACAGCAAAAATAAATAAAAATGGACCCTTCCTTCAGGTAAAACACGACTTCTTTTGTCCACGAGCACAGCCAAACTCAACAAAAATTGAAAGCTCCTTAAAGCTGCTTTAAGACCACATAAATAAAATTTTTAAAAATTAGAGAAGGGTAGAAACCTTGGTTGACTACATTTCACAGTTTAATTAATGTTAACAGTAGAAAACACATACAGGATACAGGAGGACGTTCACACAGCAAGTTCACACAGTTTAATATTAGGCTAACTCTGATGCAGTTTGGAATTTGAGGAGAAAAATTAGCGGTGTGTTCCCCATCTCCACAATATTGACGTCTTTTTACATTACTTACAGTGGCTGCTGCTGGCCAAAGATAAAATAAATTTCTAATGTCCCTCCTCATCAAAGGGGGCGTAGGAGGTGACATGTTGAAAACATGTTGTCTGTATCCGGGCTGTGTGCGTGTGTGTGTTGGTCAAGTAATCAGCCAATCAAACGAGCGCTTAAGGGGACGAAAAATGGACCGGCACATTTTGCAAGTAAAAAGAGGTAAATTTAAGTGTCAACATAATAAACAAAAATAATTCACTTAATAAAGGAAGGGTCGATTCTATCGTTACAACGTATGGGAAGACAATTTAAATTACCTATACAACTGAACTCATTATATAGTGCAAATAAGTTTGCTTAAAAAGTGGTGGGGACAATTTGAACACCCTGAACAGTTCCTAATGTTATGTCCCTACCGTCCCTATGCAAACCTACGCCTTTGCTTAACTTCCATAGTGATGACATTTAATAACACATGTAAAGGAGCTTTGTTAACCTTACTCAATATGTTCACCCACGTGTGAATTTTGCAGCAAAACTCGCCTGAACCCCCCCAACCCACACCGCTTACCCCCCTTCCCTGCTGAAAGGTATTAAAAAAAAAAAAAACAAGTGGTCGAATTGAGTTACTCCAAGTGACACTTTTATTTAAGCAGACTAGCCCAAGTGTCACACAGGATGGAAGTCAGCCATTCCGCAGTCAGACTTTGGACTCGACGTTAAGCGACAGGTTCCTAATTGGCGTCACGTCCGGTATGAATGCCAAAACAATCAGACGGCTCGTGAAAATCCCTCGGTTGGCGGAGGGGAATAAAACAAGAGGCCCCCTCCCTTATGCTGTGTTCTACTTACCTCACTTTTGTTTGTTTACCTGCTTTCTCCAATGGCTGCCATCGACATGGATAGATGTCCATTCAATTGCTGCCTGACCCACCCAGTTCAAATTGAGTTCAATTGAAGCGCCATTATGTTTGTTTTCTCTAACAGGAGGAAAAACAATAGGGAGTGTGAACACATATTAATGGTCATAATTAATGACAAATCTGAGATGCATTAGTGCTCAATGGACTGTGACTGGACATTGTGCGCTAAATGAAAATAGAAAAGCTTGATGAAGAATGATGAAAATGTTTTTCATAATTATTTGATTGATTAAATGCTCATTAAGTGGCAATCCAACACCAAGGACAATTAGATGAAGTTCACTTTTGGCCCTCCACCCCGATGCTGTAATGGTGGACCCAATTTTCACACAATAACTCTAAGGACTTGCTGGAAATTTGGAGGTTAGATATTGACATTTACTTGTATACTGAGTGGCTGCCATTGGAACTGGATCGCTACTGTTACGGCAGGGGTCGGGAACCTTTTTGGCTGAGAGAGCCATGAACAGCACATATTTTTTAAATGTAATTCCGTAAGAGCCATACAATCTGTTTAAAAAAAAAAATACAAGTAATGTGTGCATTTTATCTAATTTCAACACTTTTAAAGTACAAAAAGTCTCTGAATTCTTTTTAATAACATTGTTATGCTGTTGCTAATTAATGATGAGTATTTCTTACCATTAATGCGACTTCTGGTGCTGCATGGTTTGGCTGATGGCTTTGAAGTCTGGTTGATACTTAGTGTGGGGTTAAGCTTCATGCAGGCATTAAGATACTTTGGATTCATCACTTTTCATATTGACGAAACAAGTTTATCCATCGGTAGATTTTTTTTCTTTAGCGAACTCAGTGAAGGACTTGAATAAATCCTCCCCTCTCGTTGTCCCTTTCAGTCAAAACCTGGCATTCACGCTGAACCGGGAGAAGTTGCTTACGCCTGTTTACTCATCCAAAGCAAGAGAAAGAAACGGTGCCGCATTTACAGTGGGGAGGACAAGTATTTGATACACTGCCGATTTTGCTGGTTTTCCCACTTGCAAAGCATGTAGAGGTCTGTAATTTGTATCATAAATTCTCTTCAACTGTGAGGGACGGAATCTAATACAAAAAAACAGAAAATCACGGTGTATGATTTTTTTTAATAATAAATTTGCATTTAATTGCATGAAATAAGTATCTGATACATCACAAAAATCGAACTTAATATTTGGTACCGAAACCTTTGTTTGCTATTACAGATACCAAACGTTTTCTGTAGTCCTTGACAAGGTTTGCACACACTGCAGCAGGGATTTTGGCCCACTCCTCCATGCAGATCTTCTCCAGAGCCTTCAGGTTTCGTGGCTGCTGCCGGGCAACACGGACTTTCAGCTCCCTCCATAGATTTTCTATCGGGTTCAGATCTGGTGACTGGCTAGGCCACTCCAGGACCTTAAAATGCTTCTTACGGAGCCACTCTTTAGTTGCCTTGACTGTGTGCTTTGGGTCGTTGTCATGCTGGAAGACCCAGCCACGACCCATCTTCAGGGCTCTCACTGAAGGAAGGAGGTTGTCAGCCAAGATCTGGCGATACATAGCCCAATCCATCCTCCCCTCAACACGGTGCAGTCGTCCTGTACCCTTGGCAGAGAAGCAGCCCCAAAAAATGGTGTTTCCTCCTCCATGTTTCACAGTTGGGATGGTGTTCTTGGGGTTGTACTCATCCTTCTTTTTCCTTCAAACACGACGAGCCGAGTTTAGACCAAAAAGTTCAATTTTGGTCTCATCCGACCACATGACCTTCTCCCATTGCTCCTCGGGATCATCCAGATGGTCAGTGGCAAACTTCAGACGTGTCTGGACATGCACTGGCTTCAGCAGCGGGACCTTGCGTGCACTGTAGGATTTTAATTCATGACGGCTTAATGTGTTTCCGATGGTTTTCTTTGAGACTGTGGTTCCAGCTCTCTTCAGGTCATTGACCAGGTCCTGCCGTGTAGTTCTGGGCTGATCCCTCACCTTCCTCATGATCAGTGATGCCCCACAAGGTGAGATCTTGCATGGAGCCCCAGAACGAGGCAGATTGACCGTCAACTTGAACTTCTTCCATTTTCTAATAATCGCTCCAACAGTTGTTACCTTCTTACCAAGCTGCTTGCTTATTTTCCTGTAGCCCATCCCAGCCTTGTGCAGGTCTATTATCCCTGATGTCCTTACACAGCTCTTTGCTCTTAGCCATTGTGGAGAGGTTGGAGTTTGTTTGTTTGTTTGAGCATGTGAACAGGTGTCTTTTATACAGGTAACAAGTTCAAACAGGTGCAGTTACTTCCGGTAATGAGTGGAGAACAGGAGGGGTTCTTAAAAAAGAACTAAGAGCCGAAATATTTACTAGTTGGTAATGTATCAAATACTTATTTCATGCAGTTAAATACAAATGTATTACTTAAAAATTATACAATGTGATTTTCTGGATTTTTGTATTAGACTCCGTCCCTCACAGTTGAAGAGAACTTATGATACAAATTACAGACCTCTACATGGCTTGCAAGTGGGAAAACCAGCAAAATCGGCAGTGTATCAAATATTTGTTCTCCCCACTGTAGAAGACATGTTTTTTCTCCAAATAAAAAAAAGGGAAAAAAAACAAACAAAAACCCCCTTACATGTATTTGTATTTCATGATAAATGGTTTTGAAGCTCTGCAAATGTAACAGTTATAAGTGAGCTATATATAAAAGAAAAGGATTTGCACATCTATACAATATGCACATATCTTAATTTTTAAATAAAAAATGTGTATGATTATTATTTTTTTTTTTTTTTAATCGAGAAAAATCCGCGATTGACTGAGAGCGTAAAGTTTGAAGCGCGATATAGCGAGAGATCACTGTAATCAATAACGTGACTGCTGACAAGAGCAGCAAAATAAATTTTGTAAAGTTTTGGGAAATATTATCTGCTGGTATCCATGCAGATTGAACCAAAGAACTCAAAGAGCTTTTGTTTTTGAAGGCAAAAAAGTGGAATGTTTTGCAATTGCCTAATCAATCACCTGACCCGAATCCGATCGAGGATGCATTTTACTTAAGTCAAAACTATTAGAAAAAATGTTCAAATCAAGCAGAAAATGGACAGTCGCGAATCGGGAGGTAGCTATCTTGCTAACAAAACAACCCTAACCCTTTAACATAAATTAAAAATATTACAGTCGTCGCACTTAATCCTCCGCAAACCTCCCGCCGCCTACGTTCTGCCGACTCTAATCTCCTCACACCCATCACTCGCACCAAGCTCCGAACCTTGGGGGACCGAGCCTTCGCCGCTGCTGCTTACTCACTCTGGAACTCACTCCCACAACCCATCAGGAACTCGGACTCATTACAAAACTTCAAATCACTCCTAAAAACCCACCTGTTCAAACTAGCTTTTCCCACCTCTTAATTCTTAATTCTGTCTTTGTGTTATGTTATGTAAAGCGTCTTTGAGTGTCCAAAAAAGCGCTATATAAGTTTGAGGTATTATTATTATTAAACCAGGAAGTAGCCTTCTAACTATCAAGCGGGAAACGAAAACTCCATTCCCACGACTATTCCAGAAAAAGATCAAGTCCTGTCATCTTTAATCACCCTGTGAGAAACAAACTGAATCAAAAATGATACGGTCCTGTTTATTGTTCATTTTCAACCAGGAAGTAGTGTTAAAAGGGCTCTGTCATATGTCCAAACATTTCTGGAGCTTGCGAATCTGTATCCCAGGAAAGGCTTTCAGATTGTTGCATGGCCGGGATGTGAAAATGGTGGGTGGCTGCCTTCGCCACCACGGGATGGTGGCATGACTGGATGTCTGCGTGAAACAGATAGCCCGTAATTTAGAAGATCAAAACCATGATAACTCGCGTTCTTGTGAGAAAATTGAGTGTTTGCTTACAACATGTAAATTGAGTGTACGCCTCGACTGCCTCCTCCGGTTAAAGTCCATCCAGCTTTTCACGCTTTGAATTAGAAACACGATAATTGCATGTAATGTCGTACATGTTGACATTCTTCTTTTTTGTCGCCATTTTTGCTCGTTTCCAACATCTGAAAGCATTCATTACGCCCTTGATTGGGTTCTCACCGTGCAGGGTGGCACTCATTCACAGCGTGTTACATGGTGGTCACTCACGGCGGGCATACCTTGTTGTCTTTCCGTCTCTATTTCGGCTAAGTTTACCACAAAGAAATGAGTAGTGGTTTTTAAAATAGCCGTCTTAAATATACAGATGGGACCGCCTTGCCCCGCCTGTGTTGGTGAAACCACAAAGCGCTAGCTTTTAAGTTTTTATATAGCATACATGCTAGGGTTCAGCCGAGTTGAACTGGAGGAACTTGCGCCATTGACGGTAGGGCTGAACAATTTTAGGGAAAAAAAAAATCAATTTTTTTTCTGAATATGTTGTTCAAATAGGCAAAAATAAGCAGATTTGTTCGTTTGCGCAACAGATCCTGGGTCAGTCAAAATTGCAATGTCTAAATTCTCGATTAAAGCAACACTAGGTAACTTTTCAACCTTTATAAAATATTTTCATAACGTTTGTGATAATATCTCTACTGACAACTGCTTGAATGACACCTGTTTTATATCTTGAAGGGGTCTGCATGGCTTTCACCGGCACTAATTAACGTTGAGGAGGGTGGCAGGAACCTTGCCACACAAAAAAAAAACACAAATGTGGGAAAGGCGGAAGTGACGTGTGACGTATGCCGTAAAGCAGTCAGCTTTACGGCATATGTCACTACCGCCTTTACCCATTCATTCTTCAGACGGAAGTCGATGCGAACGCTTTCGAGCGAATACCGCAAAGATGGCAGAGCAATAAAAGAGGCAAAAAGTTTGGTCTGAGGAGGGAAAAAAAAGAGGCTATTCGGATATACAAAATAAACATTGGCCCGGCTTTCACTTGCTGGCGTGACACCTCCCCAACCGAACTCGTCAGAGCTGACGAGTTTGGGTAGGGTCAGGGACACACTAAGCCACAAGTAGGGATGGGAATTGATACGATATTTACGATTCCGATTCCCTTATCGATATTGCTTAACGATTTGATTTTTTATCGATTCTAATTTGGCGAAAAGGAGAACAACTATTTTGATTGGCATCGAGTTTGTTTAATCAGAAGTCACAACCTTACAAACTCACAACATGGTAAAGAGACGCCCAAGGTCTCAATGTTCACTGTGGAAATAAGTGGCAAATACACAAGAATGTGTAACATTTTACTGAAACATTTTTCTAATAGAAATTTTTTTTTTAAATTGGGATATATTGGCATATAGGTCGATGTTCTGCCTTTGGTAATATGTGTTAAAGTGTATTATTTACCATTATATTGAAATGCATTTAGTTTTTAGTGTGATTTCATGCTCAAGTGGGGGCGCCCTTGTGCTTCCTCACGCGAAGAAGAACGTGCTCACGTGAAGAAGTGCAGCTACAAAGCATCCAAGCAAGTGAGCGGGTTAGTGAGAGAGGGAAACGTTGGCTTGATTTCTAATTAATTTAAAATTCGCCATTGACACTCTGTGGTGTATTTAAATAAGTACCTTAGATAGCTAAAGTGACACTGTGAAGTATGGCAGGGAGCCCATGTGACGTCACCTTCTGCGACGTCAACAACAATGGCGAGCTATTACCGTATTTTTCGGACTATACTGTAAATCGCACCTGAGTATAAGTCGCACCAGCCCAAAAATGCGCAATGAAGAGGAAAAAAAAACATTTATGTTGCACCGGAGTATAAGTCACATTTTTGTGGGGAAATTTACTTGACAAAATCCAACACATAGAACAGATATGTCATCTTGAAAGGCAGTTTAAAATAAAAATACAATAGAGAACAACATGCTGAATAAGTGTACAGTATGATAATGTTACATGATGCATGAACAATGAAATGCGAACGTGGCCGGTATGTTAATGTAACATAGCTATCAAGAGTTATTCAGATAACTATAGCATAAAGAACATGCTAACAAGTTTACCAAACCATCAGTGTCACTCCAAAACACCAAAATAACATGTAAAATGATATAATAATGTGTTAATAATTTCGCACATAAGTCACTTCAGAGTATAAGTCACACCCCAGCCAAACTATGGAAAAAAACTGCGACTTATAGACCGAAAAATAGGGTAGTTTATTTTCTTAAATAAAATTTACACATTTTATTAAAACGACAACATTAAGAGGTGTTTTAATATCAAATTATTATAACTCATACTAACATTTATCTTTTAAGAACTACGTCTTTCTATCCGTGTCACCCTTTAAGGCAAAACACTACCGCTTTTGTCCACCGGTGTCGCAAAAATCTACCAAAACTGAAAAGCTACAAAGTGCTGCTGTAAATCAATTAATCATTCACACTTACCGTATTGGCCCGAATATAAGACAGCCCTGATTATAAGACGACCCCCTTTTTTTCAAGACTCAAGTTTGAATAAAGACTTTTTCAACACCAAATTAATTTTTAAACAGAAAATAATTACAGTACATCCGAAACAAATGATTTTAACAATATTAGGGGTATCAAACGATTAAAATTTTTAATCGAGTTAATTGCAGCTTAAAAATTAATTAATCGCAATTCAAACCATCTGAAAAATATGCCATATTTTTCTGTAAATTATTGTTGGAATGGAAAGATAAGACTCAAGATGGATATATACATTCAACATACGGTATATAAGTACTGTATTTCTTTATTATAACAAATCAACAAGATGGCATTACCATTATTAACATTCTGTTAAAGCGATCCACGGATAGAAAGACTTGTAGTTCTTAAAAGATAAATTTTAGTACAAGTTATAGAAATTTTATAGTAAAACCCCTCTTCATGTTTTCGTTTTAATAAAATTTGTAAAATTTTCAGTCAAAAAAAGAAAACTAGTAGCCCGCCATTGTTGATGTCAGTAATTACTTACACAATGCTCATGGGTGCTGAAGCCTATAAAATCAGTCGCACCCAAGCGCCAGCAGAGGGCGCCAAAACTCTGAAAAACACAACAAGTACACATTTGACTGTGCTGTCATTTTAATCTGTTTGAGCCGGGCATTTGTGCGTTAATTGCGTCAAATATTTTAACGTGATTAATCAAAAAAATTAATTACCGCCCGTTAACGCGATAATTTTGACAGCCCTAAACAATATATTTGAGAGAAAAAGCATGTTTTTTTGCTTCATTCAAATCTTAATATCTGAACATTTAAATATGTAAACTAAAGGGCAAATACATTCGTAAATGAATGGCTTTTGGTTTTTGAAATATAAATACCAATCTAATGTGATAAAACAACAAAATTGCAATAACTGTATTAACCATCAAAGAAGTCTAACTGTAACTGTAGTCTTGAAACAAATCTGAATAAGAAAAAACATTGCAATAAAATAATGCAAACTGGTTAAACTTGAGAGTAGCTGAGATCTGTCATGACCAGTGTTGGGCACGTTACTTTGAAAAAGTAATTAGTTACATTACTCACTACTTCTTCCAAAAAGTAACTGAGTTAGTAACTGAATTACTCTATAGTAAAAGTAACTAGTTACCAGGGAAAGTAACTATTTCCGTTACTTTAAAAAGAACTTGTTGTATGTCAAAGAATTTGAAATTTTCTGAGCAGTATTCGAGTCAGTGGAATAGAGAAGAACAGACAGGTAGTTAACTTGTTAGGTGCTTCAGCAGATTTGAATTGCTTACCAAAGATGTCGACAAAAGCTTTGCCCCGGGACATAAATTACACATTACATGCAGGTTCTTTCCTTTAATTTCGACAAACTTGAAATAGTGTCTATTTATAGTATCTCCACCTCTTAAAGGACAATTTTTCTTCCGAATGCTCTGCCATCCCGACCCTGCCGGGCCTGTGCATCTGTTTTGCATGTGTGTGTTTGCCGCACGCGCTGTTCCGGTTTGCTTGTGAAATCACCGGCTCTGATTGGCTTACCACGACAAATGACTCTAAACCTCAGCCAATCACAATCACTTCCATCGCATCTCTCGAGGGGGTGCATTCAGGTAGGCTCGTTTCCCGACAATTCACGTCACCTACAAAGCGTCTGCCGTCCTCAAGATGGAAGCAGAATGATTGCTGGCTGACAGTGGGAGATGGGAACGAGGCTAGCATCAGGTGTAGCAAACACAGAAACGTTACCAAACTTTGGAAAGCATTGTCTAATTGAATGAGCAGGGACAATCAGCTTGGAGTCAGAAGTACGTGCGCTATTCTCGAACCTGAACGCACCCCAAGTCTTGGATGACAAATCAACAGAGCAGAGAGTCGACTCGACACGGCTGGTAGTTTCTTCAATTTATTCAGAGTAAGTAACGCACCGCTTTTGACCGTCAGTAACGGTAACGGCGGAAAAAGTAATTAGTTAGATTACCCCGTTACTGAAAAAAATTACGCCGTTACGTAACGGCGTTATTTATAACGGCGTTACTCCCAACACTGGTCATGACATAACATCGCTTCAATGATATCTGGCGCTATCTAGTGTCGTGAATGGGTATCACGTCTAGACCGCGAATATAAGACAACCCCCTCTTTTTCAGTCTAATTTCAATGCAAAAAAACACAGTCTTATATTCGGGCCAATACGGTAATCATTCACACTTAATAGGCAGTGATAGACATCCAATCTAGTTCAAATGGATTGGACGTCTGTCCCCGTCAATTCAACATGATTTTTGTTTGTCTGAAGTGATCTGGTTTAGCGACAAAGAAAAACGCAATAAAAACAGCATAATGGGGCAATAGTGACTCATATTGTCCATTTGTGAAGCATTCTACCGGAGTACAGTCATTGGTGTGAAAGTGCAGGGACAGATTGTTTCGCATTTTTTAACTCTACCGAAGGAATGTGGACGTTCCCCGTGGAAAGCAAAGCTCGCACCTCCGTCTCAAAATGCTTGCTCTCTCTTCCTCTGAAACCGAGCTTTGTGCGACGCAGCTGTCAAAAAAATAAAAATGTTACTGACACATCGTTACCTCCTCGATGTAAGGGCGAGTGCTAAAATCCTCATCCGGCCATCACTTGTCACACTTGGGAAGTCTTCAGGACGGAGATGTTTTTGTCCTTCTGTTTGACGCTCGCAAGTGCGCTGGGGTTTGTTTTTTTTCGGCGCCGCTTGGAGGAAAGCACATTTTCCAGATGTTCCGAGGAGACGTTTTGAGGAGGATTCCAAAGTTAACAAATCCAGTTGCTCCATGCGTCCAAGAGCAACCTTTTCTTAACAAGGAGTCAAGGGTCATTTTAGGACAGGTTTGGATTTTTTCAGCATCGTTTTACGTCTCGGAAAATTGTCAGTTCGCCGGTTCGGGTTTACGGTTCTGGAGAGCTTCCATCGGTCTGTCCCAGAACAACCTGGCAGCTCCTCGCTAGACTCTTCTACGCCATCTGTCACTCCTTTCATTCTACTTCTTGCGTCGATTCCTCGTAATAATTCGCGAAAACAAGATATTCACGTCCATCATTTCCTAGATGGAAAGCTCGTAAGCATTCTTTAATCCTTACATGAACTTCCGCTTAAATTCACAACCGCAGGCTTTGCTCCAAATGTCATTTGTCATTCAGCGCAGTATTGTTTTTCATCAAGATCATGAGGTGAAAATCTGCAATAGATCTGCTGGAAGAACAAGAAGTCTTTGGAAAGCAACGCCGCAAGTATTTATCACACTTTTTTACAAGCTTGGAACAAACAGAAGCCCGAACCACCAGGCTGTCGTTACCCGCGTAATTGAATTCCGATCTAAGTTACAGAAAATGCCTTAAAAATACCTCTTTAGTGCTTTCTCGTGAGTCTCGGTACTTTGTAGTCATCACCCTCCATTGAGTTTATCCCCGAGCTGTTTTTTTGGCTTGAGCGCTCCCAGCGGGGTAGGTAAATAAATGGTTTGTCGGATCAGTCTGAACCGGGCCCTCGTGGGTTATTATCACCGCAAATATTCTGCGGCTTTCTCTGACGTTTCCGCGGAGCAGGAAAGCCGCGAGCCCTGCGAACGTCGACACCCGATCAACATGTGTGGGAGTCAGACGGTCGTCGAGAGTCTCATTGCGTGTGTCTCCATTGTTGTTGTTGTTTTGCTCATCTCCTACTACCACATCTTGAGTCATTGGCTGCAACTGACAGCGATTTTAGACATCTAATTCATTTGAAGAGGGAGCGTGGCAGCGAATGAATGAACGATAAGATAGCATCTTTTAAGAGTGATAATGTTTGAAGTATGGAAATATTTTTAAATTGTGACTTTTGGGAGGTTTGCGATTCAGTGGGGCAAATAAGTATTTAGTCAACCACCAATTGTGCAAGTTCTCCTACTTGAAAAGATTAGAGAGGCCTGTAATTGTCAACATGGGTAAACCTCAACCATGAGAGACAGAATGTGGAGAAAAAAAACTGAAAATCACATTGTTTGATTTTTAAAGAATTTATTTCCAAATTAGAGTGGAAAATAAGTATTTGGTCACCTACAAACAAGCAAGATTTCTGACTGTTCTTCTAACGAGGTCTAACTAGGCCTGTCGCGATAACAAATATTAGTGTGCGATAATTATTCTCATAAATTATTGCGATATGCGATATTATTGCGCCCCCCCAATTTTTTTTAACCAATTTACAATAACAACAATAAAAAACAACAATATTGATACCGCACAGCACCACAGAATAAATAAAATGTGTTAAAAAAAATTTAAAAAAAGAGAAAAAAAAATTGCACTTAATAACTTAAGCATTTAGGCAAATGAAAACTTTTCCCCGTCATAGCTTCTGCAATGGTGTTCCATAGGGATGCAACGATACAGTTAAGTCACGGTTCGGTACGATTTTTGCTACGGGGGTCACGATTTTCGATCCGATTCAATACATTTAATGCTCCGTAAAAAAATATAACAATTCTATTTTTTGTTTCGTTTTTTTTTTTTTTTTTTTTTGCTACTGAGCAAAAATTAAATTGCCATCATATAAACATGCATTTTAGTGCATAATATTTACTGTATGTGCTTACTTCTTACTGATCTGAAAAATGTTTGTACAAAAGTGCTGAGAACAATCTTTACTGTTTGTAAAGTGAGGCAAGGCACACTGTTGATTGCTACAGCTTTCTTAGAAGCTAGGTTTACTACATGAACATGACATCCTATTTGTGGTCCGAATCCATCTGTGTCACGTACTGAATTAACAATATTTGCAACATTATCTGTAGTCACTAGTATGGAATGATTTGGCCTTCCTAACTTCCATTCAGTCATGGCAGTTTAGAATTCATCGATGTAGTATATGGACTACGTAACCCATAATCACTCTGTGCTCACGTAGCCAATGGCATGGGACGTAGCACATCTAGTGTGCCATTTCATGATATCTAGGGTGTGCGCGCATTAAAAAAGTTAACAAGCGCCGCTGAAGTCACGTCTGCTCATTACTACACAACACCAGCATATGACACAGCGCTCTTAATTTCAATCAGCTGTTTATTGTCAAAGCGAGGTTGTTCGTAGCAGCCTAGTCGGTAACAATGTTTTGGCGGACTTCGTTGTAAATATCCGGCGTTGTGCCGAAAAACAGCCACCCGCGTGAAATGTCACTCCTGACGGGAGCGTCCACACGTCAACGACACCGGCGCGCTGAAGATGGTCCACAGTCACTCCGGAGCACTGATGCGGCCGGTATACATTGAACAACAGGATATAATGGGAACGATTGGCTCCGGCGCTAGTTTTTGCCGGACTTGGAACGAAGATGCATTTTGCGCAGTTGGTAACGAGGAATCCGAACTTTTAACAGCACGTCTGCCGCACGCGCGCACGCACGTGCACGCGAGGCGATAAATCGCAGCGGAAAAATTACCGCCTTCATTTTTATATATCGCTCGATAAATGGAATTATTGCATATTGCGACAGGCTTAGGTCTAACGAGGCTCCACTCGTTACCTGTATTAATGGCACCTGTTTTAACTCATTATCGGTATAAAAGACACCTGTCCACAACTTCAGTCAATCACACTCCAAACTCCACTATGGCCAAGATCAAAGAGTTGTCGAAGGACACCAGAGACAAAATTGTAGACCTGCACCAGGCTGGGTAGACTGAATCTGCAATAGATAAAATGCTTTGTATAAAGAAATCAACTATGGGAGGAATTATTAAAAAATGGAAGACATACAAGACCACTGATAATCTCCCTCGGTCTGGGGCTCCATGCAAGATCTCACCCCGTGGCGTCAAAATGATAACAAGAAAGGTGAGCAAAAATCCCAGAACCACACAGGGGGACCTAGTGAATGACCTACAGATAGCTGGGACCACAGTAACAAAGGCTTCTATCAGTAAAACAATGCGCTGCCAGGGACTCAAACCGTGCACTGCCAGACGTGTCCCCCTGCTGAAGAAAGTACATGTCCAGGCCCGTCTGTGGTTCGCTAGACAGCATTTGGATGATCCAGAAGAGGACTAGGACAATGTGTTATGGTCAGATGAAACCAAAATAGAACTTTTTGGTAGAAACACAGGTTCTCGTGTTTGGAGGAGAAAGAATACTGAATTGCATCCGAAGAACACCTTACCCACTGTGAAGCATGGGGGTGGAAACATTATGCTTTGGGGCTGTTTTTCTGCAAAGGGACCAGGACGACTGATCTATGTAAAGGAAAGAATGAATGGGGCCATGTATCGAGAGATTTTGAGTGAGAATCTCCTTCCATCAGCAAGGGCATTGAAGATGAGACGTGGCATTTCAAGGTCCTGGAGTGGCCGAGCCAGTCTCCAGATCTCAACCCCATAGAAAATCTGTGGAGGGAGTTGAAAGTCCGTGTTGCCCAACGACAAGCCTCAAAACATCACTGCTCTAGAGGAGATCTGCATGGAGGAATGGGCCAAAATACCAGCAACAGTGTGTGAAAAGCTTGTGAAGGGTTACAGAAAACGTTTGGCCTCCATTATTGCCAACAAAGGGTACATAACAAAGTATTGAGATGAACTTTTGGTATTGACTAAATACTTATTTTCACCATGATTTGCAAATAAATTCTTTAAAAATCAAACAATGTGATTTTCGTGTCCCCCCCCCCCCCCCCCCCCCCCCCCCCACATTCTGTCTCTCATGGTTGAGGTTTACCCATGTTGACAATTACAGGCCTCTCTAATATTTTCAAGTGGGAGAACTTGCACAATTAGTGGTTGACTAAATACTTATTTGCCCAACTGTATATTGCGATATATATTGCGTTATTAAAACTACTGTTGAAGAATTTTCACCAATGACTTGAATAGCTGTGTTTGGGAAGACTGCTTGACTCACTATGACTACATTGTATTCATTAGAGATGTCCCGATTCAATCATCTAATCGGAAATCAGTCTGATCGAGCAATTTTTTAGAGGATCAGAATCGGGTGAAAGGGATTGGGTTTTGTTTTTCTGCTTGATGCTCGTACAGCCTCTCATCCTCCTTCCTGGTAAGCAGTGCGACCAAACTGTTTTTGTTGGTCACCAGTACAGCTGGCATTTGGTACTTAAAGTTAACAATGATTGGCAGGTTTGTAGCTTTGATCTGGCCAGAGATGCTTCGGTAGCTCTACGATCAAAGGCACAGGTAGACAGTCTGAAGTGTGCTGTGGCAACTCATTTAGTGTGAGATGCTGTTCTCAGCAGCGTGAGCATCAAAGTTTTTTTTTCGGTATCGGCAGACTCTCAAAATCAGGTGACTCGGATGCAAAAATATGCGACCTTGTATTCATATAATACAGTTTAATCCGGGCTCAGGATGTTTATATGTGAATGATGAAGATTGGGATCCAGGAAACCTTGTCTCTGCACAGTTGCTGCTTTTATGAAGAAAAACAAAAGTTCACCTAAAAAAAAATTCCCCAAAACAATCGTACGTCCTGCAATGGCACTATTGTGCATGCGCACATTGCGATGGCATTGTTCAAACGATATATTGTGCAGGCCTATTGCAGAGGTATCGGGTCTGTACTCGGTATCGGCAGATCGTCACAGTCAGGTGACTTCAACTCAGGTGCCAAAATATGTGACACCTTAGTATATTATTTCTTAATTTGATACAGGCAATTATTCAAAGAATACTGTCAAACTAACCCCAAATATACTCTGGAGGCCTGAAAAATGAAAATATAATTGGAAAAATCCACATGCTTTGAAATATACTGTACTACTTAAGTACAAAAGTATACACAAATATACAATTACAATACAATATACACATACAATGTATACAAATACATTTTTCATACAAATATGTAGGACTAACTATTGATCATACAGTAACCTTAAAAGAAGCCAAACTAAGTGATTTTCATAAAAGATCCAACATTGATGTTGCAGTTCACTAAAAAGAAGACAATTTGTTACCCTTTCCTCATAGGGAACCACGGATCGAAAGACTAGTGCTTCTTGAAAGTCTTAGTATGAGTTAACATAATTTGATATTGAAACCCCTCTTGATGTTTTCGTTTTTATATCCAATTTGTAAAATTAGTTTAACGAGTAGGTCGCCATTGTTGTTGACGTCGCAGGGCGGTCACGTCACTGGACTACGTTATCTGTTCAGCCCTTTCAATTTGAACCCGAGAAGAACGTTAATAAGCAGGACAGCGTTGTCGACATTTCACAAAACGAGCAGCAAAATCAAAATGAACCGGAAAGACTGGATGAGACGAGAAGAGAGTCAGACAAAACCGGTGTTCTGGCAAAATGTGATACAGCGGCGAAACGTCCTGCAAGAGGCGAATTTGACACCCAAAGTACTACTGTGCGCTTTCAGCTTGTTTTGTAAACACTTAAATGTAGTAATATCAAATAGTCAAAATATAAATTTCAGTCTAATATGAAATAATCAACAGATCAACAATCCGCTTTAAAGCTACCACAACAAAACACAATGTCTAAAAGTATGATCGGGAAACACATGCAAAAATTATTTTGAGCCAACTAAAAGGTGATAAAAGACTCAATAAAAACACAAATAGTAAGAACTCACCGCTTTTAACCGATGAGCGCATGTGTTGGATGTCTCGCCGTGTAAAAGACCAAGGCAAGCAACGAAGAGATCAATAATACGAACTGTCAAATGGCAGCTAGTCAATATCTCGACAACCTGCCTAGGATCGGTTTAAAGACACTGCTGATGAGCTGGAATTGGATGCAGGTACGACATCAGGAACTCATCCCACAGCTCTGTAACAAAACAATCTGACTAGCAACAGAATGTGACAAAAACATGCCAGTCATCATACTTGCTTCGCTTGCAAGTTAGCACAGCTGTTCTCCCAGTCCAGGCTAACTACGTCATCACCCTGAGCGTCCATAGCGCGCATAAAACATGGCACCCTCCATAGGTCAAACATGTACTAAATATTATAGATTTTTACAGTAAATAAATGGCAATATTTTATGTGTTTCTAATAACATATTTTAGTAAAAGAGAACAAATGTAGCTTATTAGAACCTACAAGTCCAGTTTGAGTCTGGGTCGAATGCCCCCCAATAAACTGGGTTCACTGTATGTAAACATAGGTTAGCTTAAGCACTAGCATCTGTAGGCTCGTGCGTCTCCCTCTCCCTGAATCCATAGCATGTTTATTTATCGCCGCCTCGCACGCGTCCATACTGGCTTTGCGAAACTGCCTCTGTCAGAGCAGTGTTGCCTCCAGTACAGAGTGTCAGTGTGCACGAGTGACGTACGGCGTTCAACCCAGCCCTAACACAGCAGAGGGGGCATTTAGCACCTCGGGCCTTGACCCGAAACAGAGCCGAGTTTAGTCCCGCAGCGCTTAAACGTAACACTTAGCTTTCCTCATGACCCTCCATAGACTCATATTTCTTCCCTCATCCACGCGGTTTGGCTCCGCGTCCTCAAATTAGGCTTAGCAAAATGCCACGGTTTTGTCTGAATTACTGAAAGATTATTGAGTAAGACCAGAGGCTGATGCGAAAACATCGGGTTTGAGGTGAAGTGTTTTTTTTGGGGTGTGGATAATGAAGTGAGAAAGATTGTTTTTTTATGACAGCTTTGTCATTTCAGACTCTGTAGTTAGTGTCTGCCGTACACTGTGTATATCTGCACAGATGTCTGGCTCCATGCACTGTTGTTGATCTCATTGGGGGTTTTCTCTTTCTTGACTTTGTTCTTTGAATGATTTGACACTTTGAGGTGGCCTGTTAAGGGGAGGAAACTTGTGATGTTGCATTGGAGAATGCTTGCTCTCATTAGGCCTGCTGATTTTGGCGTAGAGACTGGAAGCCTGCAGTCAGTTGCCAAACATGTACATTGTTTCCTTGAGAGCTTTATTTCAGAACCATGCTTGTACCTCAAAACATTAGCATCTCAAATCATCCATTTTATGCAAATATTTAATGAGGAAAAAGCACTACTCCAGAATGTTCTACTTCATTATTAAAATATATGACAATGACTTCAATACACATAAAAACAATAGCACAACAAATGGATATACTGTATTGGCCCGTATATAAGACGGTCCTGATTATAAGACGACCCCCTCTTTTTCAAGACTCAAGTTTGAAAAAAGACTTTTTGAACACAATTTTTATACACAAAATAATTACAGTACACCTGAAAAAAATGATTGTAACAATATATTTGAGAGAAAACCATGTTATTTTGCCTCATTCAATTCTTAATATCTGAACCTTTAAATATGTAAACTAAAGTGAAAACACATTCATAAATGAATGGCTTCTGGTTTTTGAAATGTAAATAAACCAATCTATTGTGATAAAACAACAAAATTGCAATAACTGCAATAACCATCAAAGTGTGGTCTAACTGTAACTGTAGTCTTGAAAAAAATCTGAATAAGGAAAAACATTGCAATAAAATAATGCAAACTGGTGAAACTTGAGAGTAGCTGAGATCTGTCATGACAGAACATTACTCAAGTTCAGCATTCGCTTCAATGATATCTGGCGCCATCTAGCGTCGTGAATAGGTATAATGTCTAGACCGCGAATATAAGACGACCCCCACTTTTTCAGTCTTATTTCGATGCAAAAAACACCATCTTATATTCGGGCCAATACGGTACATCATGCTCATCAATACACCCCTGATAGATGTCAATCTTCAGTTGAGCCGGTGTGTTGCGTGTCCCGGCCACTCGTGTCTCTCGTCCGTCTCTCTCCCAGAAACTGCACGTCAAACATTAGTTCAGTGAGTGAATTATGTAGAGGATGTAGTGATCACTACACAGGTCCCCCCAGAATTGGACGCCAGACGTAACACGACCGAACGGGACAATCGGGCGACTGGCATAACGAACCAAGCCGACCAGTCGTGGCAGGAGCGAAAGAAACGCAGAAACCGGAGGAGAAGCGATGTCCTCGTCACCCAGAGGTGGCAAAACAGGAGAGGCGGCGGCATTCACAGGCGCTGGCAGAGGAGCGACACCGGAGACTTCCGGAAGTGCAGGCACTGGAGCGCAAAGCAGTTGCCAGAGATGCTGGCACAGGATCGATGTCAGTGGTGGCCAGAGACGCCGGCACAGGATCGACATCGTCAGCATCGTCAGGAAGACCAAGAGCGGACGTGGCATTTTCAAGAAGGCCAGTAACTGACGCGGTGTCATCGAGAAGGCCAGGAATGGATGCGACGGCGCCGCAGAGAAACGCCAGGAACGGACGCAGTGGTGCGGAGAAGCGCTGGAGCTGAAGCAAGCAGGAGTGTCACTGTAGGCGAGACAGGAATGTCGGCGTTGGGAAGCACCAGAGGAGGAGCAAACTGTGGCAGTGTAGACACAGGGATGGGGGCATGACTGCGAGGAACTCGGGGTGGAAGTGCCGCCGTCGTCATCGGCGACCTCGAGCAGTTGGGCCATCGTGACGGGTATCACGGGCATCTTTGAAGTCGTTAATGGGAACGACGAGTCAAAGGCTCTCTGTATGTGCACCTTGAACCCCGTTTACATGTTCTCCTTCGGCAGAAGGTCAATGATGCATTGCGATTTAACCACTGCCGAGTACCCCAGTGCAGACCCAATGTGGTAGAAGCGCGTGGTATCATTGGAAATACCACAGAAGGCTAACTGAGCCTCCGCGCACACGAACCACGTGGCCGCAGCAGACTTGCAAAACATCGACAGATCGAGAGTGTCCACCATTTCGTTCAAAGTCCTTACTAGGCTGCCAGCACTTCCACTTCAAATGGATTGGACGTCTACTTGCAATAAACTCATATAAATTCACAGCAGAATGATTGGACGCCACATGAAACGGTCAATTCACTTGAAAGCGATGGTTCCAAACCAAGATAGGCCTTGTTTATGCTCGCAGTCTGAATTCAGATAATGTTTTGAAGCATGTACATTTTGACCGTCCACAGGCCTCCTTCAAAGGCCTCGTCTATAAATACGAGCTTGCTGTTCTTGGAAATGAGCGCTGCCATCTGTTGTTTTATTTTGGGGACGTCGCTCTTTTGCACTTGCATCTTTTCGATTTCGGCCTTGGCTCGTTAGTGCTCGGATGTGTGTCCCCTTGACAAAACAAAGCCCCCCTACCTCCTTGCTGACATGTGCTCCGCATATGGAACATGCACTTTATTTGGCACTTGATGAGGAAAATAATGGGGCGGGAAAATGTGCACGTGGACCTTTTTTTTTTTTTCGGGAGGCTTTCCGATGAAGTCATGGGGGTTACGAGGTGCTTCTGGTGAAAACACACATACATACACACATCCTGTGGGCTCCTGGTAACAGACGCGGTAATAACCTCGCACATGCAAACTGTATTGCCTCCGCTCTAATAGATGCCATGCTCTGTGATTGCCAGGTGCATCCTTTACTTGAATAAATGCTGCTCACCTTTCTGCCCGACTGCAATTATGGCTAATACAACACAACAGAACAAACGTGGAATGTGAAAAGCTGATATTCCAGGTGACGTAAATGGATAAAGTTGTGATGGATGCAGACACTGCTAAATATTGTATGTTAACAGCTGAGGCCATTGTTCTAAGACTGCAAAATGGCAAAAAATACGTGATCAGATGCATACTGTTGTGTGTACATATCATTGATGAAATATACGAGACAACACGCTCAACTTTTGTTCAGAATCAGCTTCTTGATCACTGATTATAATGCGGCTTCACAGTGCTTTAAACAGTGTGGACGTTGTGTATCTCCAGAGTTGAGAGTACATTGTTGCACTACTGCGAAACATGACGAGTCATTGGCTAAAAGCTTGGGTTTTCCCGCCCATCGGAAGCTGTGCATCTCTGGAGGTCTATGGGCAGTTGGCGGGGCTTGACTTGCCCGGATGCTCTGCTTCTCTGCATGATAATTGGATGATCTGTGTGAGGCTAAACCCATTTTAAATTGACAATGATTGTTGTTTATCATCAGCGGGAATTTTCAATTTTAATTCCGTTGTTTTGAGTTGAACTGGAGACTTTCCTAATCATCCTAGCAACACTTTCTTTGTTACAAACAACTAGCGAAAAATCAAGCTTCTATTTCTGGTGGGTTTTTTTTCTTTTGTAGCTGCTTGTGTTTGTAGACTGATTTCTGTCACTCTAGTTTCTTTCCCTACGAAGCAGCGAGTGCAGCTGAGCCCTTCCATTGTCATGTGTCAATCCAGTGTCAATCATTCACAGGCAGACACACTTTGAGCTTCCCCTTCTTGAAATAAAGCTTCCGCCACTGGTCAACAGTGGCAAGTTAGCTGTTATTTTATAGTCAAATACAAAGGTGGTCCCCGGTTTATGAATGAGTTTCGTTCCTGCTCTGGCGATGCAACCTGGATTTCCGCGTATGTCAGATTTAACCCTCTAAACACCTTCTAAATTAAAAAAAAAAAAAACTATCCAAAAACACGTATTATACACTGGAGGCATGCGAAATTTCCGATTCTTAGATTATTCGCGATTCGGCCGTGGAAGATTTGAGAACGATTCACAAACATCCAAATTCCGATTATTGAATTATACCAGGTAAAACAGACCGAAAACACAGTCAGCGCGGTCTTCGGGACGCAATTTGGAACGGACCAAGAGTAAATATCATGTTCAACTCATGCCGCTGGATTAAAAAAAAACAATAATACCTGACTGCGGCCGACAGCAGCTTCAGACAACGCCCAGTAGTGTTGTATCGGTCGCGAACGATTCGTTCTTTTTGAACGAATTGTTTGGGTGAACGAGACCGAACTAATCACCATCTGCACTGATTCGTTCTATGAAGTTGGTGCTTGTTCACTGCGTGGGAGGGCGTTGAGCAAGCGGCAGCGTCTTCTGACATCGCACACGACCAATCAGACGCCAGCCTCATCGCGGGCAGGGGAGGGACCGGAAACAGAATCGGGGCGTATGTCACTCACTTCCACGTGTGGCCAATAAGCAGCCAGTGTGCAGGCAAGGGGGCAAGACTGAGTTTGGTCACTTCCCGTTCAGTGACTCGGTCCTCCGGTTCCTGACCTAGCTTGCTGCTAACGTGACTTTCCAGTAATGACTATGCGGTGAACGAATCAAAAAATGAAAGGAAAGGACTTTGTCACATATTTGTTAACGTGGAGCCTATCAAATGCAGCTCAAAAAGACAAAAACACCACACAAATCTAGCGAGCATGGTTTAGTGTACTACTTTTCTCAACAGACTCGGGACTACCTATTACGACATACTATCAAATTTACAGTAATTTAAAACACGGGTAGCTACGAGGCAAGCAAAAGCTGAGCTGCGGTCGCGTGACAGCAATGAAGGGGGCAAAGAACTGTCACTAAATGGAGGCTTCATGGCAGCGATATTTACCTCATATGTGCACAGAAAAAAAGAATAGTATGATCACCATAATACTGATTTGCAATGAAACGGTATATACATGTCCATTTTTCCCAAGTGTTTTTTTTTTTTTTTCCCGTGTCAGGTGTTGGTTGGTTTGACAAATTATGTCAATCCGTCCATCATGTGCTACTCAAGCGCCCCACAATAACGCACATGGACACGGGAGATGTCGCAATATGTCTACATTTTTCTTAACAGACTAATGAGAGTAGAAAGGCTATATCGTAAAGAGCAAACAATTATTTCTCGTCAGCATTTGACGATCTGAGATGCGGGGACGACAGGGGAGCTGACCGGATTATTTTATTTATTAATACCAGTGCAAAACGTCAATACGATCACCATAATACTGATTTGCAATGAAACTGTATATACATGTCATTTTTTTCCGAGTGTTTTATTTTTTTCCCCGTGTCAGGTGTTGCTTGGTTTGACAAATTATGTCAATCCGTCCATCATGCACTACTCAAGCGCCCCAAAACAACGCACGCGGACACGGGAGATGTCGCAATATGTCTACATTTTTCTTAACAGACTAATAAGGGTAGAAAGGCGACATCGTAAAGAGCAAACAACCATTTCTCGTCAGCATTTGACGATCTGAGATGCGGGGACGACAGGGGAGCTGACCGGATTATTTTATTTATTAATACCAGTGCAAAAATTCAATACGATCATCTTAATACTGATTTGCAATTAAACTGTCAAATATCAAAATGCAGTATTGTCTTTATTTCAGAGCAGCACATTCGAAAACTAGCTATTTACACTTATAGTTTTAACAATAGTGACTAAAAATAATAGTGATGAGCATGAAAACAAAAATACAACAGAGCGAGAGGTAAATATGATGTGTTGGTCGTTCCATTTAGAAATTAAACTTTCGATTTATTTTTATTTTCGTGACAGCAAGCATGCTGCGTTGGCTGGTAGCAGGCTAGCAGCAGCATTGTATATGTGATCGAGAACATGCTAAAGAAAGTCCGTGCGCCCCCGATCCCAAACCCCCACTCCTCCCACAAAAGGAAAATGTTTAACCGTGTCCTAAATCGAAATGCAAGCACGAGCCATGATTTTGAGCCCATAGAACTAGGACAGACGACGCGAAAGTTCTCCCTCGCTTTTGCAGCAGCGGGAGGGAGGGAGACGAGGCTGTCTGTGAAAGCAGAATGATATTGCCTGTCACTCATTACTGAAACTACGACGAGTGGTCAATGTGCAAGAGAGGGAGGGACCAAGCAATGTCACTTCCCGTTCAGTTATACTGCGAAGCGGTCTTTGGTGATTCGTTCGGCAACGTCACTTCCCGTTCAGTAACCGAACGATTCATTTGGACGGGGAGGGAGATGAGGGGGGCGAACGATTCGTTGAACGATTCGTTTGAACGAATCTTTTTACTGAACGATCCGGAATGGATTCGTTTACTCAAGTGAACGACAGATCCCGTCACTAACGCCCAGTTGCTAGTTGCTACAAACATACGGCCAAATACAGCTATAGTCGATATCACATATATGTAGAACTAGATGCAAAATGACAGACGACCGCGGAGTTAAAACATGTAAAAAGAACTAGATGCAAAATGACCGACTTGCCATTTAGTAAATGCAGCGTTGTTAACAGCCACCATCTTAAAGCAGTAGACTTCTCTAGAAGGCTCTGTTGTAGCAAACATAATAAACTTTTTATCTAAAATACACCTAAATCGGCAAAATCTTAACTTGAATCTATCTTTAAATGATAAAACAGTTTTAAAACTTTGACATGTCGAAAGTAGACAGAAGGGAAATTATGGAATAACGGGAGCAATTTTTACAACTTTAATGGTTGATTCACATCATTAAATTGAACGTAGTTGGGGGGGGGTAACATCAATAATCGATTTATAATCGAACTGGAGCCTCTGAATCGTAATCGAATCGTTAGGTGCCAAAAGATTAAAAGATTCCCACCTCTATTATACACCATTGTACTGTCCTCGCCAAGATGCTGGAGCTAAGTCCTTGCTAGACAGTTAGCTAAGATCCGAAATGATGATGTCAGACATCTCTCTGTTTGCTGACTTTATTCAGCTGCTCATGACATCAACACTTGCAGAATGAAACTAAAATAAAACGAAATTAAATCAGTCTCATCTTTAATAACAGCAATTCAAGTTTGCGTTGACAAGTACCGTATTGGCCCGAATATAAGACGGCCCTGAATATAAGACGACACCCTCTTTTTCAAGACTCAAATTTGAAAAATGACTTTTTGAACACCGAATTCATTTTTATACAGAAAATAATTGCAGTACATCCAAAACAAATGATTATAACAATATATTTGAGAGAAAAATCATGTTATTTTGCATCATTCAAATCTTAATATCTGAACATTTAAATATGAAAACTAAAGTGCAATCACATTCGTAAATGAATGGCTTCTGGTTTTTGAAACGTAAATAAACCAATCTATTGTGATAAAACAACAAAATTGCACTAACTGCATTAACCATCAAAGTGAAGTCTAACTATAACTGTAGTCTTGAAACAAATCTGAATAAGGAAAAACATTGCAATAAAAAATTGCAAACTGGTTAAACTTGAGAGAAGCTGAGATCTGTCATGACAGAACATCGCTTCAATGATATCTGGCGCCATCTAGCGTCGTGAATGGGGAGAGTAGCTGAGATCTGTCATGAAAGAACATCGCTTCAATGTTATCTGGAGCCATCTAGCATCGTGAATGGGTATGATGTCTAGACCGCGAATATAAGACGACCCCCTTTTTTTCAGTCTTATTTCAATGCAAAAAACACCGTCTTATATTCGGGCCAATACGGTAGCTGCTGATAAAGCAATAACAAACGATTAGCGAAATGACAGTCAGCAGCATTAGTAAACAGCCGCCATCTTAAAGCAGTACACTTCTCAGCGCTAATAAATAAGATTAACGTTACTGTCACTCGCTCACGTACGTAACGTTAGCCCTGCGGAGGGCTAGGTTTTTATTAAGACCACTGTCGATGCGTGGCTAACGTGTCTTACTTACAGGCTTTATTTAATCTGTGAAACATAGCGCTGTAGAGTGATGAGGGTGTAAAATGAAAATATGATAAAGCTAACTGTCAATTTTAGCTTAGTAGTCATTGCTGGATAAAACACCAAGTAGCACTGGCCCCTAATGTGCTCCAATACAGCAGGTATCATACTGTAACGTTGACAAAGAGTCACCCGCTTCGTTAGGTTGCAATTATTTCTTTTTTGGGAACTTGTGGAACGACAACAACAACAGGAAGGCACGTTTCTTACTCTCCCGCACCTCCCTCACCCCCGCACGTCATCCGGTGCATTCAGGAACGCATGCAAATATCCCCGCTATATTATAACCTGATATGTTACAATACATTTGTTTTGAACACTGCAAAAACTCAAAATCCTATCAGGACTTACAGTTTAGACTAACTTAAAACTTAACTAGAACTTAAAAATGGCTTGACACAAATGGAAATTCAATTGAAACACGTGGGGAGAACACCTAACTTTTAAGTGATGTGTGTGTGGCATTTTTAGCTAAGAAATATTTTTTTTTTTTTATAAGCTTTAAAAGTTTTGGAGTGAAAGCAGTGAATTGGTCTTTTTTTTATTCTAGTCACAGAGGCAATTGTTGGCTGTTTTCAACAATGTACATCGAAAATAAAGACATTGATTGACTGAAAATGGTTCAATATTAAATTAAATGTCTTTTTTTATCATGTATATTTATAATTGCTCTTTACCTAAAAAAAATGTTTTGTCCGATTACTCGATTATTCGATAGGATTTTCAGTCGATTACTCGATTACTAAAATATTCAATAGCTGCAGCCCTAGTTTCGTTCATTGCTAATTGAGACTTTGCTCGCTAATCTTTTGCCCTGAGTTCGGTCTTAAAGAAGGCCAAAACAAGGGCGTGTCTTCTTCCCGCTACGAAGGCGGTTCAACCTGGCATGGGCAGCCGTGGAGTCTGACAGCACTTTCCATCAAATGTGAATTTATGCACCAGATGAAGCCGGGCCAGCGCCACCGCTCACCGTGTCATTAGCGAGCGTTGCGGGCTTTCATGCTGACATACACGTGCACCAAGACATGCTTTTTTTATGCTTAGTGGTGCCAATTTTTTTTTTTTTTTACCAGAAATTACAGTCTTCAAGTAGTGCGTTTAAAGTTAAGGCGTGCTGTGGAAATGCTGAATGTGTGCTGCAACAATATTTAAGAGTTGTATTTTTTTTTCCAACTTATATATTCATTACATGTATTACAAACTGAAATATGAATGCACATCTACTGCTTCAGTTATATACAGTAGATAATGCAGGTGTCAAACTCAAGGCCTGAGGGCCAAATCTGGCTCGCCATGAAATTTTATAAAGTACCGGTATATCATGTGCATCCAACTCAAAATTGAATTTGCAGAAATCATAGAATATTTTTTATAATTTGTTTTATATTTGAATTGAATCAATATTTGAAAGGGAAAAAAAATACACTAAAAGACAATATAATTTTATTTTGTTTATTTATTTATTTTCATCAAAAAAAAAATCTGAATACAATACAGATGAAAAATGAAATGAAAAACTAAAAACAATTAAATTAAAAAGGGAATTTTCACTTCTTTTTTGTATTTATTAAAAACAAAAAATTAACTGCATAAAATCTCAATCCAAAATCTGAATAAATAAAAAAGTAAAAATGAAAAATAAAGAAACTAATTAAAATAGAATACAAAGAGAAAATTACTGTACTTTATGTATAAAAATAAAAAAGTACCCCATTTTATTTAATTTAAAAATGTAGAAAAAAAAACAAAACAAGAAAAATACATCAGACAACATTTCCTTTTCAGTGGAGTTTTAGGTCAATAAACTGGCTAAACACGTCATCAACTATTAGAATAATTGTTGATTCATTTGATAATTGATTAGCAGTTGATTCATCATGGCAGGCCTAGTTAGCAACAGGGATGGGTAGAGTAGCCAAAAATTGTACTCAAGTAAGAGTAGCGTTACTTCAGAATAATATTACTCAAGTGAAAAAATTTACTCAAGTACAAGTAAAAAAGTTGTTGGTGAAAAAATACTCAAGTAATGAGTAACATTGTTAGTAACTGCTTAGAAATGTGTTTGATTGTTTTTTTCTTTAAACAATGGAATTAATGCATGTAGAGGGACCACTGTACTTCATTTTTTTACGGAGCTTTAAAGACGCCACGTGATTGAACAGTTTGACATTATCATAGAACGGCAAGCTTGCGTCTGATTGGTATATTGGAGTCATGTGATTATTGTTGCGGCGTCTCATTGGTGAAATTGTTAGAACTACTCTTGGCATCGCTGAAAAAAAGAAATAAATCTAATATGTCGAGTAAAGAGGAAAAATGTAACGACTCCTGTGTAGCCCAAGTAGCGGAGTAAGAGTAGCATTTTTTCTTCACAAATCTACTGAAGTAAAAATAAATAGTATGGCTATGTAAAACTAGTCGTAGAAATACGTTTTTCTCAAAAAGTGACTCAAGTAAAATGTAACTGAGTACATGTAGCGTGTTACTACCCACCTCTATTTAGCAAACATAATAGCCCTCCAAAGGAAACCATAACTATGACGTGGCTCGCAATATAGAAGAACCTAGACATTGCTTAATGTTATCTGCACAACTTTATTTATCCGCTATACTCTAAATTTGATTCATCCAACGTGACTAAGGCCAGCAGATTAGACCACGTATCAAAGAGAACTCACTTGTTTAATAGCCTCTTTTGTAAAGCTATTGTAGAGAGCTACTACAACCTTTCTTTTCCCTTTCATATTCCGTCATCGCATTCCATCTTTGCAATGTGTCACATTGCTCCTTTATCCTCTGCCATTTTCATCATCTGGCTGCTCATATTTTCCTCCCTTTCTTCTCTTTTGTCTTCCATCACAGCGGATGGAGAATGGCTGCAGGCACAAAATATTGTTTGCAGATCGAGTCGCCACCTGTAACTGCATCAATCCAAATTCAAAGATTCTCATGCTAATCTTTTTATGCACGGATTAAGTTTTCTTTTTAACCATTACAGGACACTGATTTAACAAATCAGCTGCCATTGACAGCCATAGGCGGAGTTTGACTTTTGTGGCAGGGGAGGCAAAAATGTTGATGACCCTGAAACGTAGTGTCAGCAATAAAATTAACTTACAAGTTATATGCTCAGATAGTAGCTTAGCCCATGCTCGTACATAGAGGCATCCATAGGCCAAGTTTGACTTTTGGGTGGGGGGCACAACATGTTAATGACGCCAAAACGCAGTGTCAACAATAAAATTAACTTACAAGAATATTTTTAATAATAAGTTGAAAATGAGCATTTTTTTGTTTACCATCATTTTTGAGGGGAATTCTAAATCAGGCTGCTTAGGACAGCTATACTTTTCGCCAAGATCGTCATCCATTGAATATGATACGCCCGCTGGTGTCGTGCCAATGTAGTTACCCCCTTCAAAAATTGTATCCCCTGGGCGGAGCAACTGCGCTGCACTGATTTGCTTGATTTCCGGGTTTTGGTGATGTACCTATCTACGAGGTTTTAAAACATTGCCCATCCATCAAGAAAAAATTTTTTTTTTTTCCGGCCGTATAACGTAACTTACGTACTGAGCGTAAAAAAAAGGCAATGTTTTACTGTTTTGCTCGTGGGATGACCTATAACTGTTATTACTGTAATTCAAGTCCGGTATGGAGTTTCTCCAGTTTAATAAACGTCCATGTCCAAAATATATAACTGGTTCTTTTCTGGCTTCAATTAATTGTTTAAGTCGACATAACTCATAACGAATACGTGTGTGTGAACTCTGCGGCCAGGGGTTACCATTTTTGATGGGGGTAACTACATAGGCAAGACACTGGTGGTGGCTTTGTTGTACAATTACTGTTTTTGTGGGGCAAATTGGAACTCCGCTAACTAGGGGTGTAACGATACACAAAAATCTCGGTTTGGTACGTACCACGGTTTTGAGGTCACGGTTCGGTTCATTTTCGGTACAGTAAGACAACAAAATGCAAAATTTAAATGTGCTAGTTGTTTATTACACACCTTTGTGCTTTCAACAATAGGAACATTAGCCTATACAAAGCTAGAATTCTGCTCAAAAAGTGCCGGGTATTTAAAGATAATCCAACAACAATTTGCCTTTCAGACCCCGCGTATTGGTCAGCTTTCTTTCTGAAAGAAAGAAGAAAAAAGAAGTCCTGTTCTAAAGAGAAAAGCAATCCCAATGACAAAGATTTTAACATGTATTTTACAAATGAAATGCCTCAATGAAACATTTTTTTTTCTTATGAACCGTTTTCAAAAGCTTTATTGGTGGATTTTCTCAAGTTAAAGCGCCACACAGAAATTAATAAATGTAATTGTGTAAGCAGGATCAGTGTATTATTCGTATTATTTAATTACAGGTGTTTTAGCTCATTTCAATTTATTTTATTTAAATGGGCTATTATTTATTTTATTATGTGTTTATATTTTACAAATGTGATGTAGTATTCATTTATATTGGATATTTTATGTTGTATAACTTTAGTTCCTATGTGAATATTGGTTCCTACTTGTTTTGTTGTGGTAGGAGGGTTTTGTATTGAACACAGGGCCGTGTTGGTTATTATTATAGCAGAGAAGACAGCAGTAAATCAACAAAGACAAGTCAACTACCACTCAAGAGATCTGATGGACTCAAAAAGTGGGTTACAATTGCATCTTAGTTTGAAAATCGAACAGATCCACCGTATTTTTACACGAGTGACTTCCGGTCTGCCCGATCCTAGCTACCGGTAGTAGTATTGACGCAGGAGGCTCGCGTCTCACGTCAAATAATAAACTCTGCCGTTCTTTTCCTGTGCGTCGTGTTGAGCCGCTTCTGGGACGCATCAAACACGCGGCCGCACTGCGACTGGTGTGCATTGCCTGATTGACTTTAACGCCCACGTTTCACTGCGTTCTCGAGGTGGCCTCGTTGTCGCGGCGTTGACGTTTCTGGGTTAAACTGTCCTACCGTGTTGGTCCTCATTATAGACGAGAAGACAGCGTAAATATAATCTACACAAAGAAACTGTAACCCGATCGACTCACAGCCTCGAAAAGTAAGGGTTACATTACATCAGAAACTCGTTCGGTACGCCTCCGTTCCGAACCAATCACCACGTACCGAAATGGTTCAATACAAATACATGTACCGTTAAACCCTTACCGCTAACCATTCTGACGGTGGCGTTTTATGGTCCACATTTTCAATCCTTGGTTCATGCTCAGTAGTTGTTGTCGCTTTTGAAAGCTTAGGTTTGAAAAAATTACATATATCCATCTTGCCTCTTCGGTCCTCTGGTGGTTTTGGCTAAGCAAAGCAAATGACCGTCTAAGGCGCTAGTCAAATGAACTGTCTGAAAAATAATTTTGACCCATTATAAAAATATCTTTTTTTGTATATTTCATTCATTTTTAAAAACTTTTATAGACAATATTTTACCTGAAAACTCATAAAATCATATATAGGTAAGTCAATTACATGCAATGACACTTTCTGGCCACCAAGGGGGAGCCTGCCCCGCCCCCTTGAACTCTGCGTATGTTGACGACGCTAGAAGTCTAATTCATTTTGACTGGGTGGGGCAAATGAACAAATGTCAAAAGGTCTCAAAAGTAGGGATGTCCTGATCGCATTTTTTTGTCTGAGTCACCTGATTTTGAGAATCTGAAGATAGAGTCCCAATCCAATACGAAAAAAAAAAACTTTTTGGTTTTTATTTAAACAAAAGTTCGAAACATGTTCAAACAGTACTTCCTCTTCATTTTAGTCTAAAAAACAAACTATTTACACCAGTTAAGGGTCAACATTTACATTACCCACATATTTTTACAATAGTAGTTTTATTTCTTACTATCTCATGACCAAATCTGATTTTCCAAAAGCAGCCATATTGGGCGGACACTAGAGGCGTGCAAAATTTTCGATTCTTAGATTATCCGCGATTCGGCCGTGGAAGATTCGAGAACGATTCACAAACATCCAAATTCCGATTATTGAATTATGCCAGGTAAAGCGGAAATAAAACACAGTCAGCGCGGTCATCGGGACGCAATGAGGAACGGACCGAGAGTAAATATCATGTGCAGCTAATGCCGCTAGATAAAAAAAAAAAAAACAATAATACCTGACTGCGGCCGTCAGCCGCTACAAACAGCGCCCAGTTGCTAGTTGCTACAAACATACGGCAACATACGGCTATGGTAGATATCACATCTATATAGAACTAGATGTGAAATGACAGACTTTCCCGCGCTAGTAAACAGGCGCCATCTTAAAGCAGTAGACGTCTCTAGAAGGCTCTGTTGTAGTGAACCTAATTACTTTTTATCTAAAATACCCCTAAATCGGCAAAATCTTGACTTGAATCTATCTTTAAATGATGTAACAGTTTTTAAACTTTCACATGTCGAAAGTAGACATAAGGGAAATGATGGAATAACGGGCGCAATTTTAACAACTTTAACGGTTGATTCACAACATTAAATTGATTGAATGTAGTTTAAAGCTGCTGATACAGAATGGTGACTTGAGTATTTTATTTACTGTTTTTAACAGGTAACGTGATACTAAAATAGTAGTTTGGTGTATTTAGCCTGAGAGGATTTTTGAACAATTTTGGAACAAATATACAAAACATAAAAAAAAAAAAAAAAAAAAAAAAAAAGGGGGGGGGGGGCATCAATAATCGATTTATAATCGAATCAGAGCCTCTGAATCGTAATCGTAATCGAATCGTTAGGCGCCAAAAGATTCCCACCTCTTGCGGACACTCGTTCATAGCAGACATGAAAGTACTGGCGATGCTTAGAATTGGAACCACTGTTCAATGTGATTTAAGACTGGTCCTAATGTTCCTTGCTACTTAAAGTGACACTTTGCATCCATATAAATTAAGAGAATGTCTTATTTAGTGTTCGAACTCAACGTGTCTTCCATGTTCTGGTGGAATCATTTAGTGTTGCTTTTTTTTCTTCCCTGTGAGGAATGTCAAGCCACTGAGGAAGCTGCCAGTAATTAATCTTGCCCTGACGTCAGCTCACAAATCCACTTGATAACACAATTTTTTCCCCCTCCTTTTCACGGCACTTCCTGACTCGGGGCGTCCCGTAATCAAACGAGGGGGAATTCTGCATCTTTTTTTTTTCGTTCCCTGCCTTTTGCCAATGAGTGACTTGCCAGCATATGAAGCACATTTTGGTTCACCAACAGGCTAAAAATTGCACCCAAACTGTGTATTGTTTTTTGAAAATCGAGAAATACTAGTGACTCAGCACAACCACTGATTCCAGTAAACAAAACATGAGGACACTCAGGGATTTGATTTAACCCCTTGCTCCCATATTTTCACTGATACAGTATTTCAGCAAGCTAGTGCAGACTTTACGCAACAACACTGAAGCAAAAAGGAGGCAGATGAGCGTAAAACAAATGTGTGTTCACTGTTCAACCAAAAATACTCCAGTTTAGTCATAGTTGATATTTTCTTGTTTGGCAAATGGTCCATTTAATAGCATCTTCATGCATGCGCAGTGAGTGTAGCTTCTGTTCCTACCACCAATGATGACTATTGCGTGCTTCCTCACACCTCATTTGATTTGATCCTTTTCGCATGACTCGGCTACCACTTTGAATCTTGAGAAATCAAACCGACCGAACTGCGCTTTTCACACAAATGTAACCCATTCTTGGAAGGTGACAATTAGTTTTTGCACTAATATTTACCCAATTTTCCACAAGAACTTAATTCAGGCCTTATAGGAGGACTATCTTCCACAATTAGAAAAATTACACTGCTGGCCAAAAGTATTGGCACCGCTGCAATTCTGTCAGATAATGCTAAATTTCTCCTAGAAAATGATTGTAATTACAAATGCTTTGGTAGTAATATCTTCATTGATTTTGCTTGCAATGAAAAAACACAAAAGAGAATAGACAAAAAAAAAATTCATTATCATTTTACACAAAACTCCAAAAATGGGCTGGACAAAAGTATTGGCACTCTTTGAAAAATCACGTGATGCTTCTCTAATTTGTGTAATTAACAGCACCTGTTACTTACCTGTGGCAAATAACAAGTGGTGGCAATAACTAAATCACACGTGCATCCAGTTAAAATGGATTAAAGTTGACTCAGCCTCTGTCCTGTGTCCTTGTGTGTACCACATTGAGCATGGATAAAAGAAAGAAGACCAAAGAACTGTCTGAGGACTTGAGAAGCAAAATTGTGAGGAAGCATGGGCAATATTAAAGTGACAAGTCCATCTCTAAAGACCTGAATGTTCCTGTGTCTACCGTGCACAGTGTCAATAAGTGTAAAGCTTTTGGCACTATAACCTCACTAGATGTGGACAGAAAAGATAACTTTTTCAACGAAAGATTGTGCGATTGGTGGATAAAGAACCTTGACTAACATCCAAACAAGTTCAAGCTATCCTGCAGTCTGAGGGTACAACAGTGTCAACCCGTACTATCCGTCGGCGTCTGAATGAAAAGGAACTTACCCAGGAAGACCCCACTTCTGACCCAGAGACATAAAAGAAGCCAGGCTGGAGTTTGCCAAAACTTACCTGAGAAAGCCAAAAACGTTTTGGAAGAATGTTCTCAAGTGAAATAAGACAAAAGCAGAGCTTTTTTGGAAAAGGCATCAACATAGAGTTTACAGGAAAAAAAATAGATGCCTTCAAAGAAAAGAACCCCCACAGTCAAAAATAGCGGAGGTTCCCTGATGATTTGGGGTTGCTTTGCTGCCGCTGGCACTGGATTGCTTGACTGTGTGCATGGCATTATGAAGTCTGAAGACTACCAACAAATTTTGCAGCATAATTTTGGGCCCAGTGTGATAAGCTGGGTCTCCCTCAGAGGTCATTGGTCTTCCAGCAGGATAATGACCCAAAACACACTTCAAAAAGCACTAGAAAATGGTTTGGGAGAAAGCACTGGAGACATCTAAAGTGGCCAGCAATGAATCCAGACCTGAATCCCATAGAACAGACCTGGAGCATTTGGCCAAAGAAGAATGGTCTAAAATTCTAGCAGAGCATTGTAAGAAACTCATTGATGGATACCGGAAGTGGTTGTTCGCAGTTATTTTGTCTAAAGGTTGTGCTACCAAGTATTAGGCTGAGTGTGCCAATACTTTTGTCCGGCCAATTTTTGTTTAAAATGATAATCGTTTAATTTTTCTTTTTTTTAATTCTCTTTTGTGTTTTTTCATTGCAAGCAAAATAAATGAAGATATTACTACTAAAGCATTTGTAATTGCAATCACTTTCTAGGAGAAATTGAGCATTATCTAACAGAATTGCAGGGTTGCCAATACTTTTGACCATCAGTTTACATGTATTTTTAGAATCCCATATGTTTGATTTTATGGCTTAGCCTGGTGGTTACATTGGTGTCCTTAACCTAAATTTTCGTCGTCTCAGTTACACACTGTGGTTTGAAACACCTGCAAAAACAAAGCGACGGTGTGGATTATTTTATTTATATCTAACTTAAGTTCTCTTAACATGACAGTGGGGCAGCAAAGCGGGGAGGAGTAGGCAAAGACCATGACTTTTCTATAATTAGGGAGATGTGTGGGGGTTTGGATGGTCCCTCTAACAGCCTAATCAATGGGTGGGGTGGCAACACGCACGCACACGTACATGCCTCAGTAGTAGTAGTTGGTCTGCGTACAGTGTCAATTATGGCCCAAATGTTTAGTAAAAGCATATGGCCATGTTTCTAAATTAAACAGTGTCAAGTGTACAAAGTTGTTTCATCGCTTACATGTGTGTTTAATAACAGTGAGTCTATTCTTAACTCAAATTCTATATATGTGTAAGTTTGAACTAGTGCTGCAATGATTATTCGATTAAATTGAGTATTTCGATTAGAAAAAAGCTTCGAATCAAATTTTGCTGCTTCGAGGATTCATTTCATTAGAGCGGCGGCTCTGTTTTGAAAGTGTTTGCATTTAGTTTTATTGATTTTGGTGGATATACTGCCCTCTAGTGGCAACAGTGAAAATGATATAACTTGTCTAACATGGCTGAATCCAACTGCTCCCTGTTAAGACTAACACAAGAGAAGTTTTTGTTTGTGCTAATATGTTTGTTAATGCATTCTTGATTTAGCTTGGAAGTATATTTAGCAACTTTTTGTGGCAATATGTGTATGAAAATTCAAAACTAAAAATTTTAGCATTTTATAGCATCTAAGCTAGAGGACATTTGCTATGCAAGTTAGCCAATTGTTCTTGTACTAAAATCCGCATTCAGTTATTTTTTTTTATATACTGTTTGAAGCTAAGCTCTGGTATTTTAATTTATTTTTAAATGCATTTATTGCTCTTTTGAAATGAAAGTGTAAGTCAACATCGTTTGAAGAAACACTCTGGTATTTTATTTGTATGTGATGCTTTTTTAAAAGTGCAATCTTGGCAAGTCAAAATAAATGTTATTGCAAGGATAAATACTTTTTTTCCTTTGTTTTACATCTCCTAAAATGTATTTTGCAACGCATTAAATGTTTGTAATCCGATTACTCGATAATTTGAACTAACTAATCGATAAAATAATTGATGACGTAAATAGTCGATAGCTGCAGCCCTAGTTTGAACTATTTAGACCTCATTTTGACTACCGTCATTTTCGCGCTATAAGTCGCACCTGACTATAAACCGTGACCCACTAAATTTGGCACGAAAGCAGCATGTGTTCATAAATAAGCCGCACTGGACTATAAGTCGCAGCTGTCCTCACTGTATTAAGGGATATTTACTCAAAAAGATATTAACCAGTAACACTTTATTTGACAGCGGCATTATAGGACTGTCATAAGACCAAATGAACCACTAAGAAGCTTTGAACCAATTGGCTGCAAAACTTCAAGAAGCTTCATTTGGCCATCACTGCTCCCTTGGTGGAGACAGTCAACCTCTGCTGCCTCCTGCTGTCAACACTGTTGTTGTCCATTATGCCTCCTAGCATGCATTGCAGCGCTACAGATGTAAATGCAATCAAAATTCTTGTTCTGTACTAATCATTCCTTCGGTTACTGTTAAAGTTGTTTAATTAATTGCTAGTTATGGTATTTGGTAACACCTTATTTGACAATGGCGCCATTTATGAATGCTTATGACAGATGTCATTTAGTGTTATCCGGCAAATTATCTCACTTTTGAATGGATGTAAAAGATCCAAGCTGCACATAAATGGATTAGTAACATAATTTGCCGGATGACACTTAATGACATAAGCATTCACTAATGATAGTGTTATGTCATAATTATGACGGTTTTATGACAGTGTGATGGCGCCGCTGTCAAATAAAGTGTTAGCTATTAACCCAAATAAATCAACAAATAAGCCGCAGAATTCAAAATGAAGGTAAAAAGAAACGGCTTATAGTCCAACAATTCCTGTAATTAGATTGAATCTAGTTCGATACATTGTCATTAATTCCTTTTTTTCATCCAGAAGTCCCACTCATGTGCTTGCTTATTTGAAAATTAAAATAAAGCTTTCCAGAACCTATTTAATTACAACTTGAACAAGTATTAAAAGAAGTTCTGTCTTTGATTGTGTCTGACTAAGCTAGCTTGTAGCTAGCGTCTGGCTTCGGGCCTTATTGGCTGTTGGTTTGATTTAGTGTTTGTATTTTATTTTGCTGACTTTTGAAACTGTTGCCAATGTAATTTACAGCGTTTTACTCTGTCAAGGCAGCTAGAATTTGTAGCGCTAGCATGCCATGTGTATTTTTGCTCATCAGAGTAATGTGAATATTTAAGGGATGTTGCGAGCTTAAAAACTGCATGATATTTTTTATAGTGCCTTAAAACACAATTTGATTAATTGCTTTCACCAAATAGTTTAAATATTTTTGGCACTGTTGGTCGGTAAGACGCACTAGCTTGTGGCTGGCTCGCATAAGGAAACAGCTCATGTCAATGGAGCATGAATATTCATGGAAGCTATCATTTCCTCTGTAAAAATAGTTCTTCAAAATCTTCCACACGTCTATGTAGACAGGAAACACGCACAATTTCAAGTGTAAGCAGGATGCGGTGAAAAATGAGAAGGTTTGACACTCCCTGAAGAACCTGTTATCTGCTTTTACATAACCGAAACGTTCTAGAGCAGCCGTCTGGTGACCTGAGGAGTCCCCTTGGGTTTATGTCTCCTCTTCTGGTTATCATCAACTAATCCTCATTAAATGGTGATATATCGTGATACTTTGTATCCCAAAAGGTTAAAGATATGCTCCTGCCAAGAATTGAGGTATCGTTTTAAAAAGTTGTCAATGTTAAAAAAAAAAAAAAAAAAGGAACCAACAAGTTGTTATCAAAATCTTCCCCCATAGTACAACCCCTAGCAAAAAGTATGCAATCACCAGTCTCGGACGAGCACTCACTCAGACATTTTATCATGTAGGACAAACTCCGATAAAAAGTTTGTAGAATAGTGAATTAGTTGAAAAGTGCAACAAAATGAATAAAAAACATTGTAGTGGTCAGTAAATGTTAATTTTATAGTGCAAGTGCATGGAAATATACACTCACCGGCCACTTTATTAGGTACACCATGCTAGTAAAGGGTTGGACCCCCTTTTGCCTTCAGAACTGCCTCAATTCTTCGTGGCGTAGATTCAACAAGGTGCTGGAAGCATTCCTCAGAAGGTTTGGTCCCTATTGACATGATGGCATCACACAGTTGGTACAGATTTGTCGGCTGCACATCCATGATGCAAATCTCCTGTTCCACCACATCCCAAAGATGGTCTATTGGATTGAGATCTGGTGACTGTGGAGGCCATTTGAGTACAGTGAACTCATTGTCATGTTCAAGAAACCAGTCTGAGTTGATTCCAGCTTTATGACATGGCGCATTATCCTGCTGAAAGTAGCCATCAGAAGTTGGGTACATTGTGGTCATAAAGGGATGGACGTGGTCAGCAACAATACTCAGGTAGGCTGTGGCGTTCCAACGATGCTCAACTGGTACCAAGGGGCCCAAAGAATGCCAAGAAAATATTCCCCACACCATTACACCACCACCACCAGCCTGAACCGTTGATACAAGGCAGGATGGATCCATGCTTTCATGTCGTTGACGCCAAATTCTGTCCCTACCATCCGAATGTCGCAGCAGAAATCAAGACTCATCAGACCAGGCAACGTTTTTCCAATCTTCTATTGTCCAATTTTGATGAGGTTGTGCAAATTGTAGCCTCAGTTTCCTGTTCTTAGCTGAAAGGAGTGGCACCCGGCGTGGTCTTCTGCTGCTGTAGCCCATCTGCCTCAAAGTTCGACGTACTGTGCTTTCAGAGATGCTCTTCTGCCTACCTTGGTTATAATGGGTGGTTATTTGAGTCACTGTTGCCTTTCTATCAGCTCGAACCAGTCTGGCCATTCTCCTCTGACCTCTGGCATCAACTAGGCATTTCCGCCCACAGAACTGCCGCTCACTGGATATTTTTTCTTTTTCGGACCATTCTCTGTAAACCCTAGAGATGGGTGTGCGTGAAAATCCCAGTAGATCAGCAGTTTCTGAAATACTCCGACCAGTCCTGATGGCACCAACAACCATGCCACGTTCAAAGTCACTCAAATCACCCACTGTGTGATGCCATCATGTCAATATGGACCAAACTCTTTGAGGAATGCTTCCAGCACCTTGTTGAATCTATGCCACGAAAAATTGAGGCAGTTCTGACGGCAAAAGGGGGTCCAACCCGTTATGGTGTACCTAATAAAGTGGCCGGTGAGTGTATATGGAATCACTCCATTCTGAGAAGAGAATAAAATATGGAATCATGAGAAACAAACAAAGAAATAACAATCCAAACACATCTCTAGTATTTAGTAGCACCACCTCTGGCATTTATGACAGCTTGCAGTCTCTGAGGCATGGACTTGATGAGAAATCTTCATCAATTTGGTGCCAACTCTCTTTGATTGCATTTGCCAGGTCGGAGCCTTGCTGTGGACCTTTTTTTTCCAATTTCCACCACAGGTTATCAATAGGGTTGGGATCTGGGCTATTTGCAGGCCATGACATTGACTGGATGAGTCTTTCTCCAAGGAATGCTTTTACAGTTTTAGCTCTGTGGCATGATGCATTGTCATCTTGGAAAAATGACAAACGTATTTTCAATTGAAGGGACAAGAAAGCTGTCTAAAATTTCAATGTAAACTTGTGCTTTTATTGAAGATTTAACCACAGCCATTTCCCCAGTGCCTTTGCCTGACATGCAGCCCCATATCATTAAGGATTGAGGGAATTTTGATGTCTTCTTCAGGCAGTCATCTTTGTAAATCTCACTGGAACAGCACCAAACAAAAGTTCCAGCATCATCACCTTGTCCAATGCAGATTCTTGACTCTTGACAAAGTGATGATGCTGGAACTTTTGTTTTGTGCCGTTCCAGTGAGACCTTAAATGGCCTAAAATTACCTAATTGCCTGGCATTTGACTGCCACTGACAGCCATAGACGTTCAATCCGTTTGAAGTGGGAGGGATGGCAGCGAATGAACTCATTCGCTGCCATCCCTCCCACTTCAAATGGATTGGACGTCTACTAGTGATAAACTAATTCCAATTCACACTAGAAGCTTGTTTTTCTGTTAATTAGTTGTTTGTAGAATATCCTAGATTGATTTCCTGACCAATGTATCGATAATCGCCATATCTTCAGATCGTTATTGTGAGCTATGTATCGCAAATCGTATCGTATCGTGATGTACCAAGAGGTTCCCACTCCTAATTAAAACCAGTTCTTAGTTGATTTTAGGTTTTTCTCCTAATTTGATAAGGACGGCGTGGATCGTTTGGAACTAAAAGTACATTGAAGAACTGGCCGATTACGATGAGCTGGAGTGCTTTACGTGCCCATATTAATATAGATACTAATTGTGCCGTGCAGCTGCAGGCCAGAAGCATAGCTACAAATCTTGTGACCCAGTAATCCAATTAAGCATTTAGCTACATGCCTATGCGCTGCCACATTCCACTTAGCTCGACCATCAGTCACATCCTAACACACACACAAATGTTTATGTTTGACTTATGTTTGAGTTTCCCCCTTTAAGAGATACTAAGAGGCTCTCTGTGTCTTCATTAGTTGCAGAGAGATGACCAGGAAACGGACAGGAATTTTAAGCAGCAGGCTGCCAAATCTTTCACTGTTTCCTTACTTTACCTTTGACCTCAGTGTTATTGCGGATGATAAGTCAATGGGAAAGAAAATCAAATTAACACCTTTAGGTCGTTTTGCGCGATTCATCGGAAGTTCGAAGACCTCTGCTAAGCTTTAAATTCCTGACTTCCTCCCTGGTGTTAAAGTGAGGTAGAATCAGCTGACTTGTATTGCTTGAGTAACGTTAATTTCATTTAAAGTCTAGTTTGAACCGTTTTAGTTTCTTGTAAATTGTCTCGCATTTGTTCATAGGAAATAGATATGTGCCGATTACCGGTTTTAAGGTATACCGTAGTAAGTAAAGATGTCCCGATCGGTTGGGATCACGTCATTTTCAAAGTATCGGAATCGGCAAAAAAATATCGGCCATGCCTTTTTAAAATTTTTAATTTTTTTTTTATTTAAATCGTTTTCTAATCGTATTTAATGTTACAAACAAAATGTCTTACACTCATCCAGAGTAGTTTAGGCTTAAAGTAGGGCTATCAAATTTATTGCATTAACGGCGGTAATTAACTTTTTTTAATTAATCACGTTACATAATTACCACATGTGCTGCACAACCCACTCACGCATTGTCCCGTTAAATCTATAAAGACGCCGTATTACCTAAAGATAGTGCTAAAAGCCAGTGTATAATGAGTAGAGAGAATTTTGACAGCCTTTGGAGCCACTTTTATGTGGCTAAAGCCTTACAATACCTTTCTCAGCAATTAAAAATGACGTGGAAGGCAATGTGGGGAAGAAAGGTAGTAGTTGATCATTTTCTTAACACCCTATGTTCTTTCCCAACGCAGAGAAGATATACCAATTGGTGCCCCTACGCACAGTCATGGTTGCACTTCCCATCATGCATTTGGGCAGAAGTTAAATGGCTGCAGTATCATTTACTGAAAGCTCAACAAATACACTAGATGGCAATATTTAGTCACAATATACAAAGTCACATTTATCCTTTAAGAATTACAAGTCTTTCTATCCGTGGATCCCTCTCTCAGAAAGTATGTTAATAATGTAAATGCCATCTTGAGGATTTATTGTCATAATAAACAAATACAGTACTTATTGACTGTATGTTGAATGTATATATTCGTCCGAGTTTTATTCATATTTTTCTTAATGCATTGCCAGAATGTATATGATCTGGAAAAATTATCGGGAATAATTGGAATTAAATCGGGAGCAAAAAAAAAGCAATCAAATCGGGAAATATCGGGATCGGCAGTTACTCAAACTAAAACGATCGGCTGTCAATGACAGCCAATGAGTTAAAAGTGATCCTTTGAACTTCAAACTTCGCACCCTCAGTCTATCATGGATTTTGTTCAATTAAAAAAAAAAAAAAAATAGAGAATTTTATTTAAAAATGTTAAGATACATGCATGTATACCTGTAAAAATCGTTGTTTTCTTTTATATAATGTTATGTGTCATTTATATCATAATTATTATACTTGCAGTGCTTAAAACCATTAATAAAAAACACACACACACAAAAATATATATATATATACACAACTATGGGTTTTTTTTTTTTTTTTTTTTTCCTTTTTTTTAATTATGCTTTGGGAAGAACTTGTCTTATATGTATCTCTTTCCAATGCTGTTAAATCTGAATAAATACAATCACCCCCCCCCCCCCCCCCCCCAGAAAAAAATAATAGTAATTTAAATGTAATTAAGCTCCGCCTCTACTTCACGGATTTTCGTGGGTGGGATCGGTCCCCCATTAACCACGAAAAACGAGGGATCACTGTACTTAAAAATTGAAATTAATACATTTAAAAACCTTGATTTGGTACACCCGATTACGATCCTTTGAAAATGACGTGATCAGATCGGGGAATTCCCAAAAGAAAGTGATCCGGCATTACCGTGGCAACCACAGCGACACCTTTCCCTCCTCTTTGTGTAAAGTTCAGCCTGTTATTTTTAAGTCCATTTATTA
Source organism: Corythoichthys intestinalis (assembly GCF_030265065.1). Classification (NCBI taxonomy): domain Eukaryota; kingdom Metazoa; phylum Chordata; class Actinopteri; order Syngnathiformes; family Syngnathidae; genus Corythoichthys; species Corythoichthys intestinalis. The sequence goes on along the minus strand of NC_080413.1, from coordinate 14,209,671 downwards.
CCAATAGTCGTTTTAGGGTTTCCCGGCGGGTGGGCTGTCAACTTTAACGAGGGCTTTTATTTCCAGAAAAAGTGTGTGTTCCAATCCCAGATCCTAATGACAAGCCCACATGGGTTGGGGTTACATTTCGTAGGTGTGACAGATGACGGTTGCTCCCTGGAGAACACCCACGCGAAACCACATTTCGAATGTTGTGTTGTTCAAATGAAGTTAAAACAGAAGTGTATTCCCGTCACTGAGCACAGCTAAAATTTTAATCGGTTGTTAATCAAATTTTATTCCAACGATCGACACTCACATCAGAAGCCGAATGGGAAAATCTTGGCACAAACCAGCATGTTTATGTATTTCATTTCAAAGACACAAGGCGATTTTGTTCTATTATGTAATATTTCCTTTCCTCGAGCTTTATTCCCTTGCAAGCTCGCCAATTTATATCCATTTATACCTCCCTCCACCGCACCACCTGGATGTCGGGAGGAGACGAGTGTTGTTTGTGGTTACAAGAAAAGGCTGCTGTCTGAAGTCAGCGGCTCCATTCAGAGGCCGAGGCCAAAAAGCCTTGAAAGAGCTCAATTGTTCCCACACGGAGCATCTTTGTACTGCTAAACTGGATGTGGTGCTCCCTACGGGAGGGCGTGTTGGAGATTAAATGAAACACAGCGTGGCTGAATTTGGACGGGGGCAAAATATTTGTGAATCATTATGAAAATGATGAGACTGTGCAATTGTTGGTGGCTAAAATTTTCTTTTTAGGAAAAACAGAACAATGACAAAATCTGTTTTTGGTGTTGAAAAAAACTTTTCATAAATCTTTTAACTTTATCTTTGAAATTTGTGAGTCCGTAAGTTTTTTATGGAGGCTTGTTGCTAGGAAGAATTTGAGGTTAAAAAATTAGCTTGCCATATTTTTTATTTGTTGTTGTTTTTAGTGTTTGTTTTTTATTAGATGTCAAAAATCATTGTAAAACTGATGCATGGTCACTTGTGTTGCCTCAATACCATTTTTTGGCCCCTGATTCCAACACTCAGCGTTGTGATATCGGCTGATGCCGATACTAAACCGATGCTGCGTTAAAAAAAAATCCCTTTTTAAAATTTTTTTTTTATTTTTAAGTACTGAATTACTGCATACTCATTTGATGGTAAATTAAATGCTATCTTGGTTTAGTCAGACACTGTTTAAGTCTGGCATTGACTGTGCTAGATGGCCAATCCATTTGAAGAGGGAGGATGTCTTTCATCATTTTAAGCAGAGTGACAAGTGATCCAATTTTTTTTATGGCAGCGTGCATAGCTGGCGGCCATTTTTGATAGATGTCGACTGATATGGGATTTTCAAACGCTGATGCCTATTCCGATATCTAAAAAAAAAAATCTCAGCAATTTGAGGCCGATATACCGTATTGGCCCATATATAAGTCGGTGCTGATTATAAGACGACCCCCTCTTTTCAAGACTCAGGTTTGGAAAAAAAGACTTTTTGAACACCAAATAATTTTTTATACAGAAAATGATTACAGTACATCCGAAATAAATGATTATAACAATATATTTGAGAGAAAAAGCATGTTATTTTGCCTCATTCAAATCTTAATATCTGAACATTTAAATATGTAAACTAAAGTGCAATCACATTCGTAAATAAATGGCTTCTGGTTTTTGAAATGTAAATAAACCAATCCATTGTGATAAAACAACAAAATTGCAATAACTGCATTAACCATCAAAGTGAAGTCTAACTAACTGTAGTCTTGAAACAAATCTGAATAAGGGAAAAAAATTGCAATAAAATAATGCAAACTGGTTAAACTTGAGCGTAGCTGAGATCTGTCATGACAGAACATCACTTCAATGATATCTGGCGCCATCTAGCGTCGTGAACGGGTATGTTGTCTAGACCGCGAATATAAGACGACCCCCTCTTTTTCAGTCTTATTTCAATGCAAAAAACACCGTCTTATATTCGGGCCAATACGGTACATTTTTTTTAAAGCAACTCGATTATAAAAGCTTTTTTTTTTTTTTTTTTTCTTTAATTGCTTCAGCAGCTTCAAATTTACAATAATGACCTGAGAATTAAAGGATTCATTCAATCTAGTGCTACCAAACTCAGCACTTCTTTTTATGATTATACACACCCAGCAAGAACAGTATGTTATTTTTAAATAGTTAAACGCACCAGGACGTCATGACAAGATGTAAACAAGTGGGAGTTTAAGAGGATTCTCACCATGCTAATGCTTAGGCGAATGATTACGCTAATGCTACAAGTTACATTTAGAGTGAAAGGATCACTCAGTTAACACCTTAAAAGGGTAAAACAACATTGCATATTCTCGCATGCAATATAAAGAAATATCTTAAAATAATTACAAAGCAGGCAAGCCTGAAGCTTCCTGTAGCAGCCTGTCTTCGAGCTGCTGCGGGATCCTTCCGGGGTCCTACCGTCAGTCAGCGTGGCCACAGTTGCCCACACAGACGCCTGATCAAAATCTTTTTTTTTTTTTTAATCTGCTTATTGTTTTGTTAATCGGCAGATGTTGGAAAAAGTCCATATATCTGCCCGATATATTGGTCGACCTCTAATTTTTGGTAGGGCAACCAGCGGTTGGAAACTAAATTTCAAAAACTACAATTTGCACAACATCGGCATGTTATTTCGGTACCGGTGACGTCATTTACTGTAGGTCCATAGTCATACTACCGTATTGGCCCAAATATAAGACGGTGTTTTTTGCATTGAAATAAGACTGAAAAAGAGGGGGTCGTCTTATATTCGTGGTCTAGACGTTATACCCATTCACGACACTAGATGACGCCAGATATCATTGAAGCGATGTTCTGTCATGACAGATCTCAGCTACTCTCAAGTTTAACCAGTTTGCATTATTTTATTGCAATGTTTTGACTTATTTAGATTTGTTTCAAGACTACAGTTACAGTAAAGCCTGAGTTATACTCCCGTGTTGCAGTGACGGCGCAGCGACTACGGCGTCATTCGACATTCGATAGTTTTGCGGTGAGGGAACGCGTTGCTCTGTAATTCACCACCAAGCCACTAGAGGGATATGGTGTTATGTTTGTACGGTTTTGGGGCATGCTTGTTGACTTCTGCTAGTCGGAGAAAAAATAAACAATGCAAGATGGAACTCTTGAAAGTAAATATTCGGATCATCAATACTGAATAAATATTGAACATACAAATGTTGAGGGGCAGGCGACGCAGAAGACTGTTTCGAGGCGGTCTGGCCGACTTTTGATGCCGCACAGAGAGTTTTAGACTCGGGTGGAGAGAGCTAGCTGTGGCGGCTAGCTTCAAACTGGCGTCGAGCACTGCGTTCAAGGTCTGCAAAGCCCTCCAGCCTGATTTGTTTGCCGTGTCCTACATCCAGCCAGTGGGAAGCCATAGCAGATTTCTGGCGTCTATGGAACTTCCCAAACTGCGTTGGGAGCCTTGATTTTAACGTTATCATAAAAAGCACCGAGGCACTCTCAATCACTGATGATGTTTCGTGTGTGAACTGTCTGTTATTGAAAATTAAAGATCAAAACAACTCTTTTGACACCAAATCTGTGCTTTATTCTTCATATACTTGAAGTGTGACACGTAAATAAGTCACAGATTCACAGCAAACATATGTACACAATAAATGATGAAGTGCACCAACCAAAAATACGACATAAAGTGATAAAAAGTTGGCAGTTTTTGGCCGACTGGGTCACCGCTTCGTGTGGCCACTCGATTCCGAACACACACGTCTCGGTGGTTCTTCCATTTTTTTTTTTTTTTCAATCGCCGACCTTGCCATTTGGCAATCACAATAATGTCTTGACGAGACTTGCTCTTCGATGATACTCCCGTCGGGTTGGTCCATTTTTGCGTGTAGAAAATAATGTTTGATTCTATTCTACAATGGCGGTGATTTCGTGCTAAACTGGAAACAACAGTGTGAGCGGACCAATCACAGTCCGTTTTCGGCACGTCATACACGTCTACGTGACGCGAAGGTTAGAAAATTCGAGAGGCACGCGTCAGGCTACGGCGCAGGGTCGTAACTCGGGTCTTCCTTGACGGCGCAGGTCTGACGCGGAAGTATAACTCGGCCTTTAGACTTCTTTGATGGTTATTGCAGTTATTGCAATTTTGTTGTTTTATCACAATAGATTGGTTTATTTACATTTCAAAAACAAGAAGCCATTCATTTACGAATGTGTTTGCACTTTAGTTTACATATTTAAAATTTCAGATATTAAGATTTGATTGAGGCAAAATAACATGCCTTTTTCTCTCAAATATATTTTAATAATCATTTGTTTCAGATGTACTGTTATTATTTTCTGTATAAAAATTAATTTGGTGTTCAAAAAGTCTTTTTTTCAAACTTGAGTCTTGAAAAAGAGGGGGTCATCTTATAATCAGGGCTGTCTTATATTCGGGCCAATACGGTAAGTGCAACTAGGCATGCGCCGGTATGAGATTCTAATGGTATGATAACCTTAAGCAAAAATATCACTGTTTCACGGTACCATGGTATTGGAATTACAGCTCTAAAATGTGCGTTTGTTTTTAGATTTCTGGGTTATGAAAAAAAAAAAAACTTTTTCCATTGTACAGGATTTTTATTTTTCAGAACAGCATATTAGCAATATGGAATATAAGTATACTGTTAAGTTAAATAAATGAAAAATAACAAAAAAATAAATGAAATACTCTAAATAACATTAAATTGGCATACTAATTAGCCACGTTATCTGCCTCGTTAACAAGCTTACCTTACAGTATGTTTTACCACTGCTAGACACACTACACACGCTGGAGTTAACTCTCGTAGCTCGTGGGAAACGTTAATGACAGCGTTTACTAACTTTTAATTTTGTATAAATGCGAAATCATATCGGAGATATTGCTTTCTCTAGTAGCCAACCCCCGCAAATATGTGTTACATGTCAGTTGGCCCACCAAAGCTGTGGCTGTCTGTAACTTTCCTGTACCTGAAGTATTCCCGTACCAGCGACTTCCTTTTCTTCGATGGGGGAAAAAGTTAAGGTGTTTCATGTCCTCCAGCCAACGTGCAGCACAGGTGACTGACTGACACTGAGCAACATCTTCAGGGTGAACCCTGCATTTTTGGGACATAAAAAAATAGCTAATACCGTAGGGACGATATGACAGAAAATTTTAGCGGTTTTGAAACCTTGACGTTTTCATACCACGGTATACCTAGCGGTCACTAACTAAAAAAAATCATGAATTTTGAGCCTAATCAAAAACTACATTCATTTTTGCTGTCCTTTGGATTCTAAGACGCTGTTTTCTATTTATTTACTTTTCATTTTGGTCAAATCTATTTTAAATAATGGTCATATATTTATCTTTTTGTAGGTTCATCTACTTACGAGGATGACCACGGACCTCCTATTCCAAGAGTGAGTCCCGTTTTTTTCTCCTGGTGTATATTCTCCTTCAGTTCATCTGTGTGTTTATTCAAATACTGTGAGTCCCCACAACACAAGTATGTATACACAGAGTGTCAACACAAGCTGTTTGTTCACATCCAGCTGTGTGTGACATCTCTTTGGTTTCTCTTCGAACTTCTTCTTACTCATTATCGCTCTTGTCAAATCACTATCTCAATATACTAGCCTAATGAGCAATGTTCACCAAGTTGTATTAGCTAAATGCTAACTTGGGAACATTCTTATTTTCATAACTCTTCTCATTTTGTGTTAAAGTTTGCCGAAGTTAAGTCCTGCAAGGTTAAAACTTCACCAAACCTCTTACTGTATGATGGTCCTGTCTTAACAAGTTTTTACGATGGCAGCAGTTTGACCCTGAAAAGATTAACCCTTTATCGGGCAAGCGACTATTTTTTGGCAACTTAATTTAATCCTCCTTGACACCAATTTTTTTCAAAAATTCCAGTCAGTTTTGACTTGCATTTGACTGTGACTTATTCACTGCCAGCCTCTCCCACTCAAAATGAATTGGACGTCAATGACAGCCAATGAGTTCAGTGTGTTCACCGCATTTACATTATTGCCCATCGACTTGTCGGATCATGTATGACCTCAAGAAATTCCATTGCCAACCTCTTCCCCTTGCATCAGCGAGCATCACGCGACATCTGTGAACTGCAACACTGTAAAGCCAAATGTCCAGCTCAGATGGAATGAAAAATAAGCAATTAGAAATATTTTCCACCATTCATCATCATGGCTGTAATCGTGCCGTGAAGCACAAGAGTACTGGCTTTCATTTCGGGCTGAAATGTGTCATGTTAATGAGGAGTAAATGTTTTTGAGAACATGAACTTGATAAGGAGCTTAGTTTTCGAACGGTCTTTGCTTGTTTGTGTTGAGAGGTCATTGTGCTAATGTGCAAGGAGATGCTATTTAATAAGACACTGTGAGATGTTTTATTTATAAAGATTTAATCTGTAAAATTTAAAAAGCTAATCACCTCATGTTTTTAATTTTTTTCTATAGTCGTTCGATCGCTGCCAGCCCTTCACAGTCCAAATGGATTGGAATGTCAAGGTTGCCAGTTACTTAATTTATAAAAACGTTCAAGCCGATCAAACAGTGGAAATGTTGTTGATTAATGCCTTAGAGAGTCGTAAGTGGTGAATTTACTCTGTGATCAATGTAAAAAACGTTGATTTTTAAAGCAACTCTGTCTATCGATCACAGTCAATGACAGCCAATGGGTTAATAGTGATCTTTAATATGAACATGAATCAAAATTGTCTAATTTTTTTTTTATATTGGACAAAATGGTCATAGCAATGATTTTAAAGCAGGTTGTAAAAAGTCTACTTTACTGACTTGATTTTATAATGTGAATGCTAAGCCATGTTCGGGACCTCTGTGAAGTTGGCCCCCCACAAATTTATAGAAAAATGTTTGTGCTATGGTTGTAATGTAAAAAGTTTCCTTCGTGCTGCAATCGTTTCTTTTATAGGTCAATCTGAGGTCAACTCGCCCCCCATTTTGATTTAAAATGGCTAAAAATGGTATCGAAAGTTTATGCTTTGTTTGTGCTATAAAAAGTTTCATTTGTGCCGCTATCGTTTTTGAAATATGAAGATTTTAATTTTGAGTGATGATGTCACGCAGCCCCCCATTTATTGCAAAATGGACCCCAAATGGTGCCATTTGTTTATGCTGTGTTTGTGCTGTAAAAATTTTTGTATGTGCTGCTATAACTTAATAGATATTGAGATATTAATTTCGAGTGATGACGTCAATTGCAGCCCCTCCTTCACGGCTGACGAAGCACCAACTCTCTTAATAACAGAGTGTCCCAACAACTAGCGCAAAGATAGCACAAACAAATGGTACCCCTTCTTCTCCTTCTTTTTCTTGCGGCTTTTCCCTTCAGGGGTCGCCACAGTGAATCTTTTTTCTCCATCTAACCCTGTTCTATGCGTTCTCTGCTCTTACACCAACAACCTTCATATCCTCTTTAACTACCTCCATAAACCTCCTCTTTGGTCATCCTTTAGACACACTGCCAAACATGGAAATTCAGCGTACCACTAGAAACTAATATCTCAAGCCCCCCATTTACTGCAAAATGGACCTAAAGGGGTGTCATTTGTTTGTGCTTTGTTTGTGCTTTGTTTGCGCTCGTTTTTGGGGTACCCCTCTGTTATTGAGAGAGTTGGTACTAGGGTTGTGCACCGAGCATCGATGGGATCCAGTTCAAACACTCCGATGCTCCCGCAACCGTTTGAATTTTAAAATTTCGATTCCATGTTTTGATGCTGACCGCCGAGCGGGGAAAAAAATTGCTGCCGAAAACCACGAAGAAGAAGCCACAAGAAGCAGGTGTTTGTGCATTGCAACTTGATTACAACCATGGACACGGTGCAGCGGCGCTAAAACTTTGTTACTTTGATTAAGCAGTAGATGATGGATGAAATAGTACGAGAATAAGTTGTATTATTACGTCGGCTTTACGGTAGATATCACATGTATATAGAACTAGATGCAAAATGACAGACTCAGTGGGGTTACCACTTGTACAGAGAACACTATTAAAAGGTCATCAAATTATAATAAATAGAAATACAGTGGGGAGAACAAGTATTTGATACACTGCCTATGGGAAAACCCATTGGCAGTGTACTAAATACTTGTTCTCCCCACTGTATATATACTAATGGTTTGTCGCAGCTCCCAGCTAAGGTACATACATGTATGGCAAAAGAATATGTGTAAATATTTTCTACGTGAGCTTTTCAAAAATAAACATCTTTGTGAAAATGCACTCCTGTGGAAAGAAACTTCATCACATTCAAGTTCAAAGAATGATATTTATAGACCCTACTCACCTACGTCACAAAATGACGTGTCGCTGTACCCGGCCGCCATATTGTCCGTATTTTTTAGACTTATTCTCATTGTTTTCAATTAGTCGTGCAAGTTATAGAGCAATTCATGGAAGCCCCGGTGTTATCTGACGCTGTAAACTCATTGGATGCGTTGCATAAAAGGCGTTATGTGGAAAAGCTTCAGTTTATCTATTCGCCAGATCCATATTTGATGCCTAAATCGATGTTTTTCGACGCGCTGTCTTCGCCTTCTTTGCCTGACATCTTCTAGCTACCCTGATATTTACAACTATCTTGTCCACACAAAATCAGCCTATTCTCACGAAAGTTTGAAAAACTTTAAGAGCTTGGAGGCTTATAAATACTTCGTTGCTAGTTGGGTGAAACAGGTCCTCGTCCACGAAAATTCGGCAGGAATCTATCTTGTGCTCGGGAAGGTGAGTTACGAAATTTTCAATTCAAAATCTTTTGTTCTTGCTAACATCCACTGTCAAGTCTAATGTATTTCATGTCATTTGTCAATGGAGCTAGGGCTTTTAATGTTTATATGGTTTAGCGATAGCACTCTCACTACATACATATATAATATGTAATATGAAGTGCAATAGCACCAGTGTTGTTAATAACGGTGTTACAATATAACGGCGTTACTAACGGCGTTATTTTTTTCAGTAATGAGTAATCTAATTAATTACTTTTCTCATCTTGGCAACGCCGTTACCGTTACTGAGGCGGGAAAGGCGTGCGTTACTATGCGTTACTAAGTTGGTTGAATAAAAAAAAGTCTGAGAGAAACGGACTCACGGGGACGAGAGCAGAGCAGGAGTGGGGAAGACGCCGTTGCAACCGCGATGCTAGGTGGCTCCAATAATACCAAACTACACCCACATGACAAGGTAGATATCATATTATAGAACTAGATGCAAATGACAGACACTGCTGCATTGCCAACATGTTTTAAGGACTACATGCGTTTGTAAACAGCCGCCATCTTAAAGCAGTAGACCTCTCAGGAAGGCCCTGATGTAGAGATCCTTCCTAGCGAACCTAAGTAATTTTTTTTTAATCTAAAATGCTCCTAAATCGGCAAAATCTTAACTTAAATCTATCTTTAAATGAGGAAACAGTTTTAAAACTTTCATATGTCGAAAGTAGAGAGAAGGGAACAAATGCAATAATGGGAGCAATTTTAACAACTTTTAACAGTTGATTCAGGGTAAAGGGTAAATTAGGGTAAAGAATTGGGCTCGGGCCAATTGTACCAAAAACCTTCACAAAAAACTTCACATAGTGTGGCCAATTTTTTTTTTTTTTTTTTTTTTTTTTTTTGAGGGAAAAAAAAAAAGTAATTATCACCAATTACTTTGCCAAGTAACTAATTACTCTTACATTCAGGTAATTGAGTTACTAACGCAATTACTTTTTGGGAGAAGTAATTTGTAACTATAATTAATTACTTTTTTTCAGTAAGATTAACAACACTGAATAGCACTACTCCAGATTGTCCCTAGTTGAATTTATTTTTTGGCTTTTGACCTCAATAGTGAAATTGTAAATTAATTGTATGACAACTGTCTTATTATCCCCTTATAATTATATATTTTCAGGTAGTTCATTCACAACGTCTGAGTGTATGTTGTCGGCGATTAGCCTAGCAATGATCTTAATTGTGGTCGTCAGCCCAAAACCCTCTAAATATAAATTAAATGCATCTTACCAGATATAAAATGACTACTACATATTCTGTGGTAGTCGTTTGGAGCCCAGTTTTCTCGTCGAATTGCAGCAGTCAATCTCGCTCTCCTCTCCGGGTCTCTCGGAATACGGTAAAACTTCAAGTCTCTCCGTCTATCTTCTCTGTTTTTGCAACCGACCGCCACACACGACTTCACCATTTTGATTATTAATGTTAACGAGCAGAAAAACACGCCATAATAGGAGGAATTTACGAAGCACTAATGCATTAACATGACGAGTATACGGACAACATGGCGCGGGGGCGTGGCTGTGACGTCACGTGAGTAGGGTCTATATACAAGTTAAAAATAGTCCTGTGAGAAGTTCATATCCGTATTGGCCCGAATATAAGACGGGGTTTTTTGCATTGAAATAAGACTGAAAAAGTGGGGGTCGTTTTATATTTGTGATTTAGACGTTATACCCATTCACTACGTTAGATGGCGCCAGATATCATTGAAGCGATGTTCTGTCATGATAGATCTCAGCTACTCTCCAGTTTAACCAGTTTGCATTATTTTATTACAATGTTTTTCCTTACTCAGATTTGTTTCAAGACTACAGTTACAGTTAGACTTCACTTTGATGGTTAATGCAGTTATTGCAATTTTGTTGTTTTATCACAATAGATTGGTTTATTTACATTTCAAAAACCAGAAGCCATTCATTTACGAATGTGATTGCACTTTAGTTTACATATTTAAATGTTCAGATATTAAGATTTGAATGAGGCAAAATAACATGCTTTTTCTCTCAAATATATTGTTATAATCATCTGTTTCAGATGTACTGTAATTATTTTCTCTATAAAAATTAATTCGGTGTTCAAAAAGTCTTTTTTTCAAACTTGAGTCTTGAAAAAGAGGGGTCGTCTTATAATCAGGGCAGTCTTATATTCGGGCCAACACGGTAATTAAAAAAGTCATCGAGAAGTTAAGACATTAATATTCATTCATTCATTCATTCATTCATTTTCCATGCCGCTTTTCCTCACGAGGGTCGCGGAGGTGCTGGAGCCTATCCCAGCTAACTCGGGGCAGTAGGCAGGGGACACCCTGAACCGGTTGCCAGTATAAACTATGCAATTTTTTTTACCCTACCTCTTAAAAATAATCTGAATCGAGAATCATTCGGAACCGGAATTGAAACGTGGAATCGGAACCGGAATCATATAATTTCAAACGATGCCCAACTCTAGTTGGTACGCTCTGTCAGCTGCTGGAGTGGGTTACGGAAAAGCTGCGATTGACCTCATCACTAGAAGTTAATATCTCACTGTCTATAAAATGATAGCAGCATATTTTTTAACGTCACAAGCGTAGCATTAAGGAATGGCACTAATTCGGGTCCTTTTTGCAATAAATGGGGGGCTGCGTGACATCGTCACTTGAAATTAATACCTCAATATCTCAAAATGAAAGTAGCACAAAGCAGAAACAACAATTTTTACAGCACAAACCAGCACAAAGGTAGCACAAACAATTGACACCATTTTTAGCCATGTTTAATCCAAACAGAGGGCTGGTTGACCTCAGATTGACCTGTAACAGAATTGTTAATGGCTAAAAAACTACACCATCACAAACGAAAAAAAATTCAGCACAAGCCTAGCACAAACACATGACATGATTTGCGTCTGATGGGGGGCCAACTTCAAGGAGGAATGTTGTGAAAGTCAATATTCTCTCAATTACTTCCAGAAATTTGATTGAGGTATTACATTGCAGTTTTGCCCCCCGTCCCTCAAGCTTTGACAGACACATTTCGGTACTTTTACACAATACACACACGTTTTGACACATTTGCAGATAGTGTATGAAACGGCTTGACAAACAGTGGGAGATTTGATTTACTTCTCTTTACGAGCCGAGACAGGTCGTTCTTGCATTCGAGAGTCATTGATGGATTCACATTTAATGACTTGGACATGTTGGAAAGTTTTGATTATTCTATTAAACATCTGACACACAACCACAGTAGCTTAATAAGTGTGTCATAAAAAACGAGTTCATGCTCTGGGTGCAGACGTAAACCGAGCCATTTTGTTTTATTTCTGCTGAAAATTCACATTTTGTTGACAAGAAGTCTGCCATCTTGGTCTGAGGTGGCCATTTTAGGGTCAGATCTTGACCAGATGTCCAGTACAAGACCACTATAAAAAATGTATTTTCAAAGGTGGGGCACATTCTTGTCGTGCCTTCTTATGCGTAAAGATCTTATTCTTAGCGTCGCGTGGTTTTTCCCTACGCTCTAATTTTTGCATGGCTCTCTAAACTGTTATATGCAAGTTATAATCTTTGGCCATATTTACCCTTAACCCCAACACATCTGCCTGAGCACGCACATAGACAGCCTCTCACAAAGTGCAGTGCGGACAAAATATCCGTCATAATTTGAACGGGGCGTTGACAAAAAGCCCTGAAAAGTAGATGTCACGCTCACCGCTAACATGTCTGTCTGGAAGATGAAGATAAATAAGGAAGGTTAACCTACTTTAGGCAAGTTCTTAGGAAGAGTGACTCCGTCTGAGTATTAGTGTCCAACAAAAAGCATGATTCTCCAAGAATTTAAGGGGTTTGTGCCAAAATACAACATGAATATGATTCCTAGGTCAGCTCAACCGCCAATATAAGTATTTGCTCAGACAAGTGATTATAAATGAAAAAGAGCTTCACCGCTGTTAACCGTTTTATAGCATTTCATCTTTCAAGACGGAAGGAATATTGTGATCTACGACAATATAAGCACCAAACCTACATAAAAAAAGACTAGAAAAAAAATTTTCATTTTGATTTTTTTTCTTTTGTTTAGTAAATACTGTAGCTGTAGTACATTTGTTTTTTTCACAAAAACACTGATTCCTAAAGGAAAAAGTGTAGAAAATGAAGTTAAATATAAATTGTTGTTCACTTTGTGATACTTAAGAATGACCAATTAGCACAAATGAAACCAAGAAAGGGCTCTTCAGTGCTAAAAGAACATTTATTTACAGATATACAATAGGGGTGTGACAATATATCGAAAAGGTATCGTGATACTTTGTAGCCCAAAAAGTTATCGATATGCTACCACCAAGAATCGTTCCTGTTCATTTTTGGATCTTTTACAGGTTACTTCATGTTGATTTTGAGGCACTTCCTAACCCCAAATCAATAGGAAGTGACCTGTAAATGCTCTAAAATCACAGGAAGTTACCCATAAATGCCCCAAAAAGAAAAGGAAGTGACCGAAAATCAACAGGAAATGACGTGAAATGCCCCAAAATGAACTAATTTCCTGGCATTGTCTGCCACTAACGGCCATACACATCTAATCCATTTGAACTGGGAGGGTGGGAGCAAATGAAATTGAACGTCTATGAAAAATAGCTTGTTTTTCAGTTAATTAGTTGTATCATGAAGTATTGTAAATGATTTCCTGACACATGTATTGTTAAGTGTTGGATCACCATCCTGGCATTATTATCGTGAGCCTTGTATCGCAAATCGTATCGTGAGTAGGCATATGCCAGTGTGAGATTCTGACGATATAATAACCTTAAGCCAAAATTTCACGGTATCACGGTATTGCAAATACAGCTCTAAAATGTGTTACTTTGAGATATCTGGGTTTTAAAAAAATCGATTGAACAGGATGAACAAAAATCGAATTACTTTATTTTCCATAAAAAGCAGGTGTGTATGACTCGTACCATGTGAGTGTGTACATTATACACACTCTCTATTTCTCAAAATAGACAGTTGCCAGAGGAAAAAAAAACACCATGTTTTACCACCGCTAGACACACTAAACACGCTGGAGTTAACTCTCATACCCGGTGGGAAACGTTCATGACAGTGTTTAATAACTATTAATTTTGTATAAATGCGAAATCATATTGGAGCTATCGCCTCCTCGGTAGCCACCCATGTTTTACATGTCGGTTGGCCCTCCTCCTCTAAGCCACGGCCGTCTGTAACTTTTCTGTAGATGAAGTATTCCCATATCAGCGATATCGTTTTCTTCAACTGGGGAAACAGTTGGGGAGTTTCACCTCCTCCAGCCGTCATGTAGCACAGCTCACTCACTGACATTGAGCAACAACTGATGGGGGAAGGTTGAGTCTTACAACTGCAAGTGAGGGATTTCTCCATGCATTTTTGGGACATAAAAAATAGCTAATAAGTTAGGGACGGTATGACGGAAAATTTTTGCGGTTTTGAAGCCTTGACATTTTCATGCCACGGTATACTTTGGAATCGGTGATCGGCACATGTCTAATCGTGAAGAACCAAGAGGTTCGCACCACTAATATACAAGGATGAAACATGCCAACTTTTTATAATGAAAAACTAAGTGTTCAAATGCAAATTTTTGAGTCTCAAATATTTTTTCGCATTCAAAAACGTTTTTTCTATGATGAAATTTTTCTTTTTTTGATTGAAGTGATTTTTCTTTGGAAAATATATTTTTATATATATTTTTTTACTGCTGACACTTTGTTTCGGGGTCATCAACATGTTGCGCCCCCCCCCCCCCCCCCCGCCCCAAAAGTCAAACTCCGCCTATGCTCGGCAGGCGGTGCTTCTCTATCGCACTCCCGCGTCACGTGACCAAAACAACAGTAACGTTGCGTGCACTTCAGGGTGCCTCGGAAAACATTATATCAGAATTTAAGTAATGGACAGTACAGTATAAAATAAAAGAATAATATGCATAAATTCATTTACACAACAAATCCCAAGACTTGCATGCTGTTTATAAAAAATTAACGTGATTTGAAAGAGTCGGAGATTTGTTGATGCACTGAAAAGCTGGACCAACAAATCACGCTCCTGACATTAAAAAAGAAAAAAAAAAAACTTGAAATTTGTGGTATCTGGGGAGCAAGCAGCCAGGATCAAACGGTATTTCAACATGCCAAAAAGACAGTTGCATTTACTGTCTATTTTCAAAAAGAAGGAAGATGGTTCAAAACGAGTCAGAAAAGCACATAGAAAAAAAGAAAAAAAGGAAAGTCCCACAGCATGGCAAGTGGGCAATTGCGTTTTGTTTTCAGCACCATTTTCTGCATATGTTCCGGGACCTGTCCCCGTGCCATCTTCCCTGCGCTGTCATATGTACTTTGCGTTCCGGCAACTTATGATTTACAAATTAAGCACAGGGCATAGTGTTTAGTTATTCAGTGGTGTTAAATATGTTGTGAATAAAATTTTATCTAATCTCTAGTTTGTTATGCTTTCATCGTAGATTTTTTAAAACTACCTGTTTAAAGGGAACCTTGGACTTAAAGACTTGTAAGCTCTAATAAGCCACAATTGTTCTCTTTTACAAAAATGTTATTAGAAACACATTAGATATTGCCATTGATTTAAAAAATCTAGAATATTTAGTGCATGTTTTGACCTACGGAAGGCGCCATGTTTTATGGACACTCAGGGTGATGACATAGATTGTCACTGTCACTCCACGAATACTACCGGGTTACTGGAACCGGGTTACTGGAACCGGGTTACGCGGCGAGACATCCAACACATGTGCTCATCGGTTAAAAGCCAGTACTTACTATTTGTGTTTTCATTTAGTCTTTTATTAACTCATTGCCTCAAAATACTTTTTGCATGTGTTTCCCTCTCATACTTTTAAGCATTGCTTTCTTGTGGTAGCTTTAAAGCGGGTTGTTGATCTGGTGACCACATTAGTCATGTAGCATAGCCTAGCACCCTTATTTGATATTACTACATTTAAGTATTTTCTTAAGGCATCTTTTGTATGTTCTTTCTGTATGCATCTAAACAAAACAAGCTGAAACATACTTGTGTATTCACTTATTCTTACTGATGATTTATGATACGGCGCAGTCAGAATGTGAAGATGCCTCCACCAAGTTCCACGCTGAAGCACCACAGCTAACAAAACGTGTGTGAACTTGAGTAGGTGCCGACACAGCCTGTGAATCGCTTTTTCAGGGGGGGTGCGTCTCACCGCCTTCATCCCGAGGGCCAATTCGCGCGCGCACTCAAGTGCACACACGTTGACACCTTGTTCCCACATGGAGGCAATTTGGTCTTATCCCCACAACCAACCCGCCAGTCAACACAACAAACAATAAGTGTGGGAATACTTGGCATGATGTCACGCCTGCGCTTTTCCCTGTCATGGCTGACTTTGCTGTTTCACAGAAGTAGTGTCTGCAGCACCAAAGTACTTTATTTCTCCCAGGAGACAAGCCAATGGCCCAGTATATCAGGCATCTCCAAAGTTGGCTAAAATTATATTTCCTCTTATACTAAATGGAGGCAAGTAGATTCAGTGCTTATATTGTCACAGGACACAATTTTGTGTGGGAATAGTTTTATAATTGTATCGTGATTTGACTTGACTGCTATTTTTGCCATATGTTTCTTTAACAAACTGAATTTAAAGAAGTTCAAAGCCGTGTTTTCTGTGTTGAGTCGGAAAACTTTGAGACGGTTCTGAGTGGGCGAACTGTGAGACACAAAGACCACCCTTCCTCACCACCCCTCTCTTAGGACAACATCATTACAATTTCAGGCTGGGAATGGTAACAAGAATTCAACACTCCCCACATTTTCTTCCCCTCAGAGATAAAGGGAACATGCTTTTAAGTCTCGCATCACAACTTTGTTTTTAGATCATTATCAAGGACCTTTTTTTCAAATCCTCGAGGGAATTGTTTATCTTCCTCATCCTTGACTCATTTCCTGTCAATCTGTGTCACTCTCACTGTTACATTTGCTTCAGTGGCGCTCATTCTTGAAGACCAAAGTGTGCATTTTTTCTCTGTCTTTCTGCTTAACTGACACTTGTGTTCAATTACGTTTCATTATGCTTTTCTGTTGTTGAGTCACTCAGTCTTGGCTGCTTAACCGATGCGTCATGATTAGTGTAACTGCCTCATTTCCTAGAAACCCTCGCTGTATGATCAGATGTGACGTAAACTAAACCTCATAGATAACCATGTACGTTTGTGTCGACTTGTATGTTCCCAGGTGCTCCCGTTCCCTAGCCAGGTGGTTTACAACCGCGTGGGCAAGTGTGGCAGCCGCACAGTTGTGATCCTGCTGCGCTTGCTGGCCGAGAAGCATCAGTTCAACTTGGTTTCGTCGGACATCCATAATAAAACACGACTCACCAAGTATGAGCAGGTGAATAATAATGCTTCTCTCAGGGAGTAGGTTCCAGACCCACACACAATGGATGTAAATTAGGGCTGTCAAACGATTAAAAATTTAATCAAGTCAATCACAGCTTAGAAATTAATTAATCATAATTAATCACAATTCAAACCATCTCCAAAATATGCCATATTTTTCTGTAAATTATTGTTGGAATGGAAAGATAAGACATAAGACAGACATAAACATTCAACATACTGTACATAAGTACTGTATTTGTTTATTATACGGTAATATAGGACTGTCAAAATTATCGCGTTAACTGGCGGTAATTAATTTTTTTAATTAATCACGTGAAAATATTTAACGCATTTAAAACACATTCCCCGGTCAAACAGTTTAAAATGACAGCACAGTGTAATGTCCACTTGTTAGTTGTGTTTGGTGTTTTGTCGCCCTCTGCTGGCGCTTGGGTGCAACTGATTTTATGGGTTTCAGCACAATGAGCATTGGTTAATTATTGACATCAACAATGGCGAGCTACTAGTTTATTTTTTGATTGAAAATTTTACAAATGTTATTAAAACAAAAACATTAAGAGGGGTTTTAAAATAACACTTCTATAACTTGTACTAACATTTATCTTTTAAGAACTACAAGTCTTTCTATCCATGGATCGCTTTAACAGAATGTTAATAATGTTAATGCCACCTTTTTGATTTATTGTTATAATACAGGACTTATTAGGGTTGTTCCGATCATGTTTTTTTTGCTCCCGATCCGATCCCGATTGTTTTAGTTTGAGTATCTGCCGATCCCGATATTTCCCGATCCGATTGCTTTTTTTTTTTTTGCTCCCGATTCAATTCCAATCATTCCCGATAATTTTTCCCGATCATATGCATTTTGGCAATGCATTAAGAAAAAAAATGAATAAAACTCGGACAAATATATATACATTCAACATACAGTACATAAGTACTGTATTTGTTTATTATGACAATAAATCCTCAAGATGGCATTTACATTATTAACATTGTTTCTGTGAGAGGGATCCACGGATAGAAAGACTTGTAATTCTTACAGGATGAATGTGACTTTGTATATTGTGACTAAATATTGCCATCTAGTGTATTTTTTGAGCTTTCAGTAAATGATACTGCAGCCATTCAACCCAAATGCATGATGGGAAGTGCAACCATGACTGTGCGAAGGGCCACCAATTGATATATCTTCTCTGCGTTGGGAAAGAACATAGGGTGTGAAGAAAATGATCAACTACCACCTTTCTTCCCCGCATTGCCTCCCACGTTAATTTTAATTGCTGAGAGAGGGAATGTAAGGCTTTAGCCAAATAAATAAAGGCTCCAAAGGCTGTCAAAATTCTCTCTACTCATAATACGCTGCGTTTAGCTCGATATCTTGGTAAAACGGCGCCTTTATAGATTGAAAGCGACAATGCTTGAGTGGGTCGTGCAGCACATGCGTTATTTAACGTGATTAATTAAGAAAAAATAATTACGACCTTTAACGCAATAAATTTGATAGCCCTACTTTAAGCCAAAACTACTCTTGATGAGTGTAAGACATTTTGTCTGTAACGTTATATACAATTAGAAAACGATTTGAATTAAAAAAATACAGTATGTATATAAAAAAAATGGCATGTCCGATACTTTTTTGCCGATTCCGATACTATGAAAATGACGTGATTGGACCCGAATGATCGGCATCTTTAGTACTTACTACTTATGTACCGTATGTTGAATGTATATATCCGTCTTGTGTCTTATCCATTGTGTCTTGTCCATTCCAACAATAATTTACAGAAAAATATGGCATATTTAATTGATGGTTTGAATTGCGATGAATTACGATTAATTTTTAAGCTGTAATTAACTCGGTTAAAAATTTTAATCATTTGACAGCCCTATTATAATAATAAATCCACAAGTTGGCATTAACATTTTTAACATTCTATCTGCATTATTCATCATGTCAGGTTTGTATTTTGAAGATCGGATTTGGCTAAGCACATAGATAAGATTATTGCTTTGTTATTAGAAAAATGTTTGAATCCTTTATTCGCTATTTATGGAATGCCTCAGGGTTATTTGTATAATGAACAAAAATGAGGAAAATTTAGACTGAAAAAGAAATCTTAAACTGAATTGCATATAAACTAGTGCACATGAAAATCAAGGTTACCTGTACCACGTTTTTTGAATGAAAAGTTAATTATTTTTCATGCCATGTGGTTGTTTGTACCACTAAGCTAATTCAGCTTGAATCTTGACAGGCAGCACTACACAGTGGCAAAACACCAATTGGTTAGATAGGATTGGGCGTCAAATACTTCAGACATTCCAGTAGAAGGGTGGAGACTTGGTCCAGTTGTTTGTGGTCCTCAAACTACGCACGTCCAAGCTGGCTAAGTTTAGAGATGTGGGTCTCATCCCAGCCCGTGATCCCTAGTGGGCACTAGTGGCTCTCCCAATTGTTTACGCCAATACCCTTGTGGCGAGCATAGTGACATGGCTGTACTGTTTAAAACCCAGGGGAATGGGTTCACTTGGGTTTGCGTGAAACCCAGCTTCCTGCCCAAGCTCCTGAAACAGAGACCCGGTTTCTGTGTGTGGTGGTGTCTGAACTCTTACAGGACTTCTTAAAAAACAAACTGGTGAAAAGAATGTTAAATCGTAAAACCTGAAATAAAAATTTTAATTGAATTGAATACTTGAATACACTGAATAGTCAAATTTCAAAATTGAAATGAACTATACTGTTATAGAGGTGTAATTCACCAATTTTGTGATGATAGGATATCAATCATTTGGACAATGACACATATATGCCGATATTACAAAGTCAGCCACGATTCGATCCTTTGATCGACAAAAAAATACAAAGCAATTTTGATGTTTTTGACAATTTTGTCGCAAAAACATTCTTTTTAACAAATAGGCATATCTTATTTGTATCCTACTATTTATCAATGTTTTGTGTTTTGATCGATTTTGATTCAAATGTGCTTAACAAAACAATATACTGATCAGATGGATTAATTGTTACACCCCTAATATACAGTGGTATGAAAAAGTATCTAAACCTTTTGGAATTTCTCAGTCCTGCATAAAATCACCATCAAATGTGATCTGATCTTTGTCAAAATCACACAGATGAAAATGCAGTGTTTACTTTAACTAAAACCACCCAAACATTTATAGATTTTCTTATTTTAATGAGGATAGCATGCAAGCAATGACGGACGGGGGAAAATAAGTAAGTGAACCCTCTGCCAGAGGAGACTTAAAGAGCAGTTGAAACCAATTTTTACCAAACATTTAAGTCAGGTGTGTGCCCAATCACTGATGAGTGGTTTAAAGTTGTCCTGCAAACTATAAAACACACACCTGGTAAGAAATGTCTTGATGAAAAGAATTGTCTGATGTGCTTGGTCAAAGGAGTTGTCTGAAGACCTCTGATCAAGGATTGTTGATTCGTATAAAGCTGGGAAAGGATACAAAACCATCTCTTCAAATCTGGATGTTCATCACTCGACAGTCAGAGAAGTTGTCTACAAATGGAGAGAGTTTGGCACTGTTGCTTCTCTCACAAGGAGTGGCCGTCCACCAAAGATGACGCCAAGAGTTCAGCGCAGAATAGTCAGAGAAGTAAAAAAGAACCCTATCGTGTCTGCTAAAGACTTACAGAAATCACTGGCACAGTCCAATATCTCTGTGCACACATCAACTTGGACACTCCACAGACGTTTTGGCAAAATATTTTGTGGACTAATAAAACCAAAGTTGAATTCTTTGGTAGTGGAAAAATGGAACAGCTCACCAACATCAACACCTCATCCCCACTGTGAAGCATGGTGGAGGAAGCATCATGATTTGGGGCTGTTTTGCTACCTCAGGGCCTGGACAACTTGCAATCATTAATGGAAGGGTGAATTCAAAAGTTTATCAGGATGTTTTGCAAAAAAACCTGAGGCTGTCTGTCAGACAGTTGAAGCTAAAAATAGGGTGGATGCTGCAACAAGACAATGATCCAAAACACAGAAGTAATTGAACTTCAGAATAGTTTCAGAAGAACTAAATACACATTCAAGAGTGGCCAAGTCAAAGTCCAGACTTGAACCCCATTGAGATGCTGTAGCATGACCTAAAGACAGCGATTCATGCCAGACATCCCAGGAATCTGACTGAACTACAGCAGTTTGTAGAGAAGAACAGGCCAAGATTAGTCCTGATTGATGTGCTAGACTGATGTGCAGCTACAGGAAGCGTCTGGTTGAAGTTATTGCTGCCTTTAAATTTGATGGTTCGCTTACTTATTTTTCCCCCTTCTGTCATTGTTTGCATACGATCCCCATTAAAATATTAAAATATATAAATGTTTGGTTGGATTTAGTTAAAGCAAACTGTTTTCTCATCTGTGTGATTTTGACAAAGATCAGATCACATTTGATGGTGATTTTATGCAGAAATGTGAGGAATTCCAAAAGGTTAAGATACTTTTTCATACCACTGTATATACAAAAACTTATTAAACTCCCCTTTTAAGTGCATATAAACAGCTGGACCAAAAATGTCATTGCATGAAATATACGTTAGACGAGATATTATCCACAGCCTTTGTCTTTAAAGGGCGGGGCCAGATGGTGTTTCATGTGAGTGTCTAGGAGTGTGGTGTGACTGACCGGAGCAAATCCAATGTAATTTTTTTTTTTTTTTTTTTAATTGTGAGCCTTCATTTGGCCAACCTTTTTGCTTTGAGTGAACAAAAAAAGTAAGTTGAGTTTCGACCTTTGTCACTAAACAAACTCATAAATAGATATGTGCCAATTACCTGTTTCAAGGTATACCGTGGTATGAAAACGTCACGGTTTGAAAACCGCAAAACTTTTCCGTCCTAAGGTATTAGCTAATTTTTATGTCCCAAAAATGTATGGAGAAATCCCTGTTGCTCAGTGTCAGTGAGTCAGCTGTGCTACACGATGGCTGGAGGAGGTGAAACTCCTGAACTTTTCCCCCCATTGGAGAAAATGAAATCACTGGTATGGGAATACTTCGGCTACAGAAAAGTTACAGATGGCCGTGGCTTAGAGGAGGAGGGCCAACTGACATGTAAAGCATGTTTGCGGAGGTTGGCTTCAGAGGGGCAATACCTCTAATATGATTTCGCATTTATACAAAATTAAAGGCTAGTAAACACTTTTATGAAGGTTTCCCACCAGCTACGAGACTTAACTTGAGCGTGTTTAGTGTGCCTAGCGGTGGTAAAACGTGGTGGCAACTGACTCTGTTGAGAGAGTGTGTGAAAATGTAAACACGATACAAGTCATACACACATGCTTTCTATGAAAAATAATTTAATAATTTTTGTTCAGATCGTAATGATAATGAACTGTGGCTGTGGGTTTACGCTCACCCAGAGGATTGCATTTATTTTCATTTTATTGAGAATATTTCAGTTCTATATATATTAGGGCTGTCAAACGATTAAAAATTTTAATTGAGTTAATTACAGCTTAAAAATTAATTGATGATTATTCATCGCAATTAAAACCATCTATAAAATATGCCATATTTTTCTGTAAATTATTGTTGGAATGGAAAGATAAGACACAAGACGGATATAT
Source organism: Corythoichthys intestinalis (assembly GCF_030265065.1). Classification (NCBI taxonomy): domain Eukaryota; kingdom Metazoa; phylum Chordata; class Actinopteri; order Syngnathiformes; family Syngnathidae; genus Corythoichthys; species Corythoichthys intestinalis. Next base: position 14,186,827 of record NC_080413.1, on the reverse strand, counting down.
ACATTCAACATACGGTACATAAGTACTGTATTTCTTTATTATAACAATAAATCAACAAGATGGCATTAACATTATTAACATTCTGTTAAAGCGATCCATGGATAGAAAGACTTGTAGTTCTTAAAACATAAATGTTAGTACAAGTTATAGAAATTTTATATTAAAACCCCTCTTAATGTTTTCGTTTTAATAAAATTTGTAAAATTTTCAATCGAAAAATAAACTAGTATAGCTCGCCATTGTTCATGTCAATAATTACACAATGCTCATGGTGCTGAAACCCATAAAATCAGTCGCACCCAAGCGCCATCAAGGGTGACGAAACACTAAAAAACACAAGTAACAAGTGGACATTACACTGTGCTGTCATTTTATATTTTTTTATCTGTTTGAGCGGGGCATGTGCGATAACTGCGTCAAATATTTTAACATGATTAATTTAAAAAAATAATTATTGCCTGTTAACGCGATAATTTTGACAGCCCTAATATATATTTATATAATACAGTTGGTATATAATACTTTTTTTTTTTTTATCTTAACATTATACTTATGTTTCCCATTTGCTAATGTTTTGAAAACTATATAAAGATATCTCAAAGTAACACATTTTAGAACTGTAATTGCAAAACCGTGATACCGGGAAACCATGATATTTTTGCTTAAGGTTATCATACCGTCAGAATCTCATACTGGAACATGCCTACTCATAAGTCAAGGTACCACTGTCTCTCCAATTAGGATGTTGAAAGCCAAATTCACGCGTTCTGCAGCATAAGGACCCCCTGACCCCCTTTTCCCTTCACGAGTCCAGCAAGGGCGCCACAGGGCGCAGGAAGAACGCAGGGGCGGGGGTTGCAGGTATGTTTGGAATCTCTTCGCATTTTCCCTCCCTGCAGCCCCGCTTCTTGAATGAGAGGCAGTCTGGCCAGACGGCCTTTGGCTTAGGTCAGAAAACACAAAGACAAACACGCGTACGCACTGCCAAATGTGCTTAAGGCCTACACATAAACTGGGGAAAGGAGTTTGGCACATTACAGGGGGGAGGGGACCTCAGGGGTTAACATTGGGCTAATTGGTCTGGGGCTCACTATGGAGTCGATGCAGATGAAGCTTAAATACACGTCAGGGTAAAGACTGAAATAATACGATAGCTTTGAATGACTGTTACAAACAGTTCTGCAGAAGTTAAATTCGTAGAGCAAGTGGAAATGTACTGAGAGGGAGAGTGAGAAGCCCAAAGCTGACTGAGGCCTAAGATTAAGAGCCTTGTGTACATAAACAAGTATACATATTGCCGCTGCTATGACATAACTGCCAGTTTATAAGAGCAGCGCATTGAAACAGCCCGGCAGATAAACGCCGCCCTTCACTGAACGCTGAATATAAGAAGACTCATTCAGGTTTAAAAGACGGAATATTAGCATTACCCGCCAAACGAGACAGCCGTAAAAGCCAAAATTGGCTTCGTTTTGGGGAAAAACAGCTTATGGTGCAAGTGGTGCCATAACCGTGTACACTTTACTGTATTGTTGTTGCTCTACAAGTGCTATTAATATGTTGGAAACTTCCAACTTCAACACACTGTACAGTTTAATATGCATGCACTTTATAAGTACCGGCTGGATAAAATGGTCAAGTGGAAACACATCTCACCATAGACGTTTGAAGAAGATAACGTTGAAAAATGAGTCAATTTTGGGAAGGTTTATGTGAATAATGTGTTGGATTGCATAACTTTCAAGTTGGCGTTTGCGCAGCCTATGACATCACTGTCATATTTCACATTTGTTTTGGCTGCGGTGAGCGTGCGCTCCATGCAGACCTTGAAAGCCTTCAGGAGGTTCTTTCATTCATAGTCAAGGGAAGAGGAAGAAAGTTGAGGAAAGAATGGCACTCAGCAGTGGGGACTTCAGCCAAGGTTGAAGCGTTTAAAAAATAAGGGGAAGAAGACAGGATGTTGTTATTTGCCCTTTTATGTGAGCGAACATCTAGGGATGGTAATGATTCTCTTGAATTTAAAGGGCATGCCATGCAATAATGCATTGACTTAAAGGCCATTGAGTTGTGGGAATTCCAAGTACAATCGCTTCGACACACGATCTTTACGACACCCGACATAAAATTTGACTCGACATTTGTTTCTACATCCGACGACTTGCTCGAAATACGCCGATTTATGACAGCGCCGCAGTTTCTTTTTTTCCCGCAATACAGACGCAAGGCGGATTTTCTTGTGAGAGAAATCAACACGAGTTCCGAGAATCTTAGTGCAGGTGGTGAAAGGAAAAAGGTGAGGCTTACCATTGAAAATGGAAATGATAGAAAAATATGGTGAACTTACTCGACAGTACGGTCGTAGAATGTCTACGATCTCGACCTCCTCCCCGACCTTCTTTTATAAGTTAAGGTGACAATTAGGGTTGTTCCGATCATGTTTTTTTTGCTCCCGATCCGATCCCAATCGTTTTAGTTTGACTATCTGCCGATCCCAATATTTCCCGATCCGATTGCTTTTTTTTTTTGCTCCCGATTCAATTCCAATCATTCCCGATAATTTTTCCCGATCATATGCATTTTGGCAATGCATTAAGAAAAAAATGAATAAAACTCCCAAATATATACATTCAACATACAGTACATAAGTACTGTATTTGTTTATTATGACAATAAATCCTCAAGATGGCATTTACATTCTTAACATTCTTTCTGTGAGAGGGATCCACGGATAGAAAGACTTGTGACTTTGTATATTGTGACTAAATATTGCCATCTAGTGTATTTGTTGAGCTTTCAGTAAATGATACTGTAGCCATGCCCAAATGCGTGATGGGAAGTGGAACCATGACTGTGCATAGTGCTACCGATTGATATATCTTCTCTGCTTTGGGAAATAACGTAAGGTGTTAAGAAAAAGATCAATTGCTAGCTTGCTTCCCCACATTGCTTCCTATGATATTTCTAATCATAGGGAGAGGGGTTGTAAGGCTTTAGCCAATTAAAAAAAGGCTCCAAAGGGTGCCAAAATTCACTCTACTCATTTTACGCTGCCTTTTATCTCTCTATATAGGTAGAACGGCGTCATTATAGATTGAGCGTGACAATGCATGAGTGGGTCGTGCAGTGCATGCATTAATTGCGTTAAATATTTTAACGTGATACATTTTTTTAAAAATTAATTACCGCCGTTATCAGGATAAATTTGATAACTGTACCTTAAGCCTAAACTAAAGACTCTGGATGAGTGTAACATATTATGTAACGTTAAATACAATTAGAAAACAATTTAATTAAAAAAAATATATATATTAAAAAAAGGCATGGCTGATATTTTTTTGCCGATTCCAATACTTTGAAAATGATGTGATCGGACCCGATCGATGCCGATCGATCGGGACATCTCTAGTGACAATTATTATTGTGGTAACATCAACAAAAATCGCCAGCTTCGTCAGGTTTTTCAATCATTTATTTCAGAACTTGTGCAACACAATATGCCTACAGTCCGCCGCAACTGAACAAAGCGAAAGTAAAAAGTCCCTCTTTCACTCTGTCAAGTCAGCCAAGCGGTGCGTTCAGGTACACCACGTGAAGCACATCCGCCACATTAGAACCCGATTTGTTACATTATTTCAGGTATTATTATTATTATTTCTGTTATCATACATAGTCTTCACTATGAGTTGATGGGACACGGGGTTCGGGGCCGATCTGTAGGGGGCCTATTTTCACAAACTTAAAATTCAAATATTTTCAAAACCAAAGCCGCTAGCGACCTAAAACAAAAACGGCCACTTTCCTTAGGCATTTACGAGTCTCCATGAGCAGCAACAAAAAAAATCTAAGCTGTTCCCTAATAAATCCTGACTAATTATTTTGTATGCAAGTATAAGAAAAACTTAAAATGGCAATAAAATTCAAAAATTTTACCCTAGATGTACAAAAATCACTAAATGCAGAGTTAATCATTTATATTTTCGGGATCATTACCAGTATTTAACATATAAGTTTTTGCCCAAAATAGCAACTTTTTTTTTTTTTTTTTTTTTAAATTTAGTGCAAGTTTTCAACAGCTAATTAATCTCTCAATTTTCACATCAGAAACGTAATACATGAGGAAAGCATGCAGAATAACTAAACAAAAGAAAATTTCCATTTTTCTATATACAATCACAACTTAGGTTGAATTCCGCTATTGTGTTGACACAAAATCCAACATGGAGGTCGTCACAAAACAAAGAGTGTTGTAAAATTGAAAATTCTTGTAAATAAATGCTTAAATCACAGAATTTCTACAGATATTAAAGGTAAAACAGTCTAGATCCTTGGTTATAAGCAAAACGTGCAGTTATTGTTCATTGTACGTAAATATTTCAAGCAAAAGTTACGTATTGTGTAATCCAACATGGCGGCCGTCACGAAACAGTTTATAAATGGAAAATTCTTGTAAATAAATACTTAAATTGCGGAATTTCTATAGATATGAATGTAAAACAATCTTGATTCTTGGTCAAAAATAAAAAAACGGGTAGTTATCGTTCTTTGTATGTAAATATTTCAAGCAAAAGTTACGTATTGTGTAATCCAACATGGCGGCCGTCACGAAACAAAGAGCTTTTTTAGTTGAAAATTATTGTAAATAAATGCTTAAATCGTGGAATTTCTACAGATATTAATGTAAAACAGTCAAGATTCTTGATTAAAAGCAAAAAAAAAAAAAAAAAAAAACGGCAGTTATTGTTCATTTTACATAAGTATTTCAAGCCAAAGTTACACTAATTTTTCCATGGATTTTTTTTTCACGTTTCAAAGTGCATGCATGGTGCTATTTAATATAATAATTACCTTGAATCCTCAACTAAATCACTCTTGAGACCCTCCTGCCTGCTTGTATGCAGTAGAACCTTCGTCCTGTTTCCACCTAAATCCGGCATTAGAGTGCAGTGTCTGTTTGAGTTTATCACAGTGAAAACCAACTCATCGTTCTGCCTGGGTCGGGAGGGCATGGTGCAATGTCTTCGGGAGCTGTCTTGACAACTGATGGTGGAGTCTATGTATTATATTATTATTCCGATTTTTATTCATAATTCATTTGTTTTTCTCTGTGTAATTGCTATTTGCAGCATTAACTAAGGATTTAGTGTAGGTTTTCGGGCTCTAGAACGAAATAATGGACTTATAATGTAGTCTTATAGAAAAATCCTGCTCGACACACGACTATTTCTACTTGCAAACAAGGTCCTGGAACGAATTAACTTTGTATGTATAGGTACCACTGTATCATGGAATGATTTAAATACATGTGTAAAAGTTTGACAACATATGTTCATATTTCTGTGCCTGCTTGGTAGTTAACAGGCTACAGGACTGTTCGTTTATTTTTTTTGTTTTTATTCAGTGGTTGTAATGATGGCTCTATTGTGACAAAGTCCAAAATTCCTCAAATGTAAAAAAATTGTGAAACACTTGTGTGTTGTGAAACTGAATTCTTCTAGTAAAAGTGAAAGAAAAAAAAGTCATGGTGAGCCACATTCTTGTTTGGTTGTCGATCTAAATGTTAGCATGCTACTTTGTGGTCCACAGAGATAGACTAAAAGATAAATATTTTTTTCATTTGAGAATCAAGAGTGTGGTTTCAGTGTAACTAAAAAGGGAAGGAGAGAATGTATTTGTCGCAAAATGAACAGATTTTAAAGCTTTATATTGTCTTTCTGCTTGCTAGTTAGCAAACTGTTTCCTCGTTTATAGAAGACTACAGAACCGTGTAAAATTTGAGAAAAGCAAGCCGAAAACTGAACCCAAACCATAGACTTAATAATGTAATTGACGGGGCGAGGGGCAGATAAATAGGGGGCCTGCATTGTATTGTTGGCAAGGCCGTCAAAGCTGACCGAGTGAAATCACAGACAAAGAGCTTTTTTCGGTGAAATTCTTGTGAATAAATGCTTAAATCCCTGAATTCTTTATTCTTTATGGACGTAAAACAGTCTCGATTCTTGGTCAAAAGCAAAAAAAAAACAAAAAAAACCTGCAGGTAGCATTTATTTTACGTAAATATGTCGAATGTGCGGCTCGTCTTTAAGTTCACTGTGGCGCCGCCTTACCACATGTCCACAACAAAGAGCTTTCTACGTGGAAATTCTTGTGAATAAAGGCTTAAATCCCTGAATTCTTTATAGATATGGGGGCAAAACAGTCTCGATTCTTGGTTAAAAGCAAAAAAAAAACTGCAGGTAGTGTTTATTTTACGTAAATTTGTCAAATGTGCGGCTCGTCTTTAAGTTCACTGTGGCACTGCCTTACCACAAGTCACAACAGAGCTTTTTGCATTGAAATTCTTGTGAATAAATGCTTAAATCCCTGAATTCTTTATAGATATGGACGTAAAACAGTCTTGATTCTTGGTTAAAAGCATTAAAAAACGTGCAGGTAGCATTTTTTAACGTAAATATGTCACGGCTTGTCTTTAAGTTCACTGTGGCACCGCCTTACCACAACAAGGAGCTTTTTACATTGAAATTCTTCTGAATAAATGCTTCAATCCCTGAATTCTTTATAGATATGGATGTAAAACAGTCTCGATTCTTGGTTAAAAGCAACAACAAAAAAAACAGCATTTAATTTACGTAAATATTGCGAACTATAATGCCAATGCCTTAGCTGCTAATTTCTCCATTTTTTTAACATTTCAAAATGCATGCATGGTATGAAAATATAATAATTTCCTTGCGTCCTCAAACAAATCACTCCTGAGACAATCCTTCTTGTTTGTATGTGGTACAGCTTTCGTACTTTTTGAACCGAAATCCACCGTTAATTCGCTGCATGCATGTGTTTGTGAGTAGCTTCTCTGCATGAAGGACTTGCGCAGTGCATAGCCAAGCTGACCCATCAATAATGATGATGTCTATGCAAAAACGTAATAAAAAATGTCTAACATATTGCCGTCATTTTTATTTTAGCGTGGAAAAATGAAGCATAACAAACAGAGCTGATGAGAATCGAGAGTTAAAGCTAATGGTGATGTAATTCAGTCAAATTTAGATTGCACTAAGGTCAGTCTTAAGAACAAATGACCATTGTATGCTGCTTGATTAATCAATTATTATGTCATCGGTTGAGTTTATATAAGCACTTGTGTGTGTTTGTCTTTCATAAAGTCCCTTATTAGCCAAGGATGCATGTGGTTTCGGTTAGCTACAAGCTAAGTGAATTGGCCCTTATCTGTGAGGTCATCTTTTTTTTTGCAGTGATTTCTTGGGGAGTTTTTCATGTGTTTTTATTTTTTTGTCTTTCTCCTCAGGTGGATCTCATGAAGAACATCAGCAATATCCCCCAGCCGTTCCTTTACACACGGCATGTTCACTTCCTCAACTTTACCAGGTGGATAAATACACTAACTTGTACTTGACTTGTTGAACTGCTTTCTGCTTATTCACTTACATTTGAGCCGGTCTTTGTTAGGTTTAAGATCGAGGAGCCCGTCTACATCAACATTATCCGTGACCCCATTAACCGCTTCCTTTCCAACTACTTCTTCCGTCGCTTCGGTGACTGGAGGGGGGAGCAAAATCACCTCATCCGCACCCCACAGATGAAAGATGATGAGAGATACCTGGTAAGTTTTTATCGCTAACACAAAGATTTCCCTATGCATAAGGCATATGGACCAGGACTTCGTTCTTGCTGTGTGGTCTCGTTGTGTGTGCACGTTATGCAGGACACACTAAAGTAGTACCTGGGTCATTTTGAAGTGTAAGGGGGGACCTTAAGATCATAGCAGTCTGATGTCAACCCAATAATTAAATCCACTTTGATTTCAATTAGAGATCCGATTTGAGTGCGACCACATCACAGACAACATGTGCTTTGCAGACCTGTTTGGAAGGGCCATAATCAGCTGGGGTACTTCTCTTCTGCTATTGCTATTCGGAAAACATCCCATATTTACAGAGAAACTTTCATTTTTTTGAGTGGTTACTGTTTTTTTTTTTAACCTTTAAATATCTTTTTTTTTTAAAAACGGTATAACAATAAGGCTGTGCTGTAATTCTGTCGTGTTTCACAAATTACAATGCGACTCATCCTTATCAATGTTAAGGCTCCATTATGGGATGAAACCTATTGTAGCATGGGCGTAGGTTTGGTCTCAATATCGGAAGGGACGATATAATAGCATAACCGACATGTACACTTTTTGCTGGGAATCGGACAGTAGGACCAAACAGATTGATTCAATAAGGGTGTTAAGATTATTTGCAGCTAGCTATTTTTCTTATTTAAAGACATCTGAGTAAAATTTACTTGAAGCACTGGCAGATAATCTCACTTATTTCTAGTAGATTTACACTGAAAACAAGGGAATTTAACTAGTTTAAAGGAGGTGTGTTTTTGCATTGCATATGTATTGTGGTGCAGGTGATACGCCGTTCGATTCAAACCTTTTTTTTTTTTCAAAAACTACAAAAGAAACATTTCGGAAATTAAAAATTAAAAGTCCACTACTGCTCTTGTCCACAAGTACAGCCAAACTCTACGAAAAATGAAAGCTCCTTTGGGCTGCTTTAAGACCACATTAATAAAATAAAAATGTACACTGGGGAGAAGGCGGTAAACCTTAGTTCATTTCTTACAGTTTAATTAACATTAATAGTAGAAAACATACAGGAGGCTATTTCTCTCAAAGCAGCTTCCTACTGCAGCTTCCTACTGAAGTTCGAGTAGGAAGATTAATGTTATAATTGTACTAAGGTCATTTTTATTTGCACTTATCGATGAGTTATTTTTTTCTTTTATCATAGACAAATGTTTTGGTTTGTTTTATTTACCTGACATGTTACGGTGTATATTTCCGCCTTCATCAGACCAAAACGTTTGCCTGTTGTAAAAGAAAAACATTTACTAGAATTAATATTATACTAACTCTGATGCAGGTCAAACTTTCAGAAGCAAAATTAGTGGTGTGTTCCCCACCTCCACAACATTGACGTCTTTTTAGATTACCTACAGTGGCTACTGCTGGCGGAAAAAAAACTAATATCCCTCATCTTCGAAGAAGGCGGAGGAGGCAGCATGTTGTATTGCTGTCGGGGCTGTGAAGGGTGGGGTGGGGTGGAAGGGCTCAAGTCATCAGCCATTCAAACGTGCATTTGAGGAATAATATTAGACTTGCACATTCAGCAATTGAAAAGGGGTCAATTTAAGTCTGAACATAATAAAAGTAATTCACTTAACTCATTTGCTCCCAGAAACTTATAAATATGTTCTATTTCTAAATGCTTCATTGTCCCAAAAACGTATTTATACGTCTTTTGCGTTTTTTTTTTTTTTTTTTTTTTTTTTTTTTTTTTTTAACAAGAAGAATCTATAGCTTGCGATCTATCTGAGAAACAAAAAACAAGGCTCCAAACCCATTTTAAATCAGTAAAACTGGCCACTGGAGGGCAGTAGCGCATTTTGTAAAGACCCGCAACCCTATTCAACAGCAATGAAAGGCCGGGCAGCACGGTCGGAGCACTGGTGGCAGTATGCCAGGCGGCAGACGACCGAACAAAACAACCGAGAGGACACCTGGAATGCCAGGCGCTGGACGACGGAGCATAACGACTGAGACCACCGTGCAGCAGGCTCGCCAAGCAGACCCCGCAGAGATTAAAACATAATCCATCTTTGTGAGACAGACAACGATGAGGGAAAAGTTTACACGGCAGACGCGGCGACAACGGCGTCATCTCGGCGACAACAGGCGTCATCTCTCAGTAGTCATGTGTAAACAAATTGTTACTTTGTTATCAAAAGCTCTATTTGTATTGTTCATTATGATATTTTGTAAAAGGAAAACATTATTCAGATGTTTGTGATGTAACTAATCCAAAAAATAGCTGCAATAAAGTCAAAGTTATGTTTGAAATGTTTGCGTTTACAAAAAGCTCATTTTCTCCGTTTTTTTCATCCGAAATTGGAAAATTGCTCAAAGTAAGCTATTCACTAATGCTGATTTGTAAAGAATGGAAAAAGATATAGTCTTACTTTTTTTCTGCCGAAAGAAGAGAGTCTAATCTTTCTTTTGGTGGGTTCCATGTTTATGTAGCAATAGCACAGAATTTTCTGTGGGCCTTACAAAATCAGTCAAAATCCAGAAAAACGGCCTGGAGCGAAGGGCCTTGCTCCGGTGAAAATGGCTGGGAGTGAATGAGTTAATAACGGTAGGGTCAATTCCATCCTCACAAAATATGGGAAGACAATGAAAATTACCTATACAACTGAAGTCATTATATAATGCAAATACAGTTGTTTAAAAGTTGGTGGAGACAATTTGACCATCCTGAAAAGTTGGTAGTGTTATGTCCCTTCCATCCCAATGCAAACCTACGCCCTTGGATTGTGGTATATGATGAAAGGCTGACACAATGTCATCCTTACTTAAGTCTGACTAGCTGTAATTGAGCATTGTGACGCTTTTCCCCCCAGAGTTTCAGACCATGTGAGTCGAGTTATTAAAAGTATGCAGACCAGCAGGAGGCCCCTTGCCACAAGTGGGGGTAACGGTGGGGCTCCTGTTGTTCCAGACTGGTATACCTGGAGATGCCACATAAATTATAACACTATATAATCCTCTTTGTGCCTCGAGTTAAGGCTAACGTTTGACGTTTTACTTACTGTTAACTCATTGGCTAACGTCATCAATGGCAGGAGGCTAGCATGTAAGCCTTCTGTGAACCTAGAAAAGCACTATACAAATGAAAGCCTATTTATCATGAAAGTCCAAGGAGTTAAACGCAATGATTTTTTTCAATTTCTCTGTCTTAATCAGTGTTACTATCCAGTACATGAAGTGTCCTTGAACACCTGCCAAGAGTTCTGACCGCATTAGCCCGTGCATGAGAGGTGTCAGTGAAAGAGAGCTGTCAGCTGGCTCAACGACACTCAAGCGAACCCGACGCACGTGTTCCCGAGACATTCCTGCGGTCGCCGTGGATTTTTCCCTCACCGCTCACTGAATAGCTCGTGGACAACATTTGGATGCATATCGTGCACACGCCCGAAAAAGAGCTGCCACATAAGCATGTCAACAAGCCATTTCAGAAAACATGTTTGTTACCATGCAACTTTAGAGTGGTAATTTAAGATCTGAGGGAGATTGATGATTATCTCTCTTTCATGAAACCAGTCTGGTATTCAGCTCACCCACTGTTTGAATTCAATTCAGATGTCACGGGATTTACCCGTGTCGTGGCTTTCGGACATTGGGAGATGTACCGGGAATTACCCGGGTTGGAGACTTTCAGACTCCTCCCGTGTTAGCGATTGTCATTTTTGGTCGGCATCGGCAACCAAATAAGCCACACATTCCCAAAGATGGACGATGGACTGTCTCTTCCTCGGCTCTAAGATCCAGTAGCAATTTAATTTCGTTATGTTTCCTGTTTAAATCTGCTAGCTTTCCAGTTTGCCATGTTGATAACTGCAATGTTTGTTCACCGCTTTTTGTCCTACTACGAAGAAAGAGGAAATGACACTAAGCCCGCCATGATATTTACGTCTTCAACCTTGGCACTGTGACCCGGGAATTAAAATGGCTGCATTCACACATGCCGCATCCCGGGTAAATGCCAGACATTATACTAGGACGTGACCCTGATAATGTCCATGTCATCTCCGTGTCAGTCAACCCAGGAAATTACTTTCAGACATGAGGGCTAAAATCCAGAGATTTAACCGGAGTTCAGCGTATGTCTGAAAGGGGCTGAAAGAGCCAGTGACACCATTAAAATAAATAAAAAATAATAATAAATAGCATTATTATGTGAATTTAAATCATATTTTGAGATTATTCAACTGCATACAACAATTTGGCAAAGCACAGTTGACGAGAAATGAGTCTTTCAATCTGCCGTTTAGCTACTCCTGTCATTATAGTGCCCTGGCGCCGCCATCTGGGTGATGACGTCGGCAGAGTAACGATTTCAGCTGATTTAGAATCCAACCCAATGGAGGAGGAAGATTCAGAACGAGGAAAATGCGACAGAGAGCAGCAAAATGTCATATTTGTTTTTATCTCTATACTCCAATATTTTTACAGGATATTCTTTTTATCCAAGTATGTTTCCCCAATTGCTAAATAAATTGTATGGCCATGACAAATAACAGTCTTGTGCTAACTGGAATATGCAATATTAAAAATGCATTTATTCTGTACGATGGGGCTAAATTACTGCATAACAGTCAAAACTGCCGACTTCTTAAACGGTATTTTATGCCACCGGAGTTCGTCGGCTCTTGTCATTTCCCTGCGGGGACTTGGAGACAGGGAAAGAGTGTAAACAAACGAGCGTGACAGCTATGCTACATGCTAGCCCGAACCGATTGGCTCTTCCAAGTCTCTTCCTCGCCTTTAGAAAACAAAAAATCTCATGTCGTACACGGTGACGGGGGTAATAGCCTTCACCGATCGGCCAGCCCCCAGCGGCAAACAAGTTTCGGCTAGTCGTTGACCACTGAAAATGACGCATTCTTGGTGTACAAACCGGCCTACGTCAGAGCGCGTGGCTGCCTGAGCCCAAGTCGAGGATAGTGCTCTCTCAGCGGGCACACAAACAGGGCAGAGAGGGGTTGAAGTCTCTACAGAATCGAGAACCGCAGACGAGAGCGCGTGGCTGCCCGAGCGTGGACGCTAATCGGCCAGCCACCATGGTGTGCGACAAGCCACCCGGTCGTAGGCTGAGGGAGGCGGCCACTCCCGCCTTTTCGGTGGACAGGAAACATTGTCACCCACAAAATGCAAGCCATCTCCTCATTAAAACATGTGCCATGATCCCAGTATTTGACATAATATAAACACGCAGCTTACTCATTTTCTTGTCCGTACAATGGTCCCACAGTTGTCGGACTTGTTTTGCCCATTCTTTGCGGTGAACAGGATCTATTTGAAACCCAAAAAGGCTCACACGCCTCTCCCTGGTGCAGCAACAAAAGCCTGCAGCACATTGGGCTGGCATGATGCGAAAAATAAACAAATTAATCCGCAAAATCAGCTTAATTCGCAGTCTTTTTGCATAATATAGCTGTATTGTGAAGATGATTAGACCGTTGATGTCACATTCGCCTTCTTTCTCAATCCAGATTCTGGCCAGATCTCGCTCATTTTCATGGCGCGGGATTCAAAAAATAGAATAAATATATCAATCGCTTCTACACACATCCAAGCAGTCCATTTCATTCAGGAGCATAAAATACCAAATGAAATATAAAATAAACATGCTTTTGGCTGTCATTGGCACTTTAACATAGATGCTTATTTCCGTTAACATTAAGCTAGCTAATGTTGTTGTTTTAACTGCAAAAGGTTTGTTAAACTTCAACTAGTACTTTATTTCAAGGCACCACTGCATTTGAAAAGTGGGGTGAAGACTTTTTATAACCCCTCTTTTATCTTGTCCTTTTATCTTTTAAAAGTATCCCCCATGTATTACTACATGGAGGGTAAGGTGCTATAGGGTTGAAAAAAAATGAAAGACGTTAATCCTCACAGAAACACATGGCACATACATCTATGTGACAGTAGGAATCCCTCCTCTTCCTGCGGAATTCCCTTATCCGGACAGAGGGTCTTCGCATCGGTCAAAAACACCTGAAAGGGATTTGAGCCCTTTCAACCACACAACAGTAACGTCTAACTCAACTGTTTGTTTGGAACTCTAAACATTTTTTTCCTGGAGGGAGTAGGTCAAACTAACCCTTCATAGATGATACAATTAAATGTGTTCTTAATGGACATATAAATTCTCCAAGTTTACTTGTACAGTCCCTGACAAAAGTCGCTTATCCATTTTGTAGAAACAATTGCTAATAACCTGACTTTTAATTATTCAATTGGTTTCAGAAATGGCTCATATGAAAGCTAAGACCCTCCCAAATGATGTTGAATGTACAGAAATATATTTCATTCACTGAAAAAAGATTGATCATTTAATGAAGACATAAAGGTCTAATTTTGGCTAGACAAAAGTTTTGTCGCCTACAGAAAGTAGTGTGAAAATTGAACACAAAATGTACTTCAAATACAAAAAAATGTTACATAACATAAGCGAATTAAGTAGTGGTGCTGGGAGATCCAAATTTAATATTTTGTATGACTTCCATGGGTTGAAGGACTGCATGCATACGGTTCGGCAAGGATTCATGCAATTTATTGATGAAGTCATCAGGAATATCAAAGAAAGCAGTCTTGCATGCCTCCCGGAGTTCATCAACATTCTTGGGTTTCGTCTTCCATGCTTCCTCTTTCATCCTGTAACCCCAGACCATGATTTTGCCACCACCAAACTTCACTGTTTTCTGAGTGAATCTCTGATCCATGCGGCCTCCAGTAGGCCTCCTGCAATATTTGCGGCGACTGTGGTGTAGTTCAATGGGAGATCCATCTGAAAAATCCACCTTTTGCCACAAAACAGTGAAGTTTGATGGTGGCAAAATCACGGTCTGGGGTTACATTCAGTATGGGGGTGTTCAAGAGATCTGCAGTGTGGAACGCAACATAAATAGTCTGAAATATCAACAAATTTTAGCTGCCTCTTACATTCCTAACCATAAAAAGGGACAAATTCTGCAGCAGGATGGTGCTCCATCGCATACTTCAATCTCTACCTCAAAGTTTCTCAAGGCAAAGAAGATCAAGATCCTCCAGGACTGGCCCGCCCAGTCACCAGACATAAACATCATGAAAGAGGAAGCATGGAAAACAAAACCCAAGAATGTTGATGAACTGGGAGGCACGCAAGACTGCTTTTTTTTAATGTTCCTGATGACTTCATCAATAAATCGTATGAATCCATGCCGAACTGGATGGATGCAGTCCTTCAACCCATGGAAGTCATACAAAGTATTAAATTTGGATCTCACAGCACCGCTACTTAATTCGCTTATGTTATGTAACATATTTTTGTATTTGAAGTACATTTTTTGTTCAATTTTCACACTACTTTCTGTAGGCGACAAAACTTCTGTCTTGCCAAAATTTGACCTTTACGTGTTCATTAAATGATTTTTTTTTTTTGTTTCACTGAATCAAATATATTTTTGAACATTCAACATCATTTGGGAGGGTCTTAGCTTTTATATGAGCCATTTCTGAAACCAATTGTGTAATTAAACGTCAGGTTATTAGTGGAGATGTCCCGATCGATCGGGATGCCGATCGATAGGGTCTGATCAGGTCATTTTCAAAGTATCGGAATTGGCAAAAAAATATCGGACATGCCTTTTTTTATTTTATTTTATTTTTTTAATTAAATCGTTTTCTAATTTATTTAAAGATACAGACGTAATTTGTTACACTCATCCAGAGTCTTTAGTTTAGGCTTAAGGTAGGGTTATCAAATTTATCCCGAAACGGTGGTAATTAATTTTTTAAAAAATTTATCACGTTAAAATATTTAACACAATTAACGCATGCTCTGCACGACCCACTCACGCATTGTCGCGTTCAATCTGTAATGATGCCGTTTTACCTATATATAGAGCTTAAAGGCAGCGTAAAATGAGTAGAGTGAATTTTGGCAGCCTTTGTAGCCTTTTTTTAAATGGCTAAAGCCTTACAATCCCTCTCCCTACGATTAAAAATATCGTGGGAAGCAATGTGGGTAAGAAAGGTAGTAATTGATCTTTCTCTTAACACCCTATATTATTTCCCAACGCAGAGAAGATATATCAATTGGTACCACTGCGCACAGTCATGGTTGCACTTCCCATCATGCATTTGGGCAGAAGTTAAATGGCTACAGTATCATTTACTGAAAGCTCAACAAATACACTAGATGGCAATATTTAGTCACAATATACAAAGTCACATTTATCCTTTAAGAATTACAAGTCTTTCTATCCGTGGATCCCTCTCACAGAAAGAATGTTAATAATGTAAATGCCATCTTGAGGATTTATTGTCATAATAAACAAATACAGTACTTTTGTACTGTATGTTGAATGTATATATTCGTCCGAGTTTTATTCATTTTTTTCTTAATGCATTGCCAAAATGTATATGATCGGGAAAAATTATCGGGAATGATTGGAATTGAATCGGGAGCAAAAAAAAATGCATTCGGATCGGGAAATAGCGGGATCGGCAGATACTCAAACTAAAACGATCGGGATCGGATCGGGAGCGAAAAAACATGATCGGAACAACCCTAGTTATTCGCAATTGTTTCTACAAAATGGATAAGCGACAAGACTTTTGTCAGGGACTGTAGTCTTGGCTGGAAAAGTACCATAAAACATAGGCCAACGTAACACATATTTAGCCTTGTGTTTGACCCCCTCACCAAGGTTGAGGCCCATCCGCCTGTCAGTAATCTGGGTGATGGACTATGTACGCCTTGGCGATGGCATTGACGAATGGCTCCGTTTAATTCAGCCATCGCCTGCTTATCAGGGCATAAATCTTCTTATTCATCGCACTTTCAATCCATTTTTTACTTTTCCGACCACGTCGGCCCTTTTGCGCAATAGGCTTGTGACCTGTGAACCTGGTGTGTGCTGCAGCATAAATATCAATTTTGCATTTGTGTGTTTTGTTTAATGCTCTCAACACCTTCACGCGTGCTTGTACATAGTTTTTAATCCGTAATTAGTTCATGCTACCTTACCAAAGAGGTTATTGAAAGTTCACTACTATCATGGTGTAAATTTATTTGATTGTCAAAGTGCAAATGGGGTTCGATTATTTGAATGGTTTGGCTCGCAATGCAGGTTGGTAGAGAGCGCCCTCTAGTGGGAAAAATGAGTCATTAATCTGTCCTTGGATTTGATTTCTTTTTCAGGACATAAACGTGTGCATTCTGGAGAATTACCCAGAGTGCTCCAACCCCAGAGTCTTTTACATCATCCCTTACTTTTGCGGGCAGCATCCGAAATGCAGGTACCTGCAGTTTTGAGACAATCACATTCTGTTGGGCAAACCTTGTCTTAATTTTTCCGTCTTCTGTCCATCAGAGAGCCTGGCTTGTGGGCTCTGGAGAGAGCCAAGCAGAATGTAATAGAGAACTACCTGCTAGTGGGCATCTTGGAGGAGCTGGAAGATGTGCTACTCCTTTTGGAGAGGCTCCTACCGCACTATTTTACCGGAGTAGTCAATATCTATAAAAGCCCTGGTAGGTTCTTGTCCTCTTTATTAGAATAGTTTCTAAAGTCACACATTATGAGATATCACATAACCATTTTAAAAAATTTTGTTGCAAGCTAAATTTTGGGTGATCTTTAGATATGAAAACACTTGATGTAAGTCAGTACTTCTCAAATAGTGGGGCGGGTTCCTTGGGGGGGCGTAACAGAAAATAATTGAGAAGCACTGATTTAAGTTGAATAAAAATGGCCAGCAATCAATGGCAGGCGTCAGCGTGAGGCCGACCGGTGTTGCTTGCAATAGTGAGCATAAAATATGCGTGCGCGCATCCATAACCGAACAATTTTTTCCCTAACATAATTAATCATGATTAATAGAGTTGTCCGATCATGACTTTTTAACCAATAAGTGATATCCAGAAATCTAGTACTGATATCAAACGAAATATGCAGTCGAGGACTTAACATATTATGGCTAATTGTATTGCGATGCTTTTATAACGATAATGCTTACATAACAAATCCGAGACATCTTAGTTTGGTCAATCAGCATAGCTGCTGTGCTAAGATGTGACCAGGCCTTGTACAAAGGCAGAAGGCTTCTACTGTACATTCATTTTAAAGGCAACATGCAAACTGGCTCAAAACCGATTATGAAAAAACGATGTCGATATTATCAGATATCATTTCAAAATGCTTATATCGGCTGATGTTATCGGCTAAGCAATAATATCAGACAACTCTAATGATTAACAACCATGTTTACACTATGGATCAAAATAATTGCAATTATCATTTTGGTCAATTGTGCCGACCTAAATACAGTGAGGAGCAGAAGTATTTGCACTCCTAATGGTTTTGCAAGTTCACCCACCTAGAAAACAGGTAGAGTCCTGAAACTTCAATCATAGATGCATTTCCACTCATAGAGACATAATCTAAAAAATCCAGAAATCACATTGTATGATTTTATAAATAATATATTTGTAATTTACTCCGGTTCATACGTATTTGTATCCCTGAGAAGCAGCAATAATTATGACACTCAAAGAGTTGTCAGTCTACTTAAAAAAAACTCCACCTTTACCCCATGAGTAACCACTCACCCACCACCCGTTTAAAATCATAATTGTCACCTGTGCACCACACAGTCAGTCATAATCCAACTGCTACCATGGGCAAGACCATAGAGCTTTCTAAAGACAACAGAGAAATAATTGTTGAGCTCCACAAACCTGGAAAAGGCTATGGGACAAATGGAAAGCAGCTTGGTGAAAATAACAGACAGTTGCAGCAATTGTTAGAACATGGAAAATGCTAAACATGACTGATAATCTCCCTCGAACTGGAGTTCCGTGTAAAATTTCCCTTCGTGGGGCATCACTCATGATGAGAAAAGTGAGGGCTCAGGCTAGAACTACACAGCAGGAGCTGGTCAATGATTTGAAGAGAGCTGGATGCACAGTTTCAAAGGCTACTGTCAGTAAAACACTACGGTGCAATGGTTTAAAATCATGCATTGGTTAGAAGGTTTCCCTGTTAAAGCTAGTACATGTGAATGCCCGTCTGACGTTTCCCAGGGACCATCTGAGTGATGCAGAGGGGTCATGGGAGAAAGTCATGTGGTCAAATGAGACCAATATAGAACTTTTTGGTGCAAACTTTACTTGTCGTGTGCCTTAGAAAAAAGAAGAATGAGTACAATCCCAAGAACACCATCCCCACTGTGAAGTATGGGGGTGGAAACCTCATGCTTTAGTGCAACTTTTTAGCAAAGGGGACAGGACGACTAAGCAGAGGATGAATGGTGAAATGTATCGTCAGAGCCTCAATGTCCTTCCCTCAGTCAGAGACTTGAAGATGAGTCGTGGGTAGATCTTCCAACATGAAAATGATATGAAGCACACAGCCAAGCTGGCAAAGGAGTATCTGCTGAAAAGCATATCAAGGTTCTGGAGTGGCGTAGCCAGTCTCCACACCTCAATACAATAGAAAATCTTTGAATGGAGCTGAAACTTCGTGCTTCTCAACGACAGCCCCGAAACCTGACAGATCTAGAGAAGATTTGTGTGGAGGAATGGGCCAAAATCCCTGTTTCCATATGTGAAAACCTGGTGAAGCTCTACATAAAGTGTCTGACCTCTGTAATTGCAAACAAAGGCTTCTTTACTAAATATTAGCACTGATTTTTTCAGGGGGGACAAATACTTATGAATCCCAGTAAGTTGCAAATAAATTATTAAAAAATCATACAATGTGATTTCCAGATTTTATTTGTTGATTATGTCTCCATAAGTGGAAATACATCTATAATTGAAATTTCAGACTTCTACCTACTTTCTAAGTGGGTGAACTTGCAAAATCACAAGGGGTGCTAATACTTCTGCTCCTCTCTGTATATACCTAATATACTTGTATTACATTACGGGGTTTTTTTTGTATGTAGACCACAAGAAGATGGGCAACATGACGGGCACAGTACGCAAACATACGCCCACCCTGGAGGCACTGCAGGTGCTCTACCACCGCATGCGCTACGAATACGAATTCTACAACTTCATTCGGGACCAGTTCCACCTGATGAAGAAAAAATTGGGCCTGAAGTCAGAGGTCCGACCGCCCGCCTACACACCCGCCTTCCTCCGGGAGCTAGAACTGCGGACCCCCGAGCCACTGGACGAGGACGAGGAACTGGACACCGATATGGAGGATGCAAACAACTGGCTAGTCCATCAGTAATATCTGAACTCCTGATGAAAGAAATGGACCCTTGTCCCTCTGTCTTTGGAGACAATTAGACTCCGTACAAGGTGCTTTTTGACACCAGACTTTGCGGACAGGTTCAGCACCGGGGACGACTCGCACAGAAAAGGACAATATTATTTAAAAGTTGACTGAGGATGACGGGAAATAACGTTTAACTCAGTTGTACATGAAGCAAGGCTTTCCTTTTTTCTGCTTTGTTTTCCCGATTTCTTCTTCAATACAGAAGCGGTTATTGCTGTATTCTCCAGGAGAGATGAAGCACCGGGATACAGACTGTGGCCCCAAAAGATGGGAAGGTACATTATGGTTAGAGTTGATGTTTATGTAGATATTATATTATATTAAAAAAAACAAAGAAGCCAAACATCATTGAATAGAATAGTGCCAAAATTGTTTTACGCTTCTCACAAAAAGTTTGGGAAATTGCGAAAATTCAGAAATACATAAACGTTTTGCATTACAATGTACGCGAAGAGTAGATAAATATGCTATTTTTTATGTTGTTCAAAATCTCTGTTTGGAAATTCTCCCCAATATTCCAAACTTTTTGTGATTACGGTGGTCTGAAAAAGTATCTGAACCTTTTGGAATTTCTCACATTTCTGCATAAAATCACCATCAAATGTGATCTGATCTTTGTCAAAATCACACAGATGTAAAAACAGTGTCTGCTTTAACTAAAACCACCCAAACATTTATAGGTTTTCATGTTTTAATGAGGATAGCATGCAAGCAATGACAGAAGAAGGACAAATAAGTAAATGAATCCTCTGCCAAAGGAGACTTATCGAGCAATTGAAACCATTTTTTAACGAAATCACTGCCTAATCACTTATGTGTGGTTTAGAGCTGCCCTGCCCACTATAAAACACACACCTTTTAAGAATTGTCTTGATGAGAAGCATTGTCTGATGTGCATCATGGGTCAGTCAAAAGAGCTGTCTGAAGACCTGCGATCAAGGATTGTTGATTTGTATAAAGCTGGGTAAGGATTAAAAAATATCTTTAAAAGTCTGGATGTTCATCAATCGACAGTCAGAGAGGTTGTCTACAAATGGAGAGTGTTTGTCACTGTTGCTTCTCTCCCAAGGAGTGGCCGTCCACCGAAGATGACGCCAAGAGTTCAGCGCAGAATACTCAGAGAGGTAAAAAAGAACCCTAGAGTGTCTGCTAAAGACTTACGGAAATCAATGGCACAGTCCAATATCTCTGTGCACACATCACCTATATGTAAAACTATGGCCAAGAATGGTGTTCATGGGAGAACTCCGTTGAAGAACTGCTGTCCAAACAAAACAAAACAATGTTGCTCGTTTAATGTTCACAAAAAGGCACTTGGAACCTCCACACAGGTTTTAGCAAAATATTTTGTAGACTGATGAAACCAAAGTTGAATTGTTTGGGAGTAACACACAATGTCACGTGTGGAGGAAAAATGGAACAGCTCACCAAAATCAACACCTCATCCCCACCGTGATACATGGTGGAGGCAGCATCATGATTTGGGGCTGTTTTGCTACGTCAGGGCCTGGACAACTTGCGATCATTCATGGAAGAATGAATTCAAAAGTTTATCAAGATGTTTTGCAGGAAAACGTTAGGCTGTCTGTCAGACAGTTGAAGCTAAAAAGAGGATGGATGGTGCAGCAAGACAATGATCCAAAACAAAGAAGTAAATCAACTTCAGAATGGTTTCAGAAGAACAAAATACACGTTCTGGAGTGGCCAAGTCAAAGTCAGGACTTGAACCCCATTGAGATGCTGTGGCATGACCTAAAGACAGCGATTCATGCCAGACAGCCTAGGAATCTGACTAAACTACAGCGGTTTTGTAGAGAAGAATGGACCAAGATTAGTCCTGAACGATGTGCCAGACTGATATGCAGCTACAGAAAGTGTCTGGTTGAAGTAATTGCTGCCAAAGGGTGGGCCACAAAATATTAAATGGGATTGTACATTTACTTATTTTTCCCACTTCTGTCACTGTATGCATACTAACCTCATTAAAATATGAAAACCTATAAATGTTTGGGTGGTTTTAGTTAAAGCAGACACTGTTTTTTCATCTGTGTGATTTTGACAAAGATCAGTTCACATTTGATGGTGATTTTATGCAGAAATGTGACAAATTCCAAAAGGTTCAGATATTTTTTCATACCAATGTATGTAACTGTATGCCAGTGCCAAATGTCATCGAGCCATGAAGCTGTATATAAGCACATTTCCAATGTGCAGCTTTTGCGATACGGTACAGAGTTTAACACACAGCAGTACAGTTGAACTCATTCACCAGCCACAGACGGCGATAGACGTCCAATCCATTTTAACTGGGAGTATTTGTTCACTTGCTGCCACCCTTCAAGTCCAAATGTATTGTACATCTACTACCGTCACTGGCACTAAAACGTAATCACTGCCAGCCCCTTCCAGTTCAAATGGACCAAACTGTCCCGCCTGTTGGAAATGTGGCTACGAGTGATCCGTGCGTTTTGAGATGTTATTCTTGTTATGAAAGGTATAAATGAGGGTTAAACCGTATGCACTCTATTATGAATTCAAAGAATTCCAACAAAGTGCGCAAGTGTGACTGTGTTTGACCATAGTTTAGCAGAGATTTATAGTTTGCTTTCACTTTGTTGGGACTTGAAGTTGGCCAGAGTTATTTGCTATGAATAAAAGATAAATAACATTTATGCAGATACAGTATTTCCATTGCAAAAAATTCTGTGTACCCACAGAAATCTGATTTTGAATTAGCAAATAATGGAACCTGATTGATTTGAAAGGATGTGGTTCAGTTTTGAAGTACTTGCTTTACATCAGCACTCAAACCATTTATAGTGTTGTTTTTATTATGAATTGTTGTCCCAATGTCGAAGCACAATTAATATTGACATCGTGGTCTACCACTGTTCTCTCCCACACACTCAAAGCAAGATTATATAAAAAACACTGTATGTGTTGGTCACAGAGTTACATCTCAGTCAGATCTATTTCCACAAGCAGCTAAAAAAGGAATTCCGTCACATACAGTTTAACTGAGAACGATAAACTTGCTTGGTCTTCTCCGAATGTTGTCCTGCTTTGTGTTCACCTTCCTTTTAATTTATTATTATTATTTTCTATTCATTTCTATGCATTCTGCATCAATTTCTCAGGAAGGAAAGACAAAACTGTTGTAAAAATAATTGTATCATTTCCAACTTGGCGGCTATGAAGAAAATTCCTGGCGTTCCCTGGGAAGCATTGGATGAGTTTGTTTCAAAAAAGGAAAAAAAAAAAAGAGCTACATTTTACACTCTTCCAAAATAAACTTCCTCAGAATAAAATGGCTTGTGTACTTTTTCCTTTTTTGTTTGTTTTGGATGCCGACTCAGAAATTGAGTCAGCAATGACAGAAATTATTTTTCACATAAGAGATGCAACACAACATGCTGCTAGCTACAATTTCATTTGTATAAAACAATTATTTTTTAAAAAAAAAAATTAGTCACTGTTGTTTTTTAGCGGTGTTAAAAAGCTGACAAATAATAAAATGTTTGTTGTGAGGGCAGCAATTTTGGCGAATGATCAAACGAGAGCGTTTGTTACAGTTGAAATGACTGCTTTAGTCAGCAGGGGACAGCATAGCTTCAGGCAGAAAATTCGAGAGAGATGGGAGAGGGAAAATTCTAGCGCACTTGTTTTCGCTTTTTTTTTTTTTTTTTTTTAAACCACCAAAGCAGTTATACATTTTAATAGAGTTTAAAATATGTACATGGAGGTTAAAAAACTAACACTGAAATAAAACTCATAACCGACATCTTCGCGCTCAAAAAACGTACCCGGAAGTAACTACGTACATTCAGCCGTCGCGTGAGCTCATTGGCGAGTGTGGTGCAAAATCCCGCCCCCTGGGCTGTCTAACCTCGTGACAACTTTGACAAACCAAGGAGGAGACGGCGGCCACAAATTGACCCGGTCGCCGGTACCAAGCGCCTTCCGACACCGTGACGTGTCTGTGTTGGACGGCGAGTGGAAATTAACCATGGAGACCAGACAACAAGGTTAGTCAATTTTGCATCGTTCGCATAGTTTAAGCGGTTATTTGAATAGAAACTTCAATTTAAACTCGCTTGCAATCGCTGGTATTTTGAATTTCACTTGAACGCACCACACTGTCCACGAGTACAACCCTTTAAAAAAAAAGTCGTGTATTCACGGGTGTATTTCGTCTTAAAACGCGACTAAATGCCAAATGTAATTGATTTGAGATTATTCCGATTATTCATAACAGGAAAAAAACGTTAAACAGCGTAGGTGAAAATTTCACCAACAGCCAGACTCCTCTCGATAATTGAGTGACGTCAACAATAGGGACCACTTGAGGGCACGTTTGTAGTAATGGTTTTTTCCCAAGCTTTTTTTCCCCCTCAAGGTTTTTCCTTCTAGCAGAAAAAAACCTGACATGTGGAAACCCCTCATTTTCAACACATCTAATAGTGCTAGTCGCACATTAAACACCACAGGAGCTTTTCATAGTTGATCTTGTCTAGAATAATCAGGTAAGCCACAGTCTAATATTTATTTCAAGCAAATAATGTCTCTGTATTCACTCATGACAGCATCTTATTTAAATTCTCATCCACTACTTATAAAGATTTACTTTACAGTGAACTAGTGTATCCATCTGTTCCCATATATACAACAATAAAAGCTTTGTGTTAAGAAAAATAACCTGATTTGACACTAGTTATATTTGTGTGCACGTTTAACCAAGGTAATTATTTCAGTGGATCTACTTTTTGTGACAGTTCTGTCAGTGTGGTGTCACAAAAAGTGGCTAGACAGGTTTTCTCTTCCATGGAGTGGATAAACATTCCATTAGTTCTGCTTCTCACAATACAATGTGGGCATTGATAAGTAACCAAACATTGGTAGTAACTAATACTTAAAGTAACTTCTCATCTGTTTGTGTAGTTTACTTCTCATTGCGCTCTGTGGTTTGTCCAAGTCAAGCCGCCAGGCCGTTTGTTGATCCAGTTAGTTAATTGCATTCCACTTATAAGGGACTCCCTGTTTGGTGTCAAACAGTCCGTCAACAAGGTTGTGAGCTTCACCCTCCAAACTTTCCGCACGCTCCCAAATGAAGGGAATATCGATACACTTTGGTCTTGCACTCTGATTGCCGTATGACCGTCCCCAGGCCTCTGATTTAGCTTCCCCACATGACCTAGATGGGAATCTTGTGACCAGCGAGGTATTCAAAGCTGCATACAAAAAATTAGCTTGGACAGAGGCCTTAGACAAATGATAGAACTGTACTTTTAATAAAGTTCTAAAGTATAGTGCAGTTAAATAGGGTTTTAGTGCTTCCTTGACTATTTAGTACAATCTACGAGTTTGTGTTGCTATTTGAGTTACGAAAAAGCTTGGAAACGCATCCAACACACAGATACCACAGTAATTGTACATTATTTTGTTTTGTTCCTATACAAATTGCTGATATACTCAATATTATATTTGGAAAAACTTTTAAATTGTCTTTAAAGTCATTTAAAGACTCTTAATGAAGATCAACCTTGCCTTGTCGTGTCCTGTGGAAGCAATTTCCTGGAAGTGGTTGCAGTGCATTGTCACACAGCTAAAATTATGTTTTCAGTTGATGTCTTCAATATTAAAAGTATTCCTTCCTACATCACAAAATGTGGAAGTAGACGTTTCAACATAGCCATTTGGTATAAAGTGCAAACGCAACACTTCTAGCGAATTAAGCAGCTCAAATGGGAAGATTTTGTGCTGCACGTTTCCTCTTGTAGTTCCTGAAATATGCAGGATTTCCTCAAATTCACGACTGTAGCAGCATTTAGCGTTGACTTGTCGTCGCACGACATAAAGTTCCTTCCACTCTACCCAAGAAGTATGATGTCACACGACAGATGTTTGCTGGTGCATGCTAGTTTTCATAACTGTGACTAATGTTGATCCTGATCCTTGTTCTGCATCAAGATGAACACCATTTCTCAGGTAAATTAGTTTAATGTCGCTTGTGTGTTTTTGCGTACGCATGCACGTGTTGAATAGAATAGCAACCAAATAGCTGTTGTAGAAAGAGGAGAGAATTGTTCAGGGCACGTCAAATGTTCATTGTTTCATTTCAGTTGGATGTTGGACTCAACACAGAGCTGAACTGATTCAATGGTTCTAAACACCCAAAATAGGGTCCAAAATTCAATTGGCACGAAGACGCTTGGTTGCATTTTGTGCGTGTGTGTGTGTCAACTACATAATCCACGTCTGTTAATCTGGATTACAGCACAACAGGCAGCAGCCGCTCATTACGTAACAGTGTCGCGGTTGAAATTCAGAAAACATTCAAATACATTCGAATACAACAGTAGAATGTTCCAGAAGTAATGTAAATTGAAATCATGCTGTGTGTGCATGTCAGGTTTTCTTGAATCTGAGCCTCTGAGGGAAGCAGATGAAAACACGTCGGACGTCAACCTCAGCAACTCCATCCTGACAGAAGAGGAGAGAGAGGAAATTCAGCAGGAGCTAGCCAAAGTACAAACACACAAGCACACACAGTGTTGCATTTAGATGATAACATCTGTTTATTTTACTATGCGAAGCTGGAAGATGAGATCAGCACACTGAAACAGGTGCTAGCATCCAAAGAGAAGCGGCACACGGAGATCAAGCACAAACTGGGCATCACTCCTCTGGGAGAGCTACGCAACAATTTCACCCGAGGATGGCAAGACATGCAGAGCTCCGTCGCGTAAGACCAGACAAACACACAAAATAATTTTTATGACGCAAAAACAGTCACCGTGATTCTATCATCAGTGTATAAGAGAAATTTAGGATTGTCCTGATTACATATTTCTTCACCCAAGTTCAAGTCATCTCATATTGAAGTGTTTGAGTACCGATCTGATACCTTGGTAATGTTTTAGTGAGGGGAAAAAAGCCCATCTAAATAAAAAAATATTTCCATACTTCAGACATCATCACTCTTCCATGGGGATATCTGATCATTAGCATCCCGCGACTGCTAGCATAACGGCAGGGTTGATTTACACTTCCGCTGTTTCCGAGTGTATTGTGATGTTGCACAATAAAACAGTACAAAACTGTACAAAAAATACGTTTTTAGTCACTCTTGACTAGGGCTGCTGCAGCTATCGATTATTTCAATAATCGATTAATCTATCATCAGTGTATGAGAGAAATTTAGATTAGGATTGTCCTGATGACATATTTCTTCACCCGAGTTCAAGTCATCTCATACTGAAGTGTTTGAGTATCGATCTGATACCTTGGTAATGTTTTAATGAGGGAAAAAAAGACCATCTAAATAAAAAATATATATATTTCCATACATCAGACATCATCACTTTTCCATGGTGATATCTGATCATTAGCATCCCGCGACTGCTAGCATAACGGCAGGGTTGATTTACACTTCCGCTGTCTCCGAGTGTATTGTGATGTTGCACAAAAAAACAGTTAAAAACTGTACAAAAAATACGTTTTTAGTCACTCTTGACTAGGGCTGCTGCAGCTATCGATTATTTTAGTAATCGATTAATCTATCAACTAATGATTTCGAATAATCGAGTAATCGGATTAGGAAACTATAATGCATTGCAGAAAATTTTAGAAGATGTAAAACAAAGGATTGTTAAGATTGCACTTTCAAAAGGTCATTAAATGCGAATACAAAATAACATTTCTGAAATTTTCTTTAAACTATGCAGAATTAAACTTTCAGAATAAATTAAAATACCTGTGCTTCGCCTCAAACCGTATAAAAAAAATAAATGAGGATCTAAGTACAGAAAAAGAGCAATTGACCAACTTGCATTGCAAAAGTCCGCTAGCATAAATGCTATAAAATTCTAACGTTTTTTCAGTGGTCCTAACAAATCGTTCAAACACATATTCCCAAGAAAAACTGCTAAATAGACTTTTAAAATTAAATAACGCATAAAATATATAATAAATATTTTAGCTCAAATAAATACTTACAACCTTTTGTTGGCCTTAACGGGGAGCAGCTGGATTCAGCTATGTTAAATGAGTTATGTCATTTTGACTGTTACCACTAGAGGGCAATGTATCCACCCAAATCAATAAAACTAAATGCAAACACTTTCAAAACAAATTATTACATACTAATTAAACAAATCCTTGAAGCAGCAAAATTTATTAATCGAATTACTCGAGTTAATCGATTAATCGTTGCAGCACTACTCTTGACAATATCCTTGCACATCTTAATTATTTTGTTGCTGTGTAGCCCTTAAAAAAATACTGTACATCAATTAATCTTCAAAACCCGAAATCAAAACTCAATCCTCTGAAAATTACTACGCTTTCCGATCACGTGATCGAATTGGGGACATCCCTAAAATGTATAGAATAAAATGTACTATAAATGTACGTATATGTACTTAAATATATAATATACCTTCATACCTCTGGATTATTTTGTTGCGTCCCTTAACTGGGGGGTTGGCAGCGATCAAACAATTTTTTTGTTAACCCCCCAGTCAAAATGGATTGGACATCTCTTTCCATCAATGGCAGCCAGTGAATTAATATTTAAAGAATCAATGAATATATTCTTAAAACTTGATCTTTTTGACCCGATTCCGATCATCTGAAAATGAACGTGGTCGGGCCCAATTTCTGAACATGTGATCAAATTGTGGACATCCCTATCTTAGATAATTGCTAAAGGCTGCTAGCTGGAAAATACAAAACAATTATCGTGGTGCAGAAGTACAGTAAATCCAATTAAATGGTCAGACAAAAGAAGCCTGTTAAACAGTAAATGCAGTTAGAGGTGCAGACCCATCGCTGGTTGTTATCATCCAGTTACACTGCGACTTGCAGATCACACACACATCATAAATAATAAAGGAAAGTGACCCTATAGGTATTGGGTAACACAAGTGGTAGATGTTTTAAACGGCATCTCAGATCAAAAACGATGATGTGATCATTGGTAGAATGTTTTAAAAAACATCGTCTCATATGTTCAGGTACAAGAGAACATCGGAGACGCTTTCTTCGGCAGGGCAGAAGACCACGGCCGCTTTCAGCACGCTCGGCAACGCCATCAACAGGAAGTTTGGAGACATGAGGTGCACTGCAACACATTGTCACTGAACTGATTATTGCACCCACTCAACATTTTTTCATTTTGTCGATCATATTTGGTGTAAGAAACAATGTACTAATGTTGTTCATGCAGTATGGCTGGTCTACAGCTACTATTCCCTAGGAGGTATGCGAGTGTGTTTGAGGGTGCTTGTGTTAAAAACTCAGTCTTTTGTTATATGCTGCGTGAAGTGTTTTTGCCAGACGTGTTGTCGACTCAAGGACTTTTAATATTTAATCACCATTAACCAAACAGAAGCACAAGACAAAATTAGTTATTAACTGCAAAATAACCAGTCACATTCAAATCATTACATTTAAAACTCCTACAAGACGTGCGTGCATGCTTCTTTGCAACTGTCCATTTCTACCACTTTTTTGTTGTGCTCAACTGGCATTTGGCTTGATTTGTGTTTGTGTAATTTTAAAGCCTTTATTATGCTTATTTAATGGTGGACATAACTCTAATGTGGCATATTTAGTCATCTTACATGAAATATTCACATTTTTCCTTCTCTTGCATGCTTCCAAGGTCGGGCTCTATAGGGTAAGAACATGCTGTTGCTGGAACACAATAGAATACAGTTGTAGTTGGGACTTACTAGTGCGCCAACTTATACATTTTTCAACTCATGAGTGTTTGTTTGTTTGTTTTTGTGCAAAACGAGTGATATGTCGTCGTTTCAGTAGTCACAAAAAAATATAGTTATCCCTCGTTTTTTGCAGTTAATGGGGAAACCCCACGCACGAAAATGGAAAATACGCGAAGTAGAGGCGGAGAATATTTACACATATTTTTTATAAATGATTTTTAAGCACTGCAAATGTAATGATTGATATGATATACAGTGTTTTAAAAAAAAAAACAATTATTGTTACTGTAATTTTCACACTATAGTGCACACCTGACAGTAAGCTGCCACACACCAAATTTGGCACGAAAAGGCGTGTGTTCATAGATAAGCAGCACTGGACTATAAGCCGCAGCTGTCCTCACTGTATTATGGGATATTTACACCAAAAGATATTAACCGGTAACACTTTATTTGACAGCAGCATCATACGACTCTCATAAGACCAAATGAACCACTATGAAGCTTTAAACCAATTGGCTGCAAAGCTTCATTGCTTCATTTGGCCATCATTGCTCCCTTGGGTTGAGACGGTGATCCTCCACTGCCACCTGCTGTCAACACTGTGTTGTCCAACATGCCTCCTAGTATGCATTGCAGCACTACAGATGTAAATAACAATCAAAATTTATGTTCTGTGCTAATTATTTCTTCAGTTACTGTTCCAGTTGTTTCATTAATTGCTGGTTATGGTATATGGTAACACTAAAATTGACAGTAACGCCATAAGACTGTCATAATTATGACATGACACTGTCATGAGCATTACTGAATACTTATAACAGATGGAATAGTGTTATCCGGCAAATTATCTCACTTTTGAATGGAGGTAAAAGATCCAAGCAGGACATGAACGGAGTTTGTGACATAATTTGCCAGATAACACTTAATGACATCTGTCATAAGCATTCAGTAATGCCCATGATTGTGTCATGTCATAATTATGACTGTCTTATGATAGTCTAATGACGCCACTGTCAAAATAAAGTGTTACCTATTAACCCAAATAGATAAACAAATAAGCCACACTGGACTGTAAGCCGCAGGATTCAAAATGAAGGAAAAAAGTAGCGGCTTTTAGTCCGAAAATGACGGTACATGTGTTCGTGCATATACCTTAATATTTTTAGATAACTTACATTAGACTCTAGCGCAGTGGTCTCCAAACTATTCCACATAGGGCCGCAGGATTTCATTCCAACAAAACAAGACGATACCTTTGCACCAATCTGGTGTCTTACAAGTGTAATCAGTTCACTGCAGTCAGGTGCTGCTTGTTTAAGCAGAAACTTCATTGGTTAAACTGTCGATGCTTGATCAGTCGGAACAAAAACCAGGACCCACAGCCGGTTTGGAGACCCCTGCTCTAGCCGCTCCTTCCTTGACTGTCAATGACAATGATGAAGAAACGCCTGTGCACTTTACTGATGAAGATGACACAATGCACAGATGTTAAGGGAGCCTCATACAGTACCTCAAAAATCCGCGAATCACTGAAATCGCGAATTGGCGAGGGATCTTTACTATCAAATAGTTTGTCTTCACACAGTTGTAATATACGGTATATTAAAGCAATGTAATGATAGCGATCATTCGCTGCCGGCCTGTCCTAGTCAAATTGAATGTCTGTCACTGTCAACTATTTAGGAAAAAAATATTTTCGGTATGAATAAATTTAGTTCCGATTTAAGACCAAGTCAGTGAAAAACAAATGGATCGTTTAACATTTTTAGTTTTACAGTCTTTGTAATTTTTTTGAAGGAACTGCATTTATTTTGCCATGATCTCCCTCTATGTGATTTTGTCAATATGTGTGCTAACTGCTTACCCTGATTATGCGAGCTGAGCTAATCATTAACTCCTCTCTCTATGCACAGCTACTCCATCTCTCACTCTATGAGCATGCCTGCTATGAGGTAATTCTAGCAACAATACTGTATGTGTGAGTGCAAAATTGGTACAAACTGATGAGCTCTATTTGTGACAAGATGTTTTTAAATAGTATTTGTCCATACACTGTGACATTTTCATGTTGTCAGATCCTAGTGCTGTTCAAACACCAAGTGGCACATGGTTGCTTAAAGTAACCAGAATGTAAACATTTAATAATCTCGAAAAAAAATGAACTAAAATGTGTTTATTTTCTATCAAGAAACTCGCCAAGCTTCCGATCTTTTGAGGAGAAAGTTGAGAGTACGGTGACCACCATCAAGGTGTGTACAAATACACGACTATACAATTTTATACTGTAAAAATGTATTTTTTGTTGACCATATAACCAAGAGAAAAAAAAAACAAATCATACAATTTTGACTGAAAAATTTAGCTTAAAGCGGAAGTTGAGATTTTTTTTACATTAGGCTTTGTCTTCGAATTACCGGCGGTTAAATTAGTCAGTAGAGTTCATTTCAATAAATTCTGTACAGTTTGTTAGTTATTTATTAATTTCAGGGCTCCGGACTGGCTAAGCTAGCGCAAGTCAATTGTCCCTAGCATGCCACAAAAACAATATTAACACATCTAACTAGGAGTGGGAACCTCTTGGTACCTCACAATACGATACAATACGATTTGCGATACAAAGTTCACAGTAATGATGATCCGACGATATTATCAATACATTGGTCAGGGAATCATTCTAGGAAATTCTGCAAACAACGAATAAACAGAAAAACAAGCTTCTGTTGTGAATTGGAATGAATTTATCACTAGTAGACATCCAATCCATTTGAACTGGGATGGTGGCAGCGATTTTCGTTCATTCGGTGCCATCCCTCCCACTTCAAACGGATTGAACGTCTATGGCAGTCAGTGGCAGCCAATGCCAGGCAATGAGGTAATTTTGGGCTATTTGTCATTCACCTGTATATTTTGTTACTTCCTGTTGATTTTGGGGAATTTTACGGGTCATTTCCTGTTTATTTTGAGTTACAGAACAGGGAGTGACCTGGGAATCACCCAAATGAATAGCCAGTGATTCACACTCAACAGGAAATGACCTGTGAATGCTCTGAAAATCGGACAGAATGACTGTGAATGCTCTGGTTTCGAATGAACGAACGTTCCCAGTCCAAACGGATTCGGCGTCGTCCACCGTCAATGCAGCCTTAGTTAACTGAGAAACTATTATGGTGGAAGATTTTGGTAGCAACTTGTTGGTTCCTTTTTATTTATTTTTATTTATTTATTTTTTTAGACACTGACACCTTTTTAAAACGATATCTCGATTCTTGGCAGGAGCATATAGATAACCTTTTGTGAAACAAAGTATCACGATATATCACCATTTCGATATTTTGTCACACCCCTAGTGCATATGTTGTTTTTTTAGATAACCTTTTGTGACACAAAGTATCACGATATATCACCATTTCGATATTTTGTCACACCCCTAGTGCATATGTTGTTTTTTTATTGGCATGCTAGGACGAGTTTATTAACTCGCGCTAGCTTAGCCACTCCCGAGCCCTGAAACTAATAAATAACTGCATGGAATTTGTTGAAATCACCAACTCAAACCACCGCTATAACCTTAATGTCAACAATTCTGAACTTCCCCTTTAATTCAAACAACATATTATATTGACATCCATCATAACTCTTTTTGTCC
The DNA here is from genome assembly GCF_030265065.1 of Corythoichthys intestinalis. NCBI lineage: Eukaryota > Metazoa > Chordata > Actinopteri > Syngnathiformes > Syngnathidae > Corythoichthys > Corythoichthys intestinalis. Next base: position 14,153,545 of record NC_080413.1, on the reverse strand, counting down.
TTTACATTTCCAAGACTAAAGTTGGGAGTCCCGGGGCAGGAGGAAGCTTCGAGGACGTCCTCTCTTCCACGGCGAAAGCCAGCGCTCAGGACACACCCACCAACAACTTGACAGAAACACCTGAGAGGCCGTAGGAGACTAACAGTATTCATGTTTGCTTTATATTATAGAAACAAGTTCTATCAAGACTATACAGTATATGATTGGTTCGCATAATCAACATCAGAAAGTGCTAGAATTGAACTTCATCATTAATCCATATTGCTGTGAATGCCTCCTACCTTTTTTCAATTCACTTTCATTCAAAAAGAAATGACCGTCAACCTTTATCATGTAAGATTTATCGGCTGACATTACGAACCTTGTGAAATAGCGATGTATATTTAAACTAACACTGCAAGCTGTGCAATGTGTAAATAACTGAGCTGTGAACCGAGTTTTATAATGACACATTTTGTACATGTATTTTCAGTACTATGGAGTCATTTTAAGGCTGAAAGGAAAAAAATTGAATCCTCACCCATGTGCTGTTAATTTGAAGCACTTTGTGCCCCTCTAATGTCATTTGCAAAATTTTCTTGTGACTGGCAGGATGAGACACCGCATCTAATTTAGCCCTTAGCCTAATTAAATAACGCCTAAGGGGAAATAAAGTTGGACACGATGTACAATGTCAACTTAGTCAAATTTTGAACTGATGCATTTGAGTATTTATTATGCTTCTAAAACAAGATTTTTGGGAGGCTCAGTAAAGTTATAACCATTTATCAATGTTATTACCTGTTGACAGACCTACAATCCATCTTTCAGCCTGTTTTTGTCCCATCTGTCTTAATCTTGCTTTCAGAATAAGAACTATTTAACACAATAAAGCTCTCTTGTATGTTCTGCTGGAATCGAGTACATCTCAGGTCCCGTTTTATAATAAAACGTTATTCAAGCGTAACATTTTGAATGCATGGAGCATTGTTTCCCCAGGATTTGTCCATTCAACACTGCCAAGATATTAAAGAGTTTTGCTTGTGCAAAAATATTGCAGTCATGACATGCGTCAAGTGGATTGTGAGTCGTTTTTTTCTGTCATGTGACTTTTCCTTGCTTCATTCAAAGCACTGACAAGCTGGAGCACATCTGGATGCTGGAAACAACCTGCAAAGACACAAAATGGCCACTACTAATGTTATACTGCATCTCTAAATGCTTCCTTTTTCCCTATCAGGAAAGGAACTGTGGTCGTAAATATGTGATTTTTTCCTACTGCATCTTGTAAGGTGCTGTAGATTGTTTGACTAACCTTGAGTGGAGTCAAAGAACTCCTGCAGTCTCCCAGGCGTTCCTTCCAGTTCTTCATACTCATGAGCCTGCAGGATCATCTCCAGACGGTCAAACTCTTTCACCATCCTGGCCTCTGCACTGCTTTGATGCTCGTATTCCTAAATGCCAGAAAATGCCGTTTTTCCATCACGAACAGGAGTAAAATCTGATAGTCAAACTTTTTACCTCCCATAGTGCAAAAATCTCCTGTCCTAGCTTATCTGGTGTGAGGCTCGACAACTGCTTCATGGCTGCCTGAAAGAATATGCATTTTAATAACGAAAAACAAATATAGAGCTTCAAGGGTTGTTCACCTCTTCTCGCCGGTGTTTCTCAGCTTTGCTGACATTGTCTGATGGCGCGATATCGCCTACAATGCACTCGGCCAAGTCATGAACAAGGGCCAACTTGATACATCTGAAATCAGGGAGGAGGGATCATAAGATACTAGCGTTCATTTAAGACAAAGTACAAATAAACTCACTTGTCCTTATCCAATGTGGGGTCTGTGATGGTCAAAGACATCATGGCCATGCGGTACATGTGGTCTGACACACTCTCTGGGTTCTTCACCTTCCTGTAAACCCAGCCTGTCCGTGGGACCCTCTACAGGGAAGATAACAGTATTGGGCCATAGTTGAATATAAATAACAGTGATCTCTCGCTACTTTACGCTTCAAATTTTGCGTCCTCAGACCATCGCGGATTTTTTTTTTTTTTTTAACAGATGAGCTGTCCCGAGCCAATCGCATAGTCTCACTCTCCCTCCCTCTCCCTGCTTTTTGTTGGTGAGTGCACTGGAGTTTATTAAATTTAACACTGATTGACTGGCGTTGATTGATGTTGCCAGAGAAGCGAGCTTTAAAGCGCTGCATGCGTCAATCATCGTTTAACTTGACGAATAGTTGCTGTGGTAACTCAATGTAAGTGAGCAGCTTCAGCGGACTTGAGCGGAGTCACTCAATGAAGCATTTAATAAAGCCAAGCATTTTTCTGCTTTATTCTTGTTCAAAAATAATTCGGTGGGACAGTAACATGTTTTAAGACTTATAATGCAGTTCTTATTACATTTGAAGTGTTTAAAAATCATTTATTTAAAAAAATATATTATACTTGAGGGGACATGTCCTAATATCTCTTTCCAATGCTTAATCTGAATAATACATAGAACTACTGGGTGGGGGTCGCTACTTCGCAGGTTTTCACTTATCGCGGCGGTTTCTGGTCCCTATTAACTGCGAAAAACGAGGGATCACTACAATTTTATAGGACAAATATATTTTACGTTGTTTATGCAAGCCCGTCGACAGAGGGGGGCAACCAGGTATGTTGTCCCGGGCCTCAGGACCATAGGGGCCCCTGAATGACCCTTAAATTATTTTACTTTACATTCACCTATTTCTTTTTTAATTAAATCAATGTCTGATTAAATATTATGTTCTACTCTATACATACTTGAAAACTTAAACATATTAAATATTACAAATATATTTTTTCCCTTTTTTTTTTTTGCCGGGAACTTCAACATTTGAGCACAGCTGATAAAACACATAACTGTAGCTGTACTGTTAAAACAATTCCAACACATAAAATGAATGTGTTCTAACAAATATTAAATGTTAGTGTCTTACTTTAAGCTGCCCGATTAATTTTAAAAACTGGAGCATTTTCATGTTGTCCGCGGGGGCCGCCATGTCAGTTTCTTCTTCTACACGTTTTAAATCCAAAATAACTCATTGCGCCGTCTATAATATGGGAGCGTGAGCACAATTTCTGGATTAAACTCAAATGTAATTTTGGAAAACACATATACAGCTAAAAGTTTAAATTTGTAACTCCATTTGATATTTATTATTGAAGTTTGACCTAAAAAGGAGTTAAAGCCAAACAAAACAAGTCTTACAATCCATAGAAGAAGAAGAAACCGTAGAAGAAGACAACGCGGAAGTCACTGAAAGCGGCTTTTTTTGAAACCGTATTCAAACTTGTTGTTTTTTCGAATCGTCAGTCAAACTCCTCCATAATGCTGAACAAAGCACCAAGAATTAAACCAACAGTTAAATCAAAAATGAAGGGTCACGTTAACGTGAGACAGGCGTCCGAAGCAATGGTAAACCGCTATTTGTAACACGTTTATGTAGGTTTTGGTTAGCTTACGAAATTGTATGTTTGTTTACAGATGGAGCTTCTCACTTTGCTTTTCCTCAAGAATTTAGCACAAGAGGCCAGAACCAAAGCGTTTGAGGACAAATCAGCAACTATACGAGCTCATCATGTAAAAGCAGTCGCCAAAGTGAGTCCGAGTCAAAGTACTGTACTCTCGCACAGTATTTAAGTAGTACAGATTACTTGTATAAAAGCTGATTAAAAGTAGGGATGTTAATTCCAATTTTGGTTGATTTTATTTCATTGCAGAAAGTGCTGAAAAATGCCAGAGGATGAAGACAATGCATTTCAGCCATGTTATCTCCTGACTTTCTTGGGTTATGTTTAATTATTTTTAGTTGCACAAGCAAAGTATCTGTTCCTCGTTTTGCTGTTTTCTTTTTTTTAATTATTTTTGTACATTATAATAAATTGATTCTTGCTATTATTGAATAGCCTTGTGTGTATTTTTTCTGTCATGTGTGCTCTTGGTTTAACCAGTTTTCTGAGGATACATAAGAGGAAATTCCAAAATTTATCATTCAACAGATATGTTGCACTTTTGCAGAATATTTCCTACACTTCGGTGAGTCCCAACTTGGTTACTAATTTTTGTTGTTACTTGTCTCTCATGTCAGATATAATAGTGCAATTTGTTTCTCAGTACATAATTTACTGAAGCATTTCTGTAAAAATATCCCGCCTTTGTAATTTTTGTCTTACACATTTTTCAACTTCGTTTCATGTTGACAGCGGAGAAGTGTACTGTTCAGCGAGCCTCCACTTCACTGCTACCACTTTGGAAGAAGCTGAAGCTGGCCTCCACAGCAGGGGTAAGTCTGTATCTTCAAGGTTTGTGTGAATTTTTGGTATTCGTACATGTGGGTGTCCTCCTGTACAACACCCCTCAAACACAGAACATGAATTTTAAAGTTGAATTCTAACTGTATTGGGAGTGAAATGTAAAACACATACATTTCTCTTAATTTAACTGACATTGTCTTCATTCCATTATAGTATAAAATGAAAACACATTTTATTCATATTGAGGTACATGCTGTACATGTATGTTTCTTTCCACAAGATGGTGCTACTGAGCAAATTAAGAAGCATAAAGTAATTTTGTCCTTGCGCTTATTTAAAACAGTATTTAAATCCTGCAAAAAAATGCATCAATAAGTCGTAAGCAAATCTTAGTGTTTAGTATTTCCTCATTTGTCACCATTTTCATTGTATTTAGTTTGTATCGGGGTTATATATATATATATATATTTTTTTTTTTTTTTTACATCTGATCAATAGGTGTAGTTTTATGACTTTTCATACCTCCTATTTTAATGCCTGACAATAATTTTGTGCTTTTTAGAAAATTTCCACAGAATTTTATTGGGGGGGTTCTGATGTGTGACTTGATACATATACAGAGTTTATAGACTGTAAAAAATAGATGCATGCTTGCATGCAAAGATCATATTAGGAGGAGGATGGAGTGGGGTTGGCGGGGTCGGGCCATGGATCATGTTAGGACAGCAGACATTTGATGTACTGGTGTTTAAGAAGGGACCATGACACAATGGGATAGCCCAGTCGAAATGACAGAATGCAAAGAGAGGTCGCTGAGTGCTCCAAGTCGGCACTAAACGCTATGTGATGTATGTGCTGTGTGTGTGTATATATATATATAATATATATATATACAGTATATGAATATGTGATAGGACCACATAGGTTGACAGGCAGACATGTGACAGCCACGTTTGCCATTGAAGTTGTTCGTATACAGTGAAACATTTGGCGCAATGTTGAGCATTTGTCACTTGTTTAGATATTGAATTTTTTTAAAAATATCTTTTGCAATAAAGGGGGTAGAAATCATTCATATTTAGCCCATGAAAAAAATAATCTTATTTTTATTGACAAACTAAGGAAAATGTGGGGCTAATTTTAAAAAAAGCATTAAAAAAAAAAAAAAAAACCTATTACGTATTAAGAAATAGTACTACTGCTAGTTAGTTGCATTTCAAGTATTTTGATCATCACAGTTAGACAGGATCTACACATACCCTCGATCTGTTATTCAGTGTATCCAAAAAAAAACACACAAGGGTAGGGGAACCTTTTTGACTGAGAGAGCCAAAACACCCAACATATTTACAAATGTGATTCTACGAGAGCCATACAGATAATATATATATCGATTATATAGTCACCGAGTTGTGACTGATAAAAATCTTGAGGAAACAACAACAAAGCGTAACATCATCACTTAAGATATTACAATCGTTGCTCACTTGGAGAAAAAAAACAAAAAAACAAATGGAAACATGGATTGGTGTTGCGTCAAGGGCGTAGGTTTCCATAGGGACGGTAGGGACAAAACGCTACCAATTTTTCAGGGTGCTCAAATTGTCCCCACCAACTTTTAAGCAACCTGTCTTGCATTACAGTATATAATGACTTCAGTTATATAAGTATTTTAGATTGTCTTCCCATATGTTGTAAGGATAGACTTGACCCTATCATTATTAAGTGAATTACTTTCTTTATGTTCGGACCAGAGGTTGTGCTAGACTTTTTCGTTGTCTGTCATTTTGACTGACAGGGTCATAAAAATCCGGTCATAATCTATTTTTACCCCCCATGAGTCATCACCTTATCGTGGTGGAGGGGTTTGCGTGTCTCAATGATCCTAGGAGCTATGTTGTCTGGGGCTTTAAGCCCCTGGTAGGGTCACCCATGGCAAACAGGTCCTAGGTGAGAGGCCAGACAAAGTATGGCTCAAAAAGACCCCTTATGATGAGCAAGATTATTGAACCCCAGTTTCCCTTGCCCGGACGCGGGTTACCGGGGCCCCCCTCTGGAGCCAGGCCTGGAGGTGGGGCTCGAAGGCAAGCGTCTGGTGGCCGGGCCTGTCCCCATGGGGCCCGGCCGGGCTCAGCCCGAAAAGGCAACGTGGGTTCCCCTTCCCATGGGCTCACCACCTGTGGGAGGGGCCAAAGGGGTCGGGTGCGTAGGGAGTTGGGCGGCAGCCAAAGGCGGGGGCCTTGGCGGTCCGACCCCCAGCTGCTGAAGCTAACTCTTGGGACATGGAATGTCACCTCTCTGGCAGGGAAGGAGCCTGAGCTGGTGTGTGAGGCAGAGAAGTTCCGACTAGATATAGTCGGACTCTCCTCCACACACAGCTTGGGTTCTGGTACCAATCCTCTCGAGAGGGGTTGGACTCTCTTCCACTCTGGAGTTGCCCATGGTGAGAGGCGCCGGGCAGGTGTGGGCATACTTATTGCCCCCCGGCTTGGCGCCTGTACGTTGGGGTTTACCCCGGTAGACGAGAGGGTAGCCTCCCTCCGCCTTCGGGTGGGGGGACGGGTTCTAACTGTTGTTTGTGCTTATGCACCGAACAGCAGTTCAGAATACCCACCCTTTTTGGAGTCCTTGGAGGGTGTGCTAGAGAGCGCCCCCTCTGGGGACTCCCTCGTTCTACTGGGGGACTTCAACGCTCACGTGGGCAATGACAGTGAGACCTGGAGGGGCGTGATTGGGAGGAACGGCCCCCCCGATCAGAACCCGAGTGGTGTTCTGTTATTGGACTTCTGTGCTCGTCACGGTTTGTCTATAACGAACACCATGTTCAAACATAGGGGTGTCCATATGTGCACTTGGCACCAGGACACCCTAGGCCGCAGTTCGATGATCGACTTCGTAATCGTGTCATCGGACTTGCGGCCGCATGTTTTGGACACTCGGGTGAAGAGAGGGGCGGAGCTGTCAACTGATCACCACCTGGTGGTGTGTTGGCTCCGATGGCGGGGGAAGATGCTGGCCAGACCTGGCAGGCCCAAACGTATTGTGAGGGTCTGCTGGGAACGTCTGGCAGAATCCCCTGTCAGAAAGAGTTTCAACACCCACCTCCGGCAGAACTTCTCCCTTGTCCCGGGGGAGGTGGGGGACATTGAGTCCGAGTGGGCCATGTTCCGCACCTCCATTGTTGAGGCGGCCGATCAGAGCTGTGGCCGTAAGGTGGTTGGTGCCTGTCGTGGCGGCAATCCCCGAACCCGCTGGTGGACACCAGCGGTAAGGGATGCCGTCAAGCTGAAGAAGGAGGCCTATCGGGCCTTTTTGGCCTGTGGGACTCCGGAGGCAGCTGACAGGTACCGGCTGGCCAAGCGGACTGCGGCCTCGGCGGTCGCCGAGGCAAAAACTCGGACATGGGAGGAGTTCGGTGAGGCCATGGAAAACGACTTCCGGATGGCTTCGAGGAAATTCTGGTCCACCATCCGGCGTCTGAGGAGGGGAAAGCAGTGCACTATTAACACTGTGTATAGTGAAGATGGTGTACTGCTGACCTCGACTCGGGACGTCGTGAGTCGGTGGAGAGAATACTTCGAAGCCCTCCTCAATTCCACCGACACGCCTTCCTTTGAGGAAGCAGAGTCTGGGGACTCTGAGGTGGGCTCTTCGATCTCTGGGGTTGAAGTCACTGAGGCGGTTGGTAAGCTCCTCGGTGGCAAGGCCCCGGGGGTGGATGAGATCCGCCCGGAGTTCCTAAAGGCTCTGGATGTTGTAGGGCTGTCATGGCTGACACGCCTCTACAACATCGCGTGGACATCGGGGACAGTGCCTCTGGATTGGCAGACCGGGGTGGTGGTCCCCCTTTTTAAAAAGGGGGACCGGAGGGTGTGTTCCAATTATAGAGGAATCACACTCCTCAGCCTCCCCGGTAAAGTCTATTCAGGGGTGCTGGAGAGGAGGGTCCGTCGGGAAGTCGAATCTCGGATTCAGGAGGAGCAGTGTGGTTTTCGTCCCGGCCGTGGAACAGTGGACCAGCTCTACACCCTCAGCAGGGTCCTCGAGGGTGCATGGGAGTTCGCCCAACCAGTCTACATGTGTTTTGTGGATTTGGAGAAGGCGTTCGACCGTGTGCCTAGGGGAATCCTGTGGAGGGTGCTCCGGGAGTACGGGGTACCGAGCCCCTTGGTAAGGGCTGTTCGGTCCCTGTACGACCGGTGTCAGAGTCTGGTCCGCATTGCCGGCAGTAAGTCGAATTCGTTCCCAGTGAGGGTTGGACTCCGCCAAGGCTGCCCTTTGTCACCGATTTTGTTCATAACTTTTATGGACAGAATTTCTAGGCGCAGCCGAAGCGTTGAGGGGGTCCGGTTTGGTGACCTCAGCATTGAATCTCTGCTTTTTGCAGATGATTTAGTGCTGTTGGCTTCATCAAGCCGTGACCTCCAACTCTCACTGGAGCGGTTCGCAGCTGAGTGTGAAGCGGTTGGGATGAAGATCAGCACCTCCAAATCCGAGACCATGGTCCTCAGTCGGAAAAGGGTGGAGTGCCCTCTCCGGGTCGGGGATGAGATCCTGCCCCAAGTGGAGGAGTTCAAGTATCTTGGGGTCTTGTTCACGAGTGACGGTAGGAGGGAGCGGGAGATCGACAGGCGAATCGGTGCAGCGTCTGCAGTAATGCGGACGCTGCACCGGTCCGTAGTGGTGAAGAAGGAGCTGAGCCGAAAGGCAAAGCTCTCGATTTACCAGTCGATCTACGTTCCTACCCTCACCTATGGTCACGAGCTTTGGGTCGTGACCGAAAGAACAAGATCCCGGATACAAGCGGCCGAAATGAGTTTCCTCCGCAGGGTGTCCGGGCTCTCCCTTAGAGATAGGGTGAGAAGCTCGGTCATCCGGGAGGGACTCGGCGTCGAGCCGCTACTCCTCCGCGTAGAGAGGAGCCAGCTGAGGTGGCTCGGGCATCTGGTTCGGATGCCTCCCGGACGCCTCCCTGGAGAGGTGTTCCGGGCATGTCCCACCGGCGGGAGGCCCCGGGGACGACCCAGGACACGCTGGAGAGACTATGTCTCTCGGCTGGCCTGGGAACGCCTTGGGATCCCGCCGGAGGAGCTGGTTGAAGTGGCTGGGGCGAGGGAAGTCTGGGCTTCCCTGTTAAAGCTGCTGCCCCCGCGACCCGACCCCGGAACAAGCGGAAGATAATGGATGGATGGATGGATGAATCTATTTTTACCCGTCACTTAAATTTTTAAAATGATAATAATGACATATTCAATAGTATTTAATTTTCATTCATTTTTAATTAATTTTCTGTCCGAACAAGCAGAGAATCCACACCGTGCCGTTACACATCAAGCAGATGAATATGTAACTTTTTCTCCGCATTGACAAAAACAGCTGACTGTGGCCCCACTGTGAAACAATGAAATTAGCAGTTCACCTGCTGTGGCCAGAACGCAGTCTCATACCTTCCTCCTGGTGCGCATGGACTTGAATTGCATGCCCGCTTATGCATAATCAAATGTCTCAAGTGGGATTGCTGCAGAGGTTTTGGACTTTCGCCTCAGACAAACGACTTCTCCTGGCCGTTTTGATGTTGTTCTGGAGGCTGAATCCGCGCTCAGCGGCCATACTCTTTTTTTTCACCTCTTTTATCAACACCATCGTCGTTTTGGGGCTTTTTGAAGAAACTTCGGTCACTCAGTTGCCTTGACATTTTTCCGAGTAAGGCCAACGACATCATGCATCAAGAGAGACAATAGCTAATTAATATGCTCACTCGCCACCCTGTGGTCTGGGGTGTGAATTTCAACCTGTCAAAATGACAGATGGTAAATGGTGTTATACTTATATAGCTCTTTTCCACCTTTAAAGGCACTCAAAGCGCTTTACACTATCTCGCCATTCACCTACTGGTGACGCAGCACCAGGAGCAACGTGGGGTTCAGTATCTTGGACTTCAGTTTTTTCCGTCACCGTTTTAAAAAACCGTTCAACGACGGAAAATATTCGGTTAACGCGACCCCTGGTTCAGACATACATTGACCCCCTTTGACTTGCTGAATGTGCCAGTCCATTTTTTTCCCTCAAACGCACGTTTGAGTGGCTGATGACTTGACCCCCCCCAAAAAAAGCAGTAGTTTCATCTGAAGGAAGGCTGCATTTTTGTTTTGTTATTCCCTAGGATTTTTTTTTTTGTTATATTTATTTTCTTTAGACAATTTTGAGTGGTTTTAAGACAAATATTTATTTATTTATTTATTCTGCATTCCTGGATCGTTAAGAGATGATTATTCTGGTTTGTTTACGTAAATTTGCGGGAAATAAGTGAAATTATCTGCTAGTGTTTCAAATTAATTTTACTCACTTATTTATCTTATTTAAAGAAATTGAGCTTAAAAATAATCTAAACACTAATTTTAAGCAAAAAGAATCCACAATGTTCTTAATTTAAAAGTACATATTGTTCAAAACATTATTTGAAAGCAATTTTTTCTTGATTTAGGTGAGAAATGACCAACTTTTAGATGTATGGGTTTAATGAGAACAAATGGTAAGATTAAAGTAAATGGAATAATCTGGCCCATTGATCTGTTAACCAGTCTTTAAAACTCAAAACAAGATGGAGGAAATTATTCAACTTGATTTAAGAAAAATTATCGGATTAAGACGTTATAAATTTGCAGTGTGAAAGATAACAGATTTATTTTGCATTGAACTTTTAGCCGATCCATTACTTAGATTCATATTTGTGAGAAATGTAGCCCTAACCCCCTTCACCCAATCTGAATGGTCTTATTAATGTCCCGTCCCTAGCAAAAAGTGTACATGCAGGTTATGCTGTTATATCGTCCCTATCAATATTTAGGCCAAACCTACGCCCTTGCGTTTCGTATATTTCCTGGAAGTGGAAACCACAACCAGGTGGACGTGTGCATCACAGCGGTCGAGACAGGTGGAGCCTCTCAAAGTAGCCATTTCATGAGTCTCACTCTCCTGGAAGTGGCGACAATTTGACAGGCGAAAAAGTAATGAAAGTGAAACCGATTGCGCGCCTGTCTGACTTGAGATACCTAGCAGTCCATGTTCATTGTTTGATTTTCCCCTACGCATTTTTATATCCTCTTATAGTATACTTTATAGCCACGCTGCTGGCTGAGCAGAGACTGAAGCCTGAGTTATGCTTCTGTATTGCGGTGACGGCGTAGCGACTACGGCTTCAATGAACATTCGGTAGTTCTGCGGCAAGGGAACGTTGCTCTGTAATTCACTGCCAAGCCACTAGAGGGGTGTGGCATTGTGTTTGTACGGTTTTGGGGGACTCCTGTCGACTTCCTCTAGTTTTCTTCCGGTTACACAACAATGCCAACGGAGATGGAACGCTTGAATGTGGATCTTCAGCTTATGGAAATTGAACAACAAATGTTGAGGCGAAGGTGACGCAGAAGACTGTTGCAGAGGTGGTCGTTAGCGCTAGAATGTTTGTAAATGGCAATGATTTCGCGCTGAACCGCAAACAACAGTCTGAGCGGACCAATCACTGTCCATTTGCGTTACGTCACCACGCGTGGATGCAACGCATAGTCAGGACTTGGTAGAGCTGCACGTGAGGCTACGGCGGAGGAGTAAATCGGGTCTGCCTTGACGGCGTAGGTCTGCCGCAGAAGCATAGCTCAGCTTTTAGCGCGTGAGGCGAGTTCTGTCATGACCATCTCTGTGCAATCTGCGACGGAGGACCATCAATGTGCACGGAATTGATATACAGTATATCAGTGTTTTTTTTTTTTTTTATTTTTTTATTATTATATCATTGCGACGTATGTTTGAAATGTCCAAGATCAATGTGTGAATGCTCCATCAGCTCATCACAGCTCATTGATGTCAAGCGAGCTGGCTGGGTCCACATTTAAGATTGCGGGTTTGCCGAGAGCCAGATTTTTAAATAAGGAGGCAACAGTTTAAAAAAAAGCCTTAGTATGTGGCTATATTAAATCTGCATAATATACAGTATGAATTTCATCTTTTTATATATAGAATTACTAAAATAGGCAGTTTTAGCCTATGTTCTAATTGAGACGCACCAGCAGATACTTAAATTACACCAAATTTTTCAGTGAATTTTACAAGTCAGGCAGCCATCACCTTGTACTCCGAAGTATTGAGTATCCAGACGCACCACAAATAGTCCTGTCACGCATCTTTCGCCACCTGGAGGCCCGCGTATGCTGTATATAGCTTTATTGTGCGGGATTATTTATGACTTTAATCATGCTCCATTATGCCCTCTTATAGACGGCCATCATGCTTCTACTGCTTTACGTCTGTCGTCGCATTTCAAATAGTCTGTGTACGTTAAATGTATGTCAAGGGTGTTGCCAGCCTTCACAACCGTGTCGGGTTGATGAGATTCTGTCTCACGCCTGTATGAGCCAGGAATGACCTCATTGAAGCGTGACTAGCATCGAGCTGTCGGCGTCGGCGCCTATCAAGTGACGTGCCTTGCTAAGCCGGTCGCTACTGAACCATTTTTAACGCCGATGCATCACCGCCACGATGACATCCGAAATCTTAAAGATGATATTCTGGGCCTAGCCCGCACAGATTCTGGGCCTCAGTGCGTTCTGAAGCATGGTGAACTTAGTTGAGGAGCTTGACTTAGCCAAAGCAGAGTGTCTGCTGATCTGAATACTTAGCGTCCTAGCTTAGCGACACTAACTGGCGGCGTCATTCCGCATTCTGATGCATCCCATCAATCTGTCAAACTGAGTATTTACAGCTACTGGATATAGAACAACGCGGAGCTCATATCATCTGGTTACGACCCCCGCCGCGTTCTGCTGTCTCATGTTTGCGTTCTGGTTCATTATTCTTATTCATCTTCAGTATAGCTAACGCTAATATAATTAGCCGCATATGTCATTCGGAACTGAAAAGGTGTTGCGTAATGGCACCAACTTTAGTACATTGTATTGTTTCACACCAGTATTTTCTGCAGTTCATCCCACAGGATTGCAAATTATCATGTTTCAATACTATTGACGGGGATGGCCATCCAATCACTTTGAATTGGGAGAGGCTTGCAGTGAATGATTGCAGTCCGAATGATTTGGACGACCATCACTGTTAATGGCAGCAAATGAGTTCAGACAAGTTTTCCTGAGCGAAGCATGGGCGGCGTCATCTATGACATTTTCTGTTACAGACAATCTAGACAGAACAACATGAAGTGCGGTTGAACTAAGCAGTGTGTAGACAAAGTTAAAACTGCAAATTCAAACCAGAGGAACCGAGGGAATCTAAAAAAAAAAATGGATGCAGCACGGCGTATATAAAGCTCCAGGACTTTCTGCATTGTGCATGTGTTATTATCACTTCGTTGATCGTTCGTGGACATGATTCTAACAAGCTGTGCAGCCTGTGTTAACATGAGGTGTAGATTGATTCACCGGCCACATGAGTGACCAAAATGAGGCAAAACTGCAAATAATATTACAGTTGCCAAATTCTGAAGGGCTGACACAGGTTTGTTATTACAAGGAAATACTACAAGGTATTGTTCATCTGTTCAGATTATAGTTATGGTATTATGAGCTCATCACACGTACATATAAAGATAAACAGTATGTCATTCTTTTTTTTATCGGAGATATTGATCACAATAAAACTTAGGTTTCTGGATGAGCAGGGGACCCAAGCGCAGAGAAGGAAGGCAAGGTGGCAGTGGTAACAATTGTTTATTGAAGTATGTGAAGGCATTCTATGTCCAAATAGTCAGGCGAGCAGTTGGTTGGTAAGCAGGTGAGCTGTGAAGGCAGGCGAGCAATGCAGGATCTGTGAACAAAGGCAAAATGAGCTGAAGTGAGGCAATACAGATTTCTGGAATATTCAATAGTTAGAGTCACAAACTCGTGGAGTGGAGTTGTTAATCTGGCGAAGAACTGAGGCCAGGGACTGGCTTAAGTAGGCTGTTAACTATGATTGACTACACTTGGTCCCAGGCTATCCCATCTGTCCAACCCTACAATCAAAACACATACACACACAAGGAGGGTGCTCAGAGAGCAGGGGCCCTAACAAAAACGTTTGGACGACATGATTCCATTTATTGTTTTATGTAAAACCATTAGTGCATGTGCAAAACAGGTCAATAAATCACAATTTATAAAATTATTAGAAAAAACGAAGGTGGAGCATAAGTCGAGCCTTCCATCATCAAAGTAGAATGCACAAAGTCTCGATATATGTCCATCAACGTACAGTAAGTGTTGTGAGGCACATCAAGTTGTCTTCCCTTGCCTAACACAGTTTTCCACCTGTAAACAAACGAACAAAAACACTTGCATTTATGCATTTAGAGTAAAAAGCCCATGTATGACTTCCAAGTAGATGAGTTTGTTTTCAATTTCTTTATCGTTGTATAACTAGATGTAGCAAAGCTAATGATGTCTTAGCTGTGACGCAAAACACAGAATTGTAGTCCAGTTGAACATTATTGTGCCAGCCTACACGTATTGATTAGCAACAGGCTAGCAGCATATAGCATGTGTTGCAGCCACAGCAGTACCGTAGTGGTAGTAAATATTAATCATCATCGTAATAACAGTATCAAAGACAACAAGTCGTTTGATGCGAAAGATTTTCGCTTTAGTTTTTCTGAAGCACTGGACACATGAAAATGCAGGAATAGGAAGAACATATGGCGGAAAACACTCAGGTGACCTGAAGTTTCGCTCTGAGACCCCCAATTTGGCCAACTCTCAAAATTGTCCAATATGCAAGTATGACACATCATTGGAAAGCTTAAAATCTCAATGTTCTGGGGGAAGAAACATTTTGAACAGAAGGGCATTTTTTTTTTTTTAACTTTTTTTTTTTTCAAACAGCAAAACCCTATCTAGAGGTGAGAGCATGTGAGAGCAGAATTACAGACGCCATGACTTTAACGAGATATTATAACGTACTTACCTTGTTTCCATCCAAAAACTACATTTAGCATATATCACCGAGTGTCAAGACACAGCTGTGAATGGGCACAGCTGGATTTTTGGGGGATTTTATGGGTGAAACATGGTCGTATAACAAGGGTCGCGATGCAGAAATCGCAGACATCAAGGAGTGGTCGAGATGTTCATTTTCATATATTTACTCTTTTAAACGTTTTTTTTTTTTTTTTATGGATCAATTATCATCTAACATATCGGAGAAAATGCGACAGTAACAAAAAAATACAATTAAGCGATAGTTATGAGGTAAATATCCGTGACCTTTTTACAGACATCATTTTTTTCATTGTGACATAATTTTTAAAAGTTTAAAATATGCGAGTGAAATTTTTTTTAAAGTCGTTTTTCTTTTTCTTTAAACAAAATATTAGACATCAATTAATGATTCTAAGCTGAAAATGACAGACATTTTATTAATTACCTTTGTTTTATGGTTGGGTTGAAACAAAAGCGGTTGCGCGACGTCTGTGAACTGGGGTTCCCAGGGAAAAACGGACAAATTAAAAAATAGTTCTGGGGCTTATTGCGCCATGAATCTGCGATGGCAGCATATAGACATATTGTTCTATCAAACACAGCAGTTGTTTTGGCTTAAAATACAGCAGTTTATTTGAAAGAGGAGTGCAAGAGCAGAAACTGCTTTTTCAGTCTTGCCTGCGTTTTCCACCTTATCTTCCATAACACAGCGGCGACATGGCTCCATAAACACCCGGTCTTTGTGGTGCAACGGCTTGCTTCCACATCTGCCTTCATAAACATGTTGTCTTCCCATGTCGTGATGATGGCAGATGGATGCGGTATTTCCAAATTGTCTTTTTTGATGGATTTTGATGAGTGATGCCACTCTAGCTTCACTGTTGTTTTGGTTAGAGAAAGTGTAAGTACCACGTAAACTTTCTATACTCATTAAAAGTTGGATTTTCTGAAAAAGTGCCAAATCAGCGCCATATCAGTCAATAGCTGCGATTAATCCGCCTGCCTCAGAACCCAACGAATCCTCCAAACACCTGCAATGTGTGCACTTTTACACTGTCAAGATGGAATTTTCTTTCTGCAGTTCTGTTTCACATGTGCGGCATTATGTCTTGACCTACCATGTCAAAGAGGTTGTTGTTGTCATGCTTCAACGTGTTGATGACACCTGTCCAAAAGGAACTTCCTAAATGATTTAGTTTGCCCTTGGTGCACGAGTGACAGAAGTGTGTATTGTCGGTAGTCTAGATTTGCCTCAATTTTACCTTCCTCAATCTGGCTCTGTGTGGCTTCCATACAACAATTACACCGGAAATAGCTGTGTGAAAGGTTGATGCCACTCAATCCGGTTGCACGTCAGCGTTCACGCGATCCACCAACATCAACTTCCAATATGAATCAGAGACCGTATTAAGGTGACAGTGTCCCTGGCGTAGCGCTCTGTACTCGAACATGACTCCAGCACTGAAATGATTTAAACCACCGAACGACGAAGAACATTTTCTCTTTGGGGTGACAGGTTTCAGGTTTTTATTTTATCGAGAACAACACATTGTATTGTTTTGGGTCTGAACCTGGTCTTCGGCTGTTATTTGTGTGTAGTTGTTAACTGTCTTTAAAGCCAAGTTCTTAGTGGTGATGTCACTGGAGTCCACAACATGTAAAATGATCACGGTAGTTAACGGCGGTGATTCTCAACTTCCTAGTTTTTGGACAATATTCATAAAGTTGACAGTATTTGTCATATTTTAACATTATTCATATAACACGTATAACACGATGCCAAAAAAAGAAATCATCACTCGTCATGACAACCAAATGTTATGTTCGTGTCCACAGTTAGAAAACACATTGATAAACAACGAGCCCTGACCGGCGTAAATGTGTCTATTCTCCGATGCGTTCTATTCCCCGGAGCTAAATGTGTGAGGAGTCACAAATCATCGCTTCCAAGCACACCCGCGATCCAAATTCAAATTGGTCATTTGTCATATGACAAGTAGCCAGGCAACATCAGTTAATCCAACGAGATCAACCCCCACCGTCCACTTGTTTTGAAAGACGATCTGAGGCAGGTTGTCTTTCAAAGTTGTGGTGGTGCTGGGGTTCTATTTTAACGGAGAGGGCAGAGAGTCTCAAGACCCCTTCACCGACCACCTTGCTTCACGTCCTTGATCGGGCCACCTCACACATCGGCCGCAATTTGAGATCTACTCCACTTCAGTTTGGACAGGTGGAGCGAGACAAACCCAATGGTATCTTGGAAGATCCATTCAATTGTTGACCACCATGGGGGGGCTTCCCACACTATTTAATAACACACACACCCTTCTACATACCAAGTTGGCGCATACCCGGTGCTCTGGATCTTTTTGACTTTGTGTATGAAAGTTCATGAAATATAAAGCTGGCAGCTGGAGATAAAGTTGAAGCTATAACTCTGACAGCGCTATATGCATGTCTGTATATATAGTGTATATTTGACAGCCCTAATATCTATGTTAGGGGTGTAAATCACCAATTTTTAAAAATGTAAATCACCGGTCCTTACAAGACAATAAAACAATATCTGCCGTTATTACTGTAGCATAATTTGATTCGAGGGCCTTGGTATTAACATACACAGGAAATACATACTTCTTAATCATCTCTTAACTGTCCAGGAATGCAATAAAATCAACATTTTTTTTAAATACCACTCAAAGTTGTCCGTCTTAAATAAATATTACCAAAAAAAAAAAAAAAAAAACTTTTTAGTCAGGGAATAACAAAAATAAATAAAAATGGAGCCTTCCTTCTGGTAAAACACTACTGTTTTTGTCCACAAGCACAGCCAAACTCAACAAAAAAATGAAAGATCCATTGGGCTGCTTTAAGACCACATAAATAAAATACAAATGAATACTGGGGGGAAGGGGGTAAACCTTGGTTCACATCATTTCTTAGTTTAATTAACGTTAACAGTAGAAAACATACAGGAGGATATTTCTCTCCAAGCAGCTTCCTCCTCGAGTTCAAGAAATTCGCAGATTAATGGTATGCTAACTCTGATGTAAGTCAGTACCTAAATTAGTGGTATGTTCCCACCTCCACAACATTGATGTCTATTTACATTACTTACAGTGGCTGCTGCTGGCGAAAAAAATTCTAATATCCCTCGTTTTCGAAAGGGGCGGAGGAGGTGGCATGTTGTATTTCTGTCAGGCTGTGAATGAGTGTGTGTGGGTGGGGGGTCAAGTCATCAAACAAATCAAACGTGCGTTTGAGGGGGGAAAATGTACTGGCACATTCAGCAAGTGAAAAGGGGTCAATGTCAGTCTGAACATAATGAAAGGTATTCACTTGATAATGGTAGGGTCAATTCTATCCTTACAACATATGGAAAGACAATCTAAATTACCTACTGTATATACCTGAAGTCATTATATAATGCATATAAGTTTGCTTAAAAGTTGGTGGGAAGAATTTGAGTATCCTGAAAAGTTGGTAGTGTTATGTCCCTACCGACCTTTTGCAAACCTACGTCCTTGTATAAATCGGACTGATAGCTTAAACGAATATGAAAAAAATTAATTCTTTGAGAATTTCAAATTTGTCTTTCCACATTTTTTAAAACCACGCACGCACTTCAAAATCGAGATTTGGCATATTCACTCTTTGCTGCCATCTTTTCGAGTTTGCAAATAGAAGGTGAACAATCCAAATGGAGCTGTGACATGACTACAACAAAGTGGTGACCTGCTTTAGTGAACAATTTTACTGTTACCGCATTGTTGCAAAGTTGTCTTCAAGACAAAAAGCTTAATCGTACATGAACCTTAAGCTGCATATCGAGGATATCCAATGAATCTTTAAAAGAGTCTATTTCAAGGTCCGTCGCAGTAGCAACAAACAAATGCACCAGCCTTCGAGTGTCTGTGCCAATCAGAGGCCTGGTAGGCCTTGTTGCTCAGAGGGCAGCAGGACAGGTGGAGTGTTGTGAGCCACGGCGTGAGATTCGCACGGGTGGCCTAGGAGCGCCGAGGAGACGTTATGTCAGCCGTCCAGACCTTACACTTGACAGATGTCGTGGCCATAATCACGTTCGCGCCGAAGATGTGATATCCACATGAATAGAGGCTGCGGAGTCTGCCTGGCACCAGCCTGGCATTCAATCTCTCACTTCAAGTGATCGCGGCCATATAAACTGAAGCATAGTTTGCATTGTTTACGATGTGGTGCGCCAATACGGAGCAAGTGCATGTGTTTTTCCAAAACTCCTAAAAACTAAAATAACTACAGTATACTGGTGACTTGAGTTGGGGATTTTTTTTTCTGTGACGACAGTACGTGGAACTCCAAGCACTTGTATCTTAACTCATTGTTGGCAATAGGCTTTAAAGCTATTTGAAGCGGGCGGAGGACAGTACGTCAAACATTGTAAATGGCGGTGAATTAATAAATCACAAGAAATGTAAATGCCATTAATAATTCTTGGCCTGTAAAGTGGGACTTTTTTAATTAAACAGAACAAATGTGAGTTTTATTATATTGTCTTTATGTGTTGCTCCACACACATAGAGAAACATATGTAGCATATGTACACTCCCTGACAAAAGTCTTGTTGCTTATCCATTTTGGAGAAACAATTGCTAATAACCTGACTTTTAATTATTCAATTGGTGTCAGAAATGGCTCATAGGAAAGCTAAGACCCTCACAAATGATGTTGAATGTACAAATATATATGTCAGGGTGAACCCTGCCTACTGCCCGTAGTTAGCTGGGATGGGCACCTCCGCGACCCTCGTGAGGAAAAAGCGGCATGAAAAATGAATGAATAAATGAATGAATGAAAAAAGATTTATCATTTAATGAAGACATAAAGGTCAAATTTTGGCAAGACAAAAGTTTTGTCGCCTACAGAAAGTAGTGTGAAAATTGAACAAAAAATGTACTTCAAATACAAAAATATGTTACATAACAAGCTAATTAAGTAGTGGTGCTGTGAGATCCAAATTTAAATTTTGTATGACTTCCACTGGCTTGAAGGACTGCATCCATGCGGTTCGGCAAGGATTCATACAATCTATTGATGAAGTCATCAGGAACATCAAAGAAAGCTGTCCTGCATGCCTCCCAGAGTTCATCAACATTCTTGGGTTTCGTCTTCCATGCTTCGTCTTTCATCCTACCCCAGACATGCTCAATGATGTTCATGTCTGGTGAGTGGGCTGGAGGATCTTGATCTTTTTCCACTGCAGCAGAGCTCCATGAGACCTGGTCACCCGAAATCCCTTTGTCAACCAGAACAGTCTGTCGAATTTTGTCTAGAAATGGCCTCCATTATCAAATTAGTACACAGAAACCAGCATTAAACATAAGACAATTTAAAAAACGTGTGGGATTTGCTAAGGCCCACAGCCTGTCAAAAAGATGGAAGCTGGAAAAGTGGCAAAAGGTGGATTTTTCAGATGAATCTTCCATTGAATTACACCACAGTCGCCGCAAATATTCCAGGAGACCTACTGGAGTCGCATGGATTTGAGATTCACCCACAAAACAGTGAAGTTTGGTGGTGGCAAAATTATGGTCTGGGATTACATCCAGTCTGGGGGTGTGCGAGAGATCTGCAGGGTGCGAGGCAACATAAATAGTCTTAAATATCAACAAATCTTAGCTGCCTCTTACACTCCTAACCATTAAAAGGTACAAATTCTGCAGCAGGATGGTGCTCCATCGCATACTTCAATCTGTACCTCAAAGTTCCTCAAGGCAAAGAAGATCAAGATCCTCCAGGACTGGTCAGCCCAGTCACCAGACATGAACATCATTGAGCATGTCTGAGGTAGGATGAAAGAGGAAGCATGGAAGACGAAACCCAAGAATATTGATGGACTCTGGGAGGCATGCAAGACTTTCTTTGATGTTCCTGATAACTTCATCAATAAATTGTATGAATACTTGCCGAACTGCATGGATGCAGTCCTTCAAGCCCATGGAAGTCATACAAAATATTAAATTTGGATCTCCCAGCACCACTACTTAATTCGCTTATGTTATGTATCATATTATGGTCAGTTTCACTAAAGACGTCGATTTCCATCGCCATCGTCTCTAAAAGAGACGATAAAGGGTATTCTAACTGAAGAAAGGCTTAAAATTCTTTTGGATACAATTCACAAGTTGTATGAATCAATGTCTCGGAGAACTGAGGCTGTAATTGCTGCAAAAGGCGCACCCCCACCATATTAAATTAGTTTTTGTTGATTTTTTTTTAAGGTGTCTCCATTATTTTGTCCAACACCTGTGTGTATATATATACAGTACAGTACATGTACGTATACAGTCTATGTGTATTTTATTAATTAAAATCATGAATTTTAGAAATGGTTCATACAGTATATTTTGTTAGCCTGGCTCTGCCAGACTATTCTCCCTGTATTTTTCAAACACTGATAGTATAGTCTGGAAACCATCCCATTAACGGCCTTTTCGAGCAGGTACAAAATCAATCGACAAATCAGATTCGTTTATTTGCGTGACGTGTTCTTCACGAGCAACGTCACTCTTGCGCGTCGAAAGTCGTCTCTTCAGCAGCACAGATGGTGAACGGCAGAGCCGAGAATATGTTCCAATCCACGGTAAAATCAGTTTTAAATGACCAAAAACACATCGACACGAGTCATTGACAACAGTCTGTCTCGCGCTAGCCATGTCGAATAAACTCCGCTCTCTTCGTATGTTTACTTCCGCGCGCAAGTCCATCGTCCTGCGGTCGCCATTTTACTAACGTCACGTCTGCCCGTCGCTGATTGGTCCACTCCGCTGTCTGTTTGCTGTGGCTTGCTCCGCCCTGGAAATTGTTTCCGTGGGAATGGTGGCCAGACTCAATAGCTGGAACAGCGTTGAGTCTGGTGTACCAGGCTAATATTTTGTTGCTTTGCTTGTAATTTTGGCCGTAGTGTATTTCGCTTTTGGATTAATTTTTTATTCAATTATTCCCTTTTTTTTTTTTTTTTTTTTTTTACACAGCTAAAGCTAATAATGTTTGGTTGTGTTTTTACTAACAAGTGAATTACAATTAGTCCCCTTTCATTGGAATCCTTGTTGGAGCCTAGACTCACCCAGACTCCCAACTCAGCAGTCCCCTGATAAATTATGTTTAAAACCCCCTTAGTTTTGGCTATTAAATTTTGTGTGAAAGAATGAAGTTAGAAAAAGGCAGTTTAGGTTTTTTTTTTCTTCAGTGATGTGAAAAGTCCTTTACATCCACCTCCTGTCTAAGTTGCCCTCTCCATGAGGTAAAGCATAAGTTGAATGTGCGACTCCCCAAGGGCTCGCCGAGGGTCAACTGAGGAGAGACGTGGGCCAATGGGACACCTCGTTAAAATACCCCAATGCTGCCTGAGGAGGTGTCAGCCTGTCAGATGGACCCTTGGGTGGGGTAAGAATTCAGGAAGGGAAAGTTGCAGCCCCCAGCTGAACTTTTTAAGTACCTTAGCTTACCTTTACATTTATTACACTGTAAATATTTTGTAACGATTTAACTAGAGATAAGGAACCAATGAGCAAGCAAACCTACCACCACCACACACTATTTATTTATACCACCCTCAAAGCCAGCAGTCTAAGATTTCTGGCACCAAAACACACGTCACGCTCGCTATTTTTGTCCCGAGTTGCCACACAGCGCCAGCAGTTTGCATGACGTGAGGGAGGCCGAGAGCTTCCGTACACAAACCACCATTTGAATTACGCTCTTAATGTAAGTGTGACGGTGAATTTGTTAATGGTTACTTATTAATACCGTGATTGAATTATTTTTGACTTTAGTAATGTCTTGAATTACAAGTGACTGACTTATGAGTTTTGACTTGCTTGAAACAAGTGGTGCGCAACATATGTAGACATACAATATGACGATATCTAGCAGTGTATTTATCCGCTGCAAAGAATGACTGAGAACGATGAAGATGATAAGTCTCAAGCAAGACCTCGTTTAACAAGTTGTAATTTTATAACTAATCAAGAAAGAAGTTCAAACATTGCAAGAATGTCAGAATATGATATCTTAAGAGCATTTCAAGCCATAGCGTTTTCCAAGAATTCTGGCTATTTGAGTTTGACCTAATTTTTACCTTTTCCGCATGGCCCGAATACTCATTAAGTAAATCAGGTTTTTGAAATATTACAGTATACTGTAAAACGAGACATGTCAAATCACTATATTTATTACCAAGAAAAAAAGAGGTACATAAAGCATACCATAGTCATTCATCACATGAGTAGTCTGGACATTTTAAATAGTGTATATGTATACTTTGACAACATAAAACTGGAAGTCACACTGTTATGTTAACAGCACATTGCCGCCCTTAAATCTCGGGCTGCATGCAATATCACCAAGTACATAAATAGACATGAAAGAAATTTTACTAAAAAAAAAAAAAAAAAGTTGATGTGGATAAAAAGGGAAGCAGCAGATAACTAAATGCTAACATGTTGACCAAGTGAAGAACCACAAAAACTGGAGAATGTTGGATGTCACTCAAATATGGTGCCCAAGTGGCTCTCCATACCCTGGATAAACTTTGCAGCCCTCATCAAACAGTCCATACTATTTACACAGAATGTGGCAAGGATGGAAAATGTCTGAAAATGAAACACTATCACATGATGACCGTCTCGGCAGGGTGCGAGTAGGAAACACCCGGACGGTGTTTGAGGGCGGGGCTGGAGGTTCTGGTCTTAGGGGTAGGAGGGCGGGCAAGAGGGCTCGGGGGCCGGTAGCTGGGAACGTCGATCCTGGGGCTCTGCATTCTGTTCGCCCATCTGGAAGGGGGACGCTGGTTTGCAGGCCGGGCGGGGCGAGGGAAACTCTGCTTGGGCTTGGAGGACCACAGGGGAGGATTTACCTGGAAAGACAGGAAGTTGGGAGTTGGCTTATCTTAACCCTTTATAAGGCACTCACCGTATTGGCCCAAATATAAGCCTGAAGAAGAGGGGGTGGTCTTATATTCACGGTCTAGACATTATACCCATTTACGACGCTAGAAGGCGCCAGATATCATTGAAGCGATGTTCTGTCATGACAGATCTCAGCTACTCTTTTTAGTTTAACCAGTTTGCATTATTTTATTGCAATGTTTTTCCTTATTCAGATTTGTTTCAAGACTACCGTTAGACTTCACTTTGATGGTTAATGCAGTTATTGCAATTTTGTTGTTTTATCACAATAGATTGGTTTATTTACATTTCAAATACCAGAAGCCATGCATTTATGAATGTGATTGCAATTTAGTTTACATATTTAAATGTTCAGATATTAAGATTTGAATGAGGCAAAATAACATGTTTTTTTCTCAAATATATTTGTGTAATTTGTTTCAGATGTACTGTAATTATTTTCTGTATAAAAATTAATTTGGTGTTCAAAAAGTCTTTTTTTCAAACTTGAGTCTTGAAAAAGAGGGAGTCGTCTTATAATCAGGGCCGTCTTATAATCGGGCCAATACGGTACTAAGATTTTTTTTCTTCACAAATCCACTTTTAAGTGTTATTGGGGCTAGAAAGAGAGTTTATTTCTCATGGAACGCCCCCCCCCCCCCCCCCCCAAATCAACAAGGAGTGACCCAAAAATGAACAAGTTGCCTGTAAATGCAGTAAATTAACAAGAAGGAAATTACCTGAAAATGACCCTAAATCAAATGACCTGGAAATACCCAAAATACCGTTAGTAACCCGTAACTGGGCTAAAATGAGCAGGAATCGACCCAAAATCAACAGAAAGTGACCTGCAGGAGTTTTACCAACCAGCGGAGCATCTCCACACAATATCTTCATAAAATGTCACTTGATTTCTCTTGGTTAAATTTTTAGTTTTTATTACCATTTTAAACATAAGTTTATTAATGGAGAAATAAGATTTAAAAAATAGAATAATAATAAAAACATTATGTAATGATGCTTCATAATATTAAAGCATGACCAAAAGTAGTCACTTGCCCTATTTAAAAAATACATACCTGCTGTGGATCAGTCATGTCAGCCGTGTGTCCAGATCTGGAAGTGTACTCGTGTTGGATCTCCAGCATGTCCAGCAACTCAATGAGTCCTTCATCCCCTCTACACCCAGAAAACTCAGACAGACTCCCCAACCGGCCCCTCTGGATCATGTTATCCATGATGGGCTCCCCGTGATGGGATGCGGGCTTCCTCGCTCTGTCCCTGTCAGCCGCACTGTTTGACCTAGGCCTGGCCTTTGGACTCCCAGGGACCTGTGATCTGACCTGTGGTCCTCCCCGCAGGTCCTTGTAGTGAGGTCTGGCGGAATTTGATCCCCCGTGTTCCACTTCAGAATTGCATTTTTGGAGGGAGGTCTTGCCAAGTCCTGTCGCAGACCCCCTCCTCTGGCACCCTGGACTGAGGCACTTAACATCCGAAGTTACCACGCCTGTGTCAGTGAGCGTTTTGCCCTCATTCTCATGCAGCATCGCCTCGAACTTCCTGAGAATGGAGGGGCTGCCACTCTTCCTGTCACCCAGAATACTGGGAACGGAGGCTTTCCTGTCTGTCGTTGGCGACTCTGCGGTCATGAGCTGAGATGTGGTTCGTGGTGGTGCTGTAGCGGGGACAGTGGTGGATTCCTTTTGTCCAAGAGGGGGCTTGGCAATCGAGTTTTCTTTGTTGGGGCAACACTTCACATGAGGCACCCGGTTCTTTCGGTTTTCCATCTCCTCGAAACTGCATAAAAACTGCTCGCGACCCAACCTGGAGTAAGGTAAAGACCAAAATAGAAATTAAACTGTTACATGAACAAATTTATAATATATATCACTTTATAGGGCAGTCATTTAACTCATTATCTGCCATTGACGGCGCTGTACGTCCAATCCATTTTGACTGGGAGAGGCTGGTGGCGAATGATCGCCGTCAATGGCACTGAAACATGTACAGTCACAGTCCTCCCAGATTGAATGAACTGAATGTCCACTGATGTCAATTGGAGGAAATGGTCATAGCAAAGGTCATAACTATGACAAAGCTTTGAATTTAGAGTGTTATTGGAACATAACTCAAACGCATTATTATTAAACTTGCAGGATTTGTTTGCAATATGAAACAGAAGAGTTGATTAAATGTGGGGGTAATGAGGCCAAAGGTCATAAAGATCAGAAAAGGAATAGCGGGATAACGTGATGGCAGATTAGCCTTTTTAACTCAAATTTTAAGCGAGATGATATGATGAAGAGAAAGGGTCAAAGTAGGGCTGGGCGATATGGCCTTAAGTACGTATCACGATAAATTGAGCAGATTTACCTCGATAACAATAAATGACGATAAATTCGCCCAAGCAAACTGTTATATAATTTGAAAATTTGAATCAATGCATGGAATACAAATTAAGTTTCTCATTAAATTTATTTACCAGCTTTCAATTTAACAATTGCACATGCAGTCTAAACATTAAGTATTAAAAAAAATCTTGTAAACAATAAGAATTCTTGTGTGAACATTTATAACAGCTTGTATGACTTGAAAAATATCATCACTTGAATTTCATTAAATTCATTCCGCATTGTTATACAATAGATAGTGGCATACGTTTAGATATTTAGAATAGATCCAATAAGACACATCCACCCGCCCCCCAGAAATTATACTTAATTAAAAAATAAAATTTCACAAACCTTTCCTTTCTTTTATTCGGCTAAATTATTTACATCTTATGATTTTGGAAATCCTTACAGTATGCAATAAGTAATATTCCTGTTCCCAAGCACTGTGCTTACTGTACTGTAATTTTTACAAAAAATAAACAATACATAGTTACTCCCCGTCATCTAGGACGAGCCACTTACAAGACTAGCACTGTCGTGTATCAAATACTGCTTTGAACACATCTTCACAGACAAAAGCAATGACACAGGCTTAAAGAGGTCAACTTTAATTGTGTAAATCACACTTAATAACGACACGATCTCCTGGTTGAAATAGACGACATCCACTTAATTCTATTGAAGATATGTAATGCTGAGGCAATTTGTCAACTTTACTTTTAAAAAAAAACGTGCACTGTTTATCCAGTAGATGGGGCTCTTGCAGTGTGTCAAACAGTGATTCAATTTAGGGCAATTGTCTTAAAAGTGGTTCATTGTTTCAGAAAGCCTCGGTTTTTCCATCCCTATCTGGAACCCATCAAAAGTTTACTTAATGTCGGGTGAATGTTTGGCGAAGCCAACTTAAGCCCGACTTCATCCCGTTTACTTGTAGCGTTAGCCGCTAGCGTTAGCTGCTAGCGTTAGCCTACCGGGCTTCTGTTTGATTGGCTTCCTGAAAACCATGTGACTCCAAACGTAAGCACACTGTCTGCTTTGTTAAAGGGGAATGAACATAGCCGAACAACACAGAGTCAAAGCGGGATGAAAAGACTATATTTTCTTCTTTTATTAAATTACCGAATTTACCGACATGGTCAAAATTACGTCGGTCATCGTGAAGAATTTCGGTAACGGTAAATTTTCGGTTTACCGCCCTGCTCTAGGTCAAAGGTCATAAAAATAACAATGCTTTGAATTTGGCTGCTGAGGCTGGAGTCTACTTTCTAAGCGCTCATCCAGTAATTAATTTTATTTATATAAATATATAAGAATGTATAAAATGATTACTAATGAATAAAAATATATTTTGAGTCATGTAGGCCACATTTGTATACCAAAACAAAAATACCTTTGATTAGCTTTTCTCCTTCCAATTTCGTCCTGGTACACTGGGACATCCTGACTCACTTTGATGGTGTCGCTGAAGTGCTGAAAGAGATGCAAGGACGCATTTTAAAATAGTCTCACTGCATCTGTCAGTCAAAGCTTTAAATAAGTGCACTACTTTCACAGCATTGGCCAAGTTCCCTTTTATTATTGAGTTTTATATAACCAGGCTCTTAGTAATACTTTGAGTGTTTTCAAAACGTCTGTTTTCAGACTTACCACGTGGCGAGCGTGGTCGTTCTTCCGATTCCCATTCTTCCCATGGCCCAAGTAGTCCTGCAGCAAGTCTCCGATTTCCGAAACGCCATTCTGATGGCTTGCGTTGTAGCTTTGCCCATTGCTAGGGTGATGTTTGCTTTGATGGACAGGTACAAAAGCGCCATTGCCGTGATTGCCGTGGTTCCCGTGGCCGTCGTTGACGTTGGCGACGCCGTTCCCACACCTACGTGCCTGAACCTCATTGTACAGCTGAAATATGCAAATGGAACATGAATTACTTCCCTCATAATACTACCGATACTGCCACTCAGCTTGTGATAATCCCTTCTTGATATTCTACATGGCAACCGATTTACATCCATCGGTTTCGGCTTTCAAAACGTGCACTTGTCAGTCCGACAGTGTTTAGCGCGTCATTCAGCACCGAGATTCATTAGCCTGTGAACATTTGTCTATCACTGCTGCAACTGCCAACACGCTAATAGGACACACGCAAACAGTGCATGCTACGCTAATGAACACACTCTCGAGACAAGACATGGATTAATGATTTATGTGTTTATATGATACAGGGTTTCCCTTAGAAAACTTGCAAAGCCTATTGTTAGAGAAGCCCACTGGCGTCTCCACATGTTTTTGAAAAAATATAGAAATATTTCAAACTACAAGTCTTCCCTGCACATCCAAGTTATGTTCTCTCACCTCCTCTATTTTCTTCTGAATATCCTGCAGCTGGTCCTCCCACTCTTGCATCTCTGAGTCAAAGTTGTCCATCATATCGGGCCTCTCTTTCCCCCAGCCTCGCCTGCCGTGTTCCAGCCCGCGCTCTAGATCAATGGCAGCCATGTCGAGGATTGCTCGACACCCCGAGGCTTCTTTTCTTTTTCTTTTTCAAGGGTGATTTATGTTTCACTTCCCCTTCGCTGAGTGATTGCAGGGATGCCGCTGTGCGTCACAGCAGTAGATGGATGGCTTGGGAAACACTAGAAAGACAAACACATGGGCTTTTGAAAGCACCTGTCGCACTTCCTAGTGAGCAAACAAATCCTCTTTTGGAACACAAAGAATCTCGGGCTATCAAAAGGAGTCTTTGGAATTTCACTAAAATCCAGTACATTCTTCACTTTGCCTTCAACCCATTCTTACACAGTTTACTGTTTTGAAAAAAAAAAAAAAACATTTCTAAGACGAATTGTAGGGGTGTAGCAGTACACAAAAATCTCGGTTCGGTACGTACCTTGGTTTTGAGGTCACTGTTCGGTTCATTTTCGGTACAGTAAGAAAACAAAATGCAAAATATAAATGTGCTAGTTGTTTATTACACACCTTTCAACAATAGGAACATTAGCCTATGCAAAGCTAGAATTCTGCTCAAAAAGCAGCGGGTATTTAAAGATAATCCAACGACAGTTTGCCTTTCAGACCCCGCGTATTGGTCAGCTTTCTTTCTGAAAGAAAGAAGAAAAAAGTCCTGTGCTAAAGAGAAAAGCAATCCCAATGACAAAGATTTTAACATGTATTTTACAAATGAAATGCCTCAATGAATCTTTTTTCTTATGAACGGTTTTCAAAAGCTTTATTGGTGGATTTTCTCAAGTTAAAGCGCCACACAGAAATAAATTTAATTGTGTAAGCAGGATCTGTGTATTATTCTTATTATTTAATTACAGGTGTTTTAGCTCATTTCAATTTATTTCATTTAAATGGGCTATTATTTATTTTATTATGTGTTTATATTTTACAAATGTGATGTAGTATTCATGTATATTGTATGTTTTATGTTGTATAACTTTAGTTCCTATGTGAATATTAGTTCGTACTTTTGTTGTGGTAGGAGGGTTTTGTATTGAACACGGGGCTGCATTGGTTATTATTATAGCAGAGAAGACTGCAGTAAATAAACAAAGAAAGGTCAACTGTGCTCCGATCTACCACTCAAGAGATCTGATGGACTCAAAAAGTGGGTTTCGATTGCATATTAGTTTGAAAATCGACTGGATCCACCGTATTTTTACACGAGTGACTTCCGGTCTGCCCGATCCTAGCTACGGGTAGTAGTATTGGCGCAGGAGGGTCGCATCTCGCGTCAAATAATAAACTCTGCCGTTCTTTTCGCATGCGTCGTGTTGAGCCGCTTCTGGGACGCGTCTAACACGCGGCCGCACTCCAACTGGTGTGCATTGGCTGATTGACTTTAACGCCCGCGTTTCACTGCGTTCTCGCGGCGGCCACTTTGTCGCGCCGTTGAGGTTTCTGGGTTATACTGTCCTACCGTGTTGGTCCTCATTATAGTAGTGAAGACGGAGTAAATATAATCTACACAAAGAAACTGTAACCCGATCGACTCGCAGCCTTGAAAAGTAAGGGTTACGTTACGTCAGAAACTCGTTCGGTACGCCTCCGTTCCGAACCGAGCACCACGTACCGAAACGGTTCAATACAAATACATGTACCGTTACACCCTTAACAAATTGCCAACTTTTCTGAAAGGTCAGTCCTCTCCTGTCGCGTCTTTGTCCTAAATCCTCAGGCATGTTTAACCACCTGAGCGGCACTCGTGAACATATCGGACACATTACGTGACACCGTTATAGCCTGCTAGGTCGCTTTGCTGACCTCGACCCACCACTCCCTTACTTGAGCGCACACCTCGACATGTGATCAGAAAGACTCGCCAGGCACGCGGCCCAGCGGCCATTTCCCATGAGCACACACATGTGGCCTGAAGCATGACACCAGGCTTTCCTGCTGCTCATGTCATTGCTATGCAGTGTGTGACGACTGCTTCTTTTTAAGGAGTCATAACATAATTTGAGATGCAAACTGGTCAAGTTAAGAGAGCTTTTAACTCCTTTAATGCTGAGGATGTTTATATTCAGCAACTGAAATCCAGCCATTTTCTGTCATCAACGTATTTGTATACATTCAATTTTGTTTTTTTAATGGTTAGGTGTGGAAGGTCTATCTTATCTTGTCTGTCAAATTTGAGATTGTAAATGACAAACATATCCTGATGAGGGCAGCATTGTATCATGTTTGATTTGAGATAAGCACAGCTTTTATGTAGAAGATAAAGATTAGGTAGTGGTTTGATGGGTGAGAAATGTCGACATGATAAATTGGACAGATTTTCAAATCAAACAGTATTCTGCAGGTCTTTAATCACCAGTCAAAATAAGAAACGCTTATTTAAAAACTCAAATGAAGAAAAACTTAGCAGTGCAACGTTTATACGCATATACAGTACACCAATATTAAATCGGTGCATTTTACTCTCCATCTTTTTTTTTTTTTTTTTTTTAATATAGGTTTTTAAAAAATGCAGTTCTTCATCGGGTCCAAAACTGATACGAAAATCCACACATGCTCATAATAACTCACTATTCCTGTCGAGTATATCATATTTTACACAAATTTAGCATAGCCCAAGGAGACCTTGAAATAGCCCTAGATGTAAAAAAGAAAATGTCAAATATTTACAAGGCGACATAGTGGGCTAGTGGGTCAGTACTCGGTCTTATTCCACATTCTAAAAACATGAATGTTAAATCTATTTAACACGCTAAATTATCCATAGACATTAATTTTTTCGTCTAAATGTGCCTTGCGATTGACTGATAACCAGTCCAAGTTCAATTCAGTCAGGTAGATTTAAAAAGACAGGCACAATTTAACATTTATTGGATAAAAACATTTAGAATTTTGATGAATAAATCCCTACCTTCTTCTGGGTAAAAAATTAATCCAGTATATCTCCTAGTCCTGGTGCTGTGCCACCTCCGCTCACCTCTAATCTTTCAACTGCCTTTCTGCCACACCGGTCCGCTTGTTTTTCCTCTCTTGCGTTACGTAAAGCCGGGTGGGCTCGTTTTAAAGAACCCCCCCCCAACTTCTTCCTCCCTATAAGTCACACCCCCATATCGAGGTCAAGTCATTGAACAAAAGAGTAAACAACCTCCCCCCTTCATCTGTGAAGGTGGAGCCTGAGGGGCGCAAGGAGTGGTGGTGGGGGTATCCAATATCATAATGTCAAATTTATTCCAGCATCTGAAGGCTCCAACAGGACAACTGTCGTCACCAGCATCCTGACTAAAATTACTCAAGGGTGGCGGGGGCTTGTGCGGTGGGAGAGAGGGAAAGTGTTTACATAGCTATTTAACCCCGTCGCCATCTCCTGGCCAATCAACCGCTCTGTTGCTACTCCATTCGCAGGCGTCCGGGCAGATTATGTCTTGTGACTCTAACCATTTTTTCCAATGGACGCCAAGTGGGTGGGTAATTATATTTGATTCAGTACAGTCAACCCCCGTTTATCACCGGGGTACATTCCAAACCCACTTGCAATAGGTGAAAATCCACAATAGAGGCCATGTCAAATTGTTGTGCTTTGAGATTTGAGTTTAGTAAACAAGAGAAGTTTCCAAAACAAAGAACTTAAAACTCTTCTGAAGTGCTAATGAAAAGTATTTCTGCTGACATTAATGGAGGCTTTCCTCAATTTGTATAATGTCAAATTAGAAAAGATTCCAAGAATGACTCATAACTTCCAGGATGCTTAACGCGACAGAAACGCACGGAATCTCAGCACACATCCGGCCGTAACTCATATCCGTGCCGGACATTTGCTACTGTTCATCTGCCGCCCCATTGCTCATTTACTAATTCCTGTTCTCTAATCACCGGGGTACCGCTTTTGGCAAACGTGGGAGGCATCACAATCCGCTGGTTCGCAAGCTTCCACCTGTCGCGGTTGCTAGAAACTGTCCCTGCATTATCTTAAGGCAATGACATGTAACATGTTTTTGAACAGCAAAGCACTGACAGCTGCCCTAAGCTTTTCTGAGGCCGAAAATTGTATTGCCAAGCATGGTTAAATGAGGACACAAAGGGCATTTCAGTTTCCAACTACTGCCTTGAAACCAATGTGAATAACATATGGCGGAAAACACAGACAAGGCTGAAAAAGCAGTTTCTGCTCTTGCACTCCTCTTTAAAATAAACTGCTGTATTTTAAGCCAAAAGAACTGTTGTGTCTGATAGAACAAAATGTCTATATGCTGCCATAGCAGATTCATGACGCATGAAGCCCCCGAACTATTTTTAATTTGTCTGTTTTACCCTGGAGACCCCCTTTACGGACGTCGCGCTCCCACTTTTGTTTCAACCCAGCCATAAAACAAAGGTAATTAATAGGGTTGTTCCGATCATGTTTTTTTGCTCCTGATCCGATCCTGATCATTTTAGTTTGAGTATCTGCCGATCCCGATATTTCCCGATCCGATTGCGTTTTTTTTTTTTTTTTTTTGGTTCCCAATTCAATTCCAATCATTCCCGATAATTTTTCCCGATCATATACATTTTGGCAATGCATTAAGAAAAAAATGAATAAAACTCGGACGAATATATACATTCAACATACAGTACATAAGTACAGTATTTGTTTTTTATGACAATAAATCCTCAAGATGGCATTTACGTTATCAACATTCTTTCTGTGAGAGGGATCCACGGATTGAAAGACTTGTAGTTCTTAAAGGATAAATGTGACTTTGTATATTGTGACTAAATATTGCCATCTAGTGTATTTGTTGAGCTTTCAGTAAATGATACTGCAGCCATTTCACTTCTGCCCAAATGCATGATGGGAAGTGCAACCATGACTGCGTAGGGGCACCAATTGATATATCTTCTCTGCGTTGGGAAAGAACATAGGGTGTTAAGAAAATGATCAACTACTACCTTTCTTCCCCACATTGCCTCCCACGTTATTTTTAATTGCTGAGAGAAGTATTGTAAGGCTTTAGCCACATTAAAAATGGCTCCAAAGGCAGTCAAAATTCTCTTTACTCATTATACGCTGCCTTTTAGCGCTATCTAATATTTTGTTTTTAAAAAATCGACTCTAAAAAATGATTCATTCGGATATTTTAAACTTTCAAACAAATGACGTCACAATGAAGAAAATGGCGTCTGTAAAAAAGCCACGGATATCTACCTCATAACTATCGCTTAATTGTATTTTTTTTTCGATATGTTAGATGATAAATAATTGATCCAAACAAAGAAAGATTGGGGGGAAAAAACGTTTAAAAGGGTAAATATATGAAAAAGAACATCTCGACCACTCCCTGATGTCTGGGATTTTTGCATCGCGACCCTTGTTATATTACGATGTTTCCCCCGTAAAATCCTCAAAAAATCCAGCTGTGGCCATTCACAGCTGTGTCTTGACACTCGGTAATACATGCTACATGGAGTTTTTGGATCGAAACAAGATAAGTACGCGATAGTATCTCGTTAAAGTCACGACGTCTGTAATTCTGCTCTCGCGTGCTCTCACCTCCAGATAGGGTTTTGCTGTTTAAAAAACTCAACAACAACAACAAAAAAATCCCTCCTGTTCAAAAATTTTCTTTCCCCAGAAAATTGAGATTTGAAGATTTCAAATGATGTATCACACATGCATATCAGATAATTTTGAAATTTGGGCCAATTGGGGGTCTCAGAGCGGAACTTCAAGTCACCTGAGTGTTTTCCGCTATACACAATTGCTTTATTATTAGACCTTGATTTAATGTCATTGACTCGCGGTCAGTCCAATGTGTAACCTGCCTTTCACCGACGTAATCTCATTCAGTAGAATGCAGTGTTGTTTTCGTTAACAATGACGATAATGAAAATATTTCATCAACGAACAATTTTTTCATGACAATGTGCCGATGACAAGCTAAAAACATGTCTTGGGAGACTAAAACATAATGAGATGGATGCCAGTTTTCATCTGACGAG